>NC_044393.1:21574995-22174995 GCF_006542625.1 Nomascus leucogenys
ATAAATGATGATAGTGTATATAATCTTATACCAATAAATGTAAAATGTAGGTGATATGGCAAAATATTAATTAAAAAACTTGACTTAAGGAAAAACAATTCTGTATAGTTTTACAACAAATAAAGAAATAGAATCAGTAATGAAACTTTTGCAACAAAGTACACATCAGTCCCAGGTGACTTCACAAGTGCAATCAGTCAAACATTCAAGGAGTTTGTAATCCCAATCTTATACGCTGTATGAGAAAGGAAAAAGAAGAAGCACTTCCCCCTTCAATTTATGACTAGACTATAACCTTGATATTAAAAGCAGAAAAGCTTATGAGAAAAAATATATGCAAATACCTAAATAAAATATTAGCAAATGATCCAAAACTGTGTAAATATGCAAAATACAGTTTAAGAAATTAGTGTTAGTCTAACTTTAGTAAATCTGTTTGTGTAATTTGCTACAGTAACATACTAAGAGAGGGGAAATACATATCATCACTACAATAGATACAGAAAAAGCATCAGTTAATTCTCAACATGATTTAAAAAACAAAATATTCTTGTATGCCTGGAATAAAAATGACCCCCTCAACCTGAAAAAGATAACTAAAACACCTACAAACATCATACTCAAAGGTGAAACAATATCATCATTATCTTTGAAATTGGAGATAGACATATCATCATTTCTATTAAAGACTGTATTGGTGGCTATCATTGAAGATTAGAAAATAAAAGATTGGAAAAGAGCAAAACTATTATTAGCTACAGATGCTACAATTATCTCTACATAGATAACCCAAAGAAATCTGCAAACAAATTATTAGAATTAATATAAGAATATAGCATGTTTGCCAAGACATCAACATTAAAAAGTCGATTCCATTTCTATTAACCTAACAAGAATGTGGTATTTTCTTAAAGACATTATTTACAATAGCAATAAAAATATAAAGTATTTAGTAATACATTTAACATAAGTTTTCAAGATGCACATACAAATGTATAAAGCACTGAAAGACGTTAAGGAAGGCCTAAATAAAAGATACACCATGTTCATGGATGAGAAAACCTATTATTATAAAGACGTGATATTATCTCCCAATTGATCTATAATACATGCAACTAAAATTCAAAAATCAAACATTTTTTGAAAAGTTACAAGTTAATCCTAAAATGTTTATGTAAGGAGAAAAGGTAAGAGTACCTAAAACAGTCATGAACATGAAGTACAAAGTAGTAGACTTTACCAGATAGCAAGACTTACACCTCATTGTTAATTAAGATGTGATATTGACACAGGGAAAGTCTAATAGAAATAATTGAATATAATAGAACATAGAAGTAGACCCATACATATATGGAAATGTGACAGAAGTTAAAATTATCAGGCAGATCGACTGAGGAATTAAAAATATTTTTTTCAATCTCCCTAGGATGAGGAGAAAGAATTAAAATTGGATTCCTACCTCATGTTATACATAGTAACACAGTTGTAAATGAATTGAGGACATTTTATTAAAGGAGTAACTCTTAAATGTCAATGAAAACTTAGAAAAATATTCTTATGACTTCAGGATAGAGAAAGTGTTTCTTAAGTAAAACTCTTTTGTGCAGGTTTATTCAGAAGCAGACCCTGAGATAAGGATACAAATGGAAGTAGTTTATTTAGGAGATGGTCTCAGGACACACTTATAAGAAAGAGGGAACGTGAAACAGGAAAGGGAAGAAAGTCAATACAAAATATATTAACAAAAAATTACCATGTGAATAACTGAGTTCTAGAACAGTGCTATTCCAAGTGTGGTACAAGGACCAGCACTGACTCACTGACTCTGTAATCCTTAACAAGACAAGTACAGAAAGAGAAAGTATTTAAAAAGAAGGAGCTTACTATTTTTCTTTTTTGCTTTTTCAATTTCACTTTTACTTCAAAATTTTACTTCCCTAGTAATTTATTTTTATTGTATTTTGTGATATCATGAGCCCACAATGGATTTGGAATTATCATTATCATCATCACAATGGTTTCAGTGTTTGAAATAGTTTGAGAAGTGCTAGTAAAACATGTCTCAGAGTTACCCAACCAAGTAATAAGGAAACTGGGATGTTCATCCATCAACTTTCTGTCTTTCAATGCTTGAAGAATGTCTTCAGGGCATTAACTCTCCGGCACTTCTTGCTTTTTCTATGTGGAGAACAAGTTGGCTCCCACAGCATTTAGGTAAATTTGTATTTTGCAGTAAGCATTATTCAGTGGGATATAGGCAGGCCATCAACAGTGTCTGCTACTAAATTTGTCTCTCTCTTTCTCCCATACAAAAACTAAAATCTGACCAATTTGAGTATATTAAAATTAAGAACTGATCCATATTCAAAGGTAACATAAAGAGAAACACAAGGCACAAATTAAAAGAAGTTTTTCAGTAACACGTATAGCCAATAAAAGTATTAGTATCAAACATATACAATGAGTCTTTACAGATCAACAGGAAAAGGACAATAATATCCAACAAACATTAAAAGATGCTAGTAAATAGGTAAAAGCATATAAAACCTTAATGAAGTATTGTTTTACACTTATTAGATGGTCTAGAATTTTAAAACCTGGTAATACCAAATGTTTATAAAGACGCAGAGGAATAGGAACTTTCAGAACATTGCTTGGGGCAGTACTACCACCACTTTGGAAAACAATTTGGCATTACCCTGTGAAAACAAAGATAGATACGCCCTTCAGTCATAGGAATAGACCCTCTATTCCTAAGTGTACCTTAGTAAAATCTTGTATATATGTTCAACAAAATATACAAAAGTATTCTAATAAATTATACTGTAAGAAAGCCCCACCTGGATACAACTCTAATGTTCATATATTGTAGAATGGTGGAATAAATAAGAATATATTTATGAAATGGAGATGAATTAGATACAACTATGTGCATCAAAATAGATGAATCTCAAAATGAGTGACAAATGCAAATCATATAATAGAAAACAGTCAATCCACATAGATTTAAAAGAAAACAAGAAAAACTAAATGATACATTGTCTTGGGATATATGTATAGATTTAGAACTCCAAATAAAAATAAAGAGAATGATTAATAGAAAATTCAGGCCGAGCACAGTGGCTCACACCTATAATCCCAGCACTTTAGGAGGCCAACACAGGTGTATCACCTGAGCTCAAGAGTTCAAGACCAGCCTGGCCAACATAGTGAAACCCCATCTCTTCTAAAAATACAAAAATTAGCCAGGCATGGTCGTGGGTTCCCGTAATCCCAGCTACTTGGGAGGCTGAGACAGGAGAATCACTTGAACCCAGGAGGCGGAGGTTGCATTGAGCCGAGATCACGCTGTTGCACTCCAGTCTGGGTGACAAGAGTGAAACTCCGTCTTAAAAAAAAAAAAAAAAAGAAAAGAAAAAAGAAAAATCAGGATAGTACCTGTTTTATTTATTTATTTATTTATTTATTTAATGATGGGGAAGGAAAAAGGAGACAATAGTGATGGGCATAAAGAGTGCCTAAATAGTATAGTAATGTCTTATTTCTTAGAGCAGATAGTGGGCACATGTGTATTTAATAATTATTCTTTAAACTATTCATACATTATTATGCATAGTTTTTAATATAATGCAAAACACTATAAAAGAAACTTTTTAATATACAAAAACAATATGAACAATAATAAAGTCCTAGAAATGCAATTGGTAAGAAATAAAAGAAAAACATTTTTAACTGAGGGGCATAAAAAGAAGCATTAATACATGAAGATTTATATGGTTTACTGGATAGAAGGACTCATGTTAAAAGTGATACTCTCTGATTCCCAAAATGAGAAAAAAAAATGCAACTGCAGTAAAAATTTTGATGAAATATGTTTGAAATTTTATACAACTACTCCTAAATTCTTCTGGAAGAATACATGGGTAGTGATACCTCAAAAAACTTTGCAAAAGAAGAATAATAAAGGAAAAAGACTTGCTTTACCAAGTATCAAAACATGTCATCTTAATGCAATAGAGAAATACTGTCACAGTAAAAGCTACAACTCAGTGAAATAGAACAGAAAGCCAAACAACATACGCTACAATATAAAATAATTTAATACGGTGGTAAGATGGGATTTTAAATCACTGGGGCAAGTTTTGACTGGTCAATTAATTGTCCTTTATAATTGAGAAAATTGTAAGGAATTATATTTAGATTTCTACCATGTATGGTATACACAGTAATTTCAGAAATATTAAAGTGTAAGGTGTAAAAAGAAAAAGATGGGAATAAAACAGAAAATAAATAAATTATAAAACAACTATTCATCTGTACTTTCCATTCATCTGATCCGGTGTGAAAAAGAGAATTTTCTCCAGATTGGAAAGACCAAGATCTATTAGCTTGAGTTTCATGCTCACAATCTTCATCAGATAGACCCTTCTTATTGTCCATCAGACACACCCTCCTCAATTTCCATCAGACAGACCCTCAGGTGAATGAATAGAATTTTCATCCTCTACTCTGCTTACTTTCTACTCTCCATGATTACAGCTTTTCCTGTCTTTCCAAATTCTTGATGCAATTCGTCCCCCACTACACTTTTGGTAGATGGCTTCACCCCACTTCTCAAGAAAACAGAGCCATTAGGACACTTCAATTCCTCCATAAAAAGCATTAGCACATTTCCATCCTCTCCTCTTCTCTTGCAAAAGGAGAGAACCCTCCTTTCAACCCACCCTTGCTCTTGCTCTTGCTTTCAGGACCCTACCATTGTCAGTTATCTCCTCTTTCTTTCTCACTTTTCTCCTTCTTACCTCTATTTTGAATTTTTTTTTTTTTGAGATGGAGTCTCAGTCTGTCACTAGGCTGGAGTACAGTGGCATGGGCTCGGCTCACTGCAACTTCCACCTCCTGGGTTCAAGCAATTCTCCTGCCTCAACCTCTCGAGTAGCTGGGACTACAGGTGCTTGCCACCATACCCAGCTAATTTTTGTATTTTTAGTAGAGACAGGGTTTTACCATGTTGGCCATGACGGTCTCAATCTCTTGACCTCGTGATCTGCCCGCCTTGGCCTCTCAAAGTGCTGGGATTATAGGCGTGTGCCACCATGCCCAGCCTCTATTTTGAATTTTTTTCTTGGTTGCTCTAATCATAACCTCTCTTGTCTTTAAGAGAGTCATTATTTTGGCTCCATATCTCATTCCTGTTATGGTTTGAATTCCCCTCCTTTTCACAGCCAGCATTGTTTACTTGCCTCACCTCACCTTCCCCTCTCTTCTCAACCCTCTTCAGTATGGCTTGTGATGCCAACATTCTCCCTTAAATTACTCTTGCTTGGCTCACGAGTCACCTTGAGGACAGTAGGTTCAATGGGCAAGTTTAAAGCCACATCTTACTTGACTACTCAGCCATATTTGTGACTGCTGACCAGTACCTTCTTGAGCCTCTTTCCTTTCTTGGATGCTACAATGACAGCTCACCTTCCTGGTTTTCTGGTTGCCTCTCTGAACACTGACTCCCAGTTTCTCCATTCATTTTCCTCCTAATTGTTAATTCTGGAGTTCTTCACTTAGTCTTAGACCTATTTTTTTTTTCTCTGCTCTATACTCTTGCTATCTATTCCCTGCCCACGGTTTCCATTTCCAAACATTGGCCGCAGTCTTCCCATATTCAACTGCTACTCAGCATTACCACTTGGATGTTCTATGTATACCTGAAATAAAGTATGACAAAAACTGAGCTCACCAGCTTCCTCTCCAAAATTGGTCATCCTTTAAGGCTCCCTCTCTATAAACAACATTCTGATCCCCCAGTTGTGTAAAACAAAAGGGTTGCAGTTCTCCATGACACATCCCTTCCCTCCTTCACCCTTATCTGTCACCACCAAGTCATTGATCTTCCACACTGCCATCCTCTGAGTCCACATCTCCTATACAATCTATTTCTCTTCTACACTACCATCATTCCAGTCCATGTTACAATTCTTTCTCCCCAGGATGACAATGACAACCTCCTAACTGATTTTTCTCCTTCCACCCTTAACCTCACAAAGCTGTCCACCACACTACAGCACCTCCTCCCCATTTTGCCCTGGTAACTTCTACTTATCCAGCAACTCTAACTTATGTGCCATTTAATATCCTAACTTGCCATTCTAGGTTTTTCTCTGCTTTTAATAATTCTCCTAGTACCATATCCCTTTATGTCAGAGTCCTGATTAAAAAAATGTAATGAATTAATTTTGAGTATAATCATTTAATGTCTGTCTCTCTTTCTAGAATACAAGCTTTACCACGGATTTGACTATATCTCTCTTTGTTATTGGTACATCTCTAGTGTCCATCGCTGTCCCTTGATCATATTAAATACATAATAAATATTTCTGGAAAGGAAGGGTGGATAAGGGAAAACAATAAGATACCTAACTAACTAAAAGCTTCTGCATACCTAAATGACTTAAAAAGCCAACAAAAAACTGGCAAAAATATATTTGCAACCTATGCAAGAAAGCTTATGTCCTTAAAATGAAATTACAATTACAAGCTCATAAGACAAAGATGAGCAAAAATGAAGAGCCATACAGGAAAATGAGCACAAGGTATAGATAATTTGTTCATAAAAGAAGCAATGTGAATGGCTAATTAAACCGAAAACAAAATCTGTACTCTCCAGTATTCTAAAAAAGATACACATACACATGCACTTAATTTTTTAAATAGTCAGTGTTGGCAAGAACAGACATAGTCTTCTGTTGGGGAGTCCAGAATGGTACAAACTTTCTGAAAGGCAATCTGGTAATATATGTCAAAAGCCTTAAAAATAAAATAGTTCATTTACTTTGGCCCAGTAAATTAATTTCCAAAGCATTAATCTTAAGGACTATCTGCAGAGTTGCAGGCATACTTACCTATAAGCATGCTCATTCCAGCATTGCTCAAAATCATTAAGAATTCAAACCAACTTTAATGCCCAATAATAAAGGATTAGTGACTATAAAGGGGCAATGCCCCCTCTAAGCAGCCATTAAAATGCATGGCCCCAGAGAAATGTATGGCCCCAGAGAAGTCTGCAATTTCTTTGGTGATAAAATAAGGTCACAGTGAAATATGCACAGTAGGAGTTAACATTTAAAAAAAATAAAAATATATATATATGCATAGGCATATCTTATTTTTTTAACAAAATTTTATATGCATAAAAAGATTGGAAAATAATCTTTGAACATGTGAATTATGAGTAATTTTGTTCTTTTCCTTTTTTAACCTTTTTATATATTCTTAATATTCAACAAATTCTGTATATCATGTCCATAATGAGCAAAACTAAACATATTTTAATTTAACAAAGGGGAACTGATTGCAACATATGGCCAAGGCTATATGTAGAGAGGCGTAGCGTGATGATTAAGAGTATATGCTTTAACACTCACAGACAGGTGTTTAGTTCCCTCTTTACAACTTAAGAGCCATATGACCTTCAGCAAGTTATTCCATTTTCTCAGCCTCAGTTCTCTTATTGACGCAAAGGAGATAATACTTACTGGGCAGAGCTGTTTTGTGGCTTAAGTGAAATAATGTAGGTAAAATTCTAGTCCAAGAGTAAGTGCTTTTATAATGCCAAAATATAAATAGATCTGGTAACAATTTACTGAAATTCATTATTTCTAAGGGGTTACAGCAGAAAGTTTGGGGAATAATTTGTTTTCTGGCTCACCATCTTCCAGACTGTTGTAAGAACAGTGAAATCCAGCAGGAGGATGCTGGCAGGAAGACTGACCGGCTTACAGAAGGAGCCCCAGGAAAGGTTGCACTCATTAGGGCAAAATGCTGGCATAGGTCATTCATTCACCTATTCATCCAACCAGCAAATAGTTATTATGGATCTATTTCATGCCAGGCACTGGGACTCAATAGCAAGTCAAGCTAGCTGCCTTCTAGGAGCAAGGCAAGCTTCTTCTAATTGGATTGGGGTTTCAAGCCACATAGTTCGTGTTGTAATTTTTTTTTTAGCTCATGAACTATCATTAGTGTTAGTGTATTTTATGTGTGGCCCACAATAATTCTTCTTCCAGTGTGGCCCAGGGAAGCCAAAAGGTTAGACACTCCTGAAGCAAAGACCTCATTTCAGATTCCCACCTCTGGCAGAACTGGAAACTGCTCATGTCCTTTCTACCCTTATCGGGTTCGGTTCATAAACCGACTTGGTCAGTCTGCAGATGAAAAGCCTGATCAGCCTTCTGAAAATGGGTCAGCAAACTATGGCCTATGGGTCAAATGCAGCCCATTGCCTGTTTTTATAAATAAAGTTTTATTGGAACACCATCGTACTCATTCATTTATGGATTATCTGTAGTCACTTTTGTGCTAAAATGACAGAGTTGAGTAGTTGTAATGAGAATGTATGGCCCATCAGACCTAAAATATTTACTATCTGGTTCTTTACAGCAACTTTGTCAACCCCTGTTCTAGGTCAGTGGGGCTGGAGAAACAATGTGGAAGGTGACATCAAGTTCATAACTTTTCCATTCTGTAGTTCCAGGAGCTGTTCCTCTAGAATCCATCCAAGGGGGACCCTTTGAGGAGAAGATCTACATCCAGTGGAAACCTCCCAATGAGACCAATGGGGTCATCACGCTCTATGAGGTAAGGAAGTCCCTTGTGCTGCATCCATTGGCTTGGCTTTATTCAATTCACTTCAGCCTGACATTGGTGAATACCCATTCTGCTGAAGGTATAAAGGTGAGTAAGATGTGACTTACCGAAAGGTTTCTGACAGTACAATGGGGTGCAAACATAAACGCACACAGTGGAGCTGTCTTGATAGCCCCAAGAGCAAAGAAATTTGTGCATATCATGCATTGAAGTGACTATGGTGACAAATGACCTCATCCACAAAGGAGCCAAAACCCAGGGAGTCAGAGTGTTCTTATGTAGAGGAGAAGGCCCAGGCCTGGCAAACAGTAGTGAAAGTTCGTCTGGGAAACTGCAATACCCACATGATGCTCACTCTACGAATATCAGTCCCTTCGTTTTGAAAAGAATCCCAATGTTATTCTCTGCAGCAGGGACACAGGATTCTTGAGATTTAAATTGCCCTGTGCCCGAGGCATATTTTGTCACCCAGGTGATAGCATCCAAAACCCCCATTGCAAGCATTAGCTGGGCCTTACCATATCAGAGATGAACCAGAACCTACTCAGGCAGGAATGTACCCATCAAGCCAACACAATGTGCCTTCCAGAAAAGTTACAAAAATAAGACAAACTGTGTGAAAGTTTATTGCAAAACAAAACAAAAAAATCTCCAACAAAGCTGATATAGCTAAGATTCAAGTATTGTGATATGAGTAAGGTTGAGTCTCCTCCCACCCCTTGTATTCTTACACAACATAAGATTACAATGCTAGATCAAGTGGAAACACACAGGAATGCAGAGGGAAGGGCATGGATACCGAAGCTGGAGTGATGTAGCCTAGTGTCCTAGTAGCTCCACCTTCTCCTGAGTTACCTTTGGTAGATTCCTCCTCTGTTTAAGCCTCATTTTTCTCATCTGTAAAATAAAGGTGGTAACCACTTCTTCAGGGTTTCCCTAGGGAGTCTGAGGAGGGGGAAAGACAGAAGCATCCCAGACTAAAACATGTACCACAGGCCCACGAAGAGGCTTAAGCCACTGAATGCTCATACAGAAACATGCGTATATAGGGAGTGGGCTTGGGGGAAGAATATTGCTGCCATAAGGAAAGGTGAGCTCTGGGAAGGAAAGTAAAGGAGTCTTTGATGAAGGGAAAGTGCTCAAGATTAATCTAACAGACCCATAACCTCTCTAGAGAGTCATAGATGGTCCTGAGAACTCGTTGAGGGAGAAGATTATCCAACATGTACAAGGTGCTTAAGAAAACACCTTATCTCACTAAAACTAGCATTCCTAAGGAGAGCTAACATTTCCCTCTTAGAAACTGCAGGGAGCTTGGTGCAGCTCTCAGGATTACCAGATGGAAGGAGGAAACAGACATCCATCCCCACCACTTACGAGTTTTCTCAGGCCACATGCTTGGGAGAAGCTTTCTTCCTGGGGGGTACCCCGGGAGGAGGGCAGGTACTCATGCTGATACACCTTGCCTAGCACATTTTCAAAACCTCTTTGGGAAAGAGAGGTCCTGAAAATTTAACTAAAACAAAATCCAGTCACTTCAAATCTACATGTTATTCTTTGTAAAGCAGAAACCACAATCACATACACACACACACACACACACACACACACAGACACACACACACATTTAAATGAAATAAAGATCTGTTGCAAACTTTTCTTTGTAAAGCAGAAGGAAAGGACCTATGATTTAGGAAGTTAAGTTACTTGGTACTGTTATGTAAAAGACGCTCTGTGCCAGATGTTCAAGACTTTTGGAATTCACAGGCCAGTAGCATTTAAAAAAGGTTTGGGGGACTAACCTAGGGTACTTCAACATCTTTTATTTACATCGTTTTATAAAAGACATAATTCCAAAAATATAGAAAGGATATAATTTCAGAATAAAAGTCCATCCTTCAAATTGAATAAATTTATTATTTTTTACTAACTCATGACAGTCACATTAATTTTTCTAATTTTGCATTGGATTGATGGCAACTTTGTCATGGAAAAGCCCTGGTCCTTGTACATACCTGCATTTGGAAACCGCTAGTGTAGGGCCATGTTGCAGGTGGAGTCATATCTCTGCACATATTATTCCTTGAGAGTAATATACTTTTTCCTCTGGTAGGATGATGCATTAGAGTGGATCCTTGAGAGTAATACACTTTTTCCTCTAGTAGAATGATGCGTTAGACTGGATGAGAAATATCATGATTAAAATTCCATGATAAGAAGAAGAAACAGAGGGAGAGCAAGGGTCCAAACACAACTGTGAGTTAGACTCTGTGTTTGAGTAGAACCTCCTGCAATTGAGGCATTACTATATAGTGCACTCTCTGAAGCCCCACGCACAAAGGCGGGTACAGATTAGAGCAGGATGTCCTTCTCACTTCTGTGTGAATCCGATGCCTTGTGGATTTTCAGAGACCAGATGCCAGGGATGTTGGCATTCCCATGGATTCTATGGGAGACAACTATGATGAAAGACATCTTCAAGTAGCTTCTTGGCTGTGACTTGGACTATAATTGCAGAGAACCAGAACCAGAGTATTGTAACTGGTTGACTTGTTTGTAAGCATTTGAGGCTACTTTTGGGGACTATGCCAAAATTATTGAGGGATGCTGTAAAGACAGCTAAGGAGGTTGTAGATTTAGGCCATTGTATTGTGAGCATAAACATGAGTGTAGTCTTGTGTATCAAAAGCTAGTGAGGCCTAAGAAAATAAGGATGGTGACATTTGAGCCCATATAGCCTAGATCCAAATCCCGGCTCTGACATTTACTTGCTCTGTGACCTTGAGTACATCAAGTGGCCTCTCAGAACCTTAAGTCTTTTATCAGAAAAATCAAGGTAATAATAAAATGGCCTTATAGGATTACTCTGAAGATCCAATTAAATATAGGTTTTGCACAGTGTTTGGCATTTAGAAATAACGTTATAAATATAAACTGTTACCATTACATAAAAATGAGGAAATTGAGTGCAGAGGGTTAAAATGAAAAGACTAAGGTCATATTACCCAGATGCCAAACCCAGTTCTCCTAAATGCAGGTACAGATGTCTTGCCCCTTGCTGCAACTTAGCGTGGTCCATAGACCAGCGGCATTAGCATGACCTGGGAGCTAGTTAGAAACGTAGCACTCAGGCCTCTCCAGTTTAACAAGATCCTTGGGTGATTCCTATGGGCATTATGGTTTCAGAAGCACTGTTCTGGAAAATACTACTCTTGAGAAACTTTTGGCAATGGATAGAGTATGTTCTCTTGAGTAGAGAAATGAGAAGTACCTGTTACTCTGGGCTCAACCCAATCCAGCCCCAGACAGTAAGCAAGAGACCTTGCTTTTAAAAACATTTATAACAAAGCCTGTGTTTATGAGGCAATTTACAAATTTAATTAGATGAAACCAATTTGATTTTTAAAATTAGGTTCTAGTTGTAATGTCAAGAGAGAAATTCATAAATTATAAATTACCCTCTTTTGGCCTCGAAAAAGAATATTTTATTACAAAGAAAAACAGGATAATGCAAATGGAAGAGAAATTCAGGATTGTCTGTGGCCTTGTATATACAACCTTGGACTCAGCAAAGTTAAAAGCAAAGGAAAAAAAAGGGAGGGAAAGGAGGGAATTTTCATTATTATAACTATGTTATTGTTAAATACAGCAGGTCCAAGTGGCTAAGATTAAATTTCCTTCTGCACAAGTCCAAGTCACAATCTCTGGGTCCATCCTTGGACAATTCTGCCTCCCAAAATGTGAGTGGCTTTGAGTCCCATTCTGTCTCCAGTCTTCAGTCCTCTCTTTCTAATATGAAGGTGTCAGACTGTTCTAGGCTTCAACTGGGTAAGAATGAAGGGGAAAGTAAATCTATGTCAAACCCACAAAATCAAAGATTCTACCTCTTTTGGAGTTGCTTTGCTGTTTAATTCTTGCCTATAAGCCAGCCAAAGTCTCTGAAGGTAAAGTAGTGATGACATATGAATAAAAACAGTGAGTGCAAAGACCCTGAGGTGGAAATGACTTAGGCAAGTCTTAAAAATCTAGTAAAAAGGAGACCAGAGTGACTGGGGCTTCCTGAGCACAGAGGACAGTGATGAGACTGTGTGGGGGAAAGGGTGGGTAGGGCCAGGGATGGCAGGACTCCTAGAACTTGCATTTTATCCTGAAAGGAATGGAAAGCCCTAGGACGGTTCTACACAGAGGAATGAAGGGATCCAATTTATATTCTTAAAAGGTCATCCAGCTGTTGCGTGGATAAGAGATGGTGGGCACACAGCATCTTGGAAACAACTGGAAAATGCACCAGGAGGCAAGGACATTTCCATTATCTATGGTATTAAGATGAACTATTTATTAGGAGACCTTGTACCTGAGCAGAAGATGTGCAAGCTTTGTTACAGCTGCCTCTTTACTGCTGCTAACCCAGCTTTGACATCCTCTTTTTAGTAATGAGTTTTTTTGTTTGTTTGTTTTTGTTTTTTGTTTGTTTGTTTTTTGTTTTTGTTTTTTTGAGACAGAGTCTCGCACTTGTCGCCCAGGCTGGAGTGCAGTAGCGCGATCTTGGCTAACTGCAAGCTCCACCTCCTGGGTTCATGCCATTCTCCTGCCTCAGCCTCCCAAGTAGCTGGGACTACAGGCGCCCGCCACCATGCCCGGCTAATTTTTTTGTATTTTTAGTAGAGACGGGGTTTCACCCTGTTAGCCAGGATGGTCTCGATCTCCTGACCTTGTGATCTGCCTGCCTCGGCCTCCCAAAGTGCTGGGATTACAGGCATGAGCCACTGTGCCCGGCCAGTAATGAGTTTTTATCTTGATGAGCACCCTGGAGCCATGGACCCTTAGATCCTGGGCCCACCTTCCCTGAAAGATGGGTGTCTCACCCTGACCCTATTACCACTCCAGGGCTGTGAAACCGTCTCATTCTGCAGCAGCCTCAAACTCTCTCTCTGCCCACTGAAAGGGGAGCTCAGAATCCTGGTTCCAGCCTCATCTGAACTGCAGCAGGAAGTATTAAGATGAATTAGACCATGGCCTCCGATCTTTGGGGATTTTCACTTTAGTGGGAGATGCAGAATGCAATTCTATGATAATTCCCCTAACAGAGTGACAGATCGTGCACAGATAGAGGCAGCACCAATGGCCTTGTGTCCACAAACTAGCATCATTAACATCACCTGTGGGCATGTTAGAGATGCAGAATCCCAGGCCCCAGCCTGGGCCCACTGAATCAGAGTCTTTTTAACAAGATCCCCAGATAATTCATGTGTACATTAAAGCATAAAAAGCCCTGGTTTAAGAAACATTCTCAAATCTCACAATCGTGATCTGCACAAGAGGGTGGTAAGGGAATATCAACTGGTCTGGAAAGCTCTGCCTGATGAAAACATTGCAGTCATTGCATGAATAATGTGATCATTTAATGCAGTAAGGAATATTCCTGCTCACCTGAGGTCCAAACAGCTGAGTATTTACATCAGGAATATGGAAATCATGACATCTGCATAGACTCTTCCAGAACCCTGCTTTTGGGTTTGATTAAGGCATCAGGGTTCCCTAATCAGGGCGTGGATGTGCAGAAGGGTGGTGTGGCCTCTCTCATTCTGACTCAGCTCTTGGGAACAACCACAACTCACCAAGAACACAGACCGTCGCAATTGCAGACAGGCACTTATAGCCAGAATGAGGTCACCAAGGGAAGCAATCCAACCAAACAGTTGTCTAAAAACCCTTCAATAAAATCATTCAGAGACAAGCTGTTCAGAGTTCATGGAAAACAGTAATCAATATGTGTTTCAATTCAATTAATTGTTCTCGTCTTCGTCCAAAAATAAAAATCACACAGTGTGAGGGAATTGGGCCAGAAGATGTTACACTTGCAACTGGGTTAACGAAGTGTGAAAATATTTAAAATTCAGACATATGAAGCCTCCCAGTAAGCCTTTCTGTTTAGCAGTCAAAATCACCAAGTTTCTAATTACAGTGTATAAATCTGAGAAGCTTAAAGGGAATGAGAAGACCCTAATGAGGCAGGAATGGGTGTCTTGATTATGCTAGAGTTGATTGGCATTTATCTCACAAGCTATTCTAGGTGCCTGGCATTCAGAGTTGAATAAAACAGACTTCGCTTCAATAAAACAAGGCGGCATTCCTGTATGGGAGCGCCTTTAAAAGGTACAATAGGTCGGAGGGTTTGTCAATATTTTTTCAGCACACAGATGGTTGGATTCAATCTGAACAAAAAGCATGGGCCCCAGGAATCAACAAGCCATCAGAGTGCATTACAAGGAGGCTAGAGCGTCTTCCAAGCAGGAGTTCTGAACAGAATGAAAGCCTGAACACAGACATTGATGGAGAGAGGGGACCAGTTGGGTGGATAAGCTCACGAGGAAACTCTTTAAGACAGAGGCCCAGAGAAGGTTCCTGGCTGTGTCTGGATGGATGAGCACACCTCCACCCATCCTTCAGCTTTGCTGCACTGACCACTCAGGGCTCACTGACCCCAGACTGGCTCATGACTCTAGTCCACAGAGGAGCAGTGTGGAGAATGGGATGTGTTCCAGATGGGCAGGAGGTAGTCTAGGCGGGAGGAAATCAGCTGGATTGTGACTAATACAGCCCAAAGCAAGAATTTGCATAATTCAAACTGGATCTACGTTAATTAGGACACATGATTTGCATAATGCAGGCCGCTATTGAATATAACTTGAGCCAGGCTGGTAACAAGGAAAAAAGCTCCTGTTTCCTCTAAATTGTTCAAGCCAGAAATGTGAGTGTCATCCGTTGCCCCCAGCAGCCACACAGCTAATCTGCCAGAAAGTTTGATTATTTCTCTTGCCAAAATAGACACAGGTCAGGCCGCGTGGCACCATCTCTGCTGCCACATCCTGTTCTGAGCACCCCTCAGATGCTTGGAGCATTTCAGTTCCTCCCTGCCCACCCCCCTCCACACTTCACCTGTTCCACATGTCCACACTGCAGCCAGACAGAACATCTTAAGAGGTAAATCTGATCCTGTTCCTCGTCTGCTTTGGCTTCATCTTAACTTCAAGGCACTGAATGATCTGGCACTGGCTGCCCCTCTAGCTTCACCTGCCGCTCCTCTTCCCATTGCTTACTGCAGTCCAGCTCCTTTAGCCTCCTGGCATTTCCCAAGCTCACCCAGTTCCTGGCAGCCCTCGCCACTCTGTGTCATTCTTTCTGCCTGTAATGCTCCTCACTCTACACTCCTCAGGGCTGGCTCCTTCCTTTTCTTCACCTCCAAGAGGCTTTTTCCCTCCGCTGTCCACTTGATCCAAAACAGGTTCCCCTCTGTTTCCTCTCTTAACAAATTGCTTTCCTTCATACCATTTCTACAATCTGCACTTGTTTCGTTTGTGTACTTTAGTATCACCCAGCCCTGCAACAGACTTGAACCCTTGTGAGGGCATGGGTCCTGTGTTGGTGAATTTTGTGTGTCAACTTGGCTGGACCACGGTTTGACAGATTAGTGGTCAAACCATACTTTGGATGGTTTTGTGAAGGTGTTTTTGGATGAGACTGACATTTACATGGGTGGACTTCAAGTAAAGCAGATTGCTCCCCATAACATAGGGGAGCTTCATCCCATATGATGGGCTTCATCCCATCAGCTGAAGGTCTGAATAGATCAGAAGACTGAGCTCTCCCGAGTAAGGGGGAATTCCCCAGCCAATGACTTTCAGACTGGAACTGCAACATCAGCTTTCCCCTGGTTCTCCAGCCTGACAGCATTTGGTCTTGAGATAACTAATACAGGCTGGGTGCAGTGGCTCACATTTGTAATCCCAGCATTTGGGAGGCCAAGGCGGGCGGATCACAAGGTCAGGAGATCGAGACAATCCTGGCTAACAGGGTGAAACACTGTCTCTACTAAAAACACAAAAAATTAGCCGGGCATGGTGGCGGGCGCCTGTAGTCCCAGCTACTCGGGAGGCTGAGGCAGGAGAATGGCGTGAACCCGGGAGGCGGAGCTTGCAGTGAGCTGAGATCATGCCATTTCATTCCAGCCTAGGTGACAGAGTGAGACTCCGTCTAAAAAAAAACTAATACATGCTATATTTATTTTTGCCTTTCACTGTGTCCCGAGGACCTAAATAGTAGCTTTCACATAGTATGTACTCAATAAATATTCTTTGGATAAATATATGGATTTGTGCTGTATCCTAGCAAGGGGTAATGATGATTATTTTTGTCTAACTAATTTAGTCGTTCTCAAGCCTGGCTGAATATTAGAATCACACCTTGAGATACCTTCTGCTCAATTTTGCTGTGAAGCTAAAACTGCTCTAAAAAATAAAGTCTATTTTGGCCCGGTGTGGTGGCTCACACCTGTAGTCCCAATACTGTGGGAGGCCGAGGCAGGTGAATCATGAGGTCAAGAGATTGAGACTGTCCTGGCCAACATGGTGAAACCCCGTCTCTATTAAAAATACAAAAGTTAAATGCTTGTGGTAGCGCATGCCTGTAGTCCCAGCTACTTGGGAGGCTGAGGCAGGAGAATTGCTTGAACTCAGGAGTCGGAGGTTGCAGTGAGTTAAGATCACGCCACTGCACTCCAGCCTGGCGATAGAGTGAGACTCTGTCTCAAAAACAAAACAAAAACAAACAAACAAAAAATCATACCTTGAGAGCTTGAAACAATGTATAGATAAATAGGCAGCTAGATACCTGAATGAATGCAAGGATGGATGGATGGACCTTATTGCAGTCCAAAAAAATCAGAATCTCTAGGGGAGGGGGCTCTATCCATGTGCTGTATTTGTTTGTTGTTTTAAAGTTCCTTGAGAATTTCTTTAAAACATCCAGGGTTGGGAAGAAGCATTGCGTGAAATGAATCCAAGCGGTCTCCTCTGATATCCTAGCTAAACACCTTCTAAATAAACCCGGTCTCGATCCTGGCTTAACCTATCTTCACTCTCACTCTGCCAGACTCCACCTCTATCTGATGTTACGCTACAGCCAACTCACTCATGCACAGGCAGATGCTAAGTGCTAATTTTTTTAAGGATTAAATTCAAGAAACACTGGTCTTTTTTCCCTCAAGGTTGCTAAACAGTGTTTGGAGTAGTTGAAGAAATGTAGGGAGGTATCATTCTGTCAATATCCCTTTGCGTGTTACTAATGGCATCTTGCAACTCTGATGCCAGAGCCCACCACAGACCTTCCCTTGCAAATCTTTCTCCCTCTCCTGAATAGTAGAAGTCAGTCCTGTTGTGGTATTTTTGTGAGATTAGAAAAGACATGCGTACACACAAAACTTAATAGATTTGCCCAGTGGCCTTCCCTAAATCTTAAAAGTCAGGGCCCTGGGATGTCTAGGAGCCATTTTTTCTAGCCCACGGCTCATCATTCAGCCTCCATAAGATGTTTCCCCTCCAGAAACTTGAAAAATGCAGGCATCCCTGTTTGGATGCCATATACAGGTCATTCGGGCTGACAGGGAAGCTGACAGGTGTTTCAGTAGAAGCAGCTCTGGTTGAAAAGAATGATTTCTGGCACTCAGAGTCTGGAAGGAAAAGAAGTTGCATTCTGATGTTAGTGACTTGCATTTATGTACCTGGGCCCATTAGAGCTGCTGGTCATCCACTTGTGGTATATTAGGATTGCCTCTATATTTGCCTTGGGGTGTTTTTTCTTTTCTATTACGACACAGGTATTTGTGATGGAGCCAGATAACTCGACAGTGGAAATCAACAGATGCATAGCACTTGTTACCTAAGGATAGCAAACCGTGTTGTCCTGCCAGTGAGGTTTTCACAGTAAACATTAATCATTCAGTTCAACTGTAGAAAACAATAAAGGTTGCTGCATCAAAAATATTCCTGCACTGTGCACATATGAATGAGTATGTTTGTCTTGGTGTATGTGTATGAGCATATGTTTTCATGAGTTTATGTAGTTGTATGCTGTCACATGTATGCACACATATAATTGTATGTTTGGTGGCATGCTTGTGTGAAGCTTTCATCCTTTGATGTATCCATTTTTCCAGCTTCATCCTTAGGATTGTTCTATTTCATTGGAGAGTTAACTGACAGAGATATCAGAGACACAGGGCTATGTCTGTTTCCTCATGGACTAGGGGGGCCTCTGGTCACCTCATATCCGTGCCGTAGTAACACCAGGGGAGAAACTTTCTTTCATTTCAGTGGGCTCCCAGCTGTTTAACATGAATGTCTGCCATAATTTGTCTCCAGAGTTTTGCTAAAGAAAAATGTTGGATTAAAAAAAAAATCTCCAGGTTAAATTTACTCCTATGCATCTACAGTTGTCCTAGGAGAAAGAAGGGAAGGAAATGAAGAGTGAGTTCTGCATTTGTCAGGGCATGGGCTTTCTTCATGTTTCTTATCTGGGAGGGAAACTGCATTTTGATGCACTGCATGTGCACCCAGAGGCCTTTGTAGGGTGTCCTTCTGTGAACATGGCCACATGGCTAGAGATGGAACTCTCTCCCTGGCTGCTGTGGTACTTTCAATAAACTGTGCCCAGAGGCAGCGTTTAAGTTGCGAAGTGTCTCTTTAAACATCACAAGTTGTTCTCTCTTCATCTCGGATGTTTTACCGTGTTATCCCTGTTGGAATTCCGCCTAGGCTGGGCAATGCAGCATGAATTTGCTGCTTTTAACTGGCTCTTTCGCTTCTGTTTTGGTCAGAACAAAATGACAAATGTTTGCATATTTTCATCTATCATCAGGACATTTGGAGCCTCTGTTCTGAAGTCTCTGGAGGCTGGAATTCAAATTTGTGATTTGTTGCTTATCTTTTCATTAGCTCAGGAGCTAGCAGGTGGCTTTTCTCCCCTTACCTTAAGTCAATGGGTATTTTTTCTTTTGACTGTTTTTTCTTACTCTTTACCAACAGAAAAGTAATTCCTTAAAACTGACACCCAAGTATGAGATCTTGGTCTACCTCATTATGGTTTCAATACATACGTACATATGTACATACATACATACATACATACATACCATGTCTCCAGGGTCCTTCAAGATGGCATAAAGAAAGGTCACTGCTTTCTTGTTCTGTTTTATTTTATGCACGTTTTTAACATGTGTGTATCGCTGCACATCAAATAGTGGGTTGTGCAAACAACAAATTTAAGATTGACCTTTGGTTAGTCATTGCAGAGTGTACTTGAACTAGTTAGTTTCTTTCCCAACCTGGGCCTCAGTTTCCACATTTATGGCTTAGGAGGCTTGGACCAGGGAGATTCAAAAAGCTCTTTGTTCTATGAACTATCACTTGGGTGCCCAAAATGAGATTAATCTCACTCCTAGTTTCATGAAACTCTTTCCATATTGGTCTGTGCATGATTCTCTTTTCTTTTTATTCATTGATTTTTCAGAAACACACCAACTAAAAGACAACCAGAATGTTGACAACACCTAACATTTACTTATGATCTACACAAGCACATCTGTTTCTACTCACTCACATCTCCCCATCCCATCTTCCTGACCCCTCCACTCTTCTGAATCTTGAATATAATTCATATATTTTATATAGTTTTGCTACTTGTGTGAATTCCTTACAACCATATTATTTTTTAGTGTTTTAACTTTAATAAAGGATTTTAAGTTGTGTATAAACTTTTGGGACATTTTTATTCCATATTGTATTGCAAATGTTCATCTCCATGGATGAGTGCAGCTGTAGTCCATTCATCTTGACTGCTGTCTAATACTCCGCTGCATGAAGATACTACAAAACTTTCACTTACGATTCTTTCATAGACATTAGGGTTGCTTTCAGAATGTTGCCTTTATCAACAGTGATGAAATGAGCATCCTTGTACATACCTTCTCCTGTATATGTGCAAGATTTTCTCTTGAATTTCTATCTAGAAACTAGGTCATATGGTAAATGAATGTTAAGTTTTACAAAAATACTCCAAACTCTTTCCCAAACTGGTTGCACTAATTTACACATGCTGGCAAATTATGAGTGCCTATGATTTCAAACCCTCTCCAACATTTGGTGTTGTCAAGATTCTTCATTTTGACTAAATAAATATAAAATGGTATCTTGTTGTCTTGCTTTGTATTCCCTCAATTATTAATAAGGTTGAATATTGTTATTTCATTTTCTGTGGGTTATCTGTTCATGTCTTTTGCCTACTTTTGTACTGGGTTATATGCTCTTTTCTTTATTGATATGTAATAGTTTTATAATATACTTTTGATAATATTTTGCCAGTTACAAATGTAATTTGTTGTTTTTACTTTTTCTAAGGTATCTTTGAAAAACAAAAGTCCTTAATTATAGCCAATATCAGTCTTTGTTTATATAGTTAACACATTTTGTGTCCTTAAGAAATTCTTCCCTAAACCAAGGTGAGAAAGATGATTGCCTGTATTTCTGCTAAAAGTTGCATAGTTTTGCTTCTGAAATTTAAGTTTTTGATCTATCCGCAATTAATTTTTGCATAGGGTGAGAGATGGAGTGAAAATTTTATTTTTTTCTTACACTGATAAACACTTTATCTAAGTCCTTTTTATAGTCTCTTCTTCCCTGCTCTACCAGGCCATATCTGACTTATGCCAAAATTTCTTATATGCATGAATTTTTTTCTGAGCTCTCTATTCCACTGGCCTCCATGCACTATAACCATGCATAGTCATATTTATTACAGCTTCACAGTGTCCTGATCTCTGGTAGAGAAGATTCCTCCTCCTCATACTTGTTCAGCAATATCTTGGTTATTCTTGCCCTTGGCTGTTTCATTTTAATATCTACTTATCAAGTTTAATGAAAACATCTGTTGTTGTTTTTATTAGAATTGCCTTGAATGTATAGAACAATATGTGGGTAATTGACATCTTTATGATATTCAATCTCTGTATATTTATTTAGGTTTTCTTTAATGTCTCTCATAGTTTTATTACCTTACTTTTAGAGCTATTGCATTTCACATAAAATCCAAACTGCTACCTTAGGTCTGAAAGACTTGCACCTCCCATTCTCTTTTTTCCTCTGTTCTCACTTGCCTTCTTTTACTCTCCTCCAGCATGCTAGGGGCCCCTGTCTCAGGCTTATTGCATGTAGAGTTCCTATTGCCAGAAAGCTCTTTCACTTCCTCTTCCATGGCTAACTCATTCTCCTACTACAGGTATTGATGTGAATGCTACCACCTCAGAAGGGCCCTGCCTAATAGTCTTCAGGTAGGGCTTTGCCCACTCACCACTGTCTCTACCATTGCTTCCCATTTTTGAATAACATGGACCACAGTTCACAATTATTATTTATTTCTTTATAAATGTCTATCCTTATATTGTAAGTGCCAAGGGATACACATTTATAAACAAAGGGACTCACAATATAGGGATACACATGTACAAGCAAGTATGTGCATATAAATACACACACACACTCCTATATATATACATAGCTCATCTCTGGAAGGAACTCAGTACCTTACATAGTACCTGGAACACAATAGGGTCCCAAATTTGGTGGTGCTTTTTTTCTTTCCTTTTTGTTTCCTTTTCTTTTTGCTTTCTTTTCTTTTTAAAATTTTCTCTCTCTTTTTTTTTTTGTTTTTTCCCTTGAGATAGATTCTCACTCTGTCACCCAGGCTGGAGTGCAGTGATGCAATCTCAGCCTACTGCAACCTCCACTTCCTGGGTTCAAGCGATTCTTATGCCTCAGCCTCCTGAGTAGGTGGAATTACAGGCACATGCCACCATGCTTGGCTATTTTTTTTTTTAATTTTTAATAGAGACGGGATTTCACCTTGTTGGCCAGGCTGATCTCGGACTCCTGACCTCAAGTGATCCACATGCCTCGGCCTCCCAAAGTTCTGGGATTACAGGCATGGGCCGCTGTGCCTGGCCTCTTTTTTTTTTTTTCTTATGAAGATGGGATGGCCTTTTCTTATGAAGATGGGCTCCCTTTGATGGCCTAGGTAGAATAACAGTTAGAAGTATTTCTTAGCATCCATTAGTCCATATATATGACCTTATAGGACCATCCAAAATCATAAGATTATGTCTCAAGTCTTATAATAATCTCTAATAGACTACATGAGGTTCCAGTGACCAGTGAGTTTATACTTAACTCATAGAATTCATTTGCTAAAGTATAAACTTGTCAAGGTTAAAGATCTGTATTCACAGGTATATCCCCGGTGCCTAGAACAGATCCTGGCACAAAGTAGGGTTCAATAAATATTTGTTTAATAAATAAAAATGCATTCCAAACTTGAGTCAAGGTTAAGGCAACAGTCGTAAGAGATATTCAAATATCGACATCCCTATGATTGCTTGATTTTTTAAATAATTTAGTTTTCATTAAATGTTAGTGACAATATAACAATATTATATAGTGTTAGAAAAATAGGGAGTGGAAATAACACACTAGCCATCTTCATGTGGGTTTATTTTCTTTCTAGTTCTTGTGCATTTGCAACAGCTTTGATGTGGTTATGGTGACTTTTTTTTTTTTAATTTTCACTATGCCCAACATATTCTTGTTTCTTTGTAATCTGTTTACTCCATTTAATGGCTCTCCATTCCCCTGAACATATGGACCATACTTTACTTTCAAATCAGTTTATTCGGGATGTGTTGATTGATCTTACTAGAATGTTAGATATAATTTTGGGGTATGATAAGAGTGAACTGGATCTTTTTAAGCAGCTGGATAGGAGAGTTTGAATTTCTGCTTTCCTTTTCCCTCTCAATAGATTTTTCAGTAGCAGGCAGTGGCATTCACATGCATTCCATTGATTGTAGAACTGTGGTCTAAATAATAGCTCACTCTGTTCAATAGACATGGATCTAATGGAGGAGAGTCAAACAACACATACACATTTGGATGGGATCCATAAACTCGAGCTTTGAAGTGGTGGTCCTATTTTCCTCCTTGTTTTAAAACTTGAATTTCAGTTTGCTTATTTCCTAGCAGAGGGAGATGAATATAGGGCAAGTGTGTGCCCCGACTCCTCCCTAATACCGTTCCCATGATGGACATCAATAACCAATCAGGGCATGCTCTTCCACTGCACTCCAACATGGCCTCAGAATCCCTCTCATCATGGCACAGCACTGCAGCTGGTCATTTCCAACAGAATGGGGTTAGCCTGCAAGGTATACCCTGCCTGCTGTCTCTGGCCTCTTCTCAGAAGGTTAATAGGGGGATAGGTGAAGCTCTGCCCTCACTCATTGGTTTGTCCTACAGAATCTGTCTTTATGGTAATTAGGTAATTTCTGGATTTTTTTTTTTTTCTGAAGTGTAAGCATGTTGCAGTTTCCAGTCCTTTTCACAACAGTTGTAATCCTAGTGGACTCTGTTGCAGTATCTGCAGGGACGTCAGCATTATGGGCCAACAAGAAGATAAAGCAGATGGTGTGAGGTTCTGGGGAAACTTCCCACACACTGTATCCCCCATCGGCAGCTGGGTTTGCATTTGCCAGTAGATTAAAGCAAAGTCCAGACATGTCCATGTCAGAGTCCCACCCATCTCATGACTGGACTCAACATGGTGAGTCAAGAGTGTTAACAGAAAAGCCAAACTTTGCAAAATCTTTTAAAAAGGTTTATTCTGAGCCAGTGTGAGTGATCATGGCCTGGGAAAACAGTCCCAAGAGATCCTGAGAAGGTGTGCCCAAGATAGTCGGGTTACAGTTTGGTTTTATACGTTTTAGGGTGGCAAGATTTACAGGCAAAGACATAAATCAGTACATGGAAGGTATATATTAGTTTGGCCCCAAATGACGGGATATCCTGAAGTGAGGTCTTACATGTTATAGGTGGATTCAGAGATTTTTAAATTTGTAATTGGTTAAAGGAGTAAGGCTCTGTCTAAAACTTGGAATCAGCAGAAAGGAATGTTTTCAGTTAAGATAAAGATGTTACGTAGCTGGATTGATGGCCTGCAGCTGTGACTTAACCCTTGCTTTGCATGGCTTTAGGCCTTGTTCATAATTTGGTTTTGTATTGCCACAAAAAGTCTGTTTTAACATTAATGCTGGTCCACTGTGCCTAAAATCCAAAAGGGTGGAAATGTAGTAATGTGTGATTTCCTTTCCCCCACAGCCAAGAATTCCGGTTTTCAGGTTTCTCTGGGGTACCCTTGGCCAAGAACGCATCCGTTCAGTTGGTTGGGAGCTTAGGATTTTACTTTGAGTTTACAAAAGTACCAAAGGTATTGGAAGTGAAAACAAGCAGTGGGCTCAGGTCTCTGAGGATCAGCCTAGTGACAGCAAGACCCTAGCCTGTGTGTGGAGGTGCAGAGAATGTGTCAAGACTCTTGCAAGCAGGTTTGATTCAGCAGCCTCCCAGGAAGGGCTGTGTTAGGCACACTGGTGCCATAGGCTCCTGGGTATCAAGTCCTAAGTGAGGCTTAGACTGAGATTATCTAGGAAGACATGGGGAAGGTGGGAACTGAGAATGGCTTGGGCGTCTCCCTTCTCTCATAGCTGTTTTGTCTGTTGACAAGATAGAGTTAGTTCTACTCTCTCCTCATCCTATGAGCCATGCCTGTGAAGACTAGCCCTTCACTCCCAGCAGCAGCCATGCTGTCAGTTGCAATGCCTAAAGGCCCTGTGTGTCCTTTCCCACCTACTGCATAAATGTTCTATCTGCTGTTGTGAGAGGCAGTTCTTTTTGATGATGCTTACCTGTGTTACCACTTGGATAAAGAGACCAGGGCTATAGAAGCCTCCCTGAAAAAGATGCCAGAGGTGAGAGAGTCTATATTAGAGCAAGTCATCTAGAGAGTCTTCATGACTGAAGGGCAGAACCACAGGAAGACAAGGCCATGTGCAAGGTCTCAAGATTTTGTAGGAAATCCCATTAAGGATCTTGTATGTACAATAGGCTCTCTGCTCTCCCCACCAATAAATGCATTCTGTTATCTTAGCCTTTCTTGGCCAATTTTTATAACAATATTATAGAATGTTTGGATATCAGAGAAAAAGATCACCTATAATCTCTTCTACCACAGTGCTTATTTTGCCTTGTATTTTATCTTTGTTAACATACACACATCTTTTACCTAGCTATAATTACATAAAATTTGCTATTGTAATTTTTCATTAAGTGTTTAATCACAATCATGATGCCTTTGTAGAACCATGGAAATAGCTCATCTTTTTTAATGACTGCATAATTGTCCATTAGTGTATATACTGTAATTTTCTTATCCATCCCTTTATTTTTTATATATTTGATAACAGTGTGATAAACTTCATGTTTATGGTGGCATTGCATCATAGTGGAAAGAACATGACCTTCAGATCTGGTTGACCTGGATTCAAATCCTAGGTCTAACATTGCCTAGGTGGCTGACTTTTGGGCAAATTAACCTCTGAAATTGAATGATCTTATTGGTTTAATTTAATAAAATTGTGTGTAGGAGAAGCAATATTAAGCCTACAATTCAGGAATATTGTAAGAATTCAAAATGTATTATAGTCCTATCTGTCTGGTATCCATTCAGTGTCAAAGTTTGTTTTCTTCCTCCTCTGTTTAGAGTATTTGTATATTAGACACTCCCACCCCCATCACACACACAAACATGAAGTTACTGGGTTGAATGGAATGAATACTTTTGTAACTCTTGCTACATATTGCCAAATTGCACTGCACATAGATCTCACCTGTGTGAGTGTGTGTTTTAAGTATTGTGTTGAGTTTTTATGCCAGTCACCATGTCTGGGAAGAAGGCCTTTGGCAGCCCACCAGAGATTTGTGTCAGCTTTCATGATACTCTCAGAGCAGGCTGATGTGTGAAAAGCTTTTCATGCATGTTGGCAGATCCATTTGCACTCTCCGAGGACATGCTGGAGACACTCTTGCCTCATCAATTCCTGTTCACTCCCTTTCCCCTTTGCCCTTCAATAGCAAGTACAGTGCCTGGTCCCCAGTCATCTCCCAGAGGATCCTGGAAGCCCCATGGGAACTCTGAATTGAAGGACTCGCAGCCAGGTTTCTACAGGTCCTGCCACCGACTTTATGATACATCACCAACCATGCCCTTCCACTGCCTCTGTTAGCCTACCTGCAGAGGAAGAGGTTGAAGCAGTTGGGCGTCTCAAGCTGAACCTCTCTGTGTTCTTCTGTTATCAGCAGCCCCTGGGAGCTTTTTAGGAAAGTGTTATCTCTGTCCCCACCCCAGGTCTTCTGAGTCAGGGTCTGCACTGTTGCAAGATCCCCAGGTTGTCACTGTGCACACTGAAGTTCAGCAAGTACAGTACTGAGTTGTATGCAGGCCAAGCATTTTCCATCATGCCAGGAACACTTACTGGAGCCTCAGTTTTGGAACCAGTCTCTCCCTGAACCATGCTCTTACTACGTCAGGATTTCCTCACCCTGCTGTGAAATTCCTCCCCTTGCCCAGTTATGTCTGTGGACCGTGGACCGTGGGGACCTTGCTCATTGGTCAGAGTCAGAGAAACCAACACTTCCCTCCCTGAAGAGACCAAAATCATTTTGCTAAAATACAGATTATACCAGACACTGTACCATTTAAAATCCTTATAAATCCCAACGGCTCTGAGGATAAAACCTAACCTCCTCTTTAACTTGGCCAACAGTTTCCTCCATGAGTGACTCAGCCCTTGCAGGCTTGCCCAGTGCCCTCTCCTGCTTTTCCATCCCCACTCCCGAATGCACAGACTTTACATTACAGCCACACTACACTCCCCTTGCTATCTTTTCCCTCTTCCTCCTTTCTTGCATTCTCAGCACCCTGCTCAAGGGTTCTTTGGGGGCATATTTTGTCCCTCTGCACCTGGATGAGGGGTTCCTACTTGTTAGTTTATAATAGAATTTATTCCCCCATACTGTGATTGTGGATTTCTACATCCGTCTACAACTTGGCTCAGAATTCTTAGACTTCCCCAAATGCATTTTTTTCATTGTTGAGCTCCCAGGACCTGGCATGGGATAGGTCATCCATGAATGGCAGTGATGTTGCTACCTGCCCTTCCTTCCTTCATGTCTTCCCTCCACATTTCTCTGCCTGCTCCCTGGCACAGGAGATTGAGTCTCAGACATCACTGCGTTGCCTTGCCTTCTGTTCATCTGAAAGAGCGACTTGCAGGGGATGAGGAGAGAGGGAGGAGACCAAGGGAGGGGTGTTGACTGCTGCAGCTTTCTCCCCTCCAGAAAGGTCACAGCTCCTCCCAAGGTGACCTTTCAGGGTCTAGGACCTGCTCCCTCCTCCACCCCTCCCACCCTCACTTACTTAGTTCACTCCTCCACTATTCCTCTGCCCTGATTCTCTCAACCGGCTCACAGCATTGTAAATAGTGCCTTTAGTCAACTCTCCTTGAATTATCTGTCTATTTCCTGCTAGAATCCCATGGAGACCCCATTATCATTACCATGTATCACTCAGAGTGCTTTTCATCATGTACTTTGTCTCAACCCTTCAAGGTAAGGATCACTATCCCCATTTAATACCGAGGCTTAGAGGAAGGAAGTTACTTGCCTGAGATGATCTGACTAGTAAACAAAACCTAGATTCCTACTAAGTGTGAAAACAGAGCTTGCCCACTTAACTAGTTAGCCACAGTGCCTTTTCCAAAGGCACTCAATAAATGATGGTGAAATTAACCTGAATTTCCCAATCATGATCAATCCACTTGATTAGGGTGGCCATAAGCTTGCAGATGTAGGGTGGGGAGGAGTAAAGGCGCAGTTTTGGAATGAAGAGGGTGACTGAGGTCTGGATCTAGCCTTGGCTTGGAAACCATCTAGTCTACATGGTGTCCCCCAAGCTTGAATTGTCAAATCCTTGAGGAGGGGTGCCCTGTCAGTATTGGATGAACAAGGCTTGTATAGGGAAATGAGTGGGAAAAAACAAATGGGACGAGTTGAGTTTCATGCCCACAGTGGAGGTGACTTCGTCATCATGATTGTATTTGCAAATTCCATTCAACCTGAACATTCCTGCAACTGAATAGACATATTCAGAGCCCATCCATCCCCTCCTGTGAAGCTGAGTGGCATGCTTGACCTGATGGCTTTGGGAGGGCTCTGACACAAATAGGTACTGTCTGGTGTGTCAACATCAAAGGAAAATTGCAAAAGGCAAATTGGGCTAATATTTTTCATTACTGGAAAAAAGTTTCCCATACCAAGTCAAATTTGAAAAAAGAATTTCCTCTCTTACATCTGCACAGAAATGTCAAAATGGACAGGGCTCTCTGTAAATAAGAACCATGGCAGTTCATGAAGTTTCTCACTTTCAAATTAATAATTATTTAAAAAGAAGAATGAAAAGAAACCTAACCTGGGCCACCTGGATGATTGCTTCTATAACCGCAATGTTAATGGGTGAACCCAGTGACTATAAGTGGTAGTATATGATGGTCAAGGTAGCATTTCTCCAACTGTAATCTATGGAACCCTTAGGCGTGAGGTGTCCACACATTTATGCCTGGGGGTAGCCACAGTCTGAATGTTGGTGTTTCCCCAAAATTCTTATGATAAAACCTAATTCCCAATGTAGTGGTATTAAGAGGTAGGACCTTTGGGAGAAGATAAAATGCTTGGATGTTTGGGAGGAGTCTACCCTTATTAATGGGATTAGTGCTCTTATAAAAGACGCTGGAGGGAGCTTGTTCACCCCTTCTGCCATGTTAAGACACAGCTAGAAGGCGCCATTGAGGAAGAACAAAACCTCACTAGACACTGAATCTGCAGGCACCTTGATCTTGGATTTCCCAACCTCAATTGTGAGCAACAAATTGCTGTTGTTTATAAGTTACCCAGTCTGTGGTAATCTGTTATAGCAGCCCAAACTAAGATTTTATAAGTTTTACAGGTTTGCAGGCTAACAAGTTGTTAAGTTTGAGAAACACTTAAAAGGATGAAAGACCTTCCCTTTTTGTGTATTCTTTAACTCCCATGGTACTTTTTAACCTCAGTAAGGTATTGCCATGCAGTAGGTGCCAAATAGACTGTTACAGAAAGAAAAGAATGAGGGAAAAGAGGAGGGATGGATTTTACATTCTAAATCAATGGCTTTCAAATCTGACTGAGCTTTCAAAGCTCTGGAGGCTTAAAAGACAGGCAGATCCAAATCCTTCTAAAAGCTACTGAATCAGAAACTTCAGGGGTGGGGCCAGGAAATATTTATAAATGGAGCCCAGAGGAGTCTCTTGTGCCACCATGTTTGAGAGCTACTGTGGCAAATCTGTCTGCACTGACCTCTGCCCTCCTACCTTCGCCCTGGTTGGGATCTCAAATTCTCAGGACTCCTGCATCCATCACCTGCTGGCTTCCTCTGGTCCTTTCTCCAAGATCCACCCTCCACATCAGCCATCTGACCAACCTACTGAAACAAGAGGGTTCCCTGACCCCCCTTGCAGGACACGCAACAGGGGTGTGACTCATCGGTTCAGCCACTGTGCACATTCAAACCCCTTATGGGAGGGGGAACACACAGACAGGCAGGTACATGAGCTCGGGCTAGCACTTTTGGGCTCTGGCCCCACAGCAGCATCTAGGGGTGGGTGCCTGCAACTCCCAGAACCTCAGTGGGCATGCTACACTGCTCTTTTAGCTCTGCCATCTGCAGATGGCTTAAGTGTTAACCAATTCAGTGCCCTCTTGGTACCTGGGTTCTTGTCCAGTGTCCGGTAAGAATCAGTTCACACATGGACTTGAAGGATGGTAAATGTGGGGGTCTTATTGTGTGTTGGAGGTGGCTCTCAGCAGGATGGATGGGGAGCTGGAAAGGGAATGGAGTGGGAAGATGATCTTCCCCTGGATTTTGGTCATCCAGCAGCTGGTTTCCTCTCTGAACATCCCCAGCTGAACTCCTCTCGATGTTTGGATGCTCCTTCTCTTCTCTCCTCTGCCATGCCGTACTGTTACTCTTCTTCTCTTCTGTTTGTCTGCTTGTGGAGCCCAGGGTTTGGGTTTTACATGGGTACAGGATAGGGGAGTGTGGTATGCCAAAAGGCCACATTTGGGCATGAAAACAGGAATGCCTGTTCCCATTTAGGGCTGTGGGTTTGCAGGCTTCAGGGTGGGGGTTTTGCCAGGGAACCCTCTTCTACCTAGTATTTCCCTGACTCCTATCCATATCACTATGAGACACACAGACCCTGCAAACATAGACAACTTTCACGAACCATATAGCTCTTTACTCCAGCATTTGGGTGCCCCTGGACTCCTCATGACCTCTTTAGCTTGCTTTCTGATCATCTGCTTTTTCCACCTCTATGTTCTGGCAGCACCAAACTGCTTATTGGCAGCCCCTTCCAAAAGCTGCTCTTTACCTTTGTACTTTTTTGCACATTGATAACGCTGATTTGCCTTCAAGGCCTCCCTCTCTCATGTACTGGCTGTTTGCTGGGGTAATGTCTGCTTGCCTCAGTCATCTCAGTCATTACCTCTCTTTTACCCCAGCTTTATTGAAGTGTACTTGACAAATAAAAATTGTATCTAGGGTGTGCAACATAACGTATACATTGTGAAGTGATTACCACAATCAATCTAATTAACATATCCATCCCCTCACATAGTTATGATATTGTTCATGGTGAGAGGACTTAAAATAAGCTCTCTTAGCAAATTTCAAGTATACAATACAATATTATCAACTATGGTCACCATGCTGTAGATTAGATCCCCAGAACTTACTCATCTTGCATAACTGAACCTTTGCATCCATTGACCAACATCTTCCCATTTTCTTCACCCCCTAGTTTGGAGGACATTATGATAAGTGAAATAAGCCAGGTACGGAAAGACAAATATTGCATGATTTCACGTACATTTGGAACTTAAAAAGTCAAACTTATAAATGCAGTGAGTAGAATGGGCATTACCTCTTTTCAAAAAGACTTCATCTCACCTCCTCTAACTGGTTTATGCACCCCCCTCAAGTAATATTCTGGAGTATTTTTGTCATTGCAATGACTGCATTGCATTATAGTAATCTTTGTGTGGGTGTTCCTGTGTGCATCTCACACTCCAGGCAAGGATTTTGTCTTGTTCATCAATGTTTCCCAGACATCTAGAAGAGTACCTAGCACAGAGTGGATCCATACTGGATGTTTGAGTAATACATAACCCATGTTACTCATAATACATAACTCATAAATAAAGAATTGGCCTTTCTTCCCCCTCAACCTATCCTATTTTAGCTGAGCAGTAAATTCTGTAATGTCAAAGAAATATAGAAAACGAAAAGCATTTCTTGTTTTCTTTTTCCACATACTTTTGTCAGCCGTGTCTATTTGCTTAAATCCATCTTTTTCCATGCATACATCAGAGAGAGGCAACTCTCTTTAACAGGATTCTTACTGGAACCATCTCCCTACATAATACCTTGAAGGCATCACAGATTCCCTCCTGCATTCTTGTCTTGGGAAGAAAGATGTTGCTAAGGACTGTTTTATATTTGTGTTCTCACCTGACAAAAAGATATGCCATGGCTGCTATGGCAAAGTCTATTTCACAGTGCCCAGGAGCACTGCAATTTGCTGTAATTTCACTGCACTTGGTGTGGTCTGAGGGCTGCTGTATCCATCCTCATAGACAGTGACTTCCAATTAAACCAGCTAGTTGTACCAAACTTGAGCTGCTTGTGTAAATGAGTAAGTCATTCCCAAATTAGGCACAGGGACCATCCTCATAGACAGTGACTTCCAATTACACCAGCTAATTGTACCAAACTTGAGCTGCTTGTGTAAATGAGTAAATCATTCCCAAATTAGGTACAGGGAAGCTCATTTTGCTTGCTGTTTAAGGCTTTTGTGGCACAGCAAGCCCCCTCAGACAAGTATCCCTCAGTTTGAGAGTGGGAGGCAGGTGGAAGCTGTTTACTACCAGCTCTGGTGTTTTCTGCCCAAGGCTCTAGAATCTACTGGTGGGAAACTTACAGCCTGACTCATAGGGGTCCTAGGATAACAATGCCCTTGGAGTAACCTTGAAAGCTGCAATCTGGGCTTTGTTAAGTTTCTGTCAGTAAATTGGGAGTATTTTTTGCACAGAGAAAGTGCACCTGTGACATTGGATTTCAGCTGGGGGCAAAAAGGTTTTGTTTCTTGAGGTGTGGAAAACTTGAGTGTCCAAAGTCATGATAAGAACAAAAATGTTTTAAGGGCAAAAAAATAAAAAACCTAAATGCTTTAAGATTGGTCCCATCAGCATCTCAAGAGCATTTCGTTCTTTTAGCAGATGCCAAATAAATAGAGATTTACTGGGGGCTAAGTCACAGTTTAGCAAAAGCTTTAAATTTGTTTTTAAAAGTTAGTTGTTTATAAAATGTAGTAACAGTAACAGAAAACAAATTATCAGTTACTTAGAATCTTACTTTTGCTTCATTTTTTTCTCCTAGTACGTGTCTATATACATATGACATTTTTATGTAATTATTGCATCTTTATTATTTTAAATGCTTTTTACTCATGTAAAATGATACATAGTTACATTGTTAGCATTTTAATGGCCGCATTCTGTCCCATCAAGTGACACTATCATGATTTATTTAACTACCTTATGTGACATTCACATAGCCTCTAATATTTATCCATTATGGAAAATCATAGCGGTTTCCATGAACATTTTTATGAACTTGGTTTTTCCTGTCTTGTTAAATTATTTCCTTCAAATAAGTTTCCAGAATTATGATTGTGATGTCAACAGCACAACCCCTTGATGTTTTTCTGGGTTTATGCTTCCCCTAGAGTGGTGCATTGCATCAACCCAAGCTCTGATCAAAGGGGCTGGAAATAAGGAGGCTTCAGCTGGAAGAAGGTTGAGGCCAGTGAGGGGCCTGGGCACGGGATGAGGCCACAGGCTGAGAGAGTTGGGGCCAGACTGAGGGTGTATTAGAAGGGATGTGGGCAAAGAATCACATAAAAAAGGGAAATGCAGTCTAACTGTGCCACTAACCCTGGGTGACGTGCCATTCCCTGGGGCCTGATTCCTAGCCTGTAAGCAGGGAGACTAACAAGGACTGTTAAGTTTGCCGTGTGGTGGAAAGGGAGCCTATGCAAAAGTGCCTGGCAGAGAAATTGACTCATTTCTGATTCTTTTATTAGGCTTTGTCTTCCTTTTTTTTTTTTTTTTTTTTTTTTTTTTTTACTTTTAAGATCGGGGTACAAGTGAAGGTTTTCATGGGAGCTAATTGTGTAGATTATTTCATCCCCCAGGTATTAAGCCTAGTACCCATTAATTATTTTTCCTGATCCTCTCCCTCCTCCCACCTTCCACCCTCTGAAAGGCCCCAGTGTGTGTTGTTCCCCTCTATGTGTCCCTGTGTTTTCATCGTTTAGCTCCCACTTATAAGTGAGAACATGTGGTATTTGGTTTTCTGTTTCTGTGTTAGCTTGCTCAGGATAATGGCCTCCACTGCCATCCGTGTTCCTGCAAAGAACATGATCTCATTCCTTTTTATGGCTGCATTGTATTCCATGGTGTATATGTATCACATTTTCTTTATCCAGTCTATCATTGGTAGGTATTTAGGTTGATTCTGTCTTGGCTATTGTGAATAGTGCTACAATGAACATCCACATGCATGTGTCTTTATAATAGAATGTTTTATATTGCTTTGGGTATATACCCAGTAATGGGATTGCTGGGTCAAATGGTGTTTCTGTCTTTAGGTCTTTGAAGAATCACCACACTGCCTTTCACAATGGCTGAATTAACTTACACTGCCACCAACAGTATATAAGTGTTCCTTTTTCTCCACAGCCTCGCTAGCATCTGTTTATTTTTTGACTTTTTAGTAGTAACCATTCTGACTGGTGTTAGATGGTATCTCATTGTGGTTTTGATTTGCATTTCTCTAACAATCAGTGATGTTGAGCATGTTTTCATGTTTGTTTGCCGCCTGTTGTCTTCTTTTGAAAAGTGTCTGCTCATGTTTTTTGCCCACTTTTGTATGGGGTTGTTTTCTCTTGTAAGTTTGCTTCAGTTTCTTATAAATGCTGGATATTAGACCTTTGTCAGATGCATAGTTTGCAAAAGTTTTCTCCCATTCTGTAGGTTGTCTTTTTAGTCTGTTGATAGTTTATTTTGCAGTGTAGAAGCTCTTTAGTTTAATTAAATTCCACTTGTCAAGTTTTGCTTTTGTTGCAATTGCTTTTGGCATCTTCATAATGAAATTTTGGCCCATGCCTATGTCCTGAATGGTATTGCCTAGGTTGTCGTCCAGATTTTTTATAGTTTTGGATTTTACATTTAAGTCTGTAATCCATCTTGAGTTGATTTTTGTATATGGTGTAAGGAAAAGGTTTAGTTTCAGTCTTCTGCATATGGCTAGCCAGTTATCCCAGCACCATTTATTGAATAGGGAATCCTTTTCACATTGCTTGGTTTTTGTCAGGTTTGTTGAAGATCATGTAGTTGTAGGCGTGTAGTCTTACATCTGGGTGCTCTATTCTGTTCCATTGGTCTCTGTGTCTGTTTTTGTACCAATACCATGCTGTTTTGGTTACTATAGCCCTGTAGTATAGTTTGAAGTTGGATAGCACGATGCTTCTAGCTTTGTTCTTTTTGCTGGATTGTCTTGGCTATTCAGGGTTTTTAATTGGTTCCATATAAATTTTAAAATATTCTTCTCTAGTTCCTTGAGGAATGTCAATGGCCTTTTAATAGGGATAGCATTGAACCTATAAATTGCTTTGGGTAGTATGGCAATTTTAATGGTATTGATTCTTCTTATCGATGAGCACTGTCTGCTCTCCTCCCCCAAACACATACACACACACACACACAAACACACACACACACACACACACCCCATCAGCCCATCAGCCTCATGTGCTACCTCCACATGTCCCTGAAATCCCACAACTCTACCTTCACTCCTGCCACCTTAGTCGTGACTGTCAACATCTCCTGGTTTCTCATCCTGACTGTGATAATCTCTTGCCTGTTCTCCCTGCCTCCGCACTTTTCCCAAATAAGGTCACATTCACAGATTCCAGATAGATGTATCTTTTGGAGACCACCACTCAACCTGCTGCACTTGGCAACTCCTTTAAAGAAGTGTATGTGTGTGTGTGTGCGTGCGTGTGTGTGTATGTTAGGGGGTCAGGAACTTGCTGGAAACACCACATGTCATTATGTTGAGAACTGCAGACTGCATCTCATTTTTTCAGAAAGATGGGAGGTAATCAGACCTTTTACTTTTTGAGGGTTTATATGGGATCTGCCTGATTCCAAGGAGAATTAAAAGATAAACAAGAAGCAGTTCTGGGATCCACCAAGAGCAGACACCTGGGCTAGTATGATTCACCTCTGGGTGAGCTATGCATGACCTAGGGCAAGGTTGGAGCTTTTAAACTCAAAAGAGGCAGCGGTGAAATCCCCTATCACCAATCCTAATCCTTCCCTAACTAAGGTTCAGAAGTGCCCTCTGGGTTGCTTCAACCACCGGTAGGGGCTTCTTCCATAGCTGCCTCACTTATCCGCAGCAACTCCCAAACCCCACTGCAGACAGTGTTCTCTGCAACACCCCCAAATGTTGTAAGGTCTTGGCGGGGGTTGGTCCTAGACCCATGTGGGTAGGGGTTGGTTTCAGAATTGCTTAACTACTAACAATTTATTGGGCTTTTCACACTCTGGGGACAGACCAAGACAGACCAGAATCCCCCTGAAAAGGTGGGGGCTGTGAGGACTACATCAGTGCCTCAGACATCAGTAACCAAGCCCACTGGCTCAGGTTCGTGAGTATGCACTGGACAGTAAGGTGAGTTGAATCCCTTGTGAGACCAGCGTAATGAGGAAAGAGGAAAAGAATATAACACAACATCAACAGTGATTAGCCTGGCGTAAGGAGAAGGGAGGCAAATTATTTTCCCTTTATGATTTGTTTGTTTTCTCTCTCTCTCTCTCTGGGTTTTCTAACAAGCATGCATTTCGTTTGCAATCAGAGCAAAGAAGCATTTGCGTGAGGTTGAGGAAATGGTGCACGGCCAGAATAAGCACCGGAGCTCAGACATTAATCTGAGTCAAAATGAGTTCAGCATTCCTTTTTCATGATAACCCCAAGCTCAGAGATTATAGGCATTGGAGAGTTGTATTCCAGCCCTCAGATAAATGTATTTACATAATGGTTCACTTTTTCTCATTGCAATTGTGCCTCTTGGTAACCAAGTCACCTGTCACAACTGATGACAGACAGACACAGCAACCCAATATGATTTTCCCAGGGCTGCCATAGGAAAGCACCACAAACTGAGTGGCTTTAGACAGCAGACATTCATTCTTTCACAGTCTCAGAGGCTGGAATTCAGAAATCAAAATCAAGGTGTCAGCAGGTCCCCACCCTCTCTGAAGGCTGTTGGGGAAAACCTGTGCCATGGCTTTTTCACAGCTTCTGCTGTTATGAGCAATCCTTGGCATCCTGGGCTTGTGGCTGCATTGCTCCAGTCTCGCTTCTGTCTCCACGTGACATTCTTGCTAGGTGTGTGTCTCTTCAGTGTGTCTCCTCTGCTCTTTATAAGGACACCAGACATACTGGTCTAGGGCCCACCTTAATGACCTCATCTTAACTTGATTATAGATGCGAAAACCTTATTTTCAAATAAGGTCACTTCACAGGTACAGAAGGTCTTCAGCTGATCCTCTACTGTCAGGACAGAAATTAGAGGAGGAGGTAACAAGAACCAGGGAGGTAGGGAAGGGGCTGGAGGAGAGGAAATTCTAGGAGAGGGAGAAGAAAAGAGGGCATGACGCGGGTAAAAGGAGTACTCAAAGCTGCCTTACCCCAGCCTCAAGTTCCAGCGTCCACAGCACTTAACATCTAAACCACATGCCAGAAAGTACAATTGCCTGGAGGGGAGACTTAGGGTTGTGAGGCAAACTTCTAAGAAAAGGAGGTGGTTCAAAGCAGAGACATGCTAAAATAGAGGAAGCCATCTGTTCATGTTTCCCCAAAAATCTAACCTTCCCGTGCTGCCCTGGTACTGTAGGCACCTTGAAGCTCCTCCCTCTTCACTCTTTGCTAAAGCAATGAACCCCTCATTCCCTCATGCTCATGCAAATTATGTGCACATGCAACTGGGCTTGAACTTGATTCCGGCCCTGGTGAGCCAGGCTCAACCTCTGTCTTGGCCACATATTGGGTGGGATGGACCTACATGTGCAGATGGAACACTGACACACTGAAAATCAGGGGCCTCACGCATGAGAGGGACACACAAAAGTTGTCACAGAGAAAACCAGGCTCATTTTAGCTGTTACAGTGTCTCACTATTGGCAGCACCCTATGGGGAGAAATCAACCCATTCATTCATTTCCTAGTTCATTTATTCACTATTTCTTCAACACTCATTATATGCTGGGAACTGTTCTATGCAGTTGGGATACGCTGATGGACCAAACAGACAAATCTCTCCCCTCTGGGAGCTGATGTTTTAGTTATAATGGGAGGCAGCTTGTACCGAATTTGGGAAGTCTTTCTCAAAGGCAAGAGGAGATAGGAGATTCATCTTTAATAGCTTCCTCCTCCACCGGGGGAGGGTGTCCTCCAGCCAGAACAGCCTCTCCTGTGGTCAAGACTGGGGTATGTGCTGCAGCAGGGATTTGCCGTAACACGACCTGGCCCCTGTGCTCCTGGCTGAATACCCTATGCCTCTCCAGATCTGAGCAGCAGTGCATACCTGAGAGCCTGGGAACCCATCTTTGTGTCCAGGTAATTTGTGTCTCTGTGTTCTATTCTGATTTGGACATTGATTTTGAGTGCAAGCTATTGGTCATGTTCCTATTGTCTTTCACTTATCAGCCATAAACCACACATTTAATGATTATTGGCTAGGTTAAATTTTTTTCCATGTAGTTGTTAACTATTTATGTGTTATTTCTGAAACATTGTTTTCTAACTCACGGTCCTCGCTGTGGGGGCAGAGACCTAACTAAGGCTGATAATGTGGTCAGTTTTGGAGCCCTGAGCCAGAGTCTAAGCCAGACTCATCATTCTCAGTTCTGTCGTTTTAGACCGGCACCTTTTAGTAGAAACATTATGTGAGTCACATATGTAATGTAAAATTTTCTATTAGCTGCATTTAATAAAAAACAGGTAAAAATATTTTTAATAATATATAGTTTTAGTAATCCGTAATCCAAAATCATATCATTTGACCATGTAATTTAATATAAAAATATGAACAAGATATTTTATACTTTTCATACTAAGATTTGAAATACAGCATGCATTTTCCACTTACAGCATGTTTCAGTCCAGACGAATCATACTTCAGTTGCTCAGTTGACAAATTTCAGTTTCCTCATTTGCATAATGAGGGGATACAAATACCTGTTGAATGTCACTCTGAGGATAAAATGAGCTTATGTGTGAGAACTTCTGGAACATTGTAGGGGATCAAAAAATGTCAAGCAGCCTGGGAAACATATAGAGACCCTTTCTGTACAAAAACTTTTAAAACATTAGCTGTGTGCAGTGGCTTATGCCTGTTATCTCAACTCCTCAGGCGGCTGAGGTGGGAAGATCACTTGAGCCCAGGAGTTTGAAGTTACAGTGAGCTATGATCAAGCCACTGTACTGCAGCCTGGGTGACAGAGTGAGACTTTGACTCTAAAAAATAAATAAAATAAATAGACAAACAAATGTCAAGCCTTCCTCATCTTCATATTATTCATTCATCTTGGGTGTGCTGGATACAGTTAATGTTTGCTTCGAAGTATGAATGAACTTTTAAAACATAATAGATATTAGCTTGTCCATTATTTTTCTCTAACTGTTATTTTCCTTTTATTGTCTCCCTAAAAATTCCAGGGAGATTAATCTCGTGGTGGATTGAATTTTGTCTCCCCCAACAAAATATATATTTCAGTTCTAACTTAAACGAGGAGAAGGAATATAGGGGTAGCCTCTTTTTGTGTTTGCAGGGAAACAGCAAAACAAGGCATGTTCAGGAAATAGGGAGGAATCTCCATGAAGAACAGCATATATACAGGGTTGGGGGAAGAGAATCGCAGGAGGCTACTTGGGTAAAATCCAAGAAAGCCAGGTCATAGGAAGGGCTGGGGTGCAGGGTTATTTTGTCTGCCGTTGTATCTTATCCAATGTTTGCATTTACCTGGAATCTGCCAAGAGGAATTTGAGTTTTATTCAAAAATGAATTTGAATCATTACTCAAAAATCCAAGACTCCATACTATAAATGGAGGTGCCCAGTTCTCTATTAGGACAGAGTTTGATAGAGCTTCTATACAGGGCCCTTTACTTGGAGATGGTAGGGCATCCTTTCTCCCTCTCCAGCTTCTGTGCACCCTGTGAGTTGGTGCCTTTTTTGTTTCCATTTTTACTATAGCACAAACACCATTATAATAGCATCTCTAAGACTCTAAATGAAAGAAGAAACACCCACAATCCCACAGCCCAACACATCCACCTGTTTTAAGTCCTTGTCCACATCTAGGAAGAATTTTGTCCTGGTTGTTATTATATTATAGATACAATCTGATAACATACTTTCTTCCACTTAGCATTATGTCAAAGACCTTATTTTTTCCACATTGCTTGTCTCAATCATTATCTTATTCAGTCAGTATGTAATATTTTATCTAGTTGATGGACCCTAATTTACTTACCCAATCCCCTATTATTGGACACTGTTACTCTAATACAGATAACACCTTTATCTCTTTAACCAGCAGATCAAAAGCTGACAAAGCAGATACAGCCAGAGTCAGCCATGAATTATGCATAGGGCCAGGTTGAAAACAATTTCTTCTATTTAACTTAGGGGCAGCAAATAGAAGGCCAGTAGAGACTTGGAGGTAGGGAGAAATTGAACTGTGAGGTGAATGAGCGGATTTTCAAAGATAAATACTGGGGTTTGATGATGTTGGGAAGTACAGTTTTTTCCTGTGGCTGCTGTAACACGTTATGACAAACCCTATGGCTTCAAACAGCAGAGATTTATTCTCTTACAATTCTGGAGGTCAGAGGTCCAAAACCAAGGTGTTTGCAGGCTTGATTTCTTCTGCAGGCTCAGAAGGATAATTTGTTCCATGCCTTTCTTCTAGCTTCTGGTAACTGCAGTGACCCTTGGCTTCCCTTGTGTCACTGATGCATCACCCCAGTCTCTGCCTCAGTCTTCACATGGCCTTCTCCTCTGTGTGTCTTTCCTCTTCTCCATTTATAAGGACACTTGTCATTGGATTTAAGGCCCACCCTACTCCAGGATGGTCTCATCTTGAAATCCTTAACTTAATTACATCAGCAAAGAGCCTATTTCCAAATAAGGTCGCAATTCCAGATTCTGAGCAGATATATCTTTTAGGAGTCACCATTCAACCCACTACAGGAAGAGAAAGCATTTAGATTTATGAACACAGTTATACATTGCAAGTTTGTGCTATATACATGTTGCATTCTAACCTCTTTACTCAACAAGATAACACTGTCATTTTGTGTCAATATATAGAGGTCTCTTATGTTCATTTTTCTTAGTCATGTGGATTAATAATGTTTCATCCCTATAAATAATGATGGAGATGACCATCCTCATACAGCATCACTCCCATGTACACACTTTGTCCAAGATAGCTAACTAGTTGTGCTAACAACTTCTTTTCTCTACAAACTTAAAATAAGAATTTCATATATGTATGCAGGTATGTATGCTAGCATGTATTGACTATTTCCTAAATGCCAGGTCCTCTGCTAGCATTTTTATAGATTATTTCATGTAATTATATCAAAACCATCTGAGGTCATTACTATTATTATAATACTATTCTTCCCCACTACCATGCAGGAGAAGAATGTTTTCCAGAAAGGCAGAGCAACTGGGCTAGACATGGTGTCTCACACCTATAATCCCAGCACTTTGGGAGGTCAAGGCAGGACTATCGATTGAGGCTGGAAGTTCAAAAGCGGCCTGGGCAACGTAGTGAAACCCTGTATCTAAACAAACAAACAAACAAACAAACAAACAAAAGACAAAAAGCCCAGCCGAGCTTGGTGGCACATGCCTGTAGTCTTAGCTGATTTGGAAGGCTGAGGCAGGAGGATCGCTTGAGCCCAGGAGCTCGAGGTTACAGTGAGCCATAATTACACCACTGCACTCCAGCCTGAGCAACAGAGCAAGACCCTTCTCTAAAATCACTGAACAAATGAATAAAAGTAAGCAACTTGCCTATCGTCCCATAGCAAGAAGAGGCAAAACTGGGATTTGAACCTAATGCCCAACCATTGCCCTAGGCTGTACTGCTGCCTTTTACTTACGTGTTCCTCCAGTTCTATTTCTGGACTCTATTCTGCAGTATTTTCCGTTGGGCTGTTCTGCACGATTATCATACAGTTTCACCTTCTGTACTTTTACAATACATTACCAATATTTGATAGATCTATCTCCCTCTATCTTTTTCACACACTTTCTGGATATTCTCACACACTTATTTTTCCAGATAAGTGGGAGAGAACTGTAAGTTGCAATAGAAATCCTACTGGATTTATATTCTATCTGCATTGAATTTATAGATTAATTTAGGAAAAATTGATACCTTTACAATAATGAATTTATTCTGACTTCATAAAATCTTTTATATTTCTGAGTAGAATTTCATAGCTTTATTCACATAGGTACTTCAGATTTCTAGTTTTGCTTGCTCCTAGATTATTTTTTCTGATGACTTTTATGTATAGGATTTTTCTTGCATTACATTTTCGAACTGATCGTTACTTCCTTTACATTTTCTGTTTATTGTACATTGTGAAGCTACTGGCTTTTCATATTAATTTTATAACCAGCTCCCTTAGTAATATCTTCTATTTATTTTCTAATAAGTTTTTCAGCTGATTCACCAAGGCTGACCTGCAAATAATAACTGTTTTTACCTCCTTTTTAAAAACAGACATACCTTTTATTTCAGTCTCTTGTTTAATTGCTTTGGCATTTATGTCTGGAATAGAGGACATCCTTGTTTTGTTCTGAATCTAATGGAAATGCTTGGATTATTTCAACATTAAACAGAAAGCAAAATATGGATATGAGATACTTTTCTCTTTTGTCATTTTAAAAAGTAGCTGTTTGTTGCCATTTTACCAAGCCTTTTATCATAGATAGAGGTTGAATTTCTTAAAACCCTTGTCAATGTCTACTGATATTCATCCATCAAGTATTGGTTGAGTAGTGCTAGGCATTCTGTAGGCAGTACAAAGTCTTGGCCGGGCGCAGTGGCTCATACCTGTAATCCTAGCACTTTGGAAAGCTGTGGCGGGGTGATCACCTGAGGTTAGAGTTTAAGACCAGCCTGGCCAACAAGGCGAAACTCCGTCTATACTAAAAATACAAAAATTAGCTGGGCATGGTAGCTCCTCGGGAAGCTGAGGCAAGAGAATCACTTGAACCTGGGAGGCGGAGGTTGCAGTGAGCCAAGATCATGCCACTGCACTCCAAACTGGGTGACAGGGCAAGACTGTTTCAAACAAACAAAAAACAAAGTCTCTACTCTCATGAAGAGTGATGGTTCTGGGCTGGTAGGAAGGTGACATATCAAAGATAGTTCAAGAAGGCTACTTCCCTGTGGAGTTGTTCTTTGAGTGAGGTTTGAATGCCTTGTAGGGTGAGCCGTGTGAGATCTTGGGAAAGATATCAACCAGTAGGATCAGAAATGATCAGGTGATTTTCTGTTGGATCTCTTAATGTGGTAATGCATGAATGCACATTTTCTAATATTGAACCATCTTGCACAGCTGAAATAAATCTCATTTTATCACAAGATAGGGTATTTTATTGAGCTGCTCAAGTAACAATATTTAATTTAAAATTTTTGCATCCATATTCATAAGTAAGATTGGCCTGGGGGTTTTTAAGCCTACCTTTTGTTAAGTTTTGCTTTGGGTGTTAGACTAGCTTTAAAAAGGAATTCCTAAATTGTCTTTCACTTTTTATGTCCTAGTACCATTTCATGGATATAGGAATTACTTTATTCTTAAAGGAATGAAAATACTCTTTCCTAAAACTAAAAGTCCTGGTGCTTTGGGGAGAGTATAGGAGAAGCACTCAAGCCACTGGGATATTCTTATGTGTTTTAGTTCATTTTATGATTATTGATTTATTTAGCTTTTCCATGTGTTTTCAGTCAAATTTGTTCATTTGTGGTTTCTTGGAAATCCATCCAGGTTTTCAAATAAAATGGTGGTAGGGTTGGGCAAAAATATTGTGCCATATCACTCTAATGTCATCTTTGTTTCTGCTTGTTTGCCCTAATAAATAATTTTGTATGTGTTTAAGTTTCAAAAAATATTATCTATAATAAAATGTACCATTTCTTATGGCTGCATAGTATTCCATGGTGTATATGTGCCACATTTTCTTAATCCAGTCTATCGTTGTTGGACATTTGGGTTGGTTCCAAGTCTTTGCTATTGTGAATAGTGCAGCAATAAACATACGTGTGCATGAGTTCATGTCCTTTGTAGGGACATGGATGAAACTGGAAAACATCATTCTCAGTAAACTATCGCAAGGACAAAAAACCAAACACTGCATGTTCTCACTCATAGGTGGGAAGTGAACACTGAGAACTCATGGACACAGGAAGGGGAACATCACACTCCGGGGACTGTTGTGGGGTTGGGGGAGGGGGGAGGGACAGCATTAGGAGATATACCTAATGCTAAATGACGAGGTAATGGGTGCAGGAAATCAACATGGCACATGGATACATATGTAACAAATCTGCACATTGTGCACATGTACCCTAAAACCTAAAGTATAATAAAAAAATAAGTAAATAAATAAATTTAAAAAAAATGTACCATTTCTAGGAGGAAAATTTAATGAGTTTCGATAAATGTATAGTTGTATAACCAGTACCACTATTGAAATAAGAAATATTTTCATAATCCCAAAAAGTTTCCCCTTGCCCCTTTAAAATTAATTCTTCCCTGTCCTCGGCCCTGAAAACCAGTGATCTGCTTTCTGTCCCTATAGTTTTTCTGTTTCTTTCTAGAATGTGATGTAAATGATATCCCACAGGATGTAGCTTTTTGAGTTTGATTTCCTTCATGAGGCATCATGCTGTCAAGGTTTAGCCACGCTATTGTATGTATTAGTACTTTACTTCTTATTTGCTGAATAGTATTTGATTGTATGAATATATCACAGTTCATCCATTCATGGATAGAAATCTGTATTGTTCCCAGTTTTGTCTACTATAGGTAAAATTGTTATGAATATTTGTGTACAAGTCTTTGAATAGACACACATTTTTATTTCTCTTGGATAAATATCCAGGATTTGACTTTCTGGGTTATATGTAAAGTATAAGTTTATAAGAAGCTGCCTAACTGTTTTGCAAAGTGGTTGTACCATTTTACACCGTATCTAAGAGTCCCAGTCATTTCATAGCCTTGTGAGAACTTCTCATTGTCTCCCTTTCCCCTGCTTCGGCCACATTAGTAGGTGAGTGTGTAAGTGATTAGAGCTCATAGTGGTTTTAATTTGGATTTCCATAATGACTGATGCTGTTGGGAATTTTTCATGTGCTTATTGTCCTTCACATATCTCTTTGATGAAATCTTTGTTCAAACCGCTTGCCTATATTTTAAGTTGAATTGTCTTTGTACCACTGAATTTCAAAGTTCTTTATGTATTCTGGATACAATCCTTTATCACATCTGTGTGTTTTGTATATATTTCCTCCCTGTCTGTGACATCTCTTTTTATTTTTTTGACAGTGCCCTTTGAAGAGCGGGAGTTTTTAATTTCAATGAATTTCAACTAATCAACATTTCTTTGTTTTGTAGTTGATGCCTTTTCTCAAAGCTCTTGGCCTAACAAAGGTCACAAAATGTTTCCCCTGTGTTATGTTCTGAGTTGATTATTGTATACAGTGCAAGGTATGGGTCTAGGTTGACTTCTTAAATATGGATATCTATTTAAGCACTGCTTCCTAAAAATACTATTCTTTCTCTGATACTATTTTTTTTTTTGTAGATATTTGGTAGAATTCCTCAGTGAAACTGTTTTCATATGGATTTTTCTTGGTGAAATGCATTACCTAATTCTTGAATGAGATTTGATAGTTTGTGTCTTTCAAATAATTTGTTTATTTCATCTGTGCTATCAAATTTATTGGCATTAAGTGCTTCTAATATTTATTTTCCTTTTAATATCTCAAAGATCTCTAGGAATGTTCATCCTTGTATTCTTGATGCTAACGATTTGTGTCTTCTTTCTTTTCTTTCTTGATCAGTCTGGCTAGAGACTTGTCAGTTTTATTGATCTTTTCTTTTTTTCTTTTTTTCCTTTTTTTTTTTTTTTTTTGAGACAGGGTTTAGCTCTTGTTGGCTAGGCTGTAGTGCGCAATGTGCGATCTCGGCTCACTGCAACCCCTGCCTCCCTGGTTCAAGTGATTCTCCTGCCTCAGTCTCCTGAGTAGCTGGGATTACAGGCGCACACCACCATGCCTGGCTAATTTTCGTATTTTCAGTAGAGACAGGGATTCACCATGTTGGCCAGGCTGGTCTCAAACTCTTGGCCTCAAGTGATCGGCCCGCCTTGGCCTCCCAAAGTGCTGGGATTACAAGCATCAGCCTCCACGCCTGGCCTTGATCTTTTCAGAGAATCAGCTTTTGATTTTACCATTTGCTTTCATTAGTTTTCTATATTCAAGTTCACTCATTTCTGTTCTTATCTTTAGTATTTCCTTCTTTCTGCTTCCTTTATATTTATTATGTACTTCTTTTTCTAGTTTCTTAATTTAGAAGCTTAAATTAATGGATATGAGAACTTTTCTGTTTTCTAATATAGGTATTTTACTGCCATAAATTTACCTCTAAGTACTACTTTAGCTGTATCCCACTGCCACACATAGTTTGACATGATGTGTTTTAGTTTTCAATCAATTCAATGTACATTAGCTTTCCTAGTGATTTACTCTTTGATCCGTGGATTAAGAAGTGTTTTGTATAACTTACAAATATTGGGGAATTTTTCAGATATCTTTCTGTTATTAATTTTTAGTTTAAATCTACTGTAGTCAGAAAACACATTTTCTGTTATCGAAGTTCTTTTAAATTTGTTAAGATTTGTTTCATATTACGGTATATGGTCTATCTCGGTGAATTTGCCAGGGGCACATGAAAAGAATGTATATCTTGCTGTTGTTGAATGGAGTCTGAAATAACATTACTTAGGTCAAGTGGTTGAAGTTTTGCTCAGATTTTCTCTAATTTTAGTAATTTTCCCTCTACTTGTTCTATCAATTACTGGGAGAGGAAAGTTTTCAACTATGGTTGTGGATTTTCGTATTTCTCTTTTCAGTTCTCAGTTTTGTTTTATGTATTTTTGTTGGTGGTGTATTTTTGTTTTGTTTTATGTAACTGCTGTTAGGTGCATTTTTACATATTTTTATTGATTTTATTAGCTGTTGGCTCATCTACGTTATTATCTAGATGGAAATATGTTTGATTTCCAACAAATTCAATCTTGAATATGTCTTTTAAACCTACTCTTTTGTTACTTTTCTTTTATTAATTCCTCCTTCTGAGTACCTCAGAATTTCATGGTATGCTTTTTTCATCAATATTTTTGAATTAAATGCTTTCAATAATTTATTTTCACCCTTCCTGTATGTAATGAAACAATGAAATATGCAGTTTTGGCAGTATTCCCTAAATTTTTGCATGAAACATCATAGTTACCATTCTTTTCCAAAATTTCTGGAACAAACTGAGATTTTGACTTCTTTGAATCAAATTTTTATTATATATTTAAAATTTTCCAAGTGGTTTGGGTTTTTGTTTGTTTGTTCTTTACTTTCGTGATTTCTTTTTAAATGTACTGAGTTGTACTCAGAGACTGCAGTCTGCTCCGTTTCTAGAATTAAACAAGTTTTCTTTTAAGCCAAGTAGGTAGTGTGACAGCAGCTATAGACATTAGGTAAGAAAAATGTGTGGCTATATTCTAACAAAACTTTACAAATATAGAGCAAAGGTTGAATTTGGCCCATGGCCATGCCAAACTCTTTCCTGAAGGGACCAACCAAATTCTAATTTGCATCATCTTAGTTCCGTTATATTTCCTTTAACATATTCTTCTAAAACTACGTCAGAAACAAAAGAAAATATAGACACAATTTATTTGAGACTGCTCCACCTTTCAAATATTTTGCCTTCCAGCAACCTATTGGCACTTTTATAATGCAAGACGTTGTTGATATATCTGTTTGTACAAATAATAGGGTTTTTTTTGCTGTTTGTTTGTTTGTTTTGAGACAGAGTCTCGTTCTGTCTCCCAGGCTGGAGTACAGTGGCACGATCTCAGCTCACTGCAACCTCCACCTCTCGGGTTCAAGCAACTCTTCTGCCTCAGCCTCCCGAGTAGCTGGGATTACAGGTGCACAACACCACACCCGGCTAATATTTTGTATTTTTAGTAGAGACAGGGTTTCACTGTATTGGCCAGGCTGGTCTCGAACTCCTGACCTCATGATCCGCCCGCCTCAGCCTCCCAAAGTTCTGGGATTACAGGCGTGAGCCACTGCGCCTGACTGCAAATAATACCTTCAATTTGACATTATTTTGGATTTTGTTCTAACTTTTTGATTGCAATGGTATAACTATTTCAGGATAACAAGCCCATGTTTAATAGATCTGTCAGTGGTAAGGTCTGAATGTGTTCCTTAAAGTTTCATATGTTGAAACTTCATCGTCAGTGTGATAGTATTAGGAGGTGAGACCCCTGGGAGGTGATTAAGTCATGAGGGCAGAGCCCTCCTATGTGGGGTTAGCGTTCTTATGAGAGAGATACTGGGGAGCTATCTTCCCCTTTCCCCATGTCATTACCCAATAAGAGGCACATCTTGCAAGTGCAGAGCAACCCTTATCAGACACCAATCTGCCAGTGTTTATCTAGGACTTATCAGATGCCAGAACTGTGAGAAAATAAATTTCTGTTGTTTATAAATTACCCAGTCTCAAGTATTTTGTTATAGCAGCAGAAGGCAGACTGAGATAGTTAGATAATCTTTTTCCTTATAATTTCATTTTTGTATCGCGAGATGGATTGGTCTGTTAATCAGGTTTAATTTTCTGTTCACCCATGTATGGCCAATATATAATTTTATCCCAACAGGAAAAAAAAAAAAAAAAAAAAAAACACAGGATAGATTTCACACAAAAAGTCCGGTTTCCTATCTAAAGGTCAGTTGTTATGAAGAAATCATTCCTCATATGCCTTGCAGATGCCCTGACTGCATTCCCTAATTTTGTTGCCAGAAGAATACTTACTTTTTAATTTTATCAAGAAAATATCACCTTACGTATTAATCTTATTTCTTTAAGATATACACAGACACACACATGGGTTTTACTGAATTAAAATTCCATATTTGTCACTTACTCTATAGTCTTACAAAATTGAATCTCTTCTGGTATTTCTGTTTTAGTCTACTAAATTATTATTTCTGGACCAATAATATACAATTTTATTTAAGTGACTTTATTGCAAGCTTAATAAAGAAACATGGTGGTTCCTCCTACTTTTATAGTTTTCTTGGTTTTCTTAGACATATACTCTTCCATATGCACTTTAAAATAATTTGGTAGTTAATTTTATGAATTAAAATTATAAAGATTCTGAGTGAAATTGTATTTCATCAATGTATTGGTTTTGGGAAGACTGGCATTTATAATATTGAGTTTGCTCATTCATACATGTGGTATTTTAAAACATTTGTTCAGGACATGTTTTTATATGTTTCAATAAAATTTATTAGTTGTTTGCATTTTAGTATCTTTTTAAGTTTAGAACCATTCCCATTAAATGTATTTTTTCCTTGTCTCATGTTATTTAAGTCACATTATGATTGGGAGTTTTTTCTGATTTTTTTATTATTGCTATTGATGTTTTATGTATTTAGATAGATTCTAGCCAAATTATCAGCTCCTGGATAAATTCTAGACATTTTTTAAGTAGTCACTCAAGTTTTCTAAGTTTAGAGTCACATCATTTATAGATAAATTCTATTTTGTCTCCTCTTTTTAAAATATTTTTCCTGAGTATTTCATTTCCTTACTAAGTGTGTTGGCTTAACCACCAAAACAATGTTAAATAGAAATGGAGATGGTAAGCATACCTGTCTTGCTCATGATATTAAAGGAAATGGTTTCAGTATTTTGCCCCTTAATAAGGGGTTTACTGAAGTTTTTTTCAAAAGCCTTTATTATATTTAAGTACTTCCCATCAATTTCTGTTTTGGTTAAAGTTTTCATTAGGAATGTCTACTGGATTTTATCAAATGTATCCTGGCATATACATCAATGAAAAGTTCCTCTGTGACAAATTCCAGGAAATCTTAACCCAAATTGACTCCAGTGAAAAGTGAATGCATTGGCTTTTATAATTGAAAATGCTCAGAATGAGGCTGGCTTGAGACCAGCTTGATACAAGGGTTCAAACTGTGTTATCAGGATCAGGTAACTCTTATAGACTCTTCTCTCATGGCCCCTCGATCAGCTGCAGCAACTGTAAAACTCATAAGCATTTAGCTTCAAATCCAGTGGTAGAGGAAGAGATAGGGATTCCTAGGGCTCCCAGAAAATATTTTATTATATCTCTCTGATTGGTAGGGCCATAGTCTTACCTCTAAATCACAATCACTAAGACCAGGGAAATGTGATGTACTGATTGGCTCAAATGTAGATCACAAGCTCCACCCCTGAGCTGGGTAGGATCCCATCCTCTCTACATCTGCTTAAAGGAGATGAGCAGGTGGATTCCCAAAGGAAAGCTTTGGTATCAGTCACCAGAAGAAGGGAAAATAGCTACTGGGTGTCACAGTAACAGATGTCACTTCAGTGTCTATTGATTCAACCAGATGGCTTTTCCCATTAATTTCTGTTTGTAATACATTGTCTTAATATATTTGTTGATGATGAGCCATGCTTAGAATAATCCTTTCTTAGTCATGGTTTGTACTTTGGATGCACTGATTGATTCCATTTGTTTAACATTTTCCATCTGTTTTTATAGGTAAAATTGATCTCTAGTTTTATTTTTGCATTATTTGTATCTTGTTTTGGCATGAAAATTATTTTGGATATATAAAATGAATGGAAAAGCTTTATTTTTATATGGACTGAGATAATTTAAATATTATCAGAATTATCTTTCCTTAAGGGATATATTTTTTAAATCATCTGGGAAAAAAAAGGATCTAGACCTGAGGTGGTTTTTATAAAGGTATTTAAATAACTTTCTTAAACCGTTATGTGATTTTCTTCTCCGCGGTTGAATTTCAGTTTATTTACTAGAAAAATTATCACTCTCGAAATTCTCAAATTTCTTATAACAGAGTTATACATAATATTTTAAAATTTAATATCTTGTCTACTTATGGTTATATCACCTTTCTCTTTTTTAATATGTTATACTCTCTTATTTTCATTTGCTTCACCAAATGTACCATGTTTTTTCAAAGGGCCACCTTTGATTTTATTTAGATACATGTTTTTTCTTTATGTCATTATTATTGTTTGCTTTGCTGAAAAGAAAATCATGTCATTATTTTTAGCTCTTATATTCTCCTAATTTTATTTTATTATTTTGTTCATCTTTTTCTAATTTGTAATGTTGAAATGCTTGGATCACATTACTCTGGATATATCCCTAGCTGCTTCCACGTGTTTTGGCATGAAATTGTCTCTTTTTCTTGATTATTTTTTAAATAGTTTATAATTTCCATTTGGATCTCCTGTTCGATGTAGGGTCTGTGTATTTAAGATAAAGTTTTTCAGTGTCCAAGAAGTTAAGGCTTTTATTTTAATTGAATTATATTATGATTAGAAATGTGGCCTGCAAGTTGGAATGGCAATCATTAAAAAGTCAGGAAACAACAGGTGCTAGAGAGGATGTGGAGAAATAGGAACACTTTTACACTGTTGGTGGGACTGTAAACTAGTTCAACCATTGTGGAAGACAGTGTGGCGATTCCTCAAGGATCCAGAACTAGAAATACCATTTGACCCAGCCATCCCATTACTGGGTATATACCCAAAGGATTATAAATCATGCTGCTATAAAGACACATGCACACGTATGTTTATTGTGGCACTATTCACAATGGCAAAGACTTGGAACCAACCAAAATGTCCATCAATGATAGACTGGATTAAGAAAACATGGCACATATACACCATGAAATACTATGCAGCCATAAAAAAGGATGAGTTCATGTCTTTTGTAGGGACATGGATGAAGCTGGAAACCATCATTCTCAGCAAACTATCGCAAGGACAGAAAACCAAACACCACATGTTCTCACTCATAGGTGGGAATTGAACAATGAGAACAGTTGGACACAGGAAGGGGAACATCACACACTGGGGCCTGTTGTGGGGTGGGGAAATTGGGGAAGGAAAGCATTAGGAGATATACCTAATGCTAAATGACGAGTTAATGGGTACAGCACACCAACATGGCACATGTATACATATGTAACAAATCTGCATGTTATGCACATGTACCCTAGAACTTAAAGTATAATAAAAAAAAAAGAAAAAAAAGAAATGTGGCCTGCAAAATCACTTGTATAACAGAATGTATTATGATTTCTTTTTAGCCAAATGAACAATTTGTATATATAAATTTACATATGTTTATATTTATATCTAAGGACATAAAGACTGTACATCATAGGACTTCAAGTTCTTTTAGTGCATAATGGTGCCATATGATACATTATATATTTGTGTGTGTGTGTGTATGTATATATATATATATAATTAATTAGCCCTCTATTCACATGCTTACTTTTATCTCATTTATCTGTCATGACAAAAAATTAATCTCACTACTGGAAAAAATAAAATCTCATACTTCAGTTGTTTTCATCCAATTTTGTTTTATATCTTTAGCTTTTGTGTTGTTTATGACTGTTACATTTTTCAAGATGTCTATTCAATTGGGATTTTCTATTGATATTGGGAATTTCAATTGACGTTTTGAAAATTGTAAGATATAGCAATCACATTTAGTTCCTTACATTTGAAATTATCTTGTAATTTGTCAAATCCATACAATGTTAGGGTTAGGAGAATTCTTATGTGCAATGTAGACTAGCCTCTTGATTTTACTAATGGGGAAGCTGAGGCCAAGAGAGCAGAATGGCCTTGTCTGAAGTCATACAGCTTGAATTTGATGAATCTGGCCTCTTTCCACCACATCACATTCTCTAAGTGCCCTGTAGTCAAATTTTTCTATTTGATGCTATAAGAATAGATGATCTGGCACAGGCAAAAAATGGAAATAATGACCAGAAAACCATAATTTTTGTTTAAGAATGATGGTTGAATGAATGTTGGAGGGTGTGTGGAGGTGAGATCTTTACTCAGTCATTCAAGCACCCAGGCTCTTTTTATTTGGTGTCTTCTTCATCCCCTAAGGCATTCAGGTCTTCTGCAGGGTCTGGACGGCTGACCAGGGAAAGGAGAGTGAAAGATTCCACACGGGATCTCGTAAGTCAAGCCTAGAAGTAGCACAGTAACTTCCACCTCTTTTTCATTGGTGAGAACTCAAATATATGACCACAGCTACATGCAAAGCTTTGTCCAGCTGTGTGCCCTGGAGAAGAACTGGCTTTGGTGAATATCTAGCCAGTCTCAACCATATCTTGTTCTTGGGTGAACGGGCCTGAATTTGAATGTGGAAGAAGCTCAGCTGAGTCCAGGGCTCCTGTTGATCTGGAGATCAGAATGAAATTCTGAGTTTGAAGAACTGGAGCTTTTGTTGGAAATGCGGGCAAAATCCCAGAGGGCCTAGAGGGGTGAGGAGGTAGACTCCCATACAATGAGGAGAAAAGAGCCCAGTACTTTTCTAGGTACAAAAGGCAGAAGGATAAACCATCAAGTAGTGAGAATAGGTCACCTGTACCAACCAGGCAGGTTTGGATAGGGCCAGATTAGAAAGTCAAAACCATCACTACTGCGAGCAAATGTGGGGGAGGAGAAGAGTGGAGGTGAGAGAGCAGAGACCCATAGGTCCAAGTCCCTGCACTTTTCTACAGGAGTTTGTCTACAGATCTGGTCATTGAAGAGAGTTTTGATCCCTGTTACCCAAGGTATTATGATGCTTGCATTTTAAAGGAAGCAATGAAGACTGAAAGTCTTCAAAGCCGAAAGGGATTCATTTATCCAATATTGAAATGTAACCATGAGGTCGGATTTTAAATCCCACATACTTTAAAAAGCTCATTCACACAACCTGTCACCTTGTCTTCATCTGTAGGTAGTAGTAGTAACTGTTTGATGCACTTGAGGAAGGTATCTGTTTATCTGTGATACACTTAACAGTACAAGTCCAACATAGGGTTAAAAAAACACTTGTGCTCACAAAGCTAGTCATTGTAGTATCATTTATAATTGTGAAGAAAAGTCTATTGGAATATGAACAAATAGAGAAGTGTTTACGTAAATGATGGTATTGGCATACCATGGAATATTAGAGTCATTAAAAATGTTGATAAGGACGTTCAAGAATCCAAGATGCAAGTTTATGAAATAATATAAGCAATATATGCAAAATGCAAAAATCGTATACCTAGAATTACTGAAACTGTGTAAAAATAAGCAGGGAAAAAGTAAAAGGGGGAGGTAACACATGAAAGTATTAAGATCTCTTGGGTAATCAGACTAAGACTTTTTGTTTTCTTTTATGTATTATCTGCATTCTCTACCGTAAGTATTGCATTGAGAATAATGAAATAATGATTGTCTTCTTAAAACTGTGTCATTTTTATATATGACAGCTGTATATTTTAACAATTCACAGAATCAGATGTTATAGTGGTCCTTGTAATAACCACATGCTCATGCATGAACATATACAAGCACATGCATGTGTGTACACACACACACATGCACACACACACACCCCCAAACCACAGTCCCCCTGAGAGAGCAAAACACAAGGCGGCATGAGTAGCAGCAGATGTTTTCACAAATCCTGCAAGTTGCTCCAGATTAAACGCCTTATAATCCACACCAAGCATTATTATCGCTTTTTCTTTGTTGGAAACCAGACTGTTGAGTCCCCTTTCCTCTTGTGTGCCCACACCCCTGCCTCCCTCTCTGTCTTGTAAATGCTGCATATTATTGGATGTAGGTCATTGGGTCAGTCTCAATGCCTTTCAGAACTGGCTCAATACCGAAGTCTTTAGCTGTCGCTGACTTTTCCTTTTTTTTTTTTTTTAACTGCACTATCCTCTCTGAGCAAACAGGGCATCTTTCTGAGAATGATCATGTAAATTTCTTTGCCTTTTTCACAAATGTGTTGGTTGCATGCTCGCCTCCAGCCTCTTGGGCCCAATTATCTGAAAATAGGCCCTCATCTGTTTTAGCACAGGCTTGGTTGGTTACAAATAACAGAAACCCACTCCACCTGGCTTAATCAAGAGGACAATTTGCTGGAAAGATATAAGGCTAACACAAATCTCAAGTCAGGGATGTTTTGGGGAACCAAAACCCACAACAGAAACTGAGGCAGTGGCTGGCTCTGAGTCTCTGTCCTTCTCTCCCTCTCTCCCACACCTCTGTGCTCTCTCTGCAAACCTGCTTCATTCACCTTTCTCTGTTCTCTGCTCCCCTCCTCCACCTGGCAGAATGTGTCATTGTAGCCCTCCTAACAGTTCTTAGCCTGATTAGAATCAGAGCGAACCGATTTCAAATTCCCACCATGAAGGGTCTGATTGTCCCAGGACAGGACAGATGTCCACCAGCTGTGACCAGTAAGGTAGAGAGAAAGCTCTGGAAATCCAAGACACCCCTGTTTCCCCAGCCAAGCAGCAGTTACAAAATATTTAAGATAACATCTTACAATGTAAAACTGTGGCAATCAGTTTCAATGGCTTAGGCTTGTTCCAGTGATCTGTCTTCTCCACTTGGCTGGTGATCAGGCTGGCAGTGACAGTGATGATGCCTGGGGATTTAACATCCTTTGGTTAAGCCTGTACTTGGCACATCCATTGTAACATGCCATCCTCTCTGCTAACCCCATTTCCTAAAGGAGGGGCTTGGGGCTTGGAGAGAACAATGTCTAAGTTCACATTGGGTTCATCAGCTGCGAAGAAGGTGTTTGAATCCACCTCCGGCTCTCTGTTCACTTGTTCTTCAGTGCTCTATGGCTGCCTTTCGTGTGTGTGTCTGTGTGTGTGTGTGTGTTTCCTGTTTTGCAAAATGCTGATTAAAAAATAATTCTTGTATTTTCCTTACAGACATTATTACAGTAAAATAATTAGGTAGAAGCAGTTTGAAGGCTATGGAATATGATATAAATATTATTATTATGATTATTAACACTTTTTCCACTACCTAGCTCCATAACCCCTGCCAAGGTTTACATTAAACATTGTCTTGAGTTGGCAGAACTTTCCTTGCATATTATCTTGTCAGGGAATATTCAGAAGAGATGGTGGAGAGTGAGGGAAAAGGGGGATAAATCAGTAAGCTTCGAGACATTAAGCCTGTAATGCATTAAGATGTCAATCCTGATAGAGACTTTTTTGAATAAAGGTTTATTTATTTATTTATTTATTACCATTTTGACATTTTTTATTTACTCCAAATTGAAATCTGCATCAACCTATCTGCTTATCAAAACTGTCCCTGCTCATGTGTTCCTGTCCTGGTAAAAAGTAGACCCAACACCCCCAAGCCAGAAACCTAGGGGGTCCTGGGCTCCACCCTCCTCCTGAAACCCACATCTGGCCACTAAATATTCCTTCCTTCCTTCCCAGTATAGCTTCATCTGTTAAAAACCCGATCCCTTATCCCTGCTGTAGAATTACTCCCACACTGTTTGATTGTCTTTCTTTAACTTATCCTCAAGGTTGCTACCAACTTTCCAAGATGCGCATTTGATCATGTCACACTACCTGCCCTAATTCCCTCCATAGCTCCATTCTCTAAAGCCTGAGGACTTAGTGTGACCAACAAGACGTTTCCTTTCTCTTCTCATTCCGGAACATGCGAGCATGCTTGGTGTTCCCTCAATACACCATGAGCTTCCAGTTCTCAGCTTTGCAAAGACAATTCCTCCTGCAGGGATGTTCCTTCATACTCTGTCTGCCCTGCACAGTCCACCTTATCCAGCAAGATATGGGTTCTTGGTGGTGTCTTTCCTGACCTACTCAGAGAGTTCTATTGTTCCCTGGACTCCCCAGTTTCGCATATATCTTTGTCCTTGCTCACAAATGTAGAAGTCATTTAAATACCATCTCCTCTTTAGGCTTGAACTCCTCAAGGGAAGAAATTATAACAGATTCATCTCCCTAGAACATAGCACAGGACCTAGCAAAATATGGCTTCTTAATAAAAATTATTCAAATAGTTGAATCAACCAATCAACTGTGCTTGTCTAGAGTCATGCTTGCTAAGAAAAGAAAGTCATATGGAAGTCCCATATAATTTTTTAAATGGTGTCCCTGAATTAGACACTGGAATAGTTTTGCCTTAAAAATCAATGATCAGTTTTACTCCACGTTGCTGTCTCTTTAGTAAAAAGAAAAAATGTAATCCGGCACGGGTAATGCCCATGGCTCTGAGTTGGGTTAAAGACAACATGAGGCATCTGAGAACCATGTCAAACACTGATGTGGGCAGTACTGATGAGTGCATTTCAAAGCGGACCAGGCTGTGTTTTCTTGTCTGCCTGGAATGAACATCTGGACTCAATTGTTAGCATTCAGTCCAATGTTGCTAAGGCAACCAAGTTACAGGCCACCCTCAATTTATAAAAGATGACATTGCCAAAGTCATAAGTCAGATATTCGAAAGACACAATACATTATTCCGGGTGAAAAGTGATGTAAATGGTGGCTAGAATCTAGAGAATTGTATTTAACCACATTGTTGTAGTACTTGGGCAAGATGAGTCAGTAAATATATCCCATGTCTCCAGGTCACAGCAATAGTCTCAAAGCAATTTGGCTGCTAGGAAAAAAGGAGCCTCTCTCCAGTATTCCTCAAAATGAGTCTGAGCCCTCAGGATATCCTGTGTTTAGTGCAAAGATTTCAAAACCGGGTTAAGCATCTGGATTACCTGGGAGGGATTTACCAAAAGAGTTATTAGTCCAATCCCAGGCCTGTCCCGTTGAAATCAGAATCCTCTGTGGGCTCTAGGAGTGTGTGTATTTTTAAAGCTCCCCATCCCAGGTGGTTCTGGTGCTATTTCTGAAGTTATTTAGACTTCTTGGTTTGCACTGCCATTTTCTCCTCCCCTGCCTTGGCACTAAGGTGGCTTCTCATATTGCTGCCCAAGCTTAAAGCTGTGGTTACATGGGTGATAAACTCTGAGGGTTCCATAGTTCCTGCTGCCAAAGGATGGCCTTTGTGATAGATAATCTGTTACAATGCATAAAGTGTTAAAGTAATGGTTCTCAGTGAATCATACCTCCCTATGCCCATGCCCCTTTGCAATGTGACATTGCCACTCTTCTCAGCAAGAGGCGGAGCCTAAGTCTCCAGCCCCTTAAGTCTGCACTGACTGTGAATCTTTTTGACCAATAGAAAGTGGTAGAAGTGATGACGTGCAAGTCCCGAAATGAGGTTTTCAAAGGCCTTGACTGACTAGGAATGTTTGCTCTTTGCCCTCCCAGTCTCTGGGGCCACCTTTCTGTGAAGAAACTCAGTCTGGTCTCCTGGAAAATGAGAAATTAAATGAAGAGAATCAGTGTCCTAACCGACAGTCAGGACCAACTGCCAGACGTATGAGTGAGGCCATCTTGGAACATGCAGCCTCAGCTGAGCTTAGATGTCGATGGCTACTTGAATGACATCGAGCAATTCTAGCAGAACAGCTCAGGTTGCTAACTCAGAAAACTATAAGAAATAATCAATTATTGTTGTTTTAAGCCACTAAATGTTGGAGTATCAATAGATACCTGATTCAGCCCTATGTTTTTTTAAATTAAAAAATACATAAATATAAAATGGAAAATTATTACATGTAGAGTCTCTGTGAAAAGGTAATTATTGTTATTAAAGATGACTTCCTTCCAGAATTTTAATATTCAGATCAAGACATATACAAAGAGATTTTGTTCTTGTTGATGCACCATTTGAATTCTGATGTACATGCTATTTTATAACCTGCATATTTCATGAAATAATACACTCATCATTTTTCACATCTCAAATAATATTTTGCATCATTTAATAACTATATGGTACTCCATCTTTGAGATGTACATAATTTATTTAACCTGCTCCTGTTATTAGATAATTTTTGGCTGTTATGCTCAATGCTGTAATGAAAATTCTTGCACATAAATCTTCCCACATGTAAATGATTATTTTGTTAATACATTATGGCTACTACTGCTTGATAGTTTTGCCAATAGAATAGAAAAAATCCCATACCATTTTAATTTGTTTCATTTTATTAACAATTAGTTTAATCAGATTTGTACACGTCTATTGGTTATTCCTTTTAATCTATGTTTTATTAAGGAATGATCCTCTCATGTATGTATTTTTCTTTTTACAATTTTTTTTGTGGAACAGACACACTTACGTTGAGGTAGTATATCACAGAACATAGATCATCAAACCAGATACTACCTCTGCTGCTTTCTAGTTATTTAATACAAAGTATGTTAGCTACATTTTTCAAGCCTCAGTTTCCTCAAATTTACAGTGGAGATACTAGGTGCCTATTTCTTTGAATAGTTATGATTTTGATGACATAGGAAATTGCTCAGTAAAATGACTGGTACAAAGTAAGTGTCTACTGTTAGTGGAAATTAAAATTAGTCCAGCCACCGTGGAGAGCAGTTTGGAGATTTCTCAGAGAACTAAGAGTTGAACTACCATTTGACCCAGCAATCCCATTACTGGGTATATACTCAAAGGAAAATAAATCATTCTGCCAAAAAGACACCTGTAATGTATGTTCATCACAGCACTAGTCACAATAGCAAAGACCTGGAATCAACCCAGGTGCTCATCAATGAAGGATCAAATAAAGCAATGTGGCACATATACACTGTGGAATATTACGCAGACATGAAAAAGGAATGAAATCACGTGCTTTTTCACAACATGGATGCAACAGAAAGCCATTAACTTACAGAAACTAACCCAGAAACAGAAAATGTTCTCACTTATAAATGGGAGCTAAACATTGAGTACACATGGACATAAAGATGGGAACAAAGACACTGGGAATTTCTAGAGGGGAAGGGAGAATGGAGGGTGGTAGCAAGGGCTGAAAAACTACCTATTGGGTACTACACTCACTACCTGGGTGACAGATTCATTGGTATCTAACCCTCAGCATCACGCAGTATACCTTTGTAACAAACTGGCACATGTACCCTTGATTCCAAAATAAAAGTTGACAGAAAAAGTACATATCCAGTAAATATTGGCTTTCCCATAGATTTGTTTCACAAAAACAAAAAATTGTTTATAACCTGTTTGCATTTTAATTAAGGCAATATTTTCATTTATTCACCAAACACATGAATATGCACCATAAGTCTAGCATTTTTCCAGGCACTGAAATGTCAGTGGGAAAACTGACACTGTCTCACTGGAGCTTATGTTCTAGTTGAGAGTGACAGATAATAAATGAATATATAGTAAATCAGACGGCAATAATGCTATCAGGGAAAAAAAGCAGGATAATGGGGACAGGGTGTACTGGGCACCTGTGTGGGAGGGACATTTTATTTTCAATGAAAGAGCTGGCTTTAAAGGTGGCATTTGAACAGAGACCTGAGGGAAGGCAAATTTCTGTCTGGAGGAAGGCTATTCCAGGCAGTGAGAACAGAAAGTGCAAAGTGACCGGGCTCAGTGGCTCACGCCTGTAGTCCCAGCACTTTGGGGGCCAAGGTGGGCAGATAACCATGAGGTCAGGAGTTCCAGCCTGGCCAACATGGTGAAACCCCATCTCTACTAAAAATGCAAAAATTAGCTGAGCATGGTGTTGGGTGCCTGTAATCCCAGCTACTCGGGAGGCTGAGGCAGGAGAATCACTTGAACCCAGGAGGCAGAGGTTGCAGTGAGCTGGGATCACGCCACTGCACTCCAGCCTAAGCAACAGAGCAAGACTGCATCTCAAACAAACAAGAAGGTGCAAAGGACCTCATGGGAGAGACTGGTTAGTGTGTTCCAAGCCAGTGTGGTTGGAATAGAGTGAGTAAGGGAAAGAGTGGAAGAAACTAATTTGGCTTTTTATTTAAATGGATCGTGTTGTCTGCTCTGCTGACAACAAGCTAAAGGAAGGCAAGGATAGAAGTAGAGAGGCTGCTGAGCAGGCATTTTAATAATACAAGTGAGAGATGGTGGAGGCTCAGACCAAAGTAGGAGGGAGTGATGAGAAGTAGTAGAATTCTAGATGTAGTTTTAAGATAAAGCCAATGGAATTTGGTAGCAAAGTAGGTTTGGGATGTGAGAGAGAGGAATCAAAAATGACCCTAGGTATTCTAGACTGAGCAAATGGAAGGATGGAGTTGCTATTAACTGAGATAGGAAAGACACTGGAATGAGCAGGTTTCAGAGAAAAGATTGGGATTTAGGCTTGGCATCTGTTAAGTTTCAGATGGATTCTTGTTGGATATTTTGGGTGAGATATCAAGTAGACAGATATGCCAGTCTGGAGTTCAGGGGAGAAGTCAAGGACGGAGATGTTAGCAGGGGAGTCAGCCTATGCACGGGCTTTGCAGACGTAAAGCTGGAGGAGGTGAAAGGGTCTCAGTGTAGACAGAATAGAGAGATTCTAGTGCTAAGCTTTGGGACACTTGGATTTTTAAGGTGGAAAATTTGAGGCAGAATCATCAAATGAGACAGAAGTATCAGCCAATGAAGTAAGAAGAAAAATGAGGGCAGGGTCCAGGAAGCCAAGTAATAAAAAAAGAACAAAAGGAGAAAGTGATCCACTGTGTCAAATGCTTTTGGTAGTTCAGGTAAAATAAGGACTGAGAATTGACCATTAGATGCAGCAACAGAGAGGTCATTGGTGACTTAACATTAGCAGTTTCTAAAGAATTGTGGGTACTGAAATCTGATTACACAGGCCCAAGGGAGAGCAGCAGAAGAGGAGTTGTACAGAATGATACAAGGAAGGCAGAGACAGGAGACAGTACCTGAAGATGTTCTCTGATCAAAAGGTGGGGAGTTGTCGGTATTTTATAAAATTTGAGAAATATTAGAACTAATGGGAAATGATCCAGTGGAAAGGAAAAAAGCCCCAAAGAGGATGGACACTGCTCCTGGGATGACGTTTGGTAAATGAAAGCACAGGGGGTCTCACTCACACATAGAAGAGTTGGTCTTAGATGTGGCATACGTCCTTCCGCTGTAGAAATAGGAGGGGAGACAGAATGTATTGGGATGGGTCAGTTAAGCTGACATGTGCCATGCTCTAACCATGGAACTTCCATTTTCTCTATGAAACAGGAAGCAGGGTTATCAGCTAAGAGTGAGGAGTGCATGGAGCTGTTGGAGGTTTGAAGAGACTCTATAAAGTAGGAAACAGGAAAAAGAGACTGAAACGGGGAAGTGTAAAGGATCAGCAGGAAATACCAAGGGAGCACTTGAGGTTAGCAGACAGGAGTTACGACGAGACCAGTTAGCATGGGTCACTGCTTTCCTCACACTTGTCCAGCAGACTCAGAGTAGGCAGAAAGTATGGGCTTCAGCAGAGTTAATACTGTGACAAATGACTTAAATGAGCAAGAGGGGCAAGAACATTTTGAACATTTCTTAATATCAATGTATATTACATTTATATCACCTTCATTTTAATGGTTTCAGAGGATTCTGTAAAATGGGCTCAATCTATTTAGCCAACTCCCTCATCTTGGGTATTTAGTTTTTCCTAGTTGTTCATTATTGCACTGAACAAATAATGATTCAATGAATTCCCCTTTATGTCACTCCTTGCTTATAGTTTTGGTTCTTCTGAAAGTAGTATTGCTAAACAAATAGTAAAATAATCAGCTCTAAGTAACAAAGTCAACTCAAAATGACTTATACCATATGGAAAATGTGTCACATCATATAACAAGGTATCCAATCATATCCTAAGCTGTGGAATTGCTTAATTCATTATTTTAAAAACATCATGATTGACTCAGGTTTTTCTGCTCTGTCAACCCTAGTGTGTGGGCTTTGTCTTTAGGCTGGCCGTCCTCATGGTCAGAAGATAGCTGCCATGCCCTCAGACATTTCATGTGGACATGAGGACATTCCTTCCTAAGAGTCTCTTAAGCAAATATTCCCAGATGCACAATGTAAATTTCTGCTCACATTTCATTGGCGAGAATGAGGTCCCATGCCCATAGGTTAACCGATCACTGGCGAAGAAAATAGTTATCACAATTGACTGAGATTATTCAATATTTATTCTCGAGGTGGAATAAACCTTGAGATGGGATAAAGGGGGATCTCCTTTGATGAATGCATAGCCACATAAAAGAGTAAATACCACGCAAATCAGTGTTTGCCAGAAGTGAAGAAGAGGGTCGGGGAGAGAGATGGATATTACATAGACAAGTGTGTCTTCTGCTAAGGAAGTTACACATTTTTACCATTTTTGAAGGCATATCCATCAAGTAGTAAAATTAAAAAAAAAAAAGACCTGTCACATCTTCATTGTAGACTTTGTGCATTTTTACCTTCCTCCTTATTCGTTTTGGACAATCCTGCCTTACTGGGCATCTTGCAGGTTGTATTCAGGAATATAGGAAGACGTAGTCATCCCTGACTCTTCCATGCAATTCTGTTGATATCTACCCATGCTAACTGGTCTCGTCGTAACTCCTGTCTGCTAACCTCAAGTGCTCCCTTGGTATTTCCTGCTGATCCTTTACACTTCCCCATTTCAGTCTCTTTTTCCTGTTTCCTACTTTATAGAGTCTCTTCAAACCTCCAACAGCTCCATGCACTCCTCACTCTTAGCTGATAACCCTGCTTCCTGTTTCATAGAGAAAATGGAAGTTCCATGGTTAGAGCATGGCACATGTCAGCTTAACTGACCCATCCCAATACATTCTGTCTCCCCTCCTATTTCTACAGCGGAAGGACGTATGCCACATCTAAGACCAACTCGCCTGACGCTTGCAAATACAGTCAGTTCTGACGTCATGTGACCTATACATTCCTAAATATCAGCACGCTATGTAAAATTGCACACTAAAAATTACAGGGCTTATAGGAAGAATGAAGTTAGAATACAATATTTAAAAACTTTATCAGTGACCCAAACAATAGGAGCCTAGGAAAAATTGTAGCTCACTTTTAGACATGTTAAATAGCTAAGAATTACATAAATACTACAATAAATATGGTACTTTACTTTGAGAGAGATGCAGTCTGCGTGTAAGTGGGCATCAGATTCCAGCTTGTGCGTTATTGTGAAATGGTGCATGGAAGATCGTCTGAAATGGGAGGGAAAGTTGGAACCCCAGATGTGGCTGACACACACTGCAATCTGAGGGGGAAGCAGATGTTTGAGGTGTATGAGTGCATACATTTTGTGTATTCCTTGGTGGTTGGTTCATCTGAGTGCAGTTTTCTCCATTCATCTGCTTTTCTCTCCTGTGAAATGATGCATAATCAAACATTTGCATTATGTTCAAATTATTCCCTAATATACATGCATATTTTAAAAAGGGTTACAACGAAGATGGATTTACTGACTTCACAATTGATGGGGTTCAGAACATGCTACCCCCAAATATGGCACCTTGGCATTTGGGCAGACAGCAGAAGTAGGAGGATATCTCACCTTCCACCCAGCTTTGTCCCCTGAAGAAAGTCATAAGACCCTTATTCCAGAGGTGCCCTTCCTATTCCCAGAGGAGAGGAATGTCCTTATCTCTGAAGACACAGGGGGACGAAAAAGAATCCTTACAAAATAGATCTTGCTAAATTCCCTTCAGTTTAGTACCATTAGACAATCCCCACTTTTTCCAATTATATTTTTGCACAACTGTCCACTCTTCATCAAATCTAAGCATTAAAAAAAATCAGGTTTCCCTCTTCCTTTGGGCCTTCATTTCTGAAGACTCCCATGTTGCGTAAAACATGTATTAAGTAGATGTGTATGCTTTTCTCTTGTTAATCTCTTTTGTTATAGGTGCCTCAGCCATGAACGTAGCAATGGATGAGGAAATAAATCTTTTCTTTCCTGCACCACCCATGCCCTTTTCAGTCCTTTTCCATATGAATTCCACCTTCTGAAAGCTGTTCAAAGTTTCTTGCGTATGGATGATACTCCCTCTGAGTTTTCAGGGCCCGGGCAGGCTTTTCCAGTCCTTATATTGTGAAGCCATAAATCTCTGAAGATAGGGGTAGAACTAAGCAGCTGTGATTATGTTGCAATCTTTTCTAGGAACCAAAGCTAGTTCTGCCTGACTCTGTAGCTCCTCACTTCTTCCTATGTCAAGCTGAGTGAACTGTAGGTCATTGCAAAATGGCAGTTATTTTTTTAAAAAGAAAGATAAATATGTGGGTTAAGGTAAGAAAAATGAAGTGAATTTTTTTTTCGAGAAATACCAAAAGAAAGATTAGTAAAGCAAGTGCCCTTCACTAGAGGAAAATGTCAGCCTCTATTTTCTTATCAAAACCTATTATTTTACTTTTTTCCCATTTTTCCTGATGTATGCTAATAGCCCTCTTACCTTTCAGGTTCTTGGTTGACTTACAGAATAGAGGGAGGAAACAAAGACATTTCATGCAAGGTCTGAGAAAAGGTAGGGCAAGAAATGTTCATCTGTGTTAGAACTGAGTGAGTTTAAGTAAGATTTTCTCCTGGAATTAGCTGAAATGGAAACAAGACATGAGGGAAAACACAGGCTTGTAGGGGACAAATTAACTGTGAGGTAGAGAGTTGGCATCAGGTATAAGAGTGGGATAGAACAGGGGAGGGCTTGGGGCAGGTGGGTGCAGCAGGACAGTGTGGTGGCAAGGACAGTGTGCCCCTCTCTGGCCATTGCCCATCATGGCAGGGAGGAAAATAGAGCCTGTGGCAATGTTGTTGACTCCTGTAGGGCATCCGACATTAGAAGCTCTTCTGTTGGGGAGAACCTAGACGGTATCGTCAATGATTAACTTGCTTATGCTCGGCATCTGAAAGAAAAGGAAATCCAATAGCATTTAATTATAGGACAGAGCATTTACATCTGTTTTCAATATGTATGACTTGCTGGATGACACCAGGGGCAAGACATAATCAGGTTTCTTCTATTTTGATGAATTTAATAAAACATCTTATCTTTCACCATTGTGGCTGGCAGCTCAACCAAGCTCTATCATTGTTGCATTCCCTTCCTCCCACTCTTTAGGCTTTAAAAACAAACAAACAAAAAAACCGTGGCATACCCAATCACTACAGAAAGTCCAAGAAGAATCACTGGTCTTTGGTCCCTCCAGGTTGCCTCTGCGATGGGAGTCGTCCAGGCCTGAGGTGCCCTGGAATCTTTGCTGGTAGTGTCCATGCCCCACACACTAAGTTTGGCCGCCAGGACATTGGCTATGGCTCCAGTTCCTGAGGCTGCCAGGTTATGTGTTCAGATTGTGACATCAGGGGACCATGTCTGGGTTCTTGCAACTCAGGTAATCCTCCTCCAGCTTTTCAGGCTTCTATACTTGTGTTCAGGATCAAGCCATGCCCCTCTTCTGCTGCTGCCAAAGCACAAAAGTCTCCTCCTCCTTTCCTGTGAGGTGTAGTAAAGGGATCTGATTCCAACTCTTTGCTATTGTGAATAGTGCCACAATAAACATATGTGTGCATGTGTCTTTATAGCAGCATGATTTATAGTCCTTTGGGTATATACCCAGTAATGGGATGGCTGGGTCAAATGGTATTTCTAGTTCTAGATCCCTGAGGAATCGCCACACTGACTTCCACAATGGTTGAACTAGTTTACAGTCCCACCAACAGTCTAAAAGTGTTCCTATTTCTCCACATCCTCTCCAGCACCTGTTGTTTCCTGATTTTTTAATGATGGCCATTCTAACTGGTGTGAGATGGTATCTCACTGTGGTTTTGATTTGCATTTCTCTGATGGCCAATGATGATGAGCATTTCTTCATGTGTTTTTTGGCTGCATAAATGTCTTCTTTTGAGAAGTGTCTGTTCATGTCCTTTGCCCACTTTTTGATGGGGTTGTATGTTTTTTTCTTGTAAATTTGTTTGAGTTCATTGTAGATTCTGGATATTAGCCCTTTGTCAGATGAGTAGGTTGCAAAAATGTTCTCCCATTCTGTAGGTTGCCTGTTCACTCTGATGGTAGTTTCTTTTGCTGTGCAGAAGCTCTTTAGTTTAATTAGATCCCATTTGTCAATTTTGGCTTTCGTTGCCATTGCTTTTGGTGTTTTAGACATGAAGTCCTTGCCCACGCCTATGTCCCGAATGGTATTGCCTAGGTTTTCTTGTAGGATTTTAATGGTTTTAGGTCTAACATTTAAGTCTTTAATCCATCTTGAATTAATTTTTGTATAAGGTGTAAGGAAGGGATCCAGTTTCAGCTTTCTACATATGGCTAGCCAGTTTTCCCAGCACCATTTATTAAATAGGGAATCCTTTCCCCATTTCTTGTTTTTGTCAGGTTTGTCAAAGATCAGATAGTTGTAGATATGCAGCATCATTTCTGAGGACTCTGTTCTGTTCCATTGATCTATGTCTCTGTTGTGGTACCAGTACCATGCTGTTTTGGTTACTGTAGCCTTGTAGTATAGTTTGAAGTCAGGTAGCGTGATGCCTCCAAATGTCCAACAATGATAGACTGGATTAAGAAAATGTGGCACATATACACCATGGAATACTATGCAGCCATAAAAAAGGATGAGTTCATGTCTTTTGTAGGGACATGGATGAAACTGGAAAACATCATTCTCAGTAAACTATCACAAGGACAAAAAACCAAACACCGCATGTTCTCACTCATAGGTGGGAATTGAACAATGAGAACTCATGGACACAGGAAGGGGAACATCACACTCTGGGGACTGTTGTGGGGTTGGGGGAGGGGGGAGAGACAGCATTAGGAGATATACCTAATGCTAAATGACGAGGTAATGGGTGCAGGAAATCAACATGGCACATGGATACATATGTAACAAATCTGCACATTGTACACATGTACCCTAAAACCTAAAGTATAATAATAATAATAAAAAAAGGGATCTGAAAAGTGAACTCTTAATTCCTAACTGGACAAGCAAGCCCAGAACTCACAATGAAAAGGACATTTGCCTTCTAATTCTCATTTTAAAGAGTTACTAGCCATGCTCCTCCCTCTTTCCTCTAAAAAATTCTCAAATACCTCTTAATTCATTAATAACTCACCCACTACATATTACTCAATTTGTGTTTAACTATGGCCCTTAAAAGTAGATATTATTCTGATTTTAAAAGCAATGAAAAGAGCTAAGTAACTTTTTCAGGGTCAGTTATAACATCGGAGTAAACCTAAATAAAATAAGGTTGGAAACTGAATTCTGACTCCAGAACCTAATTTCTTATTCCTACCTGCCAGCCTCCTGGTCACTACTCAAGAAAGTTCCTGTTCTTTGGTTAAATTTAAATTTCCTACCACTTAACAGATATTTATTACCTTAAACAGTTTGTGAGAGTCAGGAATCTGAGAGTGACTTAGCTTATGGTTCTGCCCCAGGGTCTCTCTTAAAGTTGCAGTTGAGATGTCAGCTGGGGCTACAGTCATCTGAAGGTTGGACTGGGACTGGAGGATCCACTTCCAGTATGGGGCACTCACACAGCTATTGGCAGAAGCCTCAGTTCCTTATGACATGGCAGATGGCTTTCACTAGAGTAAGTGAGCCAAGAGAAAAGGGAAAGAAATTATAATGCATTTCATGAACTAGCCTTGGAAGTAGGAGAGTACTACATCTGGATGTGAACAGCAGGAGGTAGGGATGGTTGGGGACCATCTTGGAAGCTGACTACCACTGACATTTACTTTGGTTAATGGAAGCTGGCATTTACTTTGGTTAATTTTAGTACCGTGTGGGTCTGCAGCACCATGGTGACAAATGATTCCTGGTTTATACTTTTCTTAATCAATTAATCAATCAATTTATATTTTTCATCAATTTGTTCAACTGAAGTAGAGATGTAATTTCATAAGCATAATGTATTGACTGTTTGCATTCTCTCTTTTACTATGTGTTGATTCATTCACAAGTCTTTATTGATTACAAGCCCCAGAACTTTGTGACAGGGTGTCGCCTAATATGTGCCAAGTATTATACTAGCTGCTGAGAATACAATTGGGAGGAAATTGAGTGCTGTTCCTCACCCTCCTAGAGTCAGTCGCATAGGGAAGAAAGCTGTTAGATGGTTGTATAAGTCCATACTGTGCTGATATAACCGAATACCACAGACTGAGGAATTTATAATGAAGAGAAATTTATTGGGTCACTGTTCAGCTCCTTCTTGCTGTGTCATCTCATGGTAGAAGGGCAAAGGAAGAGAGAGAGACAGAGAGAGAGGAGTTAAACTGGCAGCCTCAAGCCTTTTTTTTTTTTTTTTGACAGGGTTTTGCTGGGTTTCCCAGGCTGGAATGCAGTGGTGTAATCATGGCCCACCTCAGCCTCAACATCCTGGGCTCAAGCAATCCTCCTGCCTTAACCTCTGGAGTAGCTGGGACTACAAGCATGTACCACCATTCCCAGCTGTATTTTTTAATTTTTTTGTGGTGACAGGGTCTCACTATGTTGCCCAGGCTGGTCTCAAACTCCTAGACTCAAGCAAGCCTCTCGCCTTGTCCTCCCAAAATTCTGGGATTAGAGGCCTGAGACACCATGCCTTGCCTCAAGCCCTTTTATAATCAACATTAATCCATTCATGAGGGTAGACCCCTCATAACCTAAACACCTCCCATTAGGCCCCACCTCCCAACACTGTTGCAAGGGTATTAAGTTTCCAGTATGTGGTTTTGGGGGAATACATTCAAACCATAGCAGTAATCATACAAATAACATGTCTCTCAACATGTGGTGAGTGCTGTGAAAGAAGAATTTAGGTTGCTGTGAAAACATAAATTGTCGAGGACCTAATTTACTTTGAGAATCAGATAAGACTCTATATCACGTTTCTTTTTTTTATATACTTTAAGTTCTAGGTACATGTGCACAATGTGCAGGTTTGTTACATATGTATACATGTGCCATGTTGGTGTGCTGCACCCATTAACTCATCATTTACATTAGATATATCTCCTAATGCTGTCCCTTCCCTCTCCCCTCACCCCACGACAGCCCCAGTGTGTGATGTTCCCCTTCCTGTGTCCGAGTGTTCTCATTGTTCAATTCCCACCTATGAGTGAGAACATGCGGTGTTTGGTTTTTTGTCCTTGTGATAGTTTGCTGAGAATGATGGTTTCCAGCTTCATCCATGTCTCTACAAAGGACATGAACTCATCCTTTTTTATGGCTGCATAGTATTCCATGGTGTATATGTGCCACATTTTCTTAATCCAGTCTATCGTTGATGGACATTTGGGTTGGTTCCAAATCTTTGCTATTGTGAATAGTGCCACAGTAAATATACATGTGCATCTGTCTTTATGGCAGCATGATTTATAATCCTTTGGGTATATACCCAGTAATGGGATGGCTGGGTCAAATGGTATTTTTAGTTCTAGATCCCTGAAGAATTGCCACACTGTCTTCCACAATGGTTGAACTAGTTTACAGTCCCACTAACAGTGTAAAAGTGTTCCTATTTCTCCACATCCACTCCAGCACCTATTGTTTCCTGACTTTTTAATGATGGTCATTCTAACTGGTGTGAGATGGTATCTCATTGTGGTTTTAATTTGCATTTCTCTGATGGCCAGTGATGATGAGCATTTTTTCATGTGTCTTTTGGCTGCATAAATGTCTTCTTTTGAGAAATGTCTGTTCATATCCTTCACCCACTTTTTGATGGGGTTGTTTTTTTCTTGTAAATTTGTTTGAGTTCTTTGTAGATTCTGGATATTAGCCCTTTGTCAGATGAGTAGATTGCAAAAATTTTCTCCCATTCTGTAGGTTGCCTGTTCACTCTGATGGTAGTTTCTTTTGCTGTGCAGAAGCTCTTTAGTTTAATTAGATCCCATTTGTCAATTTTGGTTTTTGTTGCCAGTGCTTTTGGTGTTTCAGACATGAAGTCCTTGCCCATGCCTGTGTCCTGAATGGTATTGCTATATCACGTTTCTTAACCTTAGCAGTATTAATGTTTTGGACTGGGTAAGTCTTTGTTGTGGGGACTGTCCTATGCATCGTAGAATGTTAGCATCACTGGGCCGGGCGTGGTGACTCACGCCTGTAATCCCAGCACTTTGCGAGGCCGAGGCCGGTGGATCACGAGGTCAGGAGTTCGAGACCAGCCTGGCCAACATGGTGAAACCCTGTCTCTACTAAAAATACAAAAAAATAGCTGGACTTAGTGGCGGGCACCTGTAATCCCAGCTACTCAGGAGGCTGAGGCAGGAGAATAATTTGAACCCAGGGGGCGGGGGTTGCAGTGAGCCGAGATTGTGCCATTGCACTGCAGCCTGGGCGACAGGGTGAGACTCCCATCTCAAAAAAAAAAAAAAAAAAAAGAATATTAGCATCCCAGGACTCTAACTTTTAGATGTCCTTTACCCACACATACACAAGTTGTGACAACCCAAACTGTGTCTAGGTGTGTACAAATAAATGTTCCTTGGAAGGCAAAATCTCCCCCAATTAAGAAGCTAAAATTTGCCCTATAGGAAGTTTCCAAATAAAAAGTGTTGGAGTTGGGACAGCATTTCAGGAGGAGGAAACAATCTCTTAGTGAGATTTTTGTGGATACAGATTTTCAAATAATAACACAAAACAAATGACAACAACAACAACAAGAAGACCATGGTTACCTACTTCTAATTCTCAAGTTGAAATTCAGATCACTTTTGCCTGTATGACTTGTTGCTGCCCCTTTAAACAAAAATTCACACCCTGTAGCCAGCCTGCTTGTGCTGAATAAGGTGTCTTCATATAATTGTCAAGAAAAAAAGCAGGTCTGGCCTGAAGCTGTCTTCCAAACATATTTTAACTTATTGAATCTCTGGGCTGGTTAAAGTTGTTTGGCCTTCAGCCTCCTAGTTTATATCACTGCCCCAAGCAGGGATTACCACTCAGGAATACATGGCCTCACTTTTATTGGAATGATATTTATAGGTACTGCTTATCCTCTGTATGAATATGTTTAATATGAAGAGAGTATATAACCAGGCTTGATATAAAGTCAGATCATTTCCACCAAGACTTGCCTTATTTCAATTTTGAACAGATAAAAATTAATTTGTACGCTTAGAATCCTGAAATCTGGAGCAAAAAAAGGAACTTAGAGGATCTAGTGGGAAAAGCATAGGTTTCAGAATGCAGATGATTGTGGGTCACATTTGGTCTCAGCTATATGATCTTGTGATCTTGGACACATAAAACAGCTTCAGTTTTCTCATATGTAATGAAGATAATAATTCTTTTTGTTTGTTTGTTTGTTTGAGACGGAGTCTCACTCTGTTGCCCAGGCTGGAATGCAGTGGCACAATCTCAGCTCACTGCAACTTCCGCCTCCTGGGTTCAAGCAATTCTTTGCCTCAGCGTCACAAATAGCTGGGATTACAGGCATCCACCACCACGCCCAGATAATTTTTGTATTTTTAGTAGAGACAGGGTTTCACCATCTTGGCCAGGCTGGTCTTGAACTGCTGACCTCGTGATCCACCCGCCTCAGCCTCCCAAGAAGATAATAATTCTTACTTTGCAGGATCGTTATGAAGATATGAAAGATATTAGCAATGTCAAGCATACCATAGATGTCCAAAAATGAAAGGTCCCTCTTTCCTTTAGTTTGTCCAGTTCCACTCCTCTCAGGTATCCCCAGTGGCTGTTCCCCAAAAAATTTGAGAGCCAGCCTGTCCTAAGACCATCCCTCATCCTGTACCTCCAGAGGATCTTCAAATTCTCTCAATTTTACCTCCACTTTTAGTTCGGCCTCCGTATTTTCTTTTCTAAACTCCTGGGATAGTTTTTTAATTATACCACTAAAGCCAAAGACAAAATCTAACCGTGTCACTCTCTGTATAATACCTTTTATTAGTCCCATGAGTTTCTAAAATTCATGCTCTAAAATGGGATTTTGGCTCACCTCTCCAGCCCTATTTCTCTTAGACCTTACCTTTTACATCCTGTGCTCTCACAGTGCCAAACTTCTGATGATGTCCTGCATGCTGTTTCATATCATCATGCCTTTTCAACATTGCGTGTGTGAGTAAAATAAGTTTTTTTCTTTATTCAAAGCATTGTACACGTGTATGCATGGCATAGAGTCACATGTTTTAGGTTGTTTATCTTAGGACAAGGATGGCTATGTATTTAATTTATATTGTGATAAGAAAACTTAGCATGAGATCTCTACTCTTAGCAAACTTAACTTTCTGATATGGTTTTGCAGTGTCTCATCCAAATCTCACTTTGAATTGTAATAATCTCCACATGTCAAGGGAGGGGGGCAGGTGGAGATAATTGAATCATGGGGGTGGTTTCTCCCATACTGTTCTCATGGTAGTGAATTAGTAGAGCTGATGGTTTCATAAATGGGAGTTCCCCCTGCACAAGCTCTCTTGCCTGCCACCATGTAAGACATGCCTTTGCTCCTCCTTGCCTTCTGCCATGATTGTGAGGCCTCCCCAGCCATGTGGAACTGTGAGTCCATTAAACCTCTTTTTCTTTATAAATAACCCAGTCTCAGGTATGTCTTTATTAGCATGAGAACAGACTAATACACTGTGCAACACAGCACTATGAAATGTAAGCACAGACTTGTATATCAGATCTCCAGAATGTATTTACCTCATATAACTGAAACTTTGTACTAGTTGTTAAACAATTCATTTCCTCCCTCTACCCAGCACCTAGCAACCACCATTCTATCGCTGTGCCTATGATTTTGACTAGTTTAGGTACTTCATATAAGTGGAATCATGCAATATTTGTCCTTCTGTGACTTGCTTATTTCACTTAGCATAATGCCCTCCAGGTTCATCTATGCTGTCACATATAGCAAGACTTCCTTTTTTATTTTGAGGCTGAATAATACGGATTAAAGATTTAATGTACTAATATGGATTAAATATCTGTCACATCTAATGCTGTAAGACACCTAGAAGAAATAGGGGGAAAGCTCTGTGACATTGGTCTGGGCAATGATTTTTCGATATAACATTAAAAGCATAAACAACAAAAGTAAAATTAGATAATTGGAATCACATCAAACGACAAGGTTTTGCACAGCAAAGGCAACAATCAGCAGAATGAAGAAACGGCCTACAGAATGGAAGAAAATATTTACATACCATATACCTGATAAATGTAACATCCAAAATCTATAAGGAACTCATATAAGTCAATACCAAGAAAACAAATAACCTGATTGGAAAGAGGGCAAAGAACTTGAATTGGCATTTCTCCAGAGACATTCAAATGAACAACAAGTACATGAAAAGATTCTAAACATCACTAATCATCATGGAAGTGCAAATCAAAACCACAATGAGATATCACACACTGGCTAGGATAGCTATTATTTTAAAAATGAAAAGATAAGTGTTGGTAAGGATGTGGAAAACTTGCACACTGTTGGTGGAGATGTAAAATGGAGCTATGAAAAAATAGTATGGAGTTATCTCAAAAGATTAAAAATAGAATTGCCATGTGACCCAGCAATCTCACTTCTGGATATATACCCAAAAGAATTGAAGTTAGAATCTCGAAGAGATATCTGCATTCCCATATTCATTGCAACATGATTTACAATAGCCAAGACATCAAAGCCACCTAATGAATCATTCATTCATCAAAGCCACTGGTAAATGAATGGATAAAGAAAATGCGGTCCATTCATCAAGTCATTTTGGATGTTGTTTCCTTAGATGGAAACACCCTTGCACCCTTGTCCACCCATCAGAATCCTACCGATTCATCCTCAAGGATCAGCCACCTTCTGACCTCACATATGCCTCACTCCCCACTGCCATCACTTCTTTGCTTTGACACAACCTTGTACACATTTCTACATTGGTATGTGTGACACAGCGGTCATTTAAGAATTTGTTTATGGGTCTGTCTTCTTCACAGAAGAGTGAATTACTATAAAGCAAGAGCCACATTGTATTAATCTTTGTGTTCCCAGCTATTACCACTGACCCTGTACTGGTGCATGGTCCATATGCATTTGGTGGATGCGTCCACATTTAACGTGAAGCCCCACAGTGACAGGAACTCACAACATTGCCAGGTATTCACCTGATTGGGACCATGTGCCCTGTGTCAAACTTATATTGATAAATCTTCCATCTATATTGTCGTATCTACATCCCTACCCCATCTACCCACATATCCTACTTAGAAAGAATACATATAATCCATCATAAAATCAGCTGCTGTTTGATTATTAGAATGCAACCAACATCACCTAGCAATAACATTTTCTGTTCTGGAGAATCATTTCAGTTATTCTTTGTGGGGCGTAAAGTCTGCGTCCCTCACCACTTTATCTCCCTGATGGAGATGAGGTGCGGGTCTGTAGCTAAACTCAAGATGTCATGTCTAGAACTAAACTCAAGATGCTCAATGGGCTCTGACAGCAGGGTAAGCCTTGGCCCTACACATGATATAGTGGTATTTTCCCCCATTATTAGGGGACAAAATATAATATGCTTACATTATTCCTGTATTTTCCTATTATAGCTGTAACAGTAACCAACTCTAATGGGTTCTTACCACATATCAAACACTGCAGAATCAGTGGCCTGAGACTAGTCTTCTCTCTCTACTCTCTGAATTCAACTGGTTGGCCATTCTCCTGTCCTCTCATTTATACTAGAAGCCCTCTTGGTGAGACACTGCTTCAAGGTTATCAGCCAGGTTGGTCCATACAAATAGTTGCTTTTTTGTCTATCTGTCCTTAGCAATGTCCTTCTGCCAACATGGCAAGAATAAAAACCCATGAGCGCATGGTGCTCACAGTCACATAAGCCATGGATCATATCATCCAGTCCAGCCACCAGGGAAGCCAGAATGTCTAACCTCAAAAATGTCTGCTGAATTCACCATTCACGGGTCACTGAGATCCGAGGACCCATATTCCATAACTCCACCAGTGCCCCTTTGGGCTTTAGGATAACTATAATTTCAGAAGCCCTGTGCTCTGCCCAAAGTCTTAGTGTTTTAAACCACTCAAATTTATTTAATGAAATTTATAATTGCTCACATGTATTGAGTGCACTTTAGATACCAGGAAGTCTTCAGGCAGATTCATTTTTAAATTGAGAAAACTGAGGTTTAGAGAGATTAACTAACTTGGCCCAGAATATTACACTTATTATTTAGCAGAAGAGGTAGGATGTAAACCAAGATGTAATTGCAGAGCTCAAACACCTAAATTCCATACTGCACTGCCTTCTGAATAGTTTATCCTCATGGTATAGTGATAGTTGGAAATCCTATCAGTAGTAGGCAGCTGGAAGCCAAGACCAAGGAAAACCTTCAGGAGCAATAGTGACCACCTATGGGTGGCACCATTTATGCAGGGCATGGATAGGGACAAAGACAAATGGAAAAGTGGTTACCATCCTATAGGGTTCTCCATGTCATGACAGCATGCTCTGGTTCCTCTTATACCCCCTACCATACCCCGATTCTCCCTGTACCCCACCTTACTCTCTGTGTCAGTTGCTATTATGTGCAGCCATTATTTGTTCTGCTTTGTCCCGCTTCTCCCCCTGTTTTCCTGCACAGACTTGGCACCCATCTCCATGACACTCTCCACCTGGCCCAGGCAGTCTGTGTTCATGAAATTCATCCCTTATGTCTCAGTTCCAGGACTGCTCTGTCTTGTCCATGAACACCCATGAGATATATTGCCAAGTGATGTACAGGGATCTGGAAGCAGTCTACCATGGTGTACCCAGGCAGGAGGCAGTGTGGATTTCTCCTGGGATCAGAAACATGTGGATGCTTTAGAACTGGCTCTAGTCCAAGGAAAGAGAAGAGCCATTTCCCTCAGTAGGAAAATATCCCTGAACTCCGTCCTCTCAGCAAAGGCTAGCTCAGGCCCAGAGTCCATCAAAACTTTAATTTTATCAAAGTCTCCTCTATAGATGCCATTTTATGTGCTATTAAATAGAACAATGCAGCTCACCAGTAAAATCATTTGCAATAACAGCCCATTAAAAGCTTTCCTTAATATGGAACTTTCTAATTAATGTAAATGGGGTGCAAAGCTTGGAAAGCCAAGTTGATTCTAATGTTCAGAAAGTAGGTAAAATACGAAAGCGTCTTTTTTTTTCATTAGCAATGTATTAGGGAATCTAATGAAATCTTTATGGCTTGGATATGTTACCAAAAAAAGTCACAATTGCTTTGTTTCCTGCCTCATTTCTCTGCCACCTTTCTCTATAAATATTGCTATGTTACACATTAGATTTGAGAAAATAGAATTTTCTTTTATACAAAAAAAGGCGTGGAGTTTGTGTCTGAATCATATCAAGTTTGCTGTATTGAAGGTAGAAGGGAACACAGTAAAGATGAACATTATTTCCTAAGTTGGAAACTGAGACGCAAAGAGAGGTGAAGACTAATCGAGTCATTTACATATTTCTTCCTCCTTCTCTTTTCTTCTCCCTTCCCTTCTTCCTCCATTTTCCCTCCCTCCGTTTCTTCCACTGCTCCTTCCCTTCCTTTCACTCATCCTGAAACATATATTGAGCACTGTATCTGTCAGGTTAGGCTAGACTACACCTCAATAACAAATTCCCAAATCTCAAAAGTTAAACATCAAACATCAAAAGCTTATCTTACACCCACACTATATGTTAAAACATCAAATGTTTACTTCTCGCCTGTATGACACGTCCATCACGGGTCAACAGGGAGCAGAGTCACACAGGGATCTGGGCTGACGGAGCTGCCACCTAGCTGAACGTTGCCATTCATCATGTCAGAGTGAAAATAGCAGCAAATTAGGCTTTGGCTCTTAAAATACTTACCTGGATAAAAATAGGTCACTTCTGCTCACATTTTGTTGTCCAATACAAGTCATCTGGCCATACCTAACTTCAAAGGGCTCAAAAGTATCATCCTACAATGAATCTAAAAGGCCCCCAATAAAGTTTGAATATGTGTCCCCACCCAAATCTCATGTTGAAATGTAACCCGCAATGCTGGAGGAAGGGAGGTAGGGCCTGGTGGAAGGTGATTGGATCATGGGGGCAGTTTCACATCATTTAACACCACATCCCCTTGGTGCTGTTGTCACGATAGTGAGTTCTTGTGAGATCTGGTTGTTTAAAAGTGTGTAGCACCTCCCTCCCTTACTCCCACTCCCACCATGTGAGATGTGCCTGCTCCTCCTTTGCCATCCACCGTGATTGTAAGTTTCCTGAGGCCTCCCCAGAAGCTGAGCAGATGGCAACATCATGCTTCCTGTACAGCCTGCAGAACTGTGAACCAAGTAAACCTCTTTCTTTATCCCGGTTTTAGGTATTTCTTTATAGCAGTGCAAAAACGGACTAACACACTAACATACCCCCATGAGCCAATTGAGGTAATAATCTATGATATCAAAATGAATTAGAAACACACCTTACTGTCGAGGAGCTCAGAGTCCAGTGGGAGAACAAGAACACACTCAAGACGGCATGATAAGTGCAATACAAAGCTATGCTAAGAGCCCTAGGACCAAGCAGGCTCATTTTCTTTCCCCTTTGCCAGCCCTTTCCTGGGGCTTCTCTGTTTCTTGCTGTGTGACCATCTTCCCCATCCCATTGGGGCCCAATGTCTGGGAGGGAAGACACATTCTCTGTCCCAGTTCTCAGACCCAAAGTCTTATGAGAAGGGGAACTATCTGAAACCAACCAGGCCAGGCAGGCCTGAGGCTAAGGGAAGTGAGGAGTGCATGGAAGGAAGGCCCAGGTTGTTCCGCGTCTGAGGCAGGACAGTGAGTGTGGGCTAAACCTGATCCCTGCATAGCCTACTGGTCAGTGCCTAATGCATCTCGGTGTCAGAAAGCTGGTCATTTTAGGAGACAGTGCCCCAGCACATGGAGAAGGTGGCAGGGTGATTTAGATCAGGGATCCAGTCTCCACAGGGAGCTGGAGAGAGTGGGATAAGGAAATTGAGGCAGGATGCAGCAGAGGGCAACACTGAAGTTCAAGGTTTTTAAAAATCAGCCTGCAGTAGCATTCTGACCCCAAAGCTATCTACTGAAATAGGGCTTAGGTTCTTAGTGGACTACCAGCCTCACACGTTTACTCTATAGGCCTTGGGCAGGATTGACTATCGAACTCATGGGAGCCAGAGATTAAAGCTTTGAGAGTGAAGGAGTCCTTGATTTTGGTGGGCTTGCTATGGATGGCCAGACTTCATATCCTTCATGTCCCTCTGCAACAGGCCTTTTAAAAGCCCATGAGAAAATGCTCTGGCTGCCTTTGTAATCACTTTCCAATCAGCTTCACAGAATTGTGAAATTGATTATCCTGCTGATCTCACACAAGCTTTGGAGGAAAGCTTGGGGGCACTTTAATTCTTTGTTGAGTTCTGCACACTGATTCAAGGAGACTTGAGCTTTTCCATCCATCCCCAAGAGGAAGGAAGTTCAAATTACCTTGAAATTACAATTTAGGGGCATCAAGCCTCTGCCAGTCTGTTTCATTTTCCCAATCACCTGGCCAGGGCCAAGGCCGAGAAAGGAGATATCTGGCATATAACTCCTTTGTAAATGTGAAGAAGGGGTGGAGCTGGAGACCGAGCTCCTGCTGCCCTCCACAGGCTCAGGTGCCTCTAGGAAAAGTAAGAGTGAGAGGCTCTGGGAAACATGCACTTGATGCCTCAAATTTGAGTCTGGTGGTTCTAGGTCTCCCCATGAGATGATGATTAGGGTGTCATAGTTATACCAAGGCACTCCCAATCATTTTTCTTTGTTTTCCTCTTCTGTTATGATTAAACAGTTGGGATTTCTCTATTGCTGCAGGGAAATGAATAGAACTTTGTCATGCATTTCACCAGCCTAGAGATTCAGGGAAATCATCCTGCAATAAAGGGGCTTGACCCGGGACTTGAGTAATGACCAGGTGTTGGCCGGTTGTAGAAAATTGGAAGTTCATCACAGACAGAGGTGACAGTGTATGCCAAGGCAAAGACTGAGGGAGGGAGTGGTAGGCATAAGACTGGGGAGGCTGGGCACGCCAGAGATGAGCACCTGAAGGCAGAAGCAAAGGCTTACATGTTCAAAACGAAATGCAGCATTCCAAGTGCAAAAATGGAGCTGTGGGGGCACGGTAGAAGCACCAAGTGGGGAATGGTTGCCTTGGAGACTTGCTGGAGCAAGTTGAGTCAATGTCACACCTGTCAAATTACACATGGAATTCACAAGGAATTTCTTTTTTCCCTAAATGAGGCTGATAAGTATTGAATGCTTACTACATGTCAGAACTATTTTAACAGCTTTGCATGAATTATTTAGTCATTTCAAAATTCTATGAAGGGGATACCATTAGTATCTGCACTCTACAGATGAGGAAACTGAGCCTCAGGAAGTTAAATAATTTGCAGGTCATAAAACTGGTAAATGGAGGAATCAGTATTCAAATATAGGCAGTCTGAACCTAGAGCCCGTATCTTAACCACGGCACAATGCTGCCTCCAGTGATCTTAAGAAAATAGAGCTTGTTCATTCCTTTGTTCATTAGACAGATACTCACTGAGTTGCAGATAGGCCTCAGGCTTTGTGCCAAGTTTTGGGATTACAGGGTTGTGCAAGAGGGCAAGTTAGATTCCCACATGGAGAACTCGATCTAGTGGGGAGACAGAAAATGAGTGAACAATCAACCAAAAAAGATACTATCAGGTTGCAAAGGAAAAGTAAAATAGGGCATCAGGAGAGAAAACACAGGAACTTGAAAGCATCTTTGGTGCCACACAGCCTAAATCCTGACTTTTCGAGATGAAAGAATTGAAGCCAAGAAGAGAGGTGTGATCTCAGAATGATACAGTCAGTAGGTATCTGAGAACAGAAAAAGAATCAAAGATTCCTAATATATTTAGGAGATGTTTATCTGTCGCCTCCCACTATCCTAGGCACCAGGAATGCAACGCTGAGCAAGACCATCATGGTCCCTCTCCTCGGGGATCTTACATTCTTTCCCCTACTCTGTGGGGGTTGCTGTGCTGTTTTCAATACACACTTCATTTCGTCAAATGTCAGTTTGGCTCCAGAATCTGAATTCTCAACCAGTGAGATGTACTATATCTGTTAGGCCTTCTATTCTGCCCCAACCTCTGCCTCTGAAATAATCAGTCCTCCTCTGGGTAGGACCCCTAGTACTATTTTTGCACTATTAGTTAGAATGATACTATCTTTACTACTGCTACTCTATTGGTGCTGCTGCGGTATTCAGAATACTATCGTCCAGGTTCTTCCTACAGTGTTATATTTGTGAATCACAGCACTAATGCTACCACTTCACTCTGGCTTCATCTTTCGCTTCCATCGCTTTTCTTTTCTGTCCTCCAAAGCTGTGTCTTCCACAAGCAATTATTTACAGAGGTGGGGAACTGAGGCTCAGCGCTAGGAAATGTCTCCTCTACAGTCACAAGGCTCACAACTGGAAGCACAGGATTTTAGGTTGAGGTCATTTGTTAGGTTGAGGTCAGTGGTACTTTGAAATGGAGACAAAGATCTTGCAGCTGAAAGTCTATTGGTGTTTAGAACCTCATTACACCATGTAGGATCCACCAATTATCAACAGCGTCAGAATCTCCTGGGAATGTGTTTGAAATGCAGAATCTCAGGCCCCAGCCCAATCTACTGAATCAGAGTTCAGTTTGGTCGCAGGTTAAAGCTTGCAAAACAATGGTTTATGCATGCATACCTTTGTGTTGGGGGAGTGCAATCAGGGGCAATGACCGGTGTTTGCCCAGAGGGACCACCACGTTTTGGGCATCTTTACCTTCTAGGAATAAACCACTTGTTGGAAGAGCATTAGACTTGAGGATTTCTGTAGCACCCTGAGCTCAGGGGTCCACTTGAGCTCACAGGCAGATCTCCCTTGCTTTTCTCTCTTCTGTGTGCAACTCCACCCAGTGCCTGACTTCTATTGCCCCTGAATGTTTCTGCAAAGGTTGTTCAAGCACAGGTGAAATGCATCGCTTTGCTGAGAAGGAAACACAGTGGTGAAAATGGCATTTATCCAAGTTATCAAAGGATGGAGGTAATTGCAATATGAACCAAAAGACACGCAGCTGACAGCCTTGCTCCCTGTCTTTCTATGTATCTTCTCTTTACACGATCCAAACTATCACCCATGTGTGCTTTCTTTAAAAGGGGAAATATGATAACGTCAGTCTCTGGTTTAATTCCACAGCTGGCATCCCATAGTTTTGTGACGCTTGACTTCCTTATCGCGCCTTTCAAGTCCCTTTGCAATCTGACCCCAATTCAGTACTCTTGCTCATCTCCCCCACTATAGACTTGATCACCCAGAATTTGTCACCACTTTTTCATACTCCCTGGGCTTTTGTGGCTGGGGATCTTTCCTTGAGCTGCTCCTTCTGTCTGGAATTTTTTGCCTCAATCTGCTTAGGAGCTTCTTACTCCCATTTCATGACATGAACACTGCTGATGTCCACCCAACACCCAAGTCTGGGCTTTTCACCACTGTACCTCCTAAATCTTCCCTTTCAGAAGGGGCCATGGAAAGGGTGAGGTTCTTGGGGTGAAGGTTAGGGTCTCTCTGTGAACTTCTCCCCCTTCTCCCCAGAGAGGCTGTTGTGCTGTGGTCAGGAGCCCTGTGGCATTTCTTTTCCAGAAAGGCAACTGGACTGTCTGGTGCACAGGAATGGAACAAAAGACATGTCTTGGTAATGGAGCCATTGATCACTGTCATAGAGTGCAACCAGCTGTGGCCTGGAGAGGGAACATGCTTTGGAGAAGTTCTCTCAAGTAGAGTATTCCTTAATATGCGACTCTTGAGAGTGTGGTGAGGGTCAGCCAGTGTGAGAAGATTCTTTCCCGATGACATTTCTGAGACAGTTTTGCACTGAATCAACTGTAGAATGTCTCTCCTTTCTGCTGTGGGAACATAGGATTGCTATTTCTCCCCTGCTGGGTGGAGCGCTTCCATCTTTCATCCGGCAAGCTCGTATCTTTTTAGTCCTATTCATCACAGTTTTCTCATGTAATTGGGGATGCAATTTTCCCCATCCACTGTGATCATTTGCTGTTGGCAAAATTCAGCCTTTGGATTCTGGAACTATTTTAATTTGTAGAGCTTCCACATTTTTTTCCCAAAGAATTTTGCTATCTTTATATCCTCCCATGCTGCTTTATTGGTTATGGTGGTTGTTTGTTTGTTTAATTCTGATTGCTTGTATTCTGATAGCAATGTTGAACACTAATGTTCTGAGCAGGCACCCCCTTCTTTGTTTTTTGCTTTATGGGACTGTCCTGACTTTCACTACTAAAAATGAAATTGACTGTCAATCATTCTATAAGCCTTCACCCTGCTTTTCTTCATAGCATCTATCATTCACTTCCTTTTATGTTTAAATAAAGAAAATCTGCCTATCTATCCATCTATCTATATCTCATTTATTTATCGGTTTACTTGGTTACCACCTCTCTTAGTTCCTTTGTTCTGTTATAACAGAATACCATGGACTGGGTAATTAATAAAGAACAGAAATATATTTCTCAAACTTCTAGGAGGCTGGGAAGCCCAGATCCAGGGGGGCAGATTTGGTGTCTGGTGAGGGCCTAGTCCCTTCTTCCAAGAGGACACTTTGATTGCTGGTCCTCATATGGCAGAAGGCTGAAGGGCAAATAAGGGCCTAAGCTACTTCCCTCTAGCCTTTTACGATGGCAAAACCATCCTGGTTTAATCACTTCCCCAGAGGCCTCACCTCTTAAAGCCACCGAAATGGGAATTAAGTTTGAACATGAATTTAGGAGGGTTCAAATTTACACCATGGCACCCCTTGTCTTTCCTAGTAGAATGTAACCTCTCTGAGGGCAGAGACTGTGTCTCACTCTTCCTTGTATCCCTGCCACATAATGGACACTCAGTAAAGGATTGCTGGATATAACACAGACATGATTATCCCCTTCCATTAAGAAAGACTTTCCCTGTCCCCCCGACACACACACACCCCAATTACAAATACATTACTTTTTCTTTAGAAATTGATATTGAATTTTGTCAAATACATTTTGGAGTCTTTGGGATTAACTTTGAGCTATGGCTAAAGGTAATTACTTTGGTCGAATCTTAATTGCAATAATCCTGGTGGAATTTCTGGAATAGATTCTTCTTTGTAATAGTATATTATTCTTTTAAAATGGATATGCTGGTCTATAATTTTGTTTTTGGTTATTGGTTTTGTTTTGCTGTGATTCAGCTCTCTGTGTCAGATTCTAGTTGTTACTAACTTCTTGTAAGAAGCTTCCAGCCATGAGATTAACCCCAAAAGATATATAAAACCCCATCAGCAATGCATGAAACTCTCACTCCAGCAACACTCTGTATTATCATTTTAAATTATCTTTACTGTTTAGAAAAGCAAAGCTAGATATCTAATATAAACTTGCAAGTATTTGATTTCTGGTGAGGTGGAATCTCTTTTCCCCCCATTGGCAATATGTATCTTGGTGAATTTCCTGCTCATGTCATGTATCATTGTTTTTCTATTTGCATGTTCTTCTTTTTTATTGATTTGTAAGAGCTTTTTCATATTTGAAAATATTGACTTTCTCTGCCATATGCTTATGTATTTTTCATTTTGTTGTTTCCCTTTAATATTATTTGATTGTAAGTTTTAACATTATTACAGTATGATTTTTAAACTCTATCACTGGGTTTATTAAGGTACATTTTCTTCATTTACTTGCATGTTTAAAAAGTCCAGACCAGAGATCAAACAACTAGCCACAGCTATTTACTTCTAATAAGTGTATGGCTTTATTTATTTTACATTTGACACTTGATTTAATGAGGTTTCCCCTTGTCCACAGACCACACCTGACCTTTTCCTTGAACCTCAGAGGGCAGCAGACCCTGCCTCTGAAAAGTTCTTGAGAAGAAAGAGCTGGTATTGAGAGTGAGACAGATGGGCTACGGCAGTGATGTTCTCTGCTCAGGGAAACTGCCACATTTCCCTGTAGCTGGCAGATGCCGAAACACACTGAGGTCATTGCTTTTTTATTTAGATGTTAGGGGTTAGAGGTGCTGACTTGCACCTGTTCTGCCTCCTAGACTGTCACTTGCCCTCTCTGCTCCTGCCTCCCTGGAGCCCCCAGTTCCCAAACAGGGTCACGGGCCCCACCCCACCCCCCCTGGCCTCAGCTCAGGTTCTCCACCTGGTTCCTGCATGACTCATGCTGTGAGGTGCCTCATTGGCATCTTTGACCCGCGGTTCCTGGTGCAGGTCTTAGTGGTGACCCATCGTGGTATTCATGAACTGTAGGGTGGTACAGGGCAAGGAGAGCTGGACTTCGAATCAAACAGTGTGCATATGAAATCTGACCTTTCATTCTCTGGTTTTGGTATATCCACAGCTTTCCTCTCCTCCCTGCACATGGTGTCACACCATTCTGCATGCTACAAAGAACTGTGGTCAGGGTCAAGTCATTGCAAATGACACGCCTCTATATGTATGTCCATAATTTCTATTATTGCAACTGCGAATTGATATTGGTATCAACAGGTTCATTTATAGTCTGAGGTTGCTGCTGCTGGCCACTGCTAGCATCAAAGGCTGTTAGATGCATCCATGCAGCAGACAGGTCATTTGGGGATGTGACAATCAAAAAAGAGTGGATTCTGTTCCCTCTGAGAGTTCTTGTCAACGATAGGATCCTGTCAGTTTACAAATAAAAAATCTAAATATTTAGAAAGCCCAAGCTTCTGCATGAAAATAAGGATTAAAAATGAATATTTATGAACTGATAGTTCTGCAACTCTCTCCTCAAAATGCTTCCTTTGGTGACACTTACAAGCCTGTCACTCTTTGAACAGAAGCCAGAGCCCAGCCTGGCAGCATACCACTAGCTCCATGACCTTGACTAAGTCACTCACCCTCTCTGAGCCTGTCTCCTCAGCAGTAAAGTTGGAAGGGTGATACTTAACTCGTGGTGTTACTCTGCAAAGTAAATAATGTGATGTATATGGCAGAGCCTAGTGAAATGCTAGGCACACAGTAGGTACTCAGCAAAATGTGCGTGTCCTCCATAGGCCCTATTTGGCTGAGATCCCTGTCATTTCTTTCTGCCTGGGATGTGGCGAAGCCTCTGTGTTTTGTTATATTTTAGTTAGACATTGTTTTAGTCCATTCAGGTGGCTGTAACAAAATACCACACACAGGATAACTTATAAAGAACAAAAATTTATTTCTTGCAGTTCTGGAGGCTGGGAAGTCCAAGATTAAATTGCCAGCAAGTTAGGTGTCTGGGGTGGGTTCTCTTCCTCATAGATGGCACCTTCATGCTGCATCCTCACATGGTGGAAAAGGAAAGGTGTCTCTCTGGGGTCTCTTTTATAAGGGCACTAATCCTTTTCCTGACAGTTCTGCCATCCCAAAGGTCCCACCTTTTAATATCATCTTTTTCAGAGTTAGGTTTCAACATATGAATTTGGAGGGACATTCAAACTTTAGCAAATATCCTCTAAATTGAATTAAAAATCCTTTAACAGAATCGGGAAAACCCTGGCTTGGCATGGTGGCTCACGCCTGTAATCCCAGCACTTTGGGAAGCTGAGGTGGGTGGACCACTTGAGGCCAGAAGTTTGAGACCAGCCTGGCCAACATGGTGAAACTGCATCTTTACTAAAAATATAAAACTTTAGCTAGGCATGGTGGTGCATGCATATAGTCCCAGCTACTTAGGAGGCCGAGTCAGGAGAATCACTTGAACCCAGGAGGCAGAGGTTGCAGTGAGCCAAGATTGTGCCACTGCCCTCCAGCCTTGGTGACAGAGCAAGACTCCATCTCAAAAAAAAAAAAAAAAGAGTTAAGAAAACCCTGTCTTCTCCTTAACAGTCACTCTCCAGTCCAGAACCCCTATTTTCTGACCAACTGTCTTGCTCATCTGTCTTTAATTGTCTCCCTTCACTTGGAAACATAGCCAAGGGCTGATGGGTCTTCTCATCTTTGAAGGTTGGACTCTTCATTCTTTTATTACATCTTGGATTATTAGGGAAGTAAGGGATGTTTGGAGTCTCTTGATACAGGGTGACTCCACTCTTCCCCCCAGTACCCAAAATAGCCTGAAGACTAGCTGCATAAACGTCCTAGGAGTGGAGAAGTCTTGCTAAAAATGCTGATGTCCTGACTACATTCTGGACCAACCTACATGGAGACTCAGCCCCAACCACCTGCCATATGCTCCCTCTAAGGTGACCCCAGTCTTACTCCCTAGTTCAACTGGACAGGGGTAGAAAGACTACAATTTAGCAGCTTACCGGGACACAACTGATAATGCCCACTTGGTGAAAGGACTGATTCTGAAATTACCAGCCAGTGTAGTTGAGGCTCTTAACATTTCTTCCCTTGAACCAGGAACTAGGCTCAAATATATGATATAGTGGTAGAATTTCAGGCACTGGGCTTGGCAATTTGGGGCTGGAGAACAGCCCTGGGCACTGAAACTGAAGCTTATTTATTCATGCAACAAATATCTATTGAGGATCTACTCTTCATTTTAGGTGCTAAGGATACTACAATGACCAGAGCCAACATGGCCTTTTTTGTGTGTGTTGCTTAGAGTCTTGTCTGAGTCGAAAATATTAATCAGATAAACAGATAAATGTGAAATTGCATGAGTAATATTTGCTTCAAAAGTAGCTGCAGGAGAGGGCTTGAAGTAGAGTATCAGTTGCTTTTTCTTAGCGTATTCTCTGTAAGTGGTGCTTTGGCAGCAGATGTTAAGATGATAGTGGGAAGATGGTAGAAGAAGCAATGTGAGACATAAGACCAAATAATCAGTGGTTTGACTCTGAGTCACAAAGAAAATGTTGGCACAGGACGGTGCCTTTTTGATGTCCTTATTCCTTCACTGACCAGTGGTACAGATCCTGGCCCCATGGTCAGGTTTTACCTCTGGCTGAAACCACTGCCCTATGGGGCTGCTGTTCTGTACCACTCCAGAGGGCACCATCCCCATTGTTATAGTGTGAACAATGCTCCTGAGAGTTGTGCAAAATCATGGTTCTGGTCCTTTAAAAGCCATTGTGGCACATTGGACTTGAGCAGGGAAGGTTTGCCCAAGTAAATAACAATAGAGCCCAGAACTGAAGGAAGAGGTGTTAACCAAACCAAGAGAGGGTGGAAGAGCATGCTGTAGTGAGGGAACAGCATGGCCAGAACCTCTGGTGAAAGATGTAGGGCCAGTACCAGGGGTAGGGAGAAGGCAAATGTGGTTTGAGTGCAAAATCAGTGAGATGATGTGGGAGTAACAGCAACCAGGGCAAGAACATGTGTGATCTTCAGGCCACAGAATAGATGGTTGTTTTTATCCTAAGAGCAATGGAAAACTATTGAAGAACTTTAATGTCTTAACAGTAAGGATAAATTGTGTTTATCGAGTGCTTATTATGTCCAGGCACTGTTATAGGGGCTTTACAAGTATTATCTCAGTTATTCCCCATTCTGACCTATAAGAAAGGGACATCATTGTCTCCATTTTAACAGAAGAGAAAATCAAGGTACCACGATGGTAAGCACCTTGCCCAAAGTCTCAAAGCTAGTAAGTGGCTCACATTGTTAATCACTGAAGACAGTTGCCTCCTGCTTTTGACAAGAAGTGAGTAAGGGCTCCTACTGTTCTTGAGTGTAGCAAGGAAAAACATAGCCTGTCCTCTGATGAAAAGGCCCACCCCTCTGCCAGGGACATGTCCAGGCAGGGCAGCATGGTATACCTGAGAGTTTGTGTAGCTCAAGGGGAAGGCTTGACACCTGGCACAGGTACTGACTCCTGTCGCTGGCTGTTATCTGGAGCTGGTGCCTGAGGATTCTGACAAGGCAGAGAAGCCCTTATCAGCCCACACAGCTGCTTCCTGGGCTGTTTCCCCCAGGGAGTTACATGGCAGTGAAATGAAGGCATTGACATTCAGTTCCACTTCTTGGACAAGCTGTGCTGCCTTGGGGAGCACCAAATACCCATATGAATTAGTGTTGTTTGGAGTCTGCACTTTGGATGAATCCATGGCTCATAACACGTGGGTTACAGGATTTGGGATGGGTAAGCATGGACCTGGACACAGAGAGAGGAGGGGACATGAAGGCAGCTACTGAGCTAGGGGAACGAGCATCCCTTGGCTGTTTGCTGAGGAAAGAGCAAGGAAAAGATTGAAGATCCAGATGAGGTGTTTACTTAGGTGAGATGTTCTCATCAGGGAAATATACTTTTTAAGAACACAACATCCCTCAAAATAGCTCAAATTGCCTTACAGAAAATCTGGAGCAGGGGATGAAAAATGATTTGGCATTATGGACATACAGCCCGATACCCAGGCTTCTCTTTCTCTTCCCCATTGTCTCTGCTTCTTGCTTCCTTAGGTCTGTCTGCCCCATCCTCCTTTCTGCATGCTGGCTTTTCTCTTTGTTTGGGTGTTGATTTTCTTCCCTGTCACCCACTTCAAAGGATGTGTTCTTCAGCCTGCAATGGGACTAACTCTGGCCCCCACTATCTCTGGGCCTTTGAGCTCTGGCATCTTTTATTTTTATTTTGTGGCTTAATATATTCAGTCCTCTTAGCAATTGAATATTTTCCCACGGCACCATTGACTCTATAACAGCAATTGTAGTTCAGGAGCTGGGAGAAGTAGCCTGCAAAGCATAGGTTCAGGGTAGAGAGGGTATTAAAATTCTCCCAATGCACCCAGATTTGGAGACAGTAGTGCGTTCCATCTCTTACAGTCTCATTTGTTGGAGTGCTCTCACGGTTCATGAATTATTTATTCTTTGGAGGCAAAATCTGGGCCCCTAGAATGTTTGTCATTAAATGAAAGAGCCAAGCCAGACATGGTGGCACACATGACTATAGTCCCAATTACTCTGGAGACTGAGGTGGGAGGATCACTTGAGCCCAGGAGTTCAAATCCAGTCTGGGCAACACAGTGAGACTATAGAAAGGGAGGATGGATGGATGGATGGATGGATGGATGGATGGATGGATGGAAGGAAGGAGGGAAGGAGGGAAGGAGGGAAGGAGGGAAGGAGGGAGGGAAAGGAGGAAGGAAGGGAAAAGGAAAAGGAAAGGAAGGAAAGGAAAGGGAAGAAAAAAAAGAACCAGACTCAGAGAGGACTTCCCCACCCCTCACACACAGGCTAGGCAGCCCAAGGCAGTATGGTTGAGACACGTATAACCCCCTCTGAGGCTAACAGTGAACCCAGTGAGACAGCAATAAGGCAAGAAGCCAGTACGAGCAGGTCTCCATGGGAGCGTTTCTATATTTATATTCAGAGCACTTCAAAGAATATTTCAATTGCTATTACTTTAGCAAAAGCCTTTCATGCAAATTTTGATATTTTTCAATGAAGGAGGCTTCATCCAAATCAATGCAATGATTCTTTCCACCTCCTACATGAAACACCCAGCACCTTTTAGTTACACACCTTCAACATGCTAAGGAGAGAGTCTCTGAGTTGCTTTCCTCACATTTGGGGGATTTGTGAACTCTGAATCGTAATGAGAGCCTAGAGTTCTAGGTGTAAACCTTGTAAAGAGTTTGTGTGACTTTAAATATTGCCCCAGCAGGTTACCTTGTCTCTGAAACCCTGCCACACTCCCAGCCATACTTGAAGGGCAATGGGTTTCAAGATCTCGGGGTCCCTGGGATGCTAAAGCTGGAGGCTACATCTGCTAAAGCACTGGGAACTCCCATCTTTGGAGAGCACTGCTTACAATAACCTTTGATGTCTTCAAATCAAGGTCCACGCTCCTGAGATTTAGCTTGGGATGGCCATGCTGGGTAAGCAGTGGTCATCTTCTCAGATGCCTCCTCAATGCCCTGAATTTGTGCTCATTTTTCCTGCCCAGGGCATAATCTATGTCCTTGTTCTTCCCCACACTCACCCAATAGGAGCCCCTGAAGGAAGCCTCCTGGGAGGTTGTTGAGTCAGGCAGCTGAACCAGAAGGAAAGGTCTAGAAACTGGGCTGTGCAGCATCCCCTGGGCCCAGGAAGCATGGAGGTGGGAGTCATGCACCAACTTGTCTTCTCAGGTCCCCAGCACCCAGAGCCTGGGTAGAAGAGCCTCAGGAGATCAGGGGTCCCTGCATCCTGCATCTATGGCCTGAGTTGGGGCTGTTACCTTTCAGGACGAAGAGTTCAGTCCTGCAACCAGTTCTCACCATGAAGTCTGTCTCAGACTGGCTCTCACAATTTGTAGCAGCCCCCATGCCACCCAGGCTAGATGCCTAAATCTTTCAAAGACTCGCAGAGATCTGTGTGACACACACACACCCCTTTCACCCCATCTCCCACTCTCATCTCCTGGAAAGCTCTTCTCTTGGGTATCCACTTAGCTAATTCCCTCACCTCCATGACGTCCTTGCTGAAATCTCACTTTCTCAATGAGGCTGATCAGTCTCACCCCTGCATCACTTGCCCATGCACACCTGTCCTCCCCACCCTGCTCTGCTGTCTCCTTTCTTTTCTTTTGTTTTCTAGAGAACTTATCGTCTACTAACATACCAAATAAATGGCATATTTATTACATTCATTATATTTTTCTCCCCTCCTCTCACCTTCCTAGTAACTAGAAGGTAAACTCTAGGAAGGCAGCATCTTCACTGGTTTGTTCATGGGCATATCTCAGGTGCCTAAAATAACAGCTACTGATATTACTGCCCAAGAGATAGTTATTGACTCCACTTGAATGAGTCTGTGGTTTCCCCAAAAATACCGTCAAACACCCTCTCTCATGTTGTAAATTCAGGTCTGACTGACCTACTTGATAGTCTCCCAAGTGCTAGGAATTTTCAAGCCCTCTTATACACATGGACACATTTCAACTTCATGAAAAACCTTTCTTCTTGATGATGGAATTGAATATTATTGAAGGTCACCCAGGTGCTAAGCATCACAGCCTAAAACCAGCCCAGCACACCCAAGATCAAGTTCACGTTGTTTTTCAGGTTCACACTGTCTTTTATAATCCCAAAGTATTTCCTTTTATTCCCCATGAATCTTTACTGATATAATTCAAAACAACTCCTTCCTATTCTGAACCCCTTCCCAAAGAAAACATGGGAGAAGGATTACATCTATAAAGAAACACAATCCAAGAAGTATACTTTAAGGGAAAAAAAGGCAACATCTCAAAGCCACTTTCTTTTACAGTTTTTAGTTTGACTTTTCCCTCCAATGGGTGCCTAATGAGGCGTGACTGCAGAAGGCTGGGCAATCAGGCTGCTCACTTCGTGGGTTTTACTCTGCAATCCCCAGCTTAGGACACCAAGTTTATAGCCTTCGCAATCAACTCTGCTCACATGTGCCGTGTAGCCACTAGAATCACAAGAGGGGCAGAGAGAAGAGGCAGCCTTCTATGACTCCAGTGCTCATGTTCTTACAGCACTGCCCACTGGCAGAATCACAGGTGAGTAAGAGGGACTGAGTTCCTTGTCTCCAAAGTGTTCCAGATGATTCCTTGATGGCCCCTGGCGTTGCTTGTAGGGGCATGTCTCACTCAGATGGGACAGAAGAAGAATGAGACAGAAAAAGTACTGGACAGAGAGGGCAGAGTGGTCGATGACAAGGTAGAGCTTCTTGGGAACCACAGGTGCAGAAATGGACCCTACTGGCCAGTGGGAAGCCACAAGATGGGAAGGGAAGCAAGTGCCAGAATCTCTCAGGAGCTGAGGGAGAAAACCATTTAGCACACAGTCAGCAACCTCTCAAGACTGGGGTAGACTGGGGCAGGGGTCTGGGAGGAGTTGGAAAATGGAGCATGTGTCTCTGCACAGATAACAAGCCTGGGCACCACCCATCTGCCAATGGGCACTCAGGGGAGGGAAGAGAGGCTTGGTTTGGGTGTCAGGGGACCTGGGCTACCCTCAAGGGTGGCCTCTAGACCTTCGGCATTAATTAGGTGTCCACTAGGCGAGAGAAAGCATTGAAGTGGTGGTCCACGAGGCCCTGCTGCCCTGGGTTGAGTTGTGGCCAGAGTGAAGGACAGAGCCCCTGGTCACCCCATGAGGGCTTTGGGAAGTCCCCTGGAGCAGGAGGGAGGTCGTGGGCAGAGAGCACGTCTTGCTGGCAACTGGCTGCAGGTGAAGAGGGGGACCTGACTCCTGGCACTCAGTGTGGAAGGGAATGTGTTGGAAACAGCAGTGCAACTGTGATATTAGCATTGGTGCCACACTCAGCACTACTGGATGCTTTCCTACAAGAACTGCCTCACTTAGTCCACACACTCATCCTTATTTTACAGATAAGGACCTGAGGCTCAGGGCCATTACTGCTTGCTCTAGACGAAGCTTGTCCAACCCTGAGCCCACAGGCTACATGCGACCCAAAACGGCTTTGAATACAGCCCAACACAAATTTATAAACTTTCTTAAAATATTATGAGATTTTTTTCACGATTTTAATTTTTTTTGTCTCATCAGCTATCCTCAGTGTGAGTGTATTTCATGTGTGGCCCAGGACAATTCTTCTTCTTCCAATGTGGCCCGGGGAAACCAAAAGCCTGGACACCCCTGCTCTAGACCATGCATGCTTAATGGGGGTGCCATCGCCCCCAAGAGATGAAAATTGGTTCTTGGTGGTAGTGGTGGGGGTAGGGTGGGAAAAAAATCCCTTTCTTACACATATGCGTAATACACATAAAGCCCACATACAGCCATACAGGTATGCATAGCGTCCATATATAGCTATGCACCATATCTGTAGAGTTAAAATTCATAGGGGTACAACAAAGAAAAAAAGTCTAAATATGTTTCTTAGGAGGCGATAATAAAGAAAAAAATGGTTGAGAAACCCTGGTCTAGCTACTAGCTACAAGTGGCTATTAAACACTCAAAATGTGGCTAGCCGGAATAGAAATGTTCATAATATAAAATACACAGCAGGTTTCGAACACTTAGTGGGAAAAGAGAATGTAAAATATCCTCAATAATTTTGTGTTGAATACATGTTGGAATAATTGCATTGTGGATATCTTGGGTTAAAGAAAGTATATTACTGAAATTAATTCCCACCTGCTGCTTTTTGCCTTTTCTCCCCATGTAGCTCCTAGAAAATATAAAATCACAAATGTGCCTCACATCCTATTTCTAATGGGCAGTGCGGCTATAAATGACCATCTGCTAAGAGGAAGCATCAGGATTTGTACCCAAGTTTTCTGACTCCTTTGTTATCCCATCGCTGCCTCCTTCGAGTAGAACCAGTTACTGTGTGGCCTTAGGCGTGCTTCCTAGCCTCTCTGAGCCTCAGTTTCCTCCTGCTCCAATCTCCTTTCAGTACTCTGTAAATGGAGTAGTTCCTTCCAGCTGTGAGGTTCCACTCTGGGCCCAGCTATGAGCCTGGGGTCATGGCAGAATAGGAGAGTGTAGAGTCCCCAGATGACCCATTTCATCAGAAATGACAGTTCCATAAATAGCAGTGTCACCTGCTGTGTGTCTGCTTCTGGGGAAATACCACAGAGGCAAAGTTAGAAAAAGGAAGCTTCTAACCTAAGGCCAGAGGGTTGGAGAAAAGGTTAGTATAAATGATCATTTTAACCAAGAAGGGAGAAAAAAAATATTCATCTCTTCTAGTAAGAAGGAGATATAACAACAAAAAAATAGGCTTTACAAAACCTTCTCATAGTAATTAGGGGCAAATACAATTTCTTACAAATGCTACTCTGCTGGATTGAATTGATGGTGTAGTCTCCAACATGCCTTCCCTTTCATTCCTTTCCTAATGCCTAATTTAGTGGGGGAGAAAATCAATTCTATTTTAATTTCATGAGAAAAATGCTGAATGAAAGAAAAGTGCAATAGAGTGAAACTTCAGCCTTCAGCCCCGCACTGGCCCAGAATGTGTGATTACGTGATCGATGGATTTCTCCTCAGAAGAGCCTCTCAACCTGATCCCTGACTTGGCCTCTGACAAGGATGCAGGAAGTTCCCAGGTGGTCAGAAAACCCCTCTGGGGTGCTTGGAAATGCATTCTAGCATCAAATCCCCTGATCTCCCCCAAATCTCCAGATTTACTTCCACCCCATTTCATCTTAATTTTGGCCTCTGCGCCCCCAACAATGCACTCAAAAGCTCTCTCTGCTGGTCCAAATACTCCTAACATGTATTTTCACTCTAGCTGATCCTTTAAGAGGTTTCCAGCAAAAGTTTTTGGTCTTCCAGCCTCTGGAAGTAAGACTGGCCACTCTTCATGATGACAAAAGAGCTCCAAGGTTAAGCAGGTGGATTCTAGATTCACACTGCCGGGCTTCCAAGCCTGTCTCTGCCTCTTCCTATCTGTGAAAACACTGGGAAGTGTTTTCTCATCCGCAAAGTGGGAATAGTAATGGTAGTAGCCTCATAAACTTGTGGGATGATTAAACGAGTAATGTGTGGAAAGTACTTGGCAAGGCACCTGGCAACTAGTGAGTGGTATTAAATGTCCACTCGTGTTGTTAATATTATTGTAATAGGCCAGGCGCGGTGACTCTTGCCTGTAATCCTAGCACTTTGGGAGGCCGAGGCGGGCTGATCAACTGAGGTCAGGAGTTCGAAACCAGCCTGACCAACATGGAGAAACCCCGTCTCTACTAAAAATACAAAATTAGCCAGGCGTGGAGGTGCTTGCCTGTAATCCCACTTACTTGGGAGGCTGAGGCAGGAGAATCGCTGGTACCCGGGAGGCGGAGGTTGTGGTGAGCCAAGATCGTGCCACTGCACTCCAGCCTGGGCGACAAGAGTGAAAACTCCATCTCAAATATAAATATAAATATAAATATATATATATTATTTTAATAAATTGCTCCAAGAATGTGAGGGGTGGAGGGGTGTGCCTTTGGCTTCTAACTTGTGGGTCCATGATTACAGATTTGCCAATCAATGAGACTTAGTGCACATTTTTTTGTTCTTTTTTTTTTTAAATATTTAGTTTTTTTTTTTTTTTTTTTTTTTTTTTTTTTTTTTTTTCTGAAATGGAGTCTTGCTCTGTCGCCCAGGCTGGAGTGCAGTGGCATGATCTCAGCTTACTGCAGTCTCTGCCTCCTGCATTCAAGTGATTTTCCTGCCTCAGCCTCGAGTAGCTGGGATTATAGGTGCCCGCCACCGTGATCAGCTAACTTTTGTATTTTTATTAGAGACGGGGTTTCACCATGTTGACCAGGCTGGTCTCGAACTGTTGACCCCAGGTGATCCGTCCCCCTTGGCCTCCCAAAGTGCTAGGATTACAGGTGTGAGCCACCGCGCCTGGCTCAATATTTAATTTTAAAATAATTTTAGACTTACAGAAAAGTTGCAAGATTAGTATGGAGTTTCTATAAACCCATCACCTGGCTTCCCCTTATGTTAGCATCTTGTATAACCACAGGATAGTGATTGAAACCAGGAAATTAACATTAATAGATACTTTAAGCTACAATATAATGAATACCATAATCTACAGGCCTTATTTGAATTTCACTTATCTTCCCACTAATGTCCTTTTCCAGTCCAGGATCCTATCCATGTTTCACTTACTTGTCATTGTTTCCTTAGTCTCCTCCAGTCTGGGACATCTCCTCAGCCTTTCAGTCCTTATTATTTTTTTAATATTTTATGACCTTGACACTTCTGAAGAATACTGGTCAGTTATTTTGTAGACTGTCCTTTAAGTTAGTTTTTTTTTCTTTCTGATGTTTCTCACGATTAGATTGAGATTATGCATTTTTGGCAAAAAATACCACACATAACCCTTTCTCAGAGCATCGTATCAAGAGGCATATGATGTACATATTTATTTTTATTTTTATTTTTTAATTTTGTTTTTTAGAGACAGGGTCTCACTCTGTCACCGAAGCTGGAGTGCAGTGGACCAGTCTTGCCTAAACGCAGCCTCGACCTGCCTGGCTCACTCAATCCTCCCAGCCTCAGCCTCCCGAGTAGCTGGGACTACAGGCATGCACCACCATGCCTGGCTATTTTTTAAAACACATTTTTTGTGGAGCTGGAGTCTGGCTATGATGCCCAGGCTGAATGTCCATATTTCTCATTACTGGTATTGTTGACATTCATCATTTGGCTAAGAATGTAGCATGTATTTGTTAAGCATTTACTGTTTCCTTTTGGGGATACAAAAGAGAATAAAATATTGCCATGCTCTTTAAGAAACTCTTGTCTAATGAACAAATGGTGTTCTAGTTACTAATGCTGGTAACAAATCACTCCAAAATTTAATGGAATAAAACAACAACTTTATTATGCTTATATATTCCGTGGGTCAGGAATCCAAGAGGGCAGGGATGATTTGTTTCAGCTCCACAATGTCTAGGGTCCCAGCTGAGAAGACTCAAATGACCAGGGGTGACCAGAGAGCCGAGAACTGGACTCACACGACAGCCTTCTCACTTAGCTGTCTGTTGCCCAGGTGACTGGACTCAGCTAGGGCTGTCAATCTAGAGCATCTACACAGGGACTCTCCATTCACCCTGCGTTTGCTCATACATGGCAGCCCCAGGGGAGTCAGACTTCTTATACAGCAGCTTAGACACTGTAGACATAAGTGTCTCTGTGGACAAGTCAGAAACTGCATTGCCTTCATGACCTAACCTTAGAAGTCACAAAATATCACTTCCCCCACATTCTATCGGTGAAAGCAGTCCCAAGTCCCCTAAGACTTAAGGGGAGTCAGGGGATATAAACTCCACCTTTTAATGAAAGCAGTGTTAAAGGGTATGGGGCTATTTTCTAAAAAGCACCAAAAGGACTTTCTACTTATACAGGTTTAGAAATTCAGGCCCAGAGGATAAGACCTTCACCACCTTAGGCCTCCTTAATTATTAAATGCATAATTACTGAGCACCAACTCTGTGCCATGGACCCAGTTTCTGGGCTTGCTTGGCAAGTCCCTCTTGAGTGGGGTGGGCTCAGACAGACCCTCTGCAAAGCCTTGTGTTCTGACAATTGCAGCCTCCCCTCAATCAGCCCCTCTCCCTAGAAACTGTTCACACAAGATGTGCACAGAGGAGCCAAGGCCAAGGTGGCAGGGTGGGGCGGAGAATACTGGACTTCAGGATCAGAATGACCTTATTTTAAATCCCAGTTGTACCACAATGAGGATTTGTTACATTTTCATTCTTAATCCTCATGTATTTGGTAAACCTTATTGACTCCTTCTCTATGCCAAGTTGGGTGCTTGGCAATTATTACAATCAATAAATAGAATCCAGGCTTTGCCCTTAATGAAGGATTTGTTCCAGGCTGTGTCTGCCAGAAAGGCTGTTAGTATGGCTGCAGGGTTCCAATGAGCAGGGTCATGGGATTATTTAACTTCTTGCATCTCCATGCCCAAAGCCAACTGGAGAGGAGTTGGTCATGCAACTTAGCAACTTAACTAGGTTAAACTTAGCAGAACAGAAATCAGCTGAGTGTGAAGTTGGAAGGCAAGCAGCTTACGTTCAGAGACCCAAGAAGTATTGCAATACAGACTAAAAGCCATTGGGAATATTGCTAGACAGACTCATTAAACAAGAAGGTTTCTGTGAAAATAACAAAATCATAGCACCCAGGATACCCCAGCATGAGATTAAAAGCTGAAAGGAGGTTTAGGCTTCACATTATTAGGCTGCATTATGATAGTTCAGGAAGAAGGAGCTTAGAGCCGTCTGAGTTGATGGTGGCCCTGCTGTGGGACTCTGACTGCATTCTTTGAAATTTAGGGCAGCTGGGAAGAGTGAATCTCAGAGTATCCCTCTCATTCGAGGCAGGGGAGGGAAGGCAATGAGTCTGGGAAGGAGCCCGGTGCTAAGGATTGGAGGGGCCAGAGGTGTTGGTGGAGGAAGCACCTGTTGACAGGAATACACTCACCTAAAGTGTGTCTGGTAGCTAAGGAGCAGGGTGGTGACTCAGGGAAGAGAGCCATATGCATGGTAGGCACATAATGTTAGTTCCTGTTATTATCACCCACTAACTAAACCTCCATTTTGGTTGATGGATGGTGAATACTAAGGACCCTGGGCCAGCTGGATTTCGAGCTTGTTTTCTCCCTGTGTTTGATCCCACAGCCAACAGGAAAACAGCTGAAGTCAGAGAGCAGGGCATTGATTGGAAATCAGAAAAAGCCGTGTTGGGCAAACAAGTTAACTTCCCCACTCCTACAACAGCTCTTTGATCCATGGTAACCAAGAAAGTCCACACCAGGCTAGAGGAAGCCCCTGCAGGGCCGCAGCGGGACTGATTACCGCCAGCAACCACGGGCACGGATCCCTGTGCTGGCAGTGCTGGGGAAGGTGTGCAGCCCGGGCAGGCCCCGGCACAGCCAACCAAGCCTCCAGGCTGAGCCTCTGACCCTGAAGCTTGGCTTTGGAAAGCAGGGAAGCCCGGCAGACACTGTTCAGAGGCGTTGCTGCTCTGTTCTGTTGTCTCCAGGGCCCTTCGGCTGGTGAGGATACAAAATAGAGCTTCAGTCGCTTAACACTTGGTAAGTGATGGATCTGAGTTACAGCCCCAGCTCTGCAAGACTGTAAGCCAGTGGTCTTCCCTCCCACTGGCTGAGACCCATGCTCTTCACCTTCATGAATGTTAACAGCGTCGGAAGGACGAGGCCAGTAAGGACACTTGCAGGTCTTCCCCAGTGGTTTTCAGCCTTAGGAGGCTCAGGTCTGGGGCCATGTGTTGGCTCCGTCTCATTCTTACCTTTCTAGGGACCTCAGTCTTCTCCAGCCAGGACTCAGAATCTCTCAAAGTCACTGTAGTCACCTCTCCATCCCCTCTGCTTCTGGTTGAAACAAGGCCTTCTTTGTATTTGTCATCTGCATGAGAGCCAGACCCTCCAAAGTGACCCCAGTGTTGTTCCTCTGGTCATTTCAATCCTCCACCCCTTTGCCTGAGAAAGTGTTTCTCCAAATTCAGTGTGCATGAGAATTACCTGGAGAGCTTATGAAACAACAGAGTGCTGGGCCTCAGCCCTGGACATTCTGATCAGGAGGTCTAGGATAGACTCATGAATCTGCATCTCTAACAAGCTCCCAGGTGGTGCTGATGCTGTTTATCTGCAAACCGCACGTTTAGCAGCACTGTGGTATGATACTGTATCTCTCTTGGTAGCCTCCCCTCTCCTTTAATGGCTCTATATTACCCTCAAAATAAAATATATACACTTGAGTAGTTCATTAAAGGCTTCCATAATCTGAGCTCAGCAGGAATGCCACCTACTGTTGCATGGTTTGAGCACTGCACAAAGACACACTACCAAGGAAATGAAATCCGTTAAACTCTGTGCTGTGTCTGCCAGGAAGAATATGACTGGGCACTAAGAAAGGCTTATCTTTTTCTGCTCACAAAGGCAACATCAGCTCACTGAAGTACAGGGGGCTGAGACTGAGTTGAGACAGGCACCTTTTCTACTTTGCACAAAAGCATCCCTTAGGTAAGCAGTTGTCCTGCCCAAGAGCCTTTTCTTCTTTCATTCTCCACCATCTCCTGTCATTCCTCCCACCCTTCTCCCATGCTCCTCATCTGGTTAACAGCTTCACACTCTATGGAGAAGGCATCTGGCCCCAGAGACTCAATCTGTTTTCTCTGTTATATGCTCATAAGAGCCATCTTCCCTTCCTTCAGAACAGAGATCTTAATGTGCCTTTCCCGCTCATTCCTGTGGGCCATACCTATCTCCCTCACCAAACTGTAGGTTCCTGAGGATTCTCTAGAGCTTAGTACATGGCCAAGCACCTAGTCAAGAGCTCAATGGATGTTTGTTTAGATTCTGTTCTGCAGCCACAAAGATGCTCACAGCAACCAAATTTCAGCATGCCATTTGTTGTCTTTTAAATAATTTATTTTGAAATAAGTTTACAGAGAAACTGTAAAAAAGTATAGTTTTATACCCCTCATACAACTTTCCCTAATGTTAACATCTTGCATAGCCATGGTATATTTATCAAAATTAAGAATTCACTTCAGTGCATTATTATTGATTAAACGCCAGACTTTTTTTTTTTTTTTTTCAGATTTCTCCAGTTTTTCCACAGAGATCTTCTTTTTTCTTCTAAGCTCTCACATAGCATTTAGTTGTCATGTCTCCTTGTTCCTCAACCTGTGACCATTTCTTGGTCTTTCTTTGCTTTTCTATGACCTTCAAACTTTTTTGTTTTGTTTGTTTGCTTGCTTGCTTGCTTTGAGATATGGTCTCACCCTATTTACCAGGCTAGAATGCTGTGCTGCGATTGTGGCTCACTGCAGCCTCAACCTCCAGGGCTCAAGTGATCCTCCTGCCTCAGCCTCCCAAGTAACTAGGACTACAGGCGTGCATCACCATGCCCAGCTAGTTTTTTAAAACAAATTTCTGTAGAGATGGGGTCTCGCTGTGTTGCCCAGGCTGCTCTCAAACTCCTAGGCTCAAATAATCCTCCTGCCTTAGCCTCCCCAAGTGCTGGGATTACAGACATGAGCCACTGCACCTTGGTACAGAAGCCAAAGCCACTCATGGACACTCTGGAGCCTTCCTCCCAAACCAATGGCTTGTCTTTCAGGAGTAAAGAAATGGGGGTCACTCTGCAACATAAAATGGAAACTAAAATTAAAATTATAATTTTTCTCTTGAAGAACTCGAGGCTCAGAGAGGTTAAGCAATCCCTCAAGCCACACAGCTAATTTCATTATTCATTTAGACATGCAAAAGGATGAAATGTTGAACAAACACCAGATATGATCTTTGCCTCCTTGGAGCTTAAAGTCTAGTATAGAGGTCTGCAAACTCTTTCTATGAAAGGCCAGAAAATAAATATTTTAGGCAGTGTGGGCTGTAGGGTATCTGTTGCTACTTAGCTCTGCTTTGTAGTGTGAAGGTAGCCATAGTCCATATTTAAATCAATGGTGTAGCTGTTTTCCAATAAAACTTTACTTACAAAAACAGACAGTAGATTGAATTTGACTTGCAAGTCATATTTTTTCAGCTCCTGGGCTGGTAGAAAAGGGACTTATTGATGAAATAATTACATGGTTACATGGAAAGTTAGTGGCTCAAAGGAGAGACAGGTGACTCTGGAAACATAAAATAAGAACCTGGGAGTCAGAGAAGATGCCCATAAAAAGAGTCCCTGTAAGTGAGGTTCGCTAAGGGTGAGGAGTCATGAATGAGGCAACAAGGAGGCATGGGAAGGAAGAAGAGGCCCAGGCTGACTGAAGAGCTGGTGCAAGTTCCTGTGGCAGAAAAGACCATGGCTCTTTTTTAGGTACTGAAGTAAGGCTTGGGGTGCTGGGGGGAGGACGAGAGAGGCCAGCTCATGCACTGAGCTGATTAAGACCACATGACAAAGACACACTCTTTATCCTGAGAGCTATGGGAAACCATTGCTCTTACGACATGATTGGATTTTGTTGTTGTTGTTGTTTTTGAGAGAGAGTTTCGCTCTTGTTGCCCAGGTTGGAGTGCAATGGCACCATCTCCGCTCACCGCTGCCTCCACCTCACAGGTTCAAGCAATTCTCCTGCCTCAGCCTCCCGCGTAGCTGGGATTACAGGCATGCACCACCACACCTGGATAACTTTTTGTAATTTTAGTAGAGACGGGGTTTCTCCATGTTGGTCAGGCTGGTCTCGAACTCCCGACCTCAGGTGATCCACCTGCCTCAGCCTCCCAAAGTGCTGGGATTACAGGTGTGAGCCACCACGCCCAGCCTGGGATTTTTGTTATGACGCACCTGCTTTGGTTTCTGGCTGGGGATCCTGCTGTCAGCAACTAAAAGAGAAGGGGGACATCCTTGAGTACTTTTTGCAGCCAGAACCCATGCCGGGAGCCCAGGGTTGATGTGCAGCTGTGCACCCTTCCCCCTACTAACCCTTTATTTTATGTTTGCTATTCTAACAAATCTTTCATTTTCCCCACTTACGAATGAAGGTTCATATTGTATTATACATTTACAGCCACAGCTCCCTCCCATCCCATTTTTCTCACCTTTCTTCTTTCCCTCCCCAGCCCGATCCCCCACTAACTTCGTAAAACTTGCAAGTTAAAATTTTCAAAGACTGTTTCTGACAAAGCAGTGGGAATTAGATTTGGTGAAGCCCTTCATAAAAAATTGAAGACATGCTATATTAACATACATTGATTTATTCATAGTGTTTCATTACAAGTAAGTGAGGATCCTGTAATACCAGGAAAGGTTAGGAGAGCAGAAGAGCGTGGTATATTATATTGACAGCTCAGTGGAAATTGAGTTGCTTTTGGATTGAATTTGGAGCGCAGGAAAGGAATTGGCTAGTAAATAACGCATGAGTTTTACCTCCCAGGGTCTGTATATCAATGTAGTTGCCACCAGTCCAAGCAGGGGGACGGGGGCAGAATTTTCAAAGGATGCAAGCACATGTCCTCTCCACTGATGCACTGGGGTTAGTGGCTACATCTCCCCTTTTCTGCCACGGTGGAAACCAGAATCCACCTGCACGCTGAAAACTCCATTTGCCCCTATTTGCTCGCCGCTCTGCAGTGGCTCTGAGCTTTGCTCTGTCCAAACATTTTCCCACCCCAGGTCTTTGCCCACGTGGTTCCCTCTGCCTGGAAGCTAGAACACTCTTTCCTCTTCTGACTCAGGATTGTCCTTCGGGTGTCAGTTGCACTCTCTCCTGAGATACCTCCACGAGCATTTTTCCTTAGTTTGGTCATTCTCATATGCAGACCCTGAGATGAGGGTTTGAATATGAGCAGTTTGCCAAGAAGTTTAAGAAACACCAGTAAAGAGATATGGAGTGGGGAAGAGAAAGGAAAGTAGGCAATAATCACTGTGTTTTCAAACCAGCTGCCTCTAGAGGCAAGTGGAGCTGAGCCTCTCAGGGAAATTGGGATGCTGCAGGGATACCAAGGAGGAGGAGCTTGCAGGGGTATAAGGAAGGAGAGCCTGGAGAACGTATGCATCAACTTCCATCAGGGCTGGGGTGTTAATTACCCCACGTTCCCAGCAAGCACCCATGGAGAAAGTCCTCAAACAGAGAGGCAGATAGATGCCTGTAGCACTTGCCTCTGAGAAGGACTGGGGTGGGTAGGGGTGACCAGAGGGGACGCTGTAGACAGGTCCACAAGAGCAGCCTGAAGCTAGCAGCCACCTGCATGGTGCACACGCACGCTCAGGTGTTGCTTGAAAAAAGCTCAAAGCCCTCAGCTCCCTGTATTTTTCCTCCCTCCTGCGCACACTCTGCTCTGGGCACCATCTGACCTCTCTCCTCAAGGATGCGGCACCACTACTGTTTAATATAGGAGAGAGAAATCACTTTTCTCTCCAAAACACTTGGTGCCATTGCCAGTAACAGCAAATTGCTTATTTTTGAAGGGAAGTTGGTGTGCTTCCTTTTCTGCTTGAGTTTGGCCATTCTTGACAGAAGATAAGTGATGTCAGCTGTCTAAATAGCTGGCTTGCCTCTCTCAAGAATGGAAGTCACTTGAGGACGAGGCCTGACTTGAATTCAGTTGGGCGCCCGCAGTAGCACACAGTGCAGGGCCTAGAATACAGAAGTACACAGGAAACACTGTGAAGGAGCAAATACGTGGATGAGTGAATGCATTTTTCAACTGCTGCACTGTTTCCAGGCCAGGCAGTGTGGTATAGAATATAGAGTACAAGCTTTGGAGTCAGACCTGCCTAGTACAGTGTCAGCAAGAGATTGTTGAATGTACCTGAGAATGCCTTATTTGCTACTACCCATGACAACATGGATGAATCCCATGGCATAATGATAATGTTGACAGAAACCAGAAACAAAAAAGCACGTTTCATAGCATTTCACTGACACACAGTGCAAAAATGCAAAACTCGTCTATGCTGTTCAAAGTCAGACAGAGGTGATCCCTGATGGGGGTAGGCAAGTAGAATTGCAAGGGAGTGTGAGGAAAAAGTTTTGGGCCTGGTAGTGGTTTGGTTTTTGATTATATGACTGTATCCAGTTTTCAAAAAATCATCGAGGTATGCTTTTCTGTATGTATATTATACCATAATTAATGTTTTTAAAATTTTTTAGAGACAGGGTCTATCTCTCTCACCCAGGCTAAAGTGCAGTGGTACAATCATGGTTCACTACAGCCTTGAACTCCTGGGCTCAAGCCATCTTCCCACCTCAGCCCCTGAATAGCTGGGACTACAGATGTGTACCACCAACCCAGCTAATTTTTTAATACTTTGTAGATACAGAGTCCTACTGTGTTGCCCAGACTGGTCTCGAACTCCTGATTCTAACAATCCTCCCACCTTGGCCTCCTAAATTGATGGGATTTCAGGTGTGAGCCACCACACGTAGCCTAATTAAATATTTTTAACGGAACAAACCTGGTAAGACAAAAAAAATCTTGTGTTTGCCACTTTACAACTGTATAATTTCAAGCTGTGACACTCAAAGTGTGATCCGTGGGACTAGTGCTGAGCTACCAATCGTTATTTTCACCCTTGGGCAAGTGCAGAAGTTGAGAGTGAGCACTTCAAAACTCTTCTAGTACCTTGCTGTGATACTCAAGTGTGTGATCAGGGAACAGTAGACACAAATCATTCCACAGGTGTAGACCAGTTTGGTTATTGCTGAACTCACATGATATGTCACGTGGGGCATGGTCTTCATTTACCATAGACAAACTATCTCCATATACAATTTGAAAAATGGGGATTGCATGCAGGTTGCTTCCATTGGCACCTCAGTTTCTCCATTATTAAAATGAGAGTAGCTATCCTGCTGCCCTCAAGGATTTGAGGAAGACAAAAAACATAATGCACGACAAAGCACCCGTCAGCAATTGCTGTCTGTCTGGAATATGGGGCCAGGGATCTGCATTTTTAACAAGCCTCATAAATAATTCTCATCGGGATGCTGTACCTGGACGCTTTTCTATGACTACAGTGTCCAGCATGGTGGCCACTGGCCACACGGGGCTACTGCACTTGTGAAAAGCAGTGGCTAGCCCAAATGAAGATGCGCTGAAGGGGTAAAAGACATATTTGTAAGACTTCATACGAATAGTAGAATGTAAACAATTCCATTCAATTTTTATGTTGTCTACAGATTGAAATGATAATAGTTTGGATACACTGGGTTCAACAAGATGTGTTATTAAAATTAGTTTCTTTTTTTTTACTTCTTTTCATGAGACTGTCAGAAAATTCAAAATGACATCTGTGGATTGCCCTCTCTTTTTTTAAAAATTTTTTGTGGGTACATAGTAGGCGTATATATATTTATGGGTTACATGAGGTATTTTGACATAAGCATGCAATGCGTAATAATCACATCTTGATAAATGGGGTGTCCATCCCCACAAGCAATTACCTTCTCTGTTAGAAACAATCCAATTATATCCTTTTAGTTATTTTTTTTTTTTTGAGACGGAGTCTTGCTCTGTCGCCCAGGCTGGAGTGCAGTGGCGCAATCTCGGCTCACTGCAAGCTCCGCCTCCCGGGTTCACGCCATTCTCCTGCCTCAGCCTCTCCGAGTAGCTGGGACTACAGGCGCCCGCCACCACGCCCGGCTAATTTTTTTGTATTTTTAGTAGAGACGGGGTTTCACCGTGGTCTCGATCTCCTGACCTTGTGATCTGCCCGCCTCGGCCTCCCAAAGTGCTGGGATTACAAGCGTGAGCCACCGCGCCCGGCCCCTTTTAGTTATTTTAAAATGTACAGTTAAATTATTTTTGACCATACACCCCCTGTTGTGCTAGCAAATATGAGATCTTCTTTATTAGTTCCATTTTTTCTACCCATTAACCATCCCCCTCAACCCCTACTGCCCTTCCCAGCCTCTGATAACCATCCTTCTACTCTCTATCTCTGTAAGTTCAATTATTTTAAGTTTTAACTCCTACCAATCAGTGAGAACATGCATTGCTCCAGTGGGTGAGCAATGGGATATTTGGAGGTTGGGATCATCTGTAAAGTGGACAGCAACAGGCAGCTTAGCAGAATCTGCTGGCCAAGTTCACATGCCCGCCCCTTCCCCCGCCTCCCTAAGGTTCCTCTAAATGAGCTCCATCCAGCTTCCTAAGTGAGGCGTTTATTTGTTTGTTTGTTGGCTTGTCCTACAGATCAACTACAAGGCTGTTGGCTCACTGGACCCAAGTGCTGACCTCTCGAGCCAGAGAGGGAAAGTGTTCAAGCTCCGGAATGAAACCCACCACCTGTTTGTGGGTCTGTACCCAGGGACCACCTATTCCTTCACCATCAAGGCCAGCACAGCAAAGGGCTTTGGGCCCCCTGTCACCACTCGGATCGCAACCAAAATTTCAGGTATCTCTGCTAGAAAGGAAAAAGGAAAAAAGGTTGTTTCACCCCCACTTCCTGATTTTCCTTGAAGTGGAAATTTTTCTTGAATTGTCACCCTGTGATATGGGTGGAATTAGGACGATCCAGTCCCTAGTGAGTTACCATTGTTGTCTCCTATGAAGAAAATCTAAGTGATGAACTTCCTAAAGTATAAAAATTAGATTAATTAGGTGGCAAGCCACTAAATAATTTGCCCACAGGGTTGCATTAAATAGTACGCGTGTGTGTAGATAATGTATATTGCACACAAGTTGGTTGTTAAATTCATTTTTAGGAACATTCTTTTTGCCAGAACAAGACATCAGCGCAGGTTCTCATGAAATGCCTGATGAATGAATGAATGAATGAATGAATTACTATTATAGGGCCACAGCAGTCCAAAATTACAGACTGCCATCACCAGTAGGGCCCCCTCTGCCACTAGACAGCAACAATGTAGAATTATTTTAGAACCTTTTCTACAGCTTTCATTATCCTAAATATCTATGCAATTCTGGTCTGCATACATACATATTTTGCACATGGTTTTCCAGAAAAACATGTTTTTTTTGTAGCTTAATGTTTTCTCTTATCTTTATCCCATAAGCGTTTCCTATGTTGCTACACTGCTTTCGTTATAATGTTCTGTCAAGTGGATGGACGTAATTTAATTATACATTCCCCTGTGGTTGGATATATTTGGTGCTTCCGTGTTTTTACAAAATAACCCTTCAATAAACATGTTACAAAATAAAATTTAATTCATTGGTTTGGATTATAACTTTAGGATTAAATTCAGAATTTGGAAAAACTGAATTAAAAAGGATGTGGTTTTTAATAGCTGTTACTACAAATGGCTAAATTACCTTCCCAAAGGAATAGATGTAGTCGCATTCCTATCAGCTGAGTATGAGGGAAAGGAGGTCTCATGAAGAAAAAAAAAAGATAGAGGGGAGTAGTTCATAATTGATTTAATTTGCATTTTAAATGTGTTTAGCAAGGTTGACTCTGCTTTCACCTCTTTGTTAGTACTTATATTCCCTGCACATATCTGTTTATTAGGTGTGGAACGTTCTGGTTCATGCAGGTTACTGGACACATCATTGCTACCCTTCCCCACACTATTGCACCTTGAAGAAACCTACTATGGGCAGGTTGGGCATCAGGGCCTCCTTTACTGAAGGCCTGGAAGGCTTCTTATCCAACCCCTTTCCTAAACGTCCTCCCTCTAGCCATGCTGTGTCTTTAAGGATGGCAGCAAGGGGCGGTGGGGAGCCGATTGGGAACCTGTGCTGAACTCACCTGTACTTTCTGTTTCCTGTCCAGCTCCATCCATGCCTGAGTACGACACAGACACCCCACTGAATGAGACAGACACGACCATCACAGTGATGCTGAAACCCGCTCAGTCCCGGGGAGCTCCTGTCAGGTAAGGATGGTTCTTCACTTGGAGTCTGCAGTTTTTCTTCTCTATGCCACATGGGCCTCCAGTTGAATCATGTGACAGGCAATGCCCATGGGCAAGACTGGCCAGAAGCAAAGCTTCCTCGGAGGAAGGAGGTCAGCAGCCCCAAGCCCAGTTCAAAGGGAGCCCCTGAGTTAAAGGCAAACCTGGGCAACATAGGGAGACCCCATCTATACAAAGAAAAAAATTTTTTAAATTAGCTGGATGTGGTAGCACGTGCCTGTAGTACCAGCTACTCGAGAGGATGATATGGAAAGATTGCTTGGGCCTGGAAGACCAAGACTGCAGTGAGCTGTGATCATGCCACTGCACTCCAGCCTGGGCAACAGAGTGAGACCCTGTCTCAAAAAAAAAAAAGAAAAACAAAAACAAGAAACATCCTAATCGGGACCTGTGATGGTCTAGAAGGAAACTTCCTGGAACATGTTTATGGTAAATTTAGTTAGTGGGGTCAGTGGCCTGGAACACAGTCTCCTGGAAAGGTCACTTTTCTTTGTGTCACTGCCAGTAACAGCCAGATAGACAGACTTGCTGAATTCTGAAAACAACCTGCTCAGATATCACAAATCTGACAAGACCTGGGGGCTGGTCCAGTTTAAGGCTGTAGGGTGCTGGCGTCCCATAGGGGCACTTGCTGTTAAGGTAAAACTGCTGATTTTACCACAGATGGTTGGAGTTCAGGAATACACTGATGCATCTCCATAGTTAAACTGACCAGTGCCAGTTCATGATATCAGGAGCGTGGGCATCTCTTTTAAACAAGGTACACTTTGCACAAGGGCAGCAATATTGACTGCTGGTTTTACCCAGAACTCCAGGAAGGAGGACTACGGTCCCTTAAAATGAAGCAGAGCATTGAGTGGAACAACTTTCAAATTGCTCAGTTCAGCTTATCAAGTATAAACTGAGTATGTTATGTACCAGGAATGAGGCAGGGCCCAGGGCCTAAAAACCATTCATTCATTCAACAAACATTTTTATTAAGAATCACCTTGTCTCAGGCAATGCTTAAGTGCTTGAAAACACAGCAGTGAACTAGCCATGGATAAGTCACATCCTAAAGAAAGTCAAACTCTAGTTGGGGAGACGGAAACATAATTACAGTACAGTGTGTCCTTGTGGAGATATGCATAGGTCACTATAAGAGCTCCGAGGAGAGAATTCCCAGTGGAGACACTGAATTGTATCTTAAATGATGTGTAAGATTTCACCAACGTCGTAAGAGTGTCCAGTGGGAGCACAGGCATGGAGGAGAGAGACAGCATGCTATAACAGGGAGCAACCAGGGGGGTTGTTTGCTTAACATAAACATCAAGGTGGGAGTGCTGGGATGAGAATGGGAGTGTGTTTGAGAGGCTCAGGCCTGTTTGAAGGACATGGGCAGCTACTAGAGAGACGCATGCAGCCTCACTCCTTGTGTCACTGGAGGCTAGGACACCAGCCCAGAAGGGGGCTTTTGAGATGGTCTAGATAGCCATTGTGCATCCTGTATCCAGCTTCATCTAGAAGTGATAGGCATTGAAGTAGACAGAACCAGCCACCACCAATTTAGAAGTTCCTGTGTAGTCTGAAGACTTTGGACAACGCTCCCCCTAAGTCAAGTGAATCTTCAGTCATTGCAACATGTGTTGGTAATGTTTACAGGGTATCTGACCAGACAGCATTTGTCGTATAGTTTACACACTGGTAGTTCTAGGACAGTCCTACCTGTGATAAGTCAAAGCAGATTGTTGGGTCTTAAGTCAAATTCAGTTATGAATCACCTGCTTTTCTTCCAGTTACTCTGATGTAACATTGCCATTTAATTTTCTCTATATACTATGAGATATTATCCTCATTTTCAGATACGTATGAAGAAACTGAGGCACAGAAATGCCCAAGGGCATACAGAGAGTAAGTAGGAAAGCTGAGTTTGAAGGCAGGTCCCCCAGGTGTCAAATTCATGTTCCGTTTTGGCCACCAATGCCTTACTGCCTTTCACAATTCTCTCTTCTTTTATACCATAGTATTGCTCACTGTTTCAAAATCTTCAAAAGCTTCCCAGATAGCAAAAGTATAGCCCAGAGAAGGGAAGAGGCTTGTTCAGGGCTGCACAGCAAGTTAACAGCTAACCCAGACCCAAGGTCCGTGATCTTGATACAGCGGACCAAGGTAACTAAGCCTGTAAAACTTTCTGCTGAGGGACCCAATCCAGCTGTTATCCATAGCCTTTCAATGTGTTTGGATTTAGTCCAGCTTCCCAGTGTTCTGGCTGTGGGTGGGGCCATGGAAAGAAGAAGAGTTTGGTGGCAGCAAACCTGGCATCAGATCCCGTGGTAACACAGCTGCATGACCTCGGACAAGATACTTAATCTCTCTCTCTCTGAGGTTCCATTCTCCTTATCTGTAAAGTATGGCCAGTAACTATTTCATAGAGACTGAACAAAACATGGAAATACCAAGAGTAGGGCAGGCCTTACATCCAGGCCTACCTGATTCCAGCCAGGGTCCAAGCTCCTTCACCCCCAGCGAAGGGGGCCTCTCAAAAGCCCAAACCAAAATGCACATGAAAACTTTTCCGGTTCCCACACAGAGAAGTCCTTACACTTTCCCTCTGAATCTCTATACTCTTGGTTTTGCACGTCTATTTAACAAGCTCATACATCCTAAGACTCAGCAAATTATGAGGAGGGATAAGGGGATGAAAGTTTCCCAGTAGCAATAAGAAATGACAGTTGTCAGGGTGCAAAGGAATAGCGCAACTCTACAAAACAGACACAGGGACTCAAAAATCAAGCAGGCCTACATGCTGTCATCCCTCATAGCCATGCGTGTTTATTACTTGGTCCTGGTTTACCCTGAAAATATGGGTCCGCAACTTACAGGAGCCTGCTAGCTTTCATTTAAGGAACAAGCACTTGCTACCAGCTTGACTCTATATATAACACTACCTGCATTCTCGCAACATTGTATAATAGTCTCCTCATTTTGCAAATATAGAAATTGAGACAAACAGAAGCTAAGTCAGTTGACTCAGGCTATAAAGCAAGCAAATGGTACAGGCAAAATTTAAACTTAGTTCAAATGACCCAAAGCCAATACTCATTTTACTATACTATACCACCTCCTAGGAGAAAGGTGTGCATGATATATTTTGGTGAAATTTTTATCCAAAAAAATAATAAATAAATAAATAAATAGATAAAAGAAATGTCACTGCTCAAAGGGGAAATGATTGGCATCTGGAAATGTCTGGCTGCTTTTCCTGTCAAGGCTCTGGAGCATTGAGGGTGGGTGTATACTCAGTTTCTGGAATTATTTCCAGACTGTTTCTTGAGCATTTGACTAGAAGGGGAAGTGACTAACCATTGCCACCCAGCACGACTTTCGGGACGACTGGAAGGACAGAAGTGGAAATATCACAGTGGATTTCAGTTATCTTGACCTTCATTCACCTTGAACTCTGGGCAGTAGGATGTTATATGAGAGGTAGTTGACCACTAGGTCATGCAACAAATATTTATTGAACACTTACTATGTTTAGGGAAGTTAGCTAAGCAATAGGGATACAGCAAGGAACAAGATAGCCACACCTCTGCCCTCTTGAGGCTCCAGTAAATTGTGAGTGAGGCAGGGAGGTGGGACATTAAGCAAACACACAAACAAAATCATGAAATTAGCAAAAAAGTGTCACTGAACAGAACTTGGTCTGTTTGCCCATGCACAATAGAAAGCCAAACTCTGAAGCACTGTGTTTTTGTGGAGAGAAAAGTTTATTGCAAGGCTGCTGAACAAGGAGACAGGAGTCAGGCTTTTGGTGGTGGGGACAGGTTTTATAGACAGAAGGTAATGGCGTGATCTGATCGGACATTTGCAATGTCGTGATGTGGGAGGCTCGATCTGACTGGATCATGTCATGAGGTGATGCTATTGAATCATGGATCATGCCATGTGGTGTTCACTTCTTAAACTATCCCCATTCCTTAGTCCAAGCACCTAGGTCCCACCAATGGTGTCATGCCTGGTGCATCTGGTGTGCTCGGGTTATGTTTCTTGCAACCCAGGGGTATTGAGCTGCTTCTGCAGTTCCACTGTAAGATGATATGAAACCACTAGGTACATTGACTGTAGTGATTGAGAGAAGCAGTAGACTGGCTGGAGAGATGAGCACCACCCAGGAAAGCAGAGCAGTGTAAGTTCTGTGAGTTGGGGAGGTGAAGGATTGAGAAAACAATATGGACACTCTATGATTCCAGGACTCAAAGAACTCACTAGATGCACTGGGTTAAGGATGCTTCGAATCAAATTTTACAGTTAATAGTTTTCTGAATTAGCATGTACAGTTCATTGTTCCTTTACTTCCATTGTATTGTCTGATCCTCACCTACCTGGTGAGTCAGCTGGTTGGGAAATACCATCTGCATTTTGGAGTCTAAGATATTAACTGATTGGCCCAAGCTTGTGGGGCTTGTTACAGTTAAAGCCAGTGCATAGACCTAGTATCCTGGCTCTGAGTTCATGGATCCCCTGGGAAGTTCTGAGTTCCTCTGCCTGGTATGTCACATGATGACCGGGTGGCCCTTTCGTGGGGGTGCTACGGAGTAAACCTCCACCAACCAGGGCATGAGGGGTGGGCAAGAGGAATTCTCAGGGGTCCTCCAACTCTGCCTTGTGTGGAGCCCGGTCTATCACTCATGAGCTTCAGCAGGTCTCTCTCTGAGTGGAGCTGTGTGTTCTCAAACAGACTCACACAGAAACTTTGGCCTTCAGACCCCACTCAGGTAGGCTCTTCTTTCTGCCAGTGATGCTCCAAACCTGGCTGAGCCAAACTCCAGCCCCTGCTCTGCCACTTACTGCTCCTCTGAAGCCCCGTGGATCTGACTCTGTCTGGTAGAACTGAGTGTGCAGCGGGGCAAGGTGTGGCAGGGAGGACTGTTGCTGTGTGGGGCTCCTGCACCCTCATCCCTCCAGCCAAACCACCTCAGCAGCTTGGCCTATTTTTTGAATACTCCACAATGGAGATTTATTGCTTTCGTATTGCTTTCCTCAGGCCTTCAAAGATTTATTGGTTTTTAAGTGACAGAATCCAAGAATTGCTTAAAAGATCAATCAAATAGTGACTAGAATCTAATATTCAGTTCTGGCTTGAACGTGCTGAGCCTTCTTCCCCCACGCCCCACCTGTCACACTGATGTGTGACTGATCTGTAGTAACCTTCATAAGAAAATATTTGGCCATGAATTAGTCACCTATAATGCAGTCCCTGAAGTGAGGCTGGGGGCAGAGCCCCAGGTTCTGTAACAGACCGTCCCCTGATCCCTGAAGACTTCCTTGGAAATGTTCTTTCCCCCTCTTCCCTCCCCTTACCATCTAATCAGTCATGGAGACTGGTCCTCTGGACTTCAGAACCTGGGCCAAGCTCCCTCTCCTCCTCCCCCAATGGCACTTTCCAGCCTCATCCTGTGGATCTGCACCTGCCAGGATATGCTTGCTGGAGCGCGTGCTGCAGCTTCTCATCCTTCAATCCACCCCCTGCTGAACTGCTGGAGTGATCCTTTGGAAGCACAAATTGGATCAAGTTAACTTTCCTGCTTAAAATTCTTAAATGGGTCATTGGTTTTCCATTGCATTAAGTACAAGCGTCTTAGCATGGAATTCAAGGCTCATCAGAATCTGTCCTTAGCCTTGTTTCCGGTTTCCTTTAATTTCCATCTGCTCCTTTACCAGGTCTTATTCAACAGTGACCTATATAGTTCCTTCATAGTTCTTTCCTGAGCCTTTAATTGTGTTATACAGCTGTTTATAAATATATATTTTTTGTTTTGTTTTCTGTTGTTTCTACATACCCCTCAATAGGCTGTGAGCTCCAAGAAATCTGAAGGCTTGGTACTACTGAATTCCCTTTACATGGGATAGTGTCTGGCATCATACATATATATATACACACATATATATATATATGTGTGTATATATATATGTGTGTATATATATATAGTAACTAGTTTTATATATATGTGTATATATATAGTAACTAGTTATATATATATGTGTGTGTGTGTATATATATATATCCTTCAGTTACCTCTTATTCTGAAAAGAGTGCTGTTCAATAGAATTTTCTGCAGTTACAGAAATGTCCTATATGTGTGGTGTGTGGTATGACTGCCACTGAACACATATGGCCATTCAACAGCGGATATATGGCTAGTACAACTGAGAAACTGATTTTTAAAATTTTTATTTTAATTAAATTTCAGGAGCCATATGTGGCTAGTGACTGCCATTTTGGATGGTAAAGGTCTACAGGAAAGACAATCAGAAAAGAAAAGGTGCCAATGAGCCTGTGTTTGGCCAACTTGTTCAGAGGTTTCCATGAGAGTTCTGTAGAGAGGCAGCCATCGGTAGAATGGTGAGCTCAGGAGCTGGGAGGGCTTCCTGGAGGCAGTGTTGCTTAAATAGAGACCTAGGGAATGAGGGGGAGTTAGTGAAGAAGGGAAGAGAGTAACCTAGAAGAAAGAGCAGTGTATGCAAAAGTGCACACAGAGAAGGTACAGGGTGTGTTTGCGGAGCCACAGGTAGCTCAGTGGGTGGGGAGAGAGAGATGAGGAGAGCAGGCAGGGTCCAGGTGAAGAAAGTCTTCACTCTGGATTTAGACTTTGTTCAGAAGGGAGTGTGGAACATTGGGAAGGTGAGTGCCCAACTCTTTGTCCTTCTGTGAGCAAACAGGCCCCTAGTCCATGCTGTTCTCTCCGCCAAGCATGCCATTCTCCACCTCTCCAACATCCAGTTCACGTCGGCCACATCCAGGACCATCTCCACTCTTGCAGCAGAATGCACCAGCTCCTTCCGAGTTGCCACTCTGTCATGGTCACCCCTCTGTCAGAGCCTTGCATTGTCGGCCTCTGCTAGACTGTGGCCTCCCTGAGGGCAGAGATGGGTCCCATACGGAGCTCCTCACTCAGACGTGAGACCGTTATGCTCTTCCTGCCATAGCTGACTTCCAAGTTGGATACACTGAAACAGGAGTGGCTCCTAAAATCAGACCAATCTCATCCAGTTGCCCCACTGGGTATACTAGAAGCAGGTACTTATTTTCTCTGAACCTTAAGTTGCTTGTCGGTAAATGGGAATACCTACATCACAGATCGTTTTGAAGGTCGAATAAGCTAAACTGTGTAAAGTGCAACTGGTAATTGTTCAACATGCTCTTTGGGGGCTGGGCCTGGTGGCTCATGCCTGTAATCCCAGCACTTTGGGAGGCCGAGGCAGGCAGATCACCTGAGGACAGGAATTCAAAACCAGCCTGGCCAAGATGGTGTAAACCCATCTCTACTAAAAATACAAAAATTTGTTGGATGTGGTGGCAGACATCTGTAATCCCAGCTAGTTGGGAGGCTGAGGCATGAGAATCACTTGAACCCTGTAGGCAGAGGTTGCAGTGAGCTGAAATCACACCACTGCACTCCAGCCTGGGTGACAGAGCGAGACTCCGTCTCAAAACAAAACAAAAACATAGTCCTTGTGTTTGGCCAAACTGTTGAGGCAAAGAGTGGCTCTAAGCCCTGGGCAGCCATGGGCAAGAGTATTCTCTGAGCCCTGCTGCAAGCCAGTGCCTATCTGCTGTGTATCCTCCAGCACTCATGTGAGATCTACTACATGTGAAGCGCTGGCCAGTGTAGGGCACACAGGAAACCTACAGCCGTCTCCAGGGGTGATCTTCAAAACAACATTACCTTAAAAATAGGAAAGACAATCAGAAAAAGAAAGTGCCTATGAGTCTGTGAACTTGGTCAGATATGAGCACCTTTCTGAAATATAAATTCAAGTGAACAAGCTTACAGTGTCTCATTGCCAAAGGGCTAGCACACTCAGGGTTAAGAGCAACACCCTTGGGAGACAGTTACGTTGTTCAGATAAGAAATGAAGGTGACCCACCATTAGAGTACTTACGGCAATGAGATACAACTTGTAAAAGGTAAAATGGACATGGCTTGCGATGACTTCTCCAAGGGGCAGGGTGTTGGGGTGTGAAGGAAAAGACATTGTCCATCATGACTCCCAGTTTTCTGGCTTGGTTCGTGGGATGGAAAGTGGTGCCATTCTCTGAGCCAATAGATGCAGAGGGAGGGCAGAGTCTATGAGGACATTTCATCCAGGAAAGGCGAATGGTGGCAAAGGTGGTCTGGGAACTGAATGGGGGAGTTAGGAACTCAGCTGAGCAAGGACAGTTGCAACCTGGCGTGTGGTCTAGGAGAGTGCGGGGGACTTCTAAGGGACCTTTTACAACTTCAGTTAGGACATGAGACCTGCTTTCTTAGGTTGCTTGAGGCATGGTGCACAGGGTGTGGGAACTCTAGCCTGGAGGACCAGAGGTATGAAAGATGGAACCCTAGAGACAGTGTAACAAGGTATATGCTTCTAAAGGTCATTGCAAGTTCTCTTCACTTCCTGATGAGAATCTGTGATCCTTTTGCATTTGACAGGTGCAGTTAGTTAAGACCATAGTTCTGAACTGCACAGTGATTAGCTACAGTACAAATTGGAGATACAGCCTACTCTTAAAGAAAGAAGAAACTTTATTGGGAAGAAAAGCAAATGATTGCCAGATTTCCTTCAGGATTCCTTTAATAACTGTGAAGCCCAGGGTGGGAGCACATGAAACAATCACAGAAGGGTTTTGCTGGTCCATGAAGCCACAGTGAGCAAAAATGGAATCATTACCGTCTGATTCTCAGATACCAGCATATGATGGTGTACAATTAGGAAAGAGAAATGAACACTTAGAGAATTTATTAACACAGGGCAGCCTGAGGAGTTTGTGAGGCCTTGTCCACATTGGGAAAGATAAGAAATTGTAATTACATTTAGAAACTCTTTCTCCAAACCTCATTTATTCACTTAGTTCCCCAGTTCTCTGGGACACCTTTGCTGGGACCTGATGATGAGGAATGCTATGGGCCCTACTTTGGTGTATTGGGGGTTAGGGGGACATGGATAAGAGGTACTCAGACATAACCTGCGAGAAGACTTGGCTTTATTAACACCACTTTTAGCCATGCCTAAAATCACGCTGGGACTTCATCACACCAGATTGAGAAATAGGAGAATTCAGATATATGAAGAGGCAACCAGAAATAAAGAATAAGGGGATAAATGTTACTGTAGTGCCCTTCTCCATGGGGTTGTCCCACAGTCTACATATGCCAACTAAAGGGGTACATATTGAAGGGTTACATGTGTACCACCAAAGAAATCACCCTGGGAGACAAAGGTCAGTCTGGTGATACAGTGCAGAGCTGCAATTAGATGGTTGTTCAGGAAAACAAAAGGGAAGAAAGGTGACACCCAAATAATGTAGGTGGGTTTGCATTCACTTCAGCTTTTACCCTAACTGCATTTCAGGTCCCTTTTTATAAGGCTCCTTCCTCCACCAACAACCCAGCTTACCAAGAATTGGCTCTGGTGTTAGGATTCTGGATTATATTACTTAGGCTCCAACCAAGGAGGAAAAACAGGTGTTTGGGGAAGAATATTTTAAATGGAGCAGTCGATGGAACATGAAGATCGAAAGAGTGTTCTATTTTGGACTGTCTGCCATCTGGAGAGATGGAGACAGGGACTGTTACTGGCATGAGGGAAAGAAGAGTGGTTGTCATGCTCACCTCCTACCATAGGGACTATTTAAATTCCAAAAGTCTGGAGTGCTGGAGAGGCATCTGAACAGGGGTTTTAGATTTGGGAGTCATTAGCATCCAGGTGGTATTTGAAGTATGGAGGGGAGTGGATGACCTCATCCTGGGAGAGTGTAGATTAGAAGAGATGAGAAACAGAACAGAGAGCTACGAAACTTTATCAAGGAACCACACAGGAGATGGAGAAGGACTGGCCAAAGAGGTAGGAGGAAAACCAGGGCTGTATATTTCATTTTGACTTTTCTTTTCTTTTAAAACAAGAAATTCAAGGGAAGAATCGTTTAAAATTTTTTTTAAAAAATGGTTTAATCTTCTCCAGGAGCTTCAAGAAGCTCTTGTAGTAGAAAAGAAGAAAGAAACACAAGTTGATCCAGGACCACAGACAAATGAAGATAATTGATAATGTCAACAAAAGTGCTGGAAAATGGACCATCTGGTCTAGGCTTGCTTTAAAAAGAATGTGAAGGTTGCTGTTCAGAAAATAGATGTATTGAGGGCCAGGCAACCTGGATGCTGTTGAAGAATTTGTGCAGAGGGTACAAAGCAGGGAGAATGTAGAAAGACAGGAAGTGCTATTTGGAGAATAAGATGATCAAATGTAAGGTGTCAGTAATACAACTCTTCTATAGGATACGATGGCTCTGGGTGTGACCACATTGGCAGTGATGGTGAACAGATAGTAACAGATTCAAGGTGAAGGTCCTTGGAGCCAAATATTGCAAGGAACACGAGGCCAGACTAAGGATGGAGGGGCTGTCCAAGTAGATGTAGTTCTTATAATACAAACCCTCCAACCCTGGGGAACTGGTGAAACTCCTTGCAAGAGCACAGTGACTTTGCAAGATGCCTTCTCCTCGTTCTTACTTTTTCTCTAACTTTTTTTTCTGCTGACTTTTACTTCTCCCACTGTTCTGGGCCCCATGACAGTTTGCATCACTGCTTTGTCTCAGATCTTGCACAGCTGATAACCAATGGCTCTCAGTCTCTGTCTGCAACGGCCCAAAGGTCAGACTTTCAAGTCTTCCTCCATCAAGTGCATTTCTATAGCCTGATCTATTGATGTTCTTCTGAGTTAAAGCATGGCTCTGTGCCATGTTAGAATCCAAGGAGGTTTGCTCTTATCCAAAAAGCATTCTGCACGATGCCTGCTCCAGCTGTTTAGGGCTGCTCAGAGAGTTGCCTCCACTTGGCAACAGTGAGAGTAGTGATTCTGAAAGCCCTGGCTTTTTGGTAGGAAAATAACATCTTAGAGTCTCCACCAATGGCCCAAAAAAATGTGTGCTTACTCTCTCACAATACAATTCACCCTTTTCTTACCTGGCTACAGCTGCTTAGGGTTTGCTATTTAGTGCATTTCCACTTAGGTATAGGCTTACTAAGTATTTTATAAACATGTAAGTATTCATGCCCAGAGCAAGATGTAGCACCCCCAGTAACAAATGCAAGAATCGAGGGCTAGACTTTAGACTTATACTGTCCAATACAGTAACTATTATTAATAGCTACATGTGGCTATTTAAATTTAAGTTAATTACAATTAAGTAAAATTAAGGCTTCAGTTCATTAGTTGCATTAGCCACATCTCAAGTACTCAATAGCCACAAGTAGCTAGTGGCTAACATACTGGACGGCATTTCCATCATGGCAGAAAATTCTATTTTACTATATTGCTCTAGACCCTAAGAAGGTTGGTAAGAAGAGGTCAAGGCCCATGTTTGGTTTCAGAGAGGTTATTTGGCAGGCGTTTGGGGAGAGAGGTAAAGGCCAGGGATCCTATCATAAGAGAGGAGCAATGTAATGAAGACTTAGATACAGGTATAAGTCCTGAAAACAGCGTGAGATCTATGGCTGGGCTTACTTACTGAGGAGATTCTGATCTACCGAGCTAGACTTCCAAAATTTCTCCACATCACTCCCACTGGATATAGAATGCGGGAAGTGGTTTAATCCCAAGGTTTCCAAACTTTAATGAACATCGTAATCAGCTGGGGTTCTAGTAAGCCTGCAGGTTCCTGCTCGTCCCCAAGGACTATGGGATAATGCCTGAGAATCTGCATTTTGAACAATTTCCCAGGTGACCTACTGGTCTTGGACCACGCTTGAGTACTACTGGTGTTGCCTATAGGTGGCCTCAGGTATGGAGAAAGGAACCTGTACAGGGAACCAAGTCATCTCTTCTATGGCACCAATATTTGCTCATTCTTGTGATATAGGGAAGTAATAGTTTTGCCTTGTATTGTGAAGTTGCCCCTGTTGAATTTACAGCTTTTGGATCTCTCATGTCTCTCTCAGTGTGTGTTTCAGCATGAGGATAACCAGTTTTAGCTCCTAAAAGCTGAACTAGAATCTCTGCCAGCTTATTTCTCTATCCCTGTCCACGTGGGGGCTAAAAACACACCTCTGTTTTCCTATGATGATGGCAATAACTGGTGTCAAAATAATTCAAGTTGTGTTGTTGCATGCTGACAGCATGTCTGAATACGGTCACTTCTATGCAGATGTTGGGGACTAGGTAGAAGATGGATGTTTGATGAGGCTGAACATCAGAATATCAGAATCTGAACAAATCTGTATTCTTTTGTGGAAGGCTAGAGCAGCCTGGGAGAAACAAATCCATTTCCAACTTTCACTCTATAAAAAGTTCCATATTTTCTTAGATCAGACAAAATATATTGAGTGCCAAAATGCTGCAGCAATATGGACGCGTCACTCAGCTGGGTTGGAATCTGTATGCATTGTCCCCCCGGGCCAGTTTTGATTATGTTCTTTTTCCTTTTATTGCAGTCAGCAAATCTGAATTTGCTATTGTGGGGAGAGCAGGAAGAAGAGAGAAAAAATGAAGGTTTTTAACCTTCAGAAAGTTCAGAGGTTCAGTCTGAATAAGCACAAAAACTTTCAGTGTGCCTCTGAATTCCTTGAATTTGCAGAACTGCTCAGAATCCCAAGAGAACTACCTTGCACATGGGATTCAGGCCCTGCTTTGTGGCTAAAAGGCAAAGCTGAAATTATGAGAGAGATACAGAGTTAGAGAAAGTAGGAAGAGGAATCAATGTTTTTTTGTTTGTTTGTTTGTTTTAAAAAAAAAATGCTAAGTTTCAGCCTATTGTTCAATTTCTTCAGTTCAAAGCCATCTGCTTCCCACGGCTCTCAGATAATGTCTCCCCTGCCAGGACACCCTGTTCCTGCTTAATTGAAATTAGTTTCCAAGAATAGTTGTCCAAAGCAGTTTCCAATGGTGGGAATGTTTCGAAAGTCACAATAGGAGTTGAAGCTTTGGGATGCAGATGTTCAAAGGCATCACATGGTCTACAACAGCCATCACATTTCCAAAGCCAGGAGTTCTCTCATTGGCCTCTCCAACTCACAAATGGCTCCTCTGCAACTGGCACCATCTCTCCTTCAGGAACATGTAATACTGCAAGTGTGAAGGGAAACAATCACTTCCATTCAGGTTTAGAGCAATGTGTTTCCCAGGCTTAATTATACTGCAGGTATATAAATTACAGAAACATGTTAATGCTCCCATGATTAAAATTATAGAGTGCCTAATTGAAAAAGCATAAACTGAATTGAAGAATTCCTAATTATAGCTTGCTTTGAGGTGTTAATTTCCTCCATAACGAATGCATAATTTCTTGGAACCTAAAAAGGTGGCCTCTGCATCAGCACATAGGCTCCAGGCAGATGGAAAAGGTAGTCATCTTTCAGTTCAGGAAGTTGACATGGGAGGCTCTGTTCAGGTCTGGAGCCTGGGAGAGCCTTACAAGGGAGCTTAGGAAGGAGGTGGAGCTGGTACAGGTAACACACCAAGGTTCTACTCTACTTAGTAGGCATAAGGACTAAGGCAGATAAGGAACCCTTATTAAACTTTTCCCTCCTGCCTTTCCTTTTCCTCTTCAAAGTCTAAACCATTTTCCAAGCTGGTATTTTGTGCCTGTAAGACAGTGATTCTCAAAGTTTGGTCCCAGATCGAATACTGATGTATTACCTGGGACTTTGTTAGAAATGCAAATGTTTAGGCTCTGTCCCCAACCAACTAAATCAGAAACTCTAGGGGGAGAGCCCAGCAATCTGTGTTTTAACATGTCCTCCAGGAGATGCTCATGTGTGTAGAGTGTGAGAAGCCCAGTTCTAAGGAGTGGGTCATATACACTCAAAGTCACATCTAACTGAGCTTTGTTGAGCTCCTCCTCTGGATCAGAACCTGAGATGAGAACCTGGGGATACCAAGCATCCTTTCATTGATTGTACACTCACAATACTGCCCTGAAGTAGAAAAAATAATCCCCTGTTCTCAGGAGAGAAAACTGAGATCCTGAGAAGATGGCTTGCTCAGCTCATAGTATCTCATGACCTGTAGCTCTTGTAGGTTCTGATGCAGACTCATATGCATTATGTTGTCAAATTTTTTCACTGTTGTCATATAATTTTCATCAATAGCTCTGCTAAGAAATGGGTTTTCTGACACATTGTAAGTTGGAGGCCGAACTACAGCTTGGAATGACTTCCAAGTGAGGCTTGATTTTGCTAATGCTGAGTCTAACTGTAGAGCCAGGGAAGGAGGGGGCTTTAGATATCTGTAAGCATTGCTATTAGTGGCATCAGTTGTGAGTATGCATTCTTCCTGAAGAGTGATGCAGACTCTTAAGTATGAAAGACGATGCCACAGCTCAAAAAGAAACTTCAGTTTTGGGAAGAAACTCCCCTTGCACAGTGACCGAAGTAGCTGCAAGGCCCCCTATTAAGGACTCTGGAGGCCACAGAAAGTTGTCTAGAGTACAGATATACTACATCTCCTCCTCTCTTTAGACATCCAGTTTCTCTCAGGTTTCTATTTCCTAGTCTAAACACATCAGGGACTTTGTATGTGTGTGTGCAGTCAGTTTTAGCTAATCCACAGCCATCTGAAACAATAAACTCATGTTCTTGGTTTATAACATTTTGTCAGCTTTTTGCGTAATTCTTAGCCATTTCCATATGGCTGAAAATTTGAGTCATTTCCAGTTTTTTTGTTGTTGTTATAAATAACCAAGCAATCACACATTTATTCATGTTTTTCTTTTGGTATTGTATCTTTAAATAGCAAAAATCCCCAGGAATGGAATTACTGAAATGAAAAAAATTGAACTACAGTGTATTGAGTGCCTTCTCTAATATGCCAGGCACTGACAGCCAATTCATATACATTAACCTTTTTCATTCTTTAATTAAAAAATCTCAAAGTAACAAATACACATAGTTGGAAAATCAAATAGCCAAACCATTCCCTACACCACCATTTACACCCCCCCGGTCCTGTGCCTCAGAGGCAAATGCATTTTAATTCTTTGCTCTTTCTTCTGGGAATTGGCAATGTCACTACATAATGTGCTATTTTAAAGTTATTGATTGCAGACATTATCTATTTATTTCCTGCTATAATAGATGATAACTTGTCTGTCTTAAATCATCCAATACCTCCCTTCCTTCTTTCCAATGTAGTTAAGCCACAGTTTTTTGTTAAATAAATACACGATGGCCAACTTTACAATTCCATAAAAACAGGTCACTTCAGAGCCAAATGGTATATTACTTTTATTACAGTATAATATAATATGTAAGTATTATATTATTACATAATTAATTTAAAGCTTGCTAAGATTTTAAGTTCTTTATGTATATTAACTCAGTTGATTATCGTCAAAACCCTATCAGGTAGAAACTAGTATTATCCCTATTTTACAGATAGGGAAACTGAAGTACTGAAAGGTTAACTAACTTGCTCAAGATCATACAGCTAGTAGCAGCTGATATGAAATTTGATCATAATGGTCTAGCCCCACAGTCTGGAGCATACTACTATGTTAGACTACCTCTAATTACTCTTCTTGTGGGCTTTTTTGTTTAATTGGTTATAGAATGTACAATTATTCTCATTTCTTCAGGCAGTTTATTTATTAAACTATTCATACATTTTTCCTCCCACAGAACTCCATCATTTTAGGTTTGCCTTCAAATACTCTTTTTCCCCTTTTCTTTTCTGCCAATTTCTTCTATTTCCTAAAACAAAACAGAACAACTCCCTCAAAAAAAATTCTCTTATTTGTTTATAATTTTGGCAGTCATAATTTTTCATTTTAAGAGCTACTTACTGTTCTTTGAATTTTTTTTCTTATAACATTCACTTCTTATCTATAGAAGTAATCATTTCTCAAACATCTCAGGACATGATTTTGATTTTGGAGAAGGGGGAAGCTTTTCTGACTCCTGTATTATCTCTGTTTCTTCTAGAGTCATTTTTTTAATTAACTGCTCTCTTTCATGTTGGAAGCATTGCTCATCTAACCAGTGAATCTCCATAGCCAATATTTAAAAGTAAGGTGTTGAGAAAGTTGACTGGAGGTGCTGTGCTTTTGGAGGCGGAGGCATTCAAATTCTGAGATGAAATCCTCTTCCTATCTCCTGCCTAAGGGGTAGAGGGCAGACACATAGCTCTCCATGTTCAAAGGTTTGATGGTTTTGTATACAGACTTTTGATCAACACCCCAGTTTTCAACCCCACATTTTACTTCCACACTGTCCACACTTGACTACTGCAACATCAGAATCTCTCTTGAAATCTGTGGGGCAAATAAAATCCATTCCTATTCACATGTCTTTGCAATTTGACTTTCTTTATCTCATCACATGTGGTATCTCTCCTCTGACCATTTTTAGGTTTCCAGAATTTTCTTAAAACTGCTCATCCACTGATGTCCCCTCTCCTGTCCTCTTTTTCCTTGTGGATTTCTATGCTTTTTCACATTTCACTATTATTGCAGTGAAATCTTAGGAGAAAGAGGAGGTAAATGGAGTACATTAATTCTTCCACTTTTAACTAGAAGTTCACTTACATTATTGTCTAATGCAGTTCTCAAATAACAAATGATGGAGGCATTATTAGTGTATTCAGTTCTTATAAATGCTATCATTTAAATAAATTAAGGAAGATCACATAACTAGTGAGATTCAGAGCTAAAATTCAAGTTTAATGCTGATTCCTGAGCCTATGCTCTTTTTACTCCCAGGTCATAAAAACATTTATAAGTCTTGAAAGCCATTGCCAGATTATTTTCCCCAGTTTGATGAATCAATTAAAATTGCTACTGGAATTGTAGAATCCTACCAGTTCAACCACAGCTTCACTGAAATGGCTTGTTATAATTTATGCTTACTTTTACTAATTTAATGCACTTTAAATGGGAACATGTTGTCATTTTGATTTGCATGTCTTGGCTTACTGGCAAGGCAGAATATTTTTCTATGTATTTTTATGCTATTAACATTTCTTTTTTGTGAATTTTCTTTTTACATCCTTTTCCTAATTACCTATGGCAGTGGTTCTCAACCAGCGCTAATGTGCCCCCTAAGAGATATCTGGCAATGTCAGGACATATTTTTGTTTATTACAAGTCAGAGGTGATACTGGCATCTAGTTAGTGAGTGGGGGTCAGGGATCCTGCTGAACATCCCACAATGCACAGCACAGCTAGCCCCCTACAACAAAGACTTATCCAGCCCAAAATGTCAGTAGTGCCAAGATTGAGAAACTCTGAACCATGGGGGTGTTCATAGACTTTTTTTAAAAAAATGTATGATTCACAGGTTCTTGATCTTTTAAATTTGAAGACCCCTTTACACTCTTAAAAATTAATGAAGGCATCAAAGAACTTTTGTTCATGTGGGTTTTGTCTATCAATATTTACTGTATTAGAAATTAAAGCCAAATTCAAGCCGAGCATGGTGGCTTATGCCTGTAATCCCAGCATTATGTGAAGCCAAGGTGGGCGGGTTACTTGAGGTCAGGAGATCAAGACCAGCCTGGCCAACATGGTGAAAACCCGTCTGTACTAAAAATACAAACATTAGCCAGGTGTGGTGGTGCATGCCTGTAGTTCCAGCTACTCAGCAGGCTGAGGCAGAAAAATCTCACTTGAACGCAGGAGGCAGAGATTGCTCTGAGCCGAGATTGCGCCCCTGCACTGTAGCCTGGGTGACAAAGTGAGACTCCATCTCAAGAAAAGCAATTAAAGCTACATGTTAACAAATATTTAAATTCATTTAAAAACAATACTAAGCCTGGCGGGGCGCAGTGGCTCACGCCTGTAATCCCAGCACTTTGGGAGGGCGAGGCGGGTGGATCACGAGGTCAGGAGATCGAGACCATTCTGGCCAACGTAGTGAAACGCTGTCTCAACTAAAAATACAAAAATTAGATGGGCATGGTGGCGCATGTGCCTGTACTCCCAGCTACTTGGGAGGCTGAGGCAGGAGGATTGCTTGAATCAGGGAGTCAGAGGTTACAGTGAGCCGAGATCACACCACTGCATTCCAGCCTGGTGACAGAGCGAGACTCCATCCCAAAAAAACTAAGCCTATACACATTAATATAAATAATATATTTCTATTTCCTCAAATAATAAAGTTAGGGTGAAGAGATACAGTTTCAGATTTTGCAAATCTTTTTAATGTCTGGCTTAAAAGATAATTGGATTATCATATTTGTTTCTGTGTTTAATCTGTTGTCACGAATTGTTTTGGTTGAAATAAAGAAAATCCAGTATCACATAGATATATAATTGGGAAAAAAAGGAGGAATATTTTAATAGCCATTTAAGATCATTGTGGGTATCTCCTCTCATACGACACCAAAACTCAGAGTGGTGGTTTCCTAAAGTTTAGTTGCAATGAAATATCGGTAAATTTTTATACGCTTTTACATTAAAATTTATATCTATCTTGCACTTGAGTGCATTCTTTGCCTTACATGATTTTGCAACGTTATGCATTGGTCATTTGAAAAATATTCATGGATTTATTTTAAAAATTCCAAATGTTTATATATCTCATTATACCATATCAAAATATTACATTTGCTACTGTCACCACCAATTTCATCATTAAAATTTTTAATTATTGAAGATCTTTACAGTTCACAGTGGCAGATACAAGTTTTCCAAATTCTAATTTTCACTTGGAAGCTGCCTTATGTCTTTGACAACAAATACTGTCAGTTTTCTTTACAGTGACAGAGAGACTTCGTTTATTCTGGAAAAAAATGTTTTCCAGATATACAAATCCGAATGACCACAATTTGTTAGTCATTCTTTCAAGAATTAACAAAAAGGTGCCTCATGAAAAATGTGGCTAGTTTAGCGTGCAGTTCAAACAATCACAGAAATGTTCTTTTCTGGCCGGGCACGGTGGCTCACACCTGTAATCCCAGCACTTTGGGAGGCCCAGGCGGGAGGATCATGAGGTCAGGAGATGGAGACCATCCTGGCTAACATGGTAAAACCCCGTCTCTACTAAAAATACAAAAAAATTAACCAGGCATGGTGGTGGGCAACTATAGTCTCAGCTACTCGGGAGGCTGAGGCAGGAGAATGGTGTGAACCCAGGAGGTGGAGCTTGCAGTGAGCCGAGATCGTGCCACTGCACTCCAGCCTGGGTGACAGAGTGAGACTCCGTCTCAAAAACAAGAAAAAAAAAATGTTTTTTTCTTGAAGAAATCATAGTACCTCAACAAGCAGGAGACATGATTTATGTATACTGCCCATTGTGTCACATGAATATGAAAAAGACATGGACTCAAGGGTTGAGGTTTAATAAAATTAATGCCTTTTACTGCTTCATCGAGGACCTTCTTAAGTGAAACTGGCATTTTTGCTTTTATAGCAAGTATGAGGTGGTGAAGAATATAACGACAAGTACAGTTGGGTACCACTGCCTTGAGTTATCCTGAGGCACCAGCAATATTGCCTACCTTTGCAGGGTCAATATTAACAAAGTGGAAAAAGGCAAATGAAGTCTTAGTATTACTATTACAATTATGTCAGTGTTACAGAATCATTGAACGGGTCTTAAGAACTCCCAAAGGACATCTCTGGAATTTGGTATATATAAGAATATCATGGTGAACCTGTTCAAAATTTACATTCCCAAGCCTCACACTCAGAGATCTATCATGGGAATCCAGAATTCACAGGCAATTCTGTTGATGGATGGATGAGAACCTCTAATTCTCTGTGCATACACGATTTTCACCTCATTGCACTTCTGCAATCCTCAACAGTGGGTTACGTCTTCCCATAAGAAAAATATTTCAACTGGTGTTATAATTTTTCTCTTGCGTTTGTTTGCCCTATCTGGCAAATAAGTATGCCTGCTATTATGATTAATTTAATGCTTAATTAGTAATTATTCCATTTACGTTTTTAGAGCTTAGAAGGGCTTTTTGAAGATAATTGATTTCAGATGGTATTATAAAAAAAAACTGTTCAGAGAGGTTCCACCTGACGCTTTCCTTAAGCAAATGCCTTTGTTGCAAGGGGAGACATCTAGACGCCCTACTGATTACTCTTTAAAAAACAATAGCATCTTCCTCTGTAAAAGCATTGCTGTGGGTTCTAATCGCCAAGTTAGGAGCTGAATCCTAACTTGTTTAACTTGATTTTTTTTATTTGCTCTTCTCACCATGTAAGGTAACTTTAGAAAATGATATTTCAACTGAGAACTTGACAGGAGTATAAAGGGGGTTGCTTCCCAGGATGTCTGAGGTTTGAGAGGCCTGGGGTAAAGAAAACAGCCTGGCTCTCCACTAGGGTACAGAAAATGATTCAGAATGAATATTAGAAAACAAAACAAAACAAAAACCAGCAAGCTTTTCAGTCCCCTAATGTGTTCTGTTTCACATTACTGCTTTTCAAAATTTAGTGTGCAAATGAAAATAAGTTGGGACCTCTTAAAGTACAGATTCTAATTTAATAGAGGGGAGGTGGGGCCTGGGACTCTGCATTTCCAACACACTTCTTTTTAGGTGATGAAGATGCTACTGGTCTGTGACCACACAGGAGCAGGGCCCCTGCAGCATTCTGCTTCTCCTTGCTTCTGTTGGTTAGCACTGTTTGCTTTGAATGCTCTATTTGTTAAGTATAATAATAATAAAAAACAAGTTTATTATTTGTAGAGATGGGGTCTCACTATGTTGCCAGGCTGGAGAGCAGTGGCGTGATCATAGCTCACTGCAGCATCAAACTTGATCCTTCCAAAGCACTGGGATCACAGGCGTAAGACACTGTGCCTGGCCTACATAGGCTGCGTAGACTTGCTTAAAGTTATTGTTTAATTGAGCTATTAATATAAGCTAATAGAGCTATTGGCTAGTGGATATTTTATTTTATTTATTTTTTTTATTTTTTTGAGACGGAGTCTCATTCTATCACCCAGGCTGGAGTGCAGTGGCATGATCCTGGCTCACTGTAACCTCTGCCTCCCAGGTTCAAATGATTATCCTGCCTCAGCCTCCTGAGCAGCTGGGACTGCAGACATGCGCCCCTACCACGCCCAGCTAATTTTTTTGTATTTTTAATGGAGATGGAGTTTCACGATGTTGGTGAGGCTGGTGTTGAACTCCCGATCTCAGGTGATCCGCCCACCTCAGCCTCCCAAAGTGCTGGGATTACAGGCATGAGCCACCGCTCCCAGCCAGTTATTTTAAGCTGAGTCAAATATCTTTTATACATTACTGGATTCTTGACTGATTGAAATTATACTTTTCAACATGAACTTAGAAAATAGCACTTCTGGAATCAAGTAGGGATGGGATCTATTTAATAAATATTAAATAGTCAGCAATGCCCAGCTGGGTAGAGAGTATTAGGCATAGGTTATGCCATGTTGCTCATGTGGATAAATCCATCCATCAATTAAAAATATGATACTACAGCTATTTTGTAACATATTACATTAAAAAAATTTTTGAAGTATTTTCATATTCCTATCTTTGATCCTTATCACAATAGTAAGATAATTCATACAATGTTATCATTTTATTTTAAATGATGTTTAAGTTAGATTCACCACAAAATAATGCATGCTTATATAGAAATGATAGGAAAATTTTAAAAATACTGACATTTGGGAAATTTTCCCTATTTTTATTCACCAAATTAAAAAAAAATAGGCTTTATGTAAGGTTGATCTTATCTGATAATGTTGCATCCTTCTTTTGCCACATATCATGATAGCTATTACCACTTTAATGATGTTTGGGGAGTGCTTATTCTTTTGTTTCTCCAAGTAGTTGACAGATTTTCTCCATACCGTTTACTGAATACTCCTTCCAGTCTTACTGAACTGTGATGTTGCCTCTGTGTGTGTGTGTGTTTGTGTGTGTGTGTGTATTTGTGTGTGTGTGTTTGTGTGTTTGTGTGTGTGTGTGTGCGCCACTATATTCTTGGTTTATACTGTTCCATTAGATCTGCCTCTCTATCGATCACTGTGTCTGTATCACCCATTTTAATACAGCTTTACAAAACATTTTAATATCTAGTCTTCCTATTTCTCGTTGTTCAAAATGTTCTTGGCTATTTTTACCCACTTATGTTTCCGTATGAATTTTTAAATCCCTTTATCATATTCTCTAAACAATCCCCAAAGGAATTGGTCTAAATTATATTAAGACTATTGCTTAATCTAAAGTGACTATATATATATTAACGTGAGCTTTTCCACACTGAGAGAGGGCAAGCCTATCGATTCATCTGAGTCTTGACTATTTCTCAGGACATAGGCATTGACTCTGTCATGTAGATTCCATCCGTAGCTACCTTGTTAAAATTGTTTTACTAACATTAAGCTTGTGGTGTCTTCTGTTATCTTTCCCCTATTGTGTTTGCTAACTGGTTCTTGCTGGTATTTGGGGAAACTGTGTGTGAGTGTGTGTGTGGTGTGTGTGTTTTCTTCATCTCATTCGCTGAAACCTCTTGTGAGTTTCTTTAATTAAGTTTTATTATCTTGATTTACCAGCTAATAATCACGCCATCTATGAATAATGATAATTTTATGTCCTCCTATTCCAGTTGCAATAGCTCTTATTTTGGTTTTATGTTTTGTTGCATTGGGTAGAGCTTTCTGGGCAATGTTGCCAAATAATATTAATAGCTGAACTTTTTGTCTAAATTCCAACCTCAAACACTAGAACCTCCAGCAAATTTCTTTTACGTATAATGTTAGTTGTGGATTTGAAATAGGTATTTTGAAATCTGGAAAGGAAAAATATTTCTATTCTATAGTTTATCTTTATGACTCTTTTAAAATGAGTGATTTTATCAAGTGCCTTTTTGGTATCTACTTATATGATCATACTTTTTTTTCTACTTGGATTTATTTATGTGATATTTTCCTAGATTTTCTATTACTAAATCTATCTTGTGTACCTGCAGTAAATGATCCACTTATGGAGCACCAATTTAATAGTATGTTAGAGGAATAGTTTGTAACAATTTGAGATGCTTCTCCTCTTTTTCTGTCTGATGTAATTGTTTCTATGACATGGGAATTATCAGTTCCTGGAAGATTGAAAGAACTCATTGGAAAAGCCATCTGGTTCTAGTGTTGTTTATTCTAATTTTCTTTTTATGGAATGCTTAATTAATTTATTGTCATTCTTTTTTGTTTAATAACAAAGGCTTTTCAGATGCTGAAAACAGGTTTGGTCCTATCCCATAAGCATTAAACATCATTGTTCTCACAGTAATAGTTTCTAAAGAGCAGAAAATTGTGGCGTTGATTTTCTATTTGATATGAGAGTTACTTATAAGGCATCATATAAGGTCTTATTTTCCCCAGTTGGAGGTTTTCATTTGTGCAGAATTTTGATTTAGCAATTTCTGGTTCTATCCCATTATATATACAGAATATAGCCTATACCTTTATTCAGATAGTTTATTGATTTTTATGTTTGTCCTTTGTCATTTTTATCCTCTATACCTGATATGATTTTTAAAATATTAAAATATTGCTTCCTTCTCTGTCATATTTTCTGGGAATAGCTTTTCTAATTGGTTGTTTCATTTTTTATTCTGTTTTCAGACATTTGAAATTTACATATAGACAAATCTGTCATTTTTCTTTTGTCTTTTGTAAATTGTTCCATTATTAAGCTTAAACAATTCTTTCCCACTCAAGATTATCTTTTTCTTTGATTTCAAACCTACAGGATATTGCAAGAATGATACAATAACCATCCACATATCCTTCCCATAGATTTGCCAGTCATAAGCATTTTGCCATTTTTAGTTTCTCTCTCTCTTGTCTCTCGAATGGTTATTCAACCATTTGAGGGTTACTTGTAGTGACCATGACTCTTCAAAACCTTTAGTTTGTATCTCCTATGGAAAGGTCGGTCTGTTACATAGCCACAAAACAATCATCACGCTTAGGAAATTTCAAAGTGACATTATGCTGGTATCTAATATATAGGTCATATTCAAATTTCCCCAACTCTCCCAATTAATCGTCCTTTAAAGCTTTTTAAAATTCAATCCAGGATCCAATCAAGGATCACACATTGTATTTGGTTGGCAAGGGCATACTAAAATTTTTCAATAAATAAATTAATTCTGAACTATTGGAATATAATGTGGTTTTTCATATGTAGTGAGGTCTTAAATTTGATGATTTCATCTCATAATTATGGAATTTCTGAAACATTAAATGATAAAATTTTTTCATGAATTTATGTTGCTTGTATTTTTATACATAAATTATGTTTCTCCCTCTGTCTCTGTCATACACACACACACACACACACACACACAAACACACACACACACACACCCCTACCTAGTCCATTTTTATTTAACTCATACTCAAGTACCCATGGTTTAATCATTGTAACTTCATAATATAACTTAATATCCAGTAGTGGCTTTTCAGCCTCAATCCTTTGTTTTTTTTTAAGTTCTCAACTATATTTCCCATTTTGAACAAAACAAATCTTACTGGAATTGTCAAATTATGGTCATCCACATCTCTAGGCTCACAAATATCACCTAACTGGCTCATATTTTATACAGTTTGCTTTTTCTCAAAGAAAACAATACATCAATTTGGCAAGAATTGACATTTTTACAATATACAATGCTTTCCTCCAGGACTTCAGCATTTCTGTTCATTTATTCGTCTTCAGTTCAGCACAATTATTTAACACCCACTCTACCAAGCCGTGTGCTAGGGGCTGGAGATAGTCTTCTAAACCATTCAGTAGAGTTTTATTTTCCTTCCAGTGTTAGTCCTGCACGTTTCTTGTTTGTGTTTTCCTTAGCTATTTTTAAAGGACTCTATTCTAAAAGGCTTTTTCATTACATCTTCTAGCTTGTTTTCCATGGTGTACAGTGTATTTATCTCTATCTTCTACAAAACTACTTTACTGAATTCTTTTATTAATCTTAAAAGTCTTTCAGTTGATTTGCTTCGATATATTAGGTCTAGTCATATTATCTGCAAATGATGATGAATTGCTTTCCTTTCTAAATGTGTATCTCTTCTATTTTGTGTCTTATTGCATTGGTCACAATTATTCCATTTTAGATGCAAGTTGTAGAGGTGAAGTGACTTTCTCAGCACGGCAGACAGAGCAGCAAGTGTAAAGCCAGTGCTAAAACCTCCACCTTGCTTTAGCAAAGGTCACCAAATCAAGGTTATGTACCCAAATATTGCCTAACTGGCCCCATATTGATCCAGCTGCTTTTTCCCAAAGGAAGGTTGACATTTGCAATGCTTACAGTTCTCTCTTAAAAGGACCTAATCTGTTAGGTGTGGTAGGTAATAATAAATGATATAGATAAAAATTAAGAGGGAAAGTGTAATTGGCTATATTGTGGATTTAGGTTGCTATTTTAAATAAAGTGGTCAGGACAGACTTCCCTGGCAGAGGAGAAAAAGTAAGCCTTCTTTAGGTTGCATATCTCCAAGGGAAGACCATTCAAGGAAGGGGATAGCAAGAGCAAGGACCTTGAAATAGGAGCGTGTGTGGAGTGTTCAGGGAACAGCAAAGAGGCCAGTGTAACTGGAGAAGAATTAGAAAAATAAGATCAGAGAGTTCTTAAGAGTGAGACTTGTAGACACTGTAAAGATGTTGCATTTTACTCTAAGTAAGGTCGGAGCCATAAGGGGGCTTTGAGCAGAGGGGTGTCTTGAGCTGAGTCATGTTTTTAAAGGGTCATTCTAGCCACTGTTAAGAGAATAAATTTTGGGGGCAAAAGTGAAAGCAGGGAGACTAGTTGGGAGCCTATTACAATAATCCAATCAAGAGATGCTGGAAGCTTAGTCCAGGGTTGTAACTATGAAGATGTGGAGAAGCGGTCAGATTCTGAATATACAGTATATTGAAACTGGAGCCATGGGAATTGCTTATGGACTGAATCTATGGTATTTTGAAAGAGAGACGAGCCATGATTGAGGGAAAACTTCTTTGGATTCTTTAACTGGATTTTCATGATTCCTTTACACAACATATTTTTCTTCCTCTAAATTTCTACACAAAATTCACTTTCATTAGATGTATCAAATGCAATTCAATCATAGGAGAAGGGCCCAAATAAAAAACAAAGCCACTTTTTGGTGTCTAATTCAGTAACATTGTTATAATAATGCATGCAGCAATTGTGAAGGCTTGAGCCAACTTTCATAGAGCACTTTCTAGAATGCACTTCCTAGACATGTGATTTCAGTATTTGCACTGCCCTGTAGGCTCCTCCCTTCCCAGAATCCTTCGCTGGCAGAGTTCTTGCTGCCCTCACTTCATTGGATTATAGTGAACAGTTAATTATTTCTCCACTCTGACCTCTAAGCACCCAGTACCCAGTAGCCAGGTTGCATTCAAATTTGAACCTGCTACATTTACTTTATTGAGCTATCATCACCCAATAAATGTCTGAAGAATAAATGTATAAAAGACAGACAGATAGGGCAATAGGTCGCCGAACTAGTCAGAGGCAAAGCAAAGATGCACGTGCACTAACTCTGACACTAATCTGCCGAATGTACACCTCCTCCCATTTTCTTGTCTCCTCTGAGAGCTATTTTGACTAGGCAAATAGTGAGTAAAAACAGGAATTCCCAAAGTCTTAGAAGAAAGGTTGGCTAACTAAGACATATCATTGTAAATTTCAGCTCCATGGTTCTGAGTGACCTTTAAGCAGGGAATGTAATTGCAAAGCTAGATTCTGTTGGGCATTACAAAGCTCACACTTGTTTCTTAGCCCATCTTATCCTATAAAACCAATGGTTTATCATAGCATTTTGTATTAAGATTTGTGCATATTTAAATGCCAAAGCATAGACTTTTGAAGTGTGAAAGGACATTCAAGATTATTCAGTCTGTTTCTCTTAACAGCTTTATTGAGGTATAATTTACATACCATAAATTTACCTATTTTAAGTGTACAATTCTTTAGTAAATGTATAGGGTCGTGCAACTATCACCACAATCCCATTTTAGAATATTTTCATCACACCATAAAATCCCCTATGCCCATGTACAATTGATTCCTGTTTCCACTTCTAGTCCCAGGCAATTGCTAATCTGATTTCTGTCTCTATGTCCTTGCCTTTTCTACATACTTAATAAATATGAATAGAATCATACAATATGTAGTCTTCTGCATCTTATTTCTCTCATTTAGCATAATGTTTTGGAGCTTCATGCTGTAGATTGTAGCAGTAGTTTATTTCTTTTGTTACTGAATAATATTCTATTGCATAGATATACCACGTATTGTTTACCCATTCACCAATTGGTTGATAAACATTTGGATGGTTTTTATGTTTTGGCGATTATAAATAATGCTTCTATGAACAGTTTAATTCAGGTTTTTGTGTGGACATGTCTTCATTTCTTTTGGGTAGATAGGTAGAAATGGAATAACTAGATGAATAGTAGTTTTATGTTTACCTTTTTAAGGAACTAGCAGACTGTGTCCCAGAGTGACTGTACCATTTTACCTTTCCAACAGCAATGTATGATGGTTCCAGTTTTTCCATATTCTTTCAAACACTGGTTGTCTGTCTTTTGTCTGATGGCTGTTATAGTGGGTGTGTGTGATAGTTTCTCATTGTTGCTTTAATTTATATTTTCTTAATGAGTAATGATGTTGACCACATTTTCATTAGCTTATTAGCCATTTGTATTTCATATCTGGTGAAGTGCCTACTCAAATATTTTGCCATTTTAAAATTGGGTAGTTCATCTTATTTTTGAGCTGTAATGTGTCATTATGCACGCTGGTTATAAGTCTTACCATACACATGATTTGGAAATACTTGCTCTCAGTGTGTGAGATTTGTTTTAATTTGTTTAATAGTATTTTTTGAAGCCCAATTAAAAGATATCATTATTGCCATTTTAATCTTTTTTCTCACTAATAAATCATGCTTTCAGTGTCATATCTATATACTTTATTTCTCATCAAAGATCGTAAAGATTTTCTTCTATGTTTTCTACTAGAAGTTTTATAGTTTTAGCTTTTAAATTTAGGATTATGGTCCATTTTCTGTTAGTTCTCGAAGGTTTAAATTTAGATTTGTACATGTGAATATTCAATTGACCCAGTACCATTTGCTGAAAAGACTATCATGTTACCATTAAATCATCTTGGCACCTTGTTAGGAGTCAGTTGATCGTAATTGTAGGTTTTTATTTCAGGACTCTCAATTCTCCTTCATTGACCGATAGGTTTTTTCTTCTGCCGGCATGCCACCGTATTGATTTTTAAAATTTATGAAATCTGAAACTCTAAGTCCTGCAACTTTTTTCTTGTTTTTTAAAATTGTTTTGTCTAATAGGGGCCCTTGCATTTCCATATACACTTTATAATTAGGTTGTTTTTACAGTCTCCTGGGATTCTCACAAGGATTGTGCTAAATCTATAGACAGATTTTAGATAATTGCCATCCTAACAATATTGATTATTCCAATCTATGAACATGGAATGTCCTTCTCTTTGTTTAGATTTTCTTCCATTTATTTCAGCAATTTTTGTTTTACTTTTCTATGTACAAGTATTTCATTTCTTATGTTAAATTTATTTCTAAGTATTTTTGATGCTATTGTGAATGGAATTGTCTGCTTAATTTCATTTTTAGATTGCTCTTTGCTAGTGATAAGAATACAATTGATTTTTATATTGATCTTGTATACTATGATTTTGTGAAAATCGATTATTGTTCTAGTTGGTGTAGGGTGTGAGTGTGTGTGTGTGCATGTGCAAAATCCTTAGATTGTCTATATATAGGATAATATCATCTGCAAATAAAAAGTTTTACTTCTTCCTTTCCAATCTGGGTGCCATTAATTAATTTTTTCTTATTTCACTGGCTAGAATCTCTAGTGTAATGTTAATCAGACATCCTTGTCTTGATCCTGATTTTGAGAGAAAACATTCAGTCTTTTACCCTTGAGTATGATGTTAGTTTTATATATTATGTGGATGGCCTTTATCAGGTTGGGAAAGTTCCTTTTTATCCCAACTTTCCTTCCTATAGTACCCTTTATCATAAATATATATTGTATTTTATCAAATGATTTTTCTCCATCTTTTGAGCTGATTATGTGATTTCCATTTTTATTCTATTAATATGCAATATTGGCATTAATTGATTTTTGAAAATTAAACCAACCTGTGTTCCTGGGATAAATCTCACTAAGTTGTTTGTATAATCTATATGTTACTAGACTCAGTTTGCTAGTATTTGGTTCACCATTTTGGGGTCTATATTCATGAGTGAATGTGCTGCCATTTTATTTGTTGTATATATTTCTCTGATTTTGATATCAGGGTCCCATAGAATGAGTTGAAATGCTTTCACTCCTCTGCTATTTTCTGGAAAAGTTTATGAAAAATTAGAACTATTTCTCTTTTAAGTATCTGATAGACTTCACCAGTGATGCCATATGGGCAGGGCTTTTCTTTGTGGGAAGGATTGTAATTACTAATTTAACTATTTTACTTGTTATAAGTCTATTGGAATTTTATTCTTTTTCATGAGTTAGTTTTTGTAAGTTATCTGTTTCATCTACATTGTCCATGTTCTTTGGCATAAATTTTTTTACAGTATTCTCTTCAAAGTGTTTTGATTTCTGTAGAGTCAGTAGTGATGTCCCCTCTTTTACTTCTGATTTTGGTAATTTATGTCATCTCTCTGTTTCTTCTGGTCAGTGTAGATAGAGAGTTGTCAGTTGTGTTGATCTTAAAAACAAACAAACAAAGAACTTTGTTTCATTGATTTTTTACTCTTGTTTTTATGTCTTTATTGCATTGATTTCCACTCTGGTCTTTATTCTTATTCTTTATTCTCTCTTCTTGTTGGGGTTTAGTTTTGCTCCTATTTTTCTACTCTCTTAAGATGGAAACTTAGATTTTTATTTGAGATCTTTCTTTTCTTGTAATACAGGTGTTTAAATTTATAAATTTTTCTCCAGCAACTCCTGACATGGTTGATATTGACAATATTGTCTAGTTTAATTACTGCTTTTTGGGGAGAGCATGTGCCAAGCTACTCATTCCACCATTCATCGAGGCCACCACATAATTTTTACCTATGAGGAAATTGAGCTATATAGAGATTATTTTAGGTTGAATTCTCTCAGAGGCAGACCTATCAGCTAAAGATTTGAATACAAGTGATTTATTAAGCGAACATTCTCAGTAGAAACCATTAAAAGACAGAGGGAAGCAGGAAAGGGACGATAAAGAAGCCAAACCAATGTGTGATCCTCTGTAGCATGAATTGCACCTTGAACCTGTTCTCCTTGAGGCAGAGGAGCAGGATTTTTCCACTTCTACCTAAGGCAGTCACTGGAAAATGCTAGCCTGTAATCAGATATGAGTATGAGTTAGGGGAGACCAAGACTTACGTTCTCATGCCCTGTTCACCAGCAAAGAAGTCTTCAATAGTTTTAAGACAACCCTCTGAAGAAGTATTTGATGTACAGCAAAGCACACAGAAGATGGGAGATGTCCCTCACTACAAATGGGGTTCAGTATATACTGCTCGGGTGACGGGTGCACCAAAATCTTACAAATCACCACTAAAGAACTTAGTCATGTAACCAAACACCAACTGTTCCCGCAATAACCTATGGAAATAATTTTTTAATTGTGTAATTATGATTACTAAAAAAAAACAAAAAACAAGATGGGAGATGGGACATGTAAACCGAGAAAGAGGGATTAAAAGGGACAATAATTGTATACTCTTGCAAGATTAAGTGTCTTGCCCAAGGTCATGCAGGTCGCTAGGCATTAGCAGATCCTGGATTACAAACTGAGTTTGTTGCATGCTAATATTGTGTTTTAATCAGCTTTATTAAAATCCAGTAAAGATAAGTTACATAAATCTTTGCTTTGCTAAACAGATTTTACTTACTGTTGATTAACCATTTCTGATGGCTGGAGGCATCACTATCTGTATCCAAGTCAACTCTAATGCCAGTTTTTACTAGGTGGGACCTTTCCCCATAGCTCTCCTGGTCAGCACAGGGTGCTGAGGTAATCTAGAAAAATAAAGAGACAAAGCAGCTTCCTACTATCTTGGGAAATGGCATTAACCTTGTCACATGACAGACAACACATGACAGAGAGAAAAGTTAACCAAGCCTCAGTAAGGAGTGCATTTACCCATGTTCCTGTGGCTCCCTATCGTGGCCATGAACAGCCAAGATCTATTTGTTCCTGTAGATCACTCAGTCAAGTAACCTTTGAAAGAAGAGGTATATGGAAACCATGTAATTCTGTTGATGTGCTTGAGGCAAGTTCTTATACATTTGTTATTCTCAGCAAAGTCAATATTAAGGGCTTCTTAACTAATAAGTTTGCTAAATCATTAGACCTCCTTGAATAGTTGAAGATATATGATATTGGGAGCCTTTTGTATGTAATACTAAAATTGTGTGTGCAAACCAACCAAGTTGACTGTAAGATGAAAATCTATAAGCAAAAAGCTTTCTTCTATTGATTTTCAGTATTAAATCAGAGGTTGTTCTTGCAGAAGAAAAGAATGGTAAAATATTCACCAACATTTCCTTGATGATTCCATTATGATTATTCAATTAGGGAAATGCTTTTTTCCTTTTTCTTCATTTTTCAAATTTTATAAAGTGTTACTATATTTTCCTTGATATAGAATTTAAAAAAAAAAAGTATTTTGTGGAGTAAAATAAAGTTGATTGCTTAACCTTCTATGTGATAGAAAGCAGCATAGCCTTGTAGTTAAGAATGCCAGGGTTCAAATCTTAGCTCTAGCAATCAGAAAACAGTGTGACCCTGGAAAAGATTTCGAGCCTCTCTATGGTTTGGTTCTCTTATTTTGTCAAATGATGGTAATAGTATCTGCCTCTTAGAATTGTTGTAAAGGTCAAATGAGATAATAAATGGAATAAGTGTAGCATATTGCCTAGTAGGTGGTAGGTATTCAATAAATATTTCCTGGAGGGTGGAGGCATCATTGCAGTACACAGCAGTGGGAACTATGATAGAGGTATGGATAAAGAGCTATGAGAACAGAAGAAGGAGAAACCAGCTCTGGTTTGCAAGTCAAGAGGGGAATTGTGATGTTTGATCTGGATCTGGATTGGATGGGGACTTCTCAAGATGGAGAAGAAGAAAAAAAGGCATCGTGGGCAGATGGAACAGCATATAGAAAGTTGTCGAGGCATGTGGTGAGAATTGATGTGATGTGCACTTAAACTTTATTCTGTAATTTTTTAAATTCTTTTTTTTCATAAGACAATTGGTCATTGTGCTTCTCTCTTTTTATTTTTTAAAGCAAATTAATGCTTTAAAAGAGCATAGAAGCCTGGTTCTTTTCATGAAAACTGATGATTAAAAACAAACTGTGAAAACAATTTTTTTTAATTTTATTATTATTATACTTTAAGTTTTAGGGTACATGTGCATAACGTGCAGGTTTGTTACATATGTATACATGTGCCATGTTGGTGTTCTGCACCCATTAACTCGTCATTTAGCGTTAGATATATCTCCTAATGCTATCCCTCCCCCCTCCCCCGCCCACAACAGTCCCTAGTGTGTGATGTTCCCCTTCCTGTGTCCATGTGTTCTCATTGTTCAATTCCTACCTATGAGTGAGAGCATGCGGTGTTTGGTTTTTTGCCCTTGCGATAGTTTGCTGAGAATGATAGTTTCCAGTTTCATCCATGTCCCTACAAAGGACATGAACTCATCATTTTTTTATGGCTGCATAGTATTCCATGGTGTATATGTGCCACATTTTCTTAATCCAGTCTGTCATTGATGGACATTTGGGTTGGTTCCAAGTCTTTGCTATTGTGAATAGTGCCGCAATAAACATACGTGTGCATGTGTCTTTATAGCAGCCTGATTTATAATCCTTTGGGTATATACCCAGTAATGGCATGGCTGGGTCAAATGGTATTTCTAGTTCTAGATCCCTGAGGAGTCACCACACTGATTTCCACAATGGTTGAACTAGTTTACAGTCCCATCGACAGTGTAAAAGTGTTCCTATTTCTCCACATCCTCTCCAGCACCTGTTGTTTCCTGACTTTTTAATGATGGCCATTCTAACTGGTGTGAGATGGTATCTCAATGTGGTTTTGATTTGCATTTCTCTGATGGCCAGTGATGATGAGCATTTTTTCACGTGTTTTTTGGCTGCATAAATGTCTTCTTTTGAGAAGTGTCTGTTCATATCCTTCGCCCACTTTTTGATGGGGTTGTTTGTTTTTTTCTTGTAAATTTGTTTGAGTTCATTGTAGATTCTGGATATTAGCCCTTTGTCAGATGAGTAGGTTGGAAAAATTTTCTCCATTCTGTAGGTTGCCTGTTCACTCTGATGGTAGTTTCTTTTACTGTGCAGAAGCTCTTTAGTTTAATTAGATCCCATTTGTCAATTTTGGCTTTTGTTGCCATTGCTTTTAGTGTTTTAGAAATGAAGTCCATGCCCATGCCTATGTCCTGAATGGTATTGCCTAGGTTTTCTTCTAGGGTTTTTATGGTTTTAGGTCTAACATTTAAGTCTTTAATCCATCTTGAATTAATTTTTGTATAAGGTGTAAGGAAGGGATCCAGTTTCAGCTTTCTACATATGGCTAGTCAGTTTTCCCAAAACCATTTATTAAATAGGGAATCCTTTCCCCATTGCTTGTTTTTGTCAGGTTTGTCAAAGATCAGATAGTTGTAGATATGTGGCATTATTTCTGAGGGCTCTGTTCTGTTCCATTGGTTTATATCTCTGTTTTGGTACCAGTACCATGCTGTTTTGGTTACTGTAGCCTTGTAGTATGGTTTGAAGTCAGGTAGCGTGATGCCTCCAGCTTTGTTCTTTTGGCTTAGGATTGACTTGGCGATGCTGGCTCTTTTTTGGTTCCATATGAACTTTAAAGTAGTTTTTTCCAATTCTGTGAAGAAAGTCATTGGTAGCTTGATGGGGATGGCATTGAATCTATAAATTACCTTGGGCAGTATGGCCATTTTCACGATCTTGATTCTTCCTACCCATTAGCATAGAATGTTCTTCCATTTGTTTGTATCGGAGTCTTCCATTTGTTCAAATGTTCTTCCATTTGTTTGAGATGGAGTCTTGCTCTGTCACCCAGGCTAGAGTGCAGTGGCGTGATCTCGGCTCACTGCAAGCTCTGCCTCCCGGGTTCACACCATTCTCCTGCCTCAGCCTCCTGAGAAGCTGGGACTACAGGCGCCCGCCACTGCGCCTGGCTAATTTTTTTGTATTTTTAGTAGAGACGAGGTTTCACCGTGGTCTCGATCTCCTGACTTCGTGATCCACCTGCCTTGGTCTCCCAAAGTGCTGGGATTACAGGCATGAGCCACCGCACCTGGTCTTAAATTCTTTTTTAAAGAAATACCTATTGAAAAACCATTATGTGTCTAGTGTGGTATTAGAAGCAATGAACTAGATGGCAAGATCTCAGACCTCATGAAGTTGGCAGCATATCTGGGGGCAAGCAGTAAAGCCAGTAAACAAACAATTAAATAAGACATGTTTCAATTATGATAAAAGCTGTGGAAGAAATAAATCAGGAGATGTGGTGTACAATGACTCAGAATACTGGTAATTATGTATTAATGCTTTGGTGAATTTGGAATGACTCAAATCAGTGTGTCTTCCAAGGGAGTGAGAATACTGGAGGGGAATGCCCCTGTTGGCTATACAGGTATAAATATCAGAATAAACATCAGGGCAAGGGTATAAACATCAGAATCACCTAGGTTTGTGATTTTGTAGCTGCACATTTAACTATCTAGAGAGATTTCTAAAAAGTACTGATGCTAGGGTCCCACCTCTAGAGATTCTGATTCAGCCGATCTGTAGTAGAGCCAAGGAATAAGCATTCTTAAAGCCCTCTGGGTAATTATAATATGCAGCCACAGTTGAGAACTATTGATCTTGAGCAACCCTCCATTGAGATTCTGAGATGACTGTTCACTGCCCTCACTTGAAGAATCAGTGATGGAGAAGCCACTATGATTGGTGAGAGATTACCATATCTCTCAGCTGAGCGGTGCTGGAAACAAAGGTTGAAAAATACCTTGATAAAATAAGTCTCTGATCTTTTCACAAGTCTCATATGGTCATTGTCCAAAACTGCCCTGTCAGAGCCACTCTTGCTGGCCACCCAGACCCTGTCACCTTCCCTTTTCTGGTGTGTGTCCATCTCCCAGCTTCCATGTGCCTTGATGTAAATGGCTTCCAGGTGTGACCTGCTGTGGGATGTTGCCATTAAGATGCCAGAGCCGCCTTGTCTGACCCTCACACAGAGTTAGGAGTGCCTTAGAGTTTGTGTCTGTCTGGTGCAGCCATAACCAAACATCAAAAGCCTTTGGTATGAGATGAGACAAACTCTGGAGGTATAGTTTATGCTCCAGAGCTCCCTATGGGATTAGGCTAAGACTGGGACTTTGCCTGATATCACACCCTTGCTCCACTTCCTCCCATTTTCTCTCACTCCTTTACCAATTTCTTCTGGGACTACTTCCTCAATACATCATTTGCAGTAAAACTTTGGCTCAGGGTCTGTTTCTGGAAGAACCTGAACTCAGACATGCCTCCTTCTGGGAGAACGTGGACTAAAATATGCATCTTTCTGGAGTTGGGCAATCTCTACCTGTGAGCTAAAGCATACACTCCACCTGTCACCTGACTTCAACCTTCTGAAAGGATACACCTCCTAGCTAGAAACTTTTCTAGATATAGAAAGAGGGCCACAGGAACTGTTACTGATGGAAGGATGCTCTGATAGGTCCCTGGTCCCCCTCAGTGGAATCTGGTCCGAGAATCTCAAGCCACCATGTAAACCATTAGCTTAGGGACCAGAGGGAGGAAGATGGTCAAGCAGCAGGGTTTTCCAAAGCCTATGGAGAGGTTCTGAGGGTTTTTGCCTTGGATGGACAGCAGGAGATACTGAAAGTAAGAGTACAAACTCTCCTTGACCTTACAGAAGTCACCTTAGAGTGAATGAAATGAGTTGGGGGCACAGTATAGCTCTTAGATCCTCACAATAAGAGATCCTTGGGATAAGTAATGAAAAAATTGGTCATAAATGCCCATCTTCCCATTGGAAGAAGCAGAGAGGGTGTCACAAGAGGAGAAAATGTATGAGTAAATGCTATGTGCTGTGTGGTGAGTGTCTTAAGTTATTCTTCTCTCATGTTATTGGGATTTTTCGTACTAAAAAAAATCCCTTCTCTTTAAAAATGATTCTGAATAGAATATTGCAACCACTGTTTTTGAGCTGGAGATATGACCCCAAAAGGGAGGTCATTCACATTTGGATATGATTTTATCATTACCAGCAAGCTGAAAAGAACATGATCTTAGATAAATGTATTCTCAAGAGAATGAGAATGAAGCTATTGCAAGAAATAAAAATAATACTCAGTTTCTTGTTTCTTTCCCCCACCCTTTCCTAAAAAGTGTCAGGAAAGGAAAGTTATACAACTTGTGAGTGCTGTTTCTTCTCTCCCCCTCTTCAATCAGAGTTCTGTGGTCTTTGAGAGAAGCTGGATCCACTGGCAAACAGATTTATCTAACAAAATGATTTAAATTTTTCTGGCTGCATTGCAGGTTTGCTTTTGAATGGACAGGCTGTGAATGCATGGGCATGAAGGAGTTGCTGGGTATATTTTGGCACAATAATCACAATCGTATGTGAACCATATGTTGACTGCACAGTTTAAACCAAAAAAAAATACCCTTTGCTATTCTTTGTAATTTCATATGGAGTTGGTTGGGATAGAGCTAAGCAGTTTAGGATGCCAAGTTAAAAAAAAATGCTTGGAAGGCCCTTTATACGTTTTATTGGTTTGTAGGAAGAGAAGAAAACAGAAAAAAAAAAAAAAAAAAAAAAAAAGGATGGATACTGAGCTATGAATGAAAAGTCTGGGTTTCTACTTTTCTGCAGTTTGACCCTCATGAATCACTTGACCTCTTGGCCTCAGCTTCCTCATGTGTAATCTGGCTATTGAGCTTGGTTGAATTGACAAATGGATCTTCAGTAATCAGATTGGTGGCGAGAAAGAGCTGATGGGGATATACAGGCTGACCCTCACAGAGATATTATGGCTGTGTCTAACAGTCCTTGGCAGCATTTGAATGTTCAGAGCCCAGTAAGAACCCATCTTCTTGCTTGGCCACAACTATGGAATCTTATGCTAGTTGTGGACAGTAAATGAGGACAGCCATGTGGCTCCTCTTGATCCATCCCATCACAGGAGGGCCAGAGACAATAGGAAGTGATTCTCGGAGGGGGATTTAGTCCCAGGGAAGCTCCCAAGGCTTCGGGGGTCTCAAGTTAGAGGGGAAAGATGACAGAAGGATTTAAGGTAGAATGGGAAGTCTGTCTGAGAAACCAAGACAAAGGTCTTGTTATGTAGATGTGATCAATCCAAGTGGTGATTAGGGATAGGCTGGCCCTCAGAAGAAAGCAGGGACTCCCAGCTCTTTCCAACTCCTGGTCCTGGGGATGAGGCTGTTGGTTCCTTCTGATCTGCTCAAGAGGATATGAGGACTGCGTTGGTTGCATGCTCCCAAATCCAATGCAGTTTTCTTAGGTGCTATTGTTAGCTTCAGCAGGAGAGTCCAAGAGGTTGTCTGCTTCATGAAGCTCTTTTGTGTTTGCCCTTTCCCTCACAGATCAGAGTCCCACGAGTAATGGACCCTGAACTGGTCGAGCTACTATTAGCATTCAAGCCAGATTCGAAAGATTTACCTGAATATATTGTTATTTATAAAGCAGTGCAGGTCCTGAAAACTCTGTTACAAACACCCCTTCACTTCTGCCCTGCAACCTCTAGGTTTGGGTATTAGGTCCTTGTGCTATTTTTCAGTGACTGCTTTGAGCTTAGCTGTCCTGATAAACATAGGAATTGTACAATTGAGAAGGACCCCAGAGTTGAGGAGGAAGTGATTATTGAAATCATAATTTAATTTAAACATTTATTGACTTCAACAGGCATTATGAACATGCATAGATGGTACACACCCACACAAACTTTGGGTTGTTAACACATTCTCAGATGTTACACACACTTATTTAGAAGTCTAAATGCTCAGGTTAGCCACATTCATCTGAATGTTATATTCACTCATTTGGAGTTAGATGCCCAGGTAATACAGATCCTTAGATGTAGTGTGCATTTCTTGAGAGATTGTCCACATCCACTCGCATGTCACTCACATACACTCTGAACTGTCAGGTTCTTATTCAGATGTGTATGTACAACAGGCATGGTCATTGAGCTGCTGTTTACCTGCACTCATCTAAGTGTAGCATACACCCATATGCCCAGCCCTTCCTTTTCGCATGCCTGAAAATTCCTATGCTCAAGAAAATTCAGGGGAAAAATTGCCATATTGAGTGTGTCACATTTTCTTAGGGCAGTTCTCCATAGCCTTTTTTCCTTAATTAAATAGTCGTGTGTCTCTGTCATCTCCCAAGTTGTACTCCTTAATCAAGTGTCTTTAGATGGGTAGTCTGATTGAAGGATGGTAGCCTGCAACACGTTTCATTTTTGATAAGCCACGGCTGGTTCACTATGACCTGTTTAAATGATCGGTTTGGGGTCCCCTACTGCAACCACCTCATTAATTCACAGAAGTCTCCAGTGGGCATTCTTTGAGCAATCGATCTTTTGTTTTAGATCATGAGTCCCAGAGATCTGTGCAATAAAGCTCTTCTAAAAGAAGAGCATTTATTCCAGAGAACTATAAACTGTGAGGCATTCAAAGAGATTGAAAAATGTTCTCCAACTTACAAACCTTAAAATAACTTTTACAAAGAGAGTCCAACATTGGGTATCAGTTGATATTCAATAAAGGATCAGTCATCTCAATTCACACACTAGCATCTTCTTACATCCTTCTAACTTGAAGGGAACAATATGAGATCACTAGACAGGAACTCAAGGCAATTGCTGTTTATCCGATTAGGGTTTCTGCATCCAGGCAGATTCGGTTTCATGTTTGCTTTCAATTTTAATTCAATCCAATTTAATTCATTTGAACAAGCATTCATTGATCACTTGTTGGGTGACAGGCATCCTGCTGGGCAGTATGGGGTGGGGGTGGAGAATGGTGCAGGGATAAGTAAGCCACAATGCCTACTTTGTAAACGGTCACAATCTAGCCAGTGAAAGAGTAGTCCCATCTCGTGATATTGGAAAACAAAGCAGATGGAGATTAGGTGAGCTCTAGGGGAACTAAAGAGGAAGGTAATTCATCCAGACTGGACATATCTGGACAGGCTTCATAGAGGAAGTGAAAGACATGCTCAGCCTTTGGAGGAAACCAGAGGTGGCTAGGATGCAGGGCATTGCAGGTAGAGGAAGCATAAGTCAGTAATGCATGAGGTGAGATCCAAAAGATGTCTGTGCAATAGCATGGGGTCTGGAGTAGCTGGAAGATGGGAACACCATGAGAAGACCTTCTAAACGGAAGACGGAAGACAGACACAGAGGGCTTCAAATGCCAAGATTAGGAGTTTAGATTGTATAATTTGGACAATGGAAGGCCTATGAAAGTGTTTGAAGAGCTATACAATTAGGAAGCCATATGATTAGGATGACTGATTAATAAATCAAGTGCCTTAGAGGCAAAGAGACTAGTTGAATCTGGGTAAGAGGGAAAGTGCCCAACCAAGGCATTATCAGTGGAAGGAGAAAAGAGAGGTGGGGCAGATGCAAACCTGCAGAAGCCAAATCAACAGACTTCTGTAAGGCTGTTGATTAAGATGAGGAGTGAGAACTAAGGGGTTAAGAACTGAGGATGAGCCCTAGATTCAGATTCTGGCCACTTGTCAGATGGTGCTACCATTTACTAAGAAAAGAAACGTAGAAGGAGGAGCAGACAGGTTTGTAGGGGTTGGGGCTGAGTTGAGTTTTAGATGTGTCTAGTGTGAGCTGGCTCTGAGACAGCTAAGTGGAGGTAAAGTTCCACAACATGGTAGGTTTGAAAATCTGATGCTCAGGACTGGAGTTTTGTTGTAGACCGAAGCAATGCTTCCATATAGGAGAAGTTGGGTTGACACCGTTAGAGCTAACAAGCTCATTCTTCCAGAGAGTTGCTCATCCATCTGTGTCTCCTCTTTCCTGTCCAGTGTTTATCAGCTGGTTGTCAAGGAGGAGCGACTTCAGAAGTCACGGAGGGCAGCTGACATTATTGAGTGCTTTTCGGTGCCTGTGAGCTATCGGAATGCCTCCAGCCTCGATTCGCTACACTACTTTGCTGCTGAGTTGAAGCCTGCCAACCTGCCTGTCACCCAGCCATTTACAGTGGGTGACAATAAGACATACAATGGCTACTGGAACCCTCCTCTCTCTCCCCTGAAAAGCTACAGCATCTACTTCCAGGCACTCAGCAAAGCCAATGGAGTAAGTATGGCCACATGGAGGCCATTCCTTGCCTTGTTTGCATTTTCTCATTGTCAAATGATAAGTCAGCAGGGCTGTAGAGCAGAGGTTGAAAAACTAAGGCCCATGGGCTAAATCCTACCTCATGCCTTTAAATTAAAAAAATAAATAATACAGCTATGCCTGTTCATTTACATACTGTCTATGGCTGTTTTGATGCTTAACAGTAAAGTTGAACAGTTGTAGCAGAGACTATATGCCCCACAAAGCCTAAGATATTTATTATATGGCTTTTTACATAAAACCTTTGCACACTTCTGTATTAAAGAGATTGTGCTTTACTTGAGGAAACTACATGACCTCTCTGATCCTTAATTTCTTCATATATAATAATAATATCTATCAATTTGTTATCTAGGAATGCACTAAGCATGGTTTAATTGATCAGTGATTAATACTCCCTTTGTCATTGCCATTGGTCACATTAGAAAATAGTGTTTCTCCAAAGACAAGGTAACCATTTTTGTGTCAAATATTTCTTTGGTCAAGGATTGGTGCCAGTCATAATATCAGAAAATCACAGGGCTGGAAAGGATATCAAAGGTCATCCAACAATCCCAAACACATACAAAACAATGATTCTATCCATACTACAACACCAATTAACTGGCATTAGTGCTTATTCTTGAATACCTCCAATGATAGAGAACTCATTTATCTCTGAGGTAGCTTTACTGTTTTCTGGAGTAGGGAGTGGATTGTGTCTCTAAAGAGGCTTTTTAATGTACTTACTGAAATATTTCCTTTTGAAGTTTCTACCCATTGTTCTTGATTCACGCTCTTAGCATCCTACAAAACCAATGCAACCACCTTCTTGGTTTATAGTCTTTCAGTTACATAAGATCTTTTCTAACACCCTTTTCTTCTCTATATAAACGTGCCCATATGATTGTCTTTTCTGCAAGCTAAATATCTTTAGCCTCTTTTATGACAGAAGTTTGTATTTTCCATCGAGGTGGTCATATTTTCATATTTCTTTTCTTTTTTATTTTTTTATTTTTTTAATGGAGCCTCACTCCGTTGCCCAGTCTGGAGTGCAGTGGTGCGATCTTGGCTCCCTGCAAGCTCCGCCTCCCAGGTTCACTCCATTCTCCTGCCTCAGTCTCCTGAGTAGCTGGGACTACAGGTGCCCACCACCACACCCAGCTAATTTTTTTGTATTTTTGGTAGAGACGGGGTTTTACCGTGTTATCCAGGATGGTCTCGGTCTCCTGACCTCGTGATCTGCCTGCCTCGGCCTCCCAAAGTGCTGAGATTACAGGCGTGAGCCACCGCACCCAGCCCCAAAGTGGTCATATTTCTTTTAACAAACACCGACAAATGCTAAGCCCTACAGTTCATATTAAGGTTATGTAGTATGTGCCCTCCAAGAGCTTATAGAAATGTAAGGGAGTCTGTCATGTGCCATGTTATGCAGTGTATAACATGGAGAACTGAGAAGCTTGCTGGAGAAGGGAAGCCTGAGACAGAAGCAAGATTTGGTGAAGTGTGTGGGGAACAACCTGTGCAGGCTCTGGGTGGCCAAGATGGAGAGTTTAATCTGTGAATGGCAGTCAGTGCTTGGTGAGAAACCTGGATTGAGGAACTAATTAACATTTAGAATGTCCACATACCCATTTAAATTCCACTGTGGTATTTCAGTTCTGCATTTATTACTGGTTCAAGCAACACTCCTCACAGAGAGCATAAGCCTACAAAGAGAAGCTGCCAGACTGCCTTCCACCTGTCCATCTGGTCTTCCCGCTGCATGAAGCACTCTGATGTATTGAGCAGGAAGACATAAAAATTGGCAGAAGCATCTGGGGCTCATCTTGTTCTCGGTTCTCGGCATCCCACACTGGCCAGTTTATCAGTTCAGCACAACCCTCTAAGAAGGTGTGGCTTTCCCTGCTCTTGGCACATATCAAAAGTTGTGGTTGAGTTTCCATGATGAGAAGGGAAATAAGTAGCTTTACTTTATTCTTCCCACTAAGATACTCAAAAAACCTAGAAATAGAGCATGCCTATAGAACCCAGGAAACCAGCAAATGCACATCAGAAGGAATGTCCCCACCATAAGAGTGTAAGGGTGGTTGGCCCTGAGCCAACCACAGAGGTTTTGTTACAGGAAAGGGGTCCCGATCCAGACTCCAAGAGAGGGTTCTTGGATCTCGTGTGAGAAAGAATTCAGGGAAAGTCCATATAGTGAAGTGAAAGCAAGTTTATTAAGAAAGTAAAGGAACAAAAGAATGGCTACTTCATAGAGTATCCCTGAGGGCTGCTGGTTGTCCATTTTTAGGACTATTCCTTGATATGCTAAACAAGGGGTGGATTATTCATGCCTCCCCTTTTTAGACCATATAGTGTAACTTCCTGACATTGCCATGGCATTTGTAAGCTGTCCTGATGGTGGTGGGAGTGTAGCAGTGAGGTCTACCAGAGGTCACTCTCATGGCCATCTTAGTTTTGGTGGATTTTAGCCAGCTTCTTTACTGCAAGCTGTTTTTATAGCAAGGTCTTTATGGCCTGTATCTTGTACCAACTTCCTATCTCATCCCGTGAGTTAGAATGCCTTAACTGTCTGGGAATGCAGCCAGTAGGTCTCAGCCTCATTTTACGTAGGTCCTATTTAAGATGGAGTTGCTCAGGTTCAAATGCCTCCAACAGTTTGCTCCCCAAGCATCATATCAGAGACCTCCCTCTTCAAGACACAGGGATTTGCCATAGAAAAATAAAAAGGATCTCACTCTGAAACTGCCTCATCTCAGAAGCAGTTTTGACACTGCTTCAGAAATGAACAAGGCCATTTAATTACCTGTGCCTTCTATTCCACACCATGTATATGTACTCTTGCTTTGGAACTAAGATTCCCAGTAACGAAACGCAGGCAGGAATGGGATTGGATGAGTGCTTATGCCACGTGTCTTGCGGATGCAGTTGACCTCACAGGAACAGACAGGGGAAAAGCAATGGGAGCTGGGCGCTCAGAAGGCTATATTTTTCTGGCAAAGGAAAAACTACACACGGTTTCAAATGACTGTCTTTAGTATTAAATTTTACTGAGAAGAGTTGGGTGAAAGGGTCATTGAAGCAGAACAGCCATTCTCAGTCTAACAAATCTCTGCCTGGTCCCTCTCAGATCTTTCCATATCATAAAGGGCAGCAGACAATGATGTTAAGCCTGGAGGATTTTTGAGAAGAAAGTGTTAAAATCCACAAATTCCTTATCAGCCAAGTTGTTGTTCTTGTGCAAACACATCAGAAAGACATTCTTAGTATCCAGTGGCTCCCACATTCCCTGCTTCTAATAAATCATTCACAGAGCAATTGACTGAGCAATGAATCAAAATAAAGAAATCAAGAATTGAGAAATGTGGAATACGAAGACCCACAGTGAGCATAAAACTAATTAAACATAACATTAATGCTCAATAATGGCTCTAAATATGTTACAAAATGGAAGGTTAATGTAAAACATAACTACTTAAGGCAAAGATGCATAATGTAAAAAATTAACAGTTCTAATCTGGATCTATAATTCACTATTTTGTCAACAAAAACTAAGACAAAGTTGGAAGATGGATGAATGTAAATAAAAATCTGCTCATTTTCTCATGTTAGACAAGAGGGAATACATAATTACTGTTTTATTTCTGATACTGAGAATATTAAGAAGTATAGTTCTTTTAAACAAAGTCAGCTCTCCAGTCTATACTTAAAAAACTGAGAAACAACAGTCACAAAGAAAAATGAAGGAAATTAAGAAAACTGTAAGTAAACATGAAAATCAGAACTACAAAAAAGTCAGAAGATGAAAGCACTAGATTTGATATGGGGGGGTAAAAAAGTGTTGTTTTGCTCCATTGTGAAAGAAAAAAAAAAACAGCTTAGGTCAAAGAAAAATCAGAATTACCCATATTTGTATCACTAAAAGATTAAGACAAAGGATGAGAGAGAGTTATATTAAACTCAAGTGAAAGGAAAGCAGCAATGGGCATTTGTTGCAGGATGGTTGCATTTGTTGCCAGGTGGAATAATTTACTATCAATAAATTTCATTGCTCCCTACTCTACCTGCAAGTTTTAGTCAAGGCAGGGTAGGAGAATTCTGAGGTCTGGACATATTTGTTCTATGGATGTTAAGGATGGTTTGTCAGGTTAACAGAGTGGCTATGAATTCAACCTTTACTATCAGACTGCCTAGATGCAAAACCCTAGTAGCTGTGTGACTTTCAGTAAACTACTAAAATAATTAGATATGATGGATTAATTAAAGAAACATCTGTCAAGCACATGCAGTATGTCAAAAAAGGCATTTTTCTGAGTGCTGAGAATGCAGCAGTGAGTCAAGCAAAGATCCCTGATCTCATCATGTTTTCATTCTAGTGGGGGAGAGAACAAAAATAAATAAGTGAAATAATGTATCAAATCATGAATGCTTAGGTTTCACATTAGGAATGTGGAAGTCAGTCATTAAGTGTTTCTATTATCAGCATGAGAATAAAGACATTTTGTAGACTCTTTGTTGATCTGTGAATATGAAGTACTTTAATCCAGCCATGTGAACACCATGCAGAGTTCAAGTGTGGCATGCATTCTAAGATATGGTGCTCAGGGTTCTTGCAGGCATTTTCATGAAGCATGAGTTGTTCACAGGCACTTGTGTTGGGAATTTTGTTCCAATTAGTAATCTCACATTTACCCACTGATGCTTTCTTACAGATAACAAGAGTAGTCCCATTTGTCCTGGCACACTGTCTTTGGTGCCTAATTCACAACACCTGTCTCTTATGAATTAGACCATGTTGTAACCATTTGTTTTGGATACAGCAATATTATAGAACTATAGCATCATAGAGTAGGAAGAACATTGAAGTGTCATCTAGTCTAGATGAGAAGCCAAAAAAAAATCTCCAATAAAGCATTCTTAGCAACACATTGTATTGCTTCAGCTTGATCAATGCAAATTGCTGGAGTGAAAGGGAGTTGATTCCTTTGTGGAGCAGGTAAAATTATTAACTTTTTTTCCCATATAAAGCCAAATTCTGTCTCCTTGACTCTCCGCTTGTAGACACTGGTATTAATTTGAACAAATCAAAACATTCTTTCCTATGTTAGCCTTTCAGAGAAAATAAGGCAGTACCAACTACCCTCCTCTGGCCACTGAAGTTGTTTCTCATTGATAATTAACATGCTATTACTTCTTTTATTTTTCACATGGCATAATTTCTGGATATCCTTCATCCTACTTACCCTTTTCTCTGATAGGCTCCTTTTCCCCTCCACGTTCTCCTCAAAAAGAGTTGCCCAGAACCTATCACTGTTCTTCAGATATGGTTTGGACATGCCTGCTAGATTTTAACTAAGCCTCCTGTCTTGAACCTTTCCTAAGACATTATTTCTCAAACATTCCAACATGTTTTTCACTTTGGGGCCTTAGTTCAGGGTACATTTTACCTACATCTGTCTTTTCTTCACTGTTTGCAGAGCTAGTACCTTCTCATTTTTCAGGCCTGAGTTTCAATCTTACATCTCCAGAGAAGGGTCCAACCATATTGCCTAAGAACCACCCACCAGCACTCACTCATATGTTAACCCACTTGAACTCTGCATGGTGTTCACATGGCTGGATTAAAGTACTTCATATTCACAGATCAACAAAGAGTCTACAATATATACACTAGATATATATATATATATATTATTTGCACACGTTGTTGGGTGCTGCATGCCTCCCACAGCATGCCGAGTGCTCCAAGAGTGATGAATTGTGGTTGGTTTGTTTGGGTTTTTTGTTTTTTTGGGCTGCTATATCCTCCATGCTGAGTGTACTATTTAACACATAATAGACACCTAATAATCATTTGATGGATTAATGAAAGAGTGAGACTATGAACTGTTTCTTGTTGTCTATGAGTCTGTTTCCTCACTTATAAACTGAAATAGTAACATATACTTCACACAATCTGTTTGAGGATTAAATAAGAAAAGGATCTTGAATAATGAAAAGCACCAAGTAGGTGTCAGTACAGTCTGAATTTCCATTCAGCGTAGAATAAGAGATGTGGTTTGAGCCATTTTCACCATAGATAGAAGAGTCCTAAAGGACCTTTTTTCTCCATCATAGTAGTAAGATTTTTTTCCCCAGATGTCTCATTTCCCAAGCTCCAGGCTCCTGGGCAGCCTTGATTTCCTCCAAATACTCCAAATGGTACCCAGGGTAGCTGTCTCAGTTGTAAACAGCGGGTGGGTACAGTTTCACATTGTTTGTTTCACAGTCTTCCCAGAATGAGGTCTGCTGAATCTACTGTTCTCTGCATCCTCACCACCATTAGCCATAATTGTGAAGTTGAAAGGACCATAATTAACGGTTGGATGCAAAACAAGTGTGGCAAACTCATGCAAATATCCATCAGAAGCCACCTTTTGTTGGGCAATGCTATTATGCATGTTCTATTTATGCAGAGGATAAAAGTCTTTTCTTGTCATATCCTTTTCATCATGTAGGGGTACATTTAACCTGGATGATGCCTCTGCCAAATGCTAAGCTAAATAAGAGAAGTGGGAAGTAGCAGGGTGATTGTTCTCTCTCTCCTACTTCCTCCTCCAGTTCTTGAACTCAATTGCCTCTTGAGAGCAGTTGGAAACCAGATGCTGTGTTGAATTGGTCATGATGCTTGCAGTATAATCACGTTATAATAGTGGGGATTATCTAGGTAAAGCTAGGTTAGGGAAAATTCTGTGTCTCTGAATGAATTGGGAGAAATTATATTCACTTGTGTCCAACCACTGTTAAAGAAATGGTTGCACATGGATCGGTTTCCTGTGGCATGATAGAGTGGAAAGAACCGAAAGTTGAGCATCAGACAGACTTGGCTTTGAATTTTGGCTGCTCTCAGCTATGTGAACTTGAACAGTTTACTTAACATCTCAAGATGGAGAATATGATTAATGATCTGCCTCAAAAAAATCGGGAGAGAGAAATCAGACAATGTATATTAAAGTATCTTATACCATTACAGTTGGACTATTTGTTCTTTTTTCTTTTGGCTACTTTCCAGAGGCTCCTCTTCTGAGGGGGAAGAGGGTTGGAGCATCCTTACCTGGCATATACCAATTTGTCCAGTAAACTCCACAGAGAAGCACACACCTTCCTAACTTTGGAGGACTTTAGGACTTGTGTCTGTGTCCCAGCTGTTGACCGCCTTGACTCACCCATGACTCACCCCAGGCTGTATTCCCCTTAGTTTAACTTCTCATACATGGTTTTCTTACTGGAAAGGGATCTGGATCCAGACCCCAAGAGAGGATTCTTGGTTCTTGTGCAAGAAAGAATTCTAGGCAAGTCCACAGCAAGTTTATTAGGAAAGTTAAGGAATAAAATAATGGCTACTCCATAGACAGAGCAGCAGTGTGAGCTGCTGGTTGGCCATTTTTGTGGTTATTTCTTAATGATATGCTAAAAAGGGGTGGATTATTCATGAGTTTTCTGGGAAAGGGGTGGGCAATTCCCAGAACTGAGGGTTCCTCCCACTTTCAGAATATATAGGCTAACTTCTTGATGTTGTCATAGCACTTGTAAACTGTCATGGTGCTGGTAGAAGTGGCTTTTAGCATGCTGATGCATTATAATTTGCGTATAATGAGCAGGAGAATGACCAGCAGTCACTTTTGTCACCATCTTGCTTTTGGTGGGATTTGGCCAGCTTCTTTACTGCAAACTGTTTTATCAACAACGTCTTCATGACCTGTATCTCACGCCAACCTCCTATTTCTTCCTGTGACTTAGAATGCCTAACCTCCTGAGAATACAGCCCAGTAGGTCTCAGCCTTATTTTACCCAGCCCCTATTCAAGATGGAGTTGCTCTGGTTCAAAGGTCTCTGACAGTTTCAAGCCTGATATCTGTTCCTGTTGAGTCTTTTGGCACAATTGATCTTATCTTTTGGGTATGATATTGCCCTTTCTACCCCATTTCTTACTTCTCTTGTTAGTTCAGTGACTGTTCGCATGTCACTTATGAAAACTTCAGATAGACATGGAATGAGAATCTGTAGATCTAAGCTCTAGAGGGTTTGAGTTAAGATCATCAGGAGATCACATGGCACTTTGGGTCTTGGATACCCCATCAGGAAGTTTATTTGAAAACTCCTTTATTGGTTAAGATAAGCTAAATTATTCCGTAATAACAACAACAAAATCTCGCTGGATCACTTCTGCTATATATTTGAAATGGGTCAGCAGAGGGTCTCTGCTTGTTGCAGGCACTCAGAGACTCAGGCCAACAGAAAGTCCATCTTGACACCACCACCAAGTCTGAGAAAGAAAAATGTGGCTAATAGAGCATTGGTTCTACCAGTTTCCACACAAAATGGTGCATAGCATTTTCACATTCCACTGGCCAAGGCTAACCACATGGCCACACTTAATTTCAAAAAGAATAAGGCAGTGCCTTCTATATGCCTAGGAGAACTGGAATATTTGAGAACTTCCCCAATGACTATCACAATTTTCCATGATGACTAAGCCTCCCCTTCATATTCTCATAATACCCAGACTTGCTCCTGAAGCACCTGGGCAGTTCCTACCACAAATCCTGAGGAATTTCAATTGCTTGAGCACCTGCTGTGTCTCAGATATTAAGCAAGTTGCTTTCACCTATGCTGCTTCCTTGATTGGTCTCACAAAGTGACTACATTTTTGTCAGTAGATGGACGAACACCCAGAAGCCCCTGGAATCCCATGGGGTCTCAGTTACTTCACACTGAAGGAGGGATTTTAGTAACAGCTTTTCCCCTTTACCTCCATGGAGGAATGGTAAAGAAATGCCTGAAACTCAATGTGCTGCTGTTCCACCCTGAAAAGCAACGGTTTTCCAATGCTTCCATAACTCAGCAGACCTTAGACCTGTACCACCCATCGGTAGCTGAGCCAATGCAACAGAGAGCTGTGACCCAGAGGCCCCCACGTAACCGTTTGCTGACTTGTCTCTATAGTCTATGTTAGGAATCGATTTCTGGATTTTATTAGCTCTGCGGAGCCCTGTTGAAGTGGAGAGGAAGACTGAACTAGACACTTCGATTCCAGGATTATTATCACAACCTTTCCATTACTCCTTAGGAAAATCTCGATTGGGTAAAAACATCCACTCACAGTTCTTGTCTGTCACCAAAGCCTAGGTTCCATGCCCCATTTATCTGCCTAGAACTCTTTCCCAGTCCTCAGTGGACTCCCTCTCCTGGGCTCACCCACTCACTTGGGAATCCCTGCTTCCAGGCCTCCATTCCATTGTTTGAGCCTTAAAACTCTAAACCCCTGCTGGAGCTCTGTTGGGGCCCAGACTTCTCTCCTTAGGTAAGATAGAAATTCCCCAAGTGTCACCTTGTACAGATACCAAGATGAGCTCTCCCAGGTTGCTAATTTATTTTTTCATTCACTTTCATTCACAAGTTTCTACAGATTTTATTATCATGGTATGAGACCTGAGGGAGCAAGAACATTTTCCTTCCCATGCAAATACACTTTAAATTCATTTGGAAAGGGAGATGAAGGTTACCCAAATGTTGACAGCTGATACTCTTGTCAGCCTGGGCCTTCAGGGATAAATGCTCCAGACTCCAGTCCTAACAAAGTTCATGGAAATAGCAGCCTCAGTTTCTATATAGCAGAGTCTCTGCCTCCATCAGGCCCCTACAATGTAAGGAACCTTGTGAAGCTTGGACTGATTGCCCCCAGATGGTGAAAAAGTAGAGAAACTTCTGAATTTGGAAATGGTATCCATGGGTTTTAGAACTGGCTTTTCCATTTCTCAGCTCCGTGGACAGAATACTTGCCTGCCAAACCTCAGTTTCCCCTCTGTCAAACAGGGATGAGATGTGTCCTTCAAGCTCACTAGGGCCTTTGTAACAAGTAAACAGTAGGCGTGATGACTCTTTGCAAAGGACCTTTCAAATAAAGGTATGCTTGCTAAAACACACACACACATACACGCACACACACATACACACACATGTTAAAACTGATACTCAATTCAGTTATTGGAAAACTTTGAAGTATCTTTGGTGGAAACACTTGGGTATGTGAATCTAAATTTTTAACTGTAAATTTTATGAAATTTATATACAGAGCAAGAATTCAGCATATGTGCATATACACATAAATATTTTAGCACGCATATATATAGATGTATGTGTATATATGAGTATGTATGTATACATGTTCAATTAAAAATTTTTTTTTTACTTTTATTTTTTGAGACAGAGTCACACTCTGTCGCCCAGGCTAGATTGCAGTGGCATGATCTCAGCTCACTACAACCTCCGCCTCCCGGGTTTGAGTGATTCTCCTGCCTCAGCCTCCCAAGTAGCTGGGACTACAGGCATGCACCACCATGCCTGGCTGATTTTTATATTTTTAGCAGAGATGGGTTTTCACCATGTTGACCAAGCTGGTCTCGAACTGCTGACCTTAAGCAATCCGCCTGCCTCAGCCTCCCAAAGTGGTGGGATTACAAGCAGAAGCCACTGCACCAGGCCCTAAAATAAAAAGTTTACATTAGTCTAAGAATCTTATAGTGGAATAAAGAGTAATCATTGCACCAGAGGCCTAGTATAAGTGGTTAACGCAGGATACACTATCTGTATCTCCTGAGCTTCCTCAAAACCAAGGCAAAAAAGAGCATTTGGCAGATTTGCATAGCTTCTCTTACTTGAAGGAAGCATACATATTTTTCATGAAAGACACTAAGAGGGTGATTTATCACATATATCCTTGTATAAGAAGCCCTGAGTTGATGCTGGTCAATGTCATCAGAATATTTTTGCTCAAACACTCAATTAGTCCCTCTTATATCAATCCTATGAAATCTAAGGTTAAAATATAAAAAGTTAATGGAGACATTTGCACTCACGATTCTGTTTCTTGCACTATAAAATGGCATTAATGCTATTAAATAAGATTAATGAATTTCCAAGTTTCTTTCACCTCAGCATTTTTGATTAATATGCCTAGCATGGAGTCTTTCCTGTTGCATAGGTTGTCACTGACCAGCTACATGACCATAGGCAAGTGACTTAGGCTCTCTGAGTCTCTTCTTCTTTTGGAAAACATTAATGCCGATAGTATCAACTTTATAAGAATGTTTCTAAATATTAAATAACAAGATGCATAAAACACTTATCACAGTGCTTGGCATGCAATACACATCCAATTAATGTCAGATATTGCTGTTACATATCACAGGTGGGATAGAGCGTAGAGGTACACTCAGGAAAGAACAAGCAAAATCTGTAGGGGCAGAGTTTTTAACCCATGGATCAAATTTGAATAGAGTATGAACATGATGTGGGATCAGGGAATTCAGGAGGAGGAAAAACATTAGTGAAGTCTGGGGTTTCCAGAGATGCCAGCTAACACACTGGCTGCATGAAAGAAAGAGGGGGAGTGAGATGTCAAAGGAAGTTTGGGAATGTCGTACTTATGGAGAGGCAAGTGGAGAAGTGGGACAATTCTTCTGCAGTCTCTTTCCTCCTAGAGGCTGAATTTTCATCAAGTGTCATCTTTTACATCATGGTCCTCAAGTTCGCAAACCCATAAATGCAATTTATTGGGCTACACAGTTGAAGAGATTGACATTAACCATATGTACAAGACACTGATGAAAATAGCAGGCAATGATTCATTCATCTCCTTCAAAGTTATTCCTGCATCTTTCCTATCAGCAAAGTCTAGGTTTCCTGCTATACATCACCTTCTATATTGAGCCATCATCAAGTTCTCTTTGTTCTACACTCTGAAGTTCTCTCTAATCCATGCACTTTTCTCATCTCCAGTGCCACCATCATAGTTCTGGATAGTAACATCTTTTGCCTGGACAACCTCAACAGTCTCCTAACGCTTCTTCCCACATCCACGATTGCTTGTCTCAAACAGATTCTCGAATCACAGCAAGTGTAAATCGGCGCTATATGTATTCTCATTTAACACACAAGCAAGCCAAGGCTGTGAGAGGCTGTAATTTGCTGAAGCATACTCCAGAAACAAGAGAACGAGCTGGGTTTGAATCTGTGCATGTAAAAAATGCAGTTAAAAGTCCTATGCATTTACTGCTCTGTTTCATGCCAGGCCCTAGTCCCACAAGATAGCTTCATAGAGGAATATGGGTGCACTGGAACCAGCAGGATCCCAAATCCCTTATACACTCATACTTTTCTTTCCCTCCCATCAAACATGGCCAGCCTAAATCCCTCAGTCAATCTTGAAACACCTGCTGGCCCTGCCATTAACATCAACAAATAATGAGGAGCTGTACTAATAACAATTATCATAATAAATTGGCCTTTGATTACATCTGTCACCTGAGAATTTCAAAGACTTTACAAACATCAATTAGTAATTACAGCTCAATGGATCTCTTACAGAGAGCAGGAATCATTAAGGTCAGATAAGAGCTGTGCAGGGAAGCATGAAGGACTGCTCTGGTTTGGGTTGGTTTAAACCAGGGGGTTGCCAGCTCCTAATAGAAAGTCTAAGTCCCTCTTCATGAGGTGCGGAGAAACTACATTTCCAACTTCTCAGTTAGGGGATAGTTTGTATACAGCCTCAAAGTCCTATTGTTGAGGAATGGGACGTATAAAATGCAGTGTTGGAAGGGAGCTTATAGATCGTGCAGTTGTCTTCTTTCAGCAGAAAAAAGGAAACTGAAGTCCAGTATGGGGAAGTTATTTGCTCGAGATCAGAGCCATGGCTTCAACCCAGTCTCCCACGCCGCATTTGCATTTGTTTACTCTGCAGAATTATGCCTTCATTGTTCATGAGCTCCTCTGTAAGGAGATATGAATGATGATGATAAAACCCCAAAACCCCACCAATTATTTATTATGGGATTGTTGTGAGTCAGTTGGGAATACAGATAAATAAGTTACAGTTCCTGCCTTCAGCGAACCCACAATCCAGTGGAGAAGACAGCCATGAAGACAAATGTAGGCAATAAATTATCAGCAATCCCAGTGGCAGAATACCTGGTGTTCAGCTATAAACCTGGAGGTAGAGGAGATGAGGAGGTGCCTAGGAAAATCTTGTAGAAGAAGTAACATTTGACTTGGCTATTAGAAGGTAAGTGGATACTTTCCAGGTAGAGAGTGGGGCAGAGGAAAGGGTATGTTTTGCAAAGGAAGCACCTGAGCAGAAGCCCCAAAACTGGAGATTCCCTGATACATTTGGGAAGACAATCCCGGTGTTGGTTCCGGGATATGGAATGAAGGCCAGAGAGAGGCAGATATCAAATAATGCTGGGCTTTGTATGCCATGCTAAAATACTTGGCATTTATTCTGTTGAAAACAAGGAAAAGAAAAAAATGGACTTGCCTATAATCTCAATATCAATTTATTAGAATCATAAAGTCATGCATATATATTTGTATCCTTAAGGCACTTGTGCTCACAAAATTTTGTTTATTCTAGAGAGTTGTACAGAGGATATTGCTCCCATGCTACAGATGAGAACACTGTAAGTCAGAAAAATTAAGGAATGTACCCAATGTCACTCATGTTAGGAAAAACAAAATTTGAATGTCTAAATTTATTATTGATGGCATACCCCATATGTATTGTTCTCACCTTTAAAACACATGTTGTTAGCTAAGAAATGTTTCACACATACAAAAGTCAAGATGATAACAGAGTGATCTGTATATGCCCATCACTCAGCTTCAACAATGATCTACCCATCGTCAATTTTTTTTTGTTCCAACTTACTCTTCCACCAATATTTCTAACTCCTTTTTATCCAAGGTAGTTTCAAATGCGCAGAGATGTTTCAAGAATAGTGTAAAGAATGTTGATAAACTCTCTACACAGATTCCCTAATTGCTAACAGTTTACCACAATAGACTTATCATCCCATTTTCTCTCTCTCCCTCTCCCGTTCTTTCTCTTCTTCCCCTATTTGTCTATTTGTCTATCTCTCTATAAATCACCCCTTTACTCCTAAATGCTTTAATGTGCAATTTCCAACATAACTACGATACAATTACCAGGAAATTAATGTTCACATAATACTACTAGCCCCAGTTTTGCCAATTGTCTCAGTCATATTCTTTTTAGTAAATTTAAACAATAACAAAAAAAACCTGGTCCAGGGTCACATGTTGCCTTTAGTTGTCAGGTTCCTTTAGATTCCTCGTATCTGTCTTGCCTTGACTTTTATGCTCTTGACTCTTAAAAGTTACAGACCAGTTATTTTTTAGAATGTCCCTCAAGTTGGGTTAGTCTGAGGTTTTCTCAAGATTAGATTCAAGTTATGCATTTTTGTCAGGAATACCACAAAAGTGATGTTGGTTCCTTCTCAATGTATCATACTAGGTGGCACATGATATCAATTTGTTCCATTACTGGTGACATTAACTTTGATTACTTAAACTGTTGTCCATTAAGGTTTTCTCCATTATAAAACTACCATTTCTTTGTAATGTATAAGTATTTTGTACACACATATTTCTAGACTATGTAAACATCTTGTTCTTCAAACTTTCATCTTTTGTTTTAGCATTTGCTGATATTTTTTGTTGAAATCAACTATTACAAAGATGTTTGCCAAATGACAATTTTCTAATTCCATCATTTGTTCCACATTTATTAGTGGACATCTATTCTGAGGATGAGTTCTCCTTTATCCCCTATTTTCAATGTGTTTATTTATATTGATAAAAATTTATAGATTCTTCTTTTATTCAGTAGGTTATACTTCGGTACTATCATTATTTATTTTTATGCTCAAATTGTCCCAGAATTAGCTAGTGTGAGCCCCTTCAAGATGGTTCTTTTGTCATTCTGAAATGTCTCCAGCAGTTCTTGAAAACTTATTTTCTTTCTGACACAGAATCTTGTGTTTCCTTTGCCCCAGCTCTGGTTCCTTTAAATGGGGAATGGTACTTATTATAGAAACTCAGACCTGGGGATGAGTGGGAATCATTGTTAGTGAGTACCACTGATTCTAGGCTCTTTATCTATCTATCCCTCTACCTGTCCATCTATCTATCTGTCTGTCTATTTTTTTTTTTTTTTTTTGAGACGGAGTTTTGCTCTTTCGCCCAGGCTCGAGTACAATGGCGCGATCTTGGCTCACTGCAACCTCCGCCTCCCAGGTTCAAGTGATTCTCCTGCCTCAGCCTCCTGAGTAGCTGGGATTACAGGCACTGGCCATCATGCCCAGCTAATTTTTTTATTTTTGGTAGAGATGGGGTTTCACCATGTTGGCCAGGCTGGTCTCGAACACCTGACCTCAGGTGATCCACCTGCCTCAGCCTCCCAAAGTGTTGGGATTATAGGCGCGAGCCGCTGCACCCAGCCTTTAGCTATCTATCATAAAAGGCAAAAGTGGCCGGGTGCGGTGGCTCATGCCTGTAATCCCAGCACTTTGGGAGACCAAGGCAGACAGATCATGAGGTCAAGAGATCGAGACCATCCTGGCCAACATGGTGAAACCCCGTCTCTACTAAAAATACAAAAAATTAGCTGGGCGTGGTGGTGGGTGCCTGTAGTCCCAGCTACTCGGGAGGCTGAGGCAGGAGAATCGCTTGAAACCAGAAAGCAGAGGTTGCAGTGAGCCGAGATCGCGCCACTGCACTCCAGCCTGGGCAACAAGAGCGAAACTCTGTCTCAAAAAAAAAAAAAAAAAGGCAAAAGTTCATGATACCCCCATTCTAGTCCAACACCAAGGAGTTTATTCCAGCCTTCACTCTTCCCATTTCTATAATTCCCTTCTCTGACAGTGAGAAGCTTAACTTCATTATTATTCATATATTTACTTATTGTTCAACATAGAATACTCAGGAAGTATTTCCAGAAATATTAATCTTAGCAAAACAAACCTACTAACTAGGGTTCAATATATATTTTCTGTTCTCTCTTCAGTCTAAATATATGCAAACTGTTGTGTTGAAAATTATTTGCTTTATTTTTTTTCTTTCACTAGAATATGGTTATGTATTTATTGGAAATTGTTAGGTTTGTGACTTTTTAATTTTAGTTTCATTTTGCCCATCCGTATTGATTTCTTAATATGTAAAACATTATAACGTGGTTCTAAAAGTCTAGCTGTACAAACAAGTGCATACAGAAAAGCACATATCACTTCTTTTACATCACCTCTACCATCCCCTGTTGGAAACCAATGTCATTAATTTCTTGGCGGGTTTTTTTTTGTAAAAATTATGAAGTCAATGTACGTTTTATTTCTCCTTCTTCTTATAGAAAAGGTAACATACTATAGATACCTGGGTATCACTTTATATTATTTCATAAAGGTCTTCCTTATTTTTTTTTTTTTACAGCTGCACAGTACTCTTTTGTTTTGTTTTGTTTTGTTTGTTTTCTTGAGACAAAGTCTTGCTGTGTCACCAGGCTGGAATGCAGTGGCATGATCTTGGCTTACTGCAACCTCCACCTCCTGGGTTCAAGCCATTCTCCTGGCTCAGCCTCCCAAGTAGCTGGGATTACAGGCACCCACCACCACGCCCTGCTAATTTTTGTATTTTTAGTAGAGACGGGGTTTCACCATGTTAGCCAGGATGGTCTCGATCTCCTGACCTTGTGACTCGCCCGCCTCGGCCTCCCAAAATGCTGGGATTACAGGCGTGAGCCGCCGCACCTGGCACAGTACTCTATTATGTGGTTGTAGCTTAGTTTATTTGGTCACTCTCATGTGTGGCTATATTGTTTTCAATATCTTTCAGTTGCAAACGTTGCTGCATAAAGGAACTTGTGCACATATATTTTTGTATTGTTGAAGGTGCGTCTTCAGAGTAAATTCCTAGAAGAGGGATTGTAGGATTAAAGGGTGGACTAATACACAGTTTTGCTAGATGTGGCTAAATTTCCTTCCTTAAGGCTAAAACCAACTTGCATTTGTCTCAGTAATGTATGACTGTTTCCTCACAGCCTTGTAAACAGTTTGTGTGGTCTAACTTTCATTTTTGTCACACTTACATGTAAGAAATTATATCTCAATATAGCTTTAATTTCGTTTTTCTTATAAGTGAAATTGCTATGTTCTCGTATACTTAATAGCCATTTTAATGTAATTTTTGAATTACCTGTTTGTCTTTTGCTCAATTTTCAGTTTTTTACTTTTTCTATCAATTTTTAAAGTTATTTATATATCAGAGATATCAGTACTTTATCTGTGATATATGTTGCAATTTTTTCCAGTTTGTGATTTATCTGTTGACTTTGCTTATATTTTTGCCACAGCAAATAAAATGTTGTCAGAGGCATCATTTTTTTTACTTTTATTACATTAAACTTTGAGTCACAGTTAAAAACTTTTTTCTTACACCCAGGCTATAAAGGGATTTACCCGTGTTTGCTTCTAAGTCTTGTGTATTTTAGTATTTTTATATTTAGTTCTCTGATGTTTGGTCTTTGTTTTTGTGTATGATGTAAATTATGGATCTAATTTTTATCTGTTTTCCCAAATGTCTGTCTAGTTGTCCTAGCAACATGTATTTAAAAGTCCATTTTTGTCCTGATAATTTGAGATGCTGCTTTTCTCATATTTTAAATTTTCATATGCTCTTGGGTGTTTTTCTGGGTGTCGTATTCTATCCCACCAGTCTATGTGGCTATTTATGTAGCAGCCCCACACTGTTATAATTATGGGATCTAAACTTTAATATCTGCGAGGGAAAGTTCCCCATCGAGATTTCCTTTTTCAGTGAGTTTCTAGCTCTTCTTGCATGTTTCCTGTAAATTTTAGTGTCCACTTGTCCAGATTCATAAAAAGTCTATTAGTAATTCTGGGGTTGCCTTAAATTTATACATTAATTAGAGTGAAATGACATCTTTAAGATGTTGAATTATCTTACCTGAGATAAGGGATGTCTTTCTATTTGTTCGAGTCTACTTTATCTTTCATGGGTGCTGTAAAGTTTTCTTTATACATGTTTTGTGTGTTCTTGCTATTAGCAAGTATTTCATCTTTGTTGCCATTGTAATGGGGTTTTGCTACCTTTATGTCCTCTGAGTATTGGTTTTATATATGACTACTATTGACTTTGTATATACATTATGTTTTGGGGGGCATAGATGTTTATACCTATTATATTCTTTGTTAGCTGTGGATTTTAGCAATAAAAAGTATCCTTTGCCATGTATAATACCTTTTTAGTTGAATTCTTGTTTTAGGTAAGGATCACTACTATATCTTTATTATTTTTTCATTTACTGCTTATAGCTTATTTCATTCCTTCCTTTTTACTTTTCTGAAGAAAATTATTTTATTCACCTATTTTTTTTTAATTTTTAAAATTTTTATTTTTGCGGATACATAGTAGGATATATTTATATATTTCTTTGTTGATGGGGTAAATGAGATGTTTTGATATAGGCATGCGATATGAAATAAGCACATCATTGAGAATGGGGTATCCATCCCCTCAAGCATTTATCCTTTGAGTTACAAACAATCCAGTTACACTCTGTTATTTTAAAATGTACAATTAAGTTATTATTGACTATGTTTGTTGTAGCACTGTTTACAGTAGCAATGTTTTAGATGTGACCTTTATACATAGAAGGTAGTTAGGTCTTGTTTTGTAATCCAAATGAATATCTTTTAAATTTCAGTACTTGAGTTAAATCATTAACATTTGGTGGTATGACTGATATATCTCAACTCTGCCATATATTTTTATGTCATAATTTACTATATTAATTTTATAATACTTTCTGGTGTGCTTTCTTTACTCTTTTATTTTAAAATTTCATTTGGTATTGAGGAAGTCTTGTGTTTTTGTTCTAGTAGTTACCTTTGTTCATTTATATTATTTAACACTTTTTTTTTTTTTTTTGAGACAGAGTCTCGCTGTTACCCAGGCTGGAGTGCAGTGGTGTGATCTCAGCTCACTGCAACCCCTGCCTCCCAGGTTCAAGCGATTCTCCTGCCTTAACCTCCTGAGTAGCTGGGATTACAGGCGCGTGCCACCACGCCCAGCTAATATATGCATTTTTAGTAGAGACGGGGTTTCACTGCATTGATCAGGCTGGTCTTGAACTCCTGACCTCATGATTTGCCTGCCTCAGCCTCCCAAAGTGCTGGGATTACAGGCATGAGCCACTGCACCTGGCCTATTTAGCACTCCTAATCCCATCTTTTCTTGTTTAATCTTTTGCGATCTAGTTTGTCAGATTTTTCTGGTATCCATTAACTTTCACATATTGCCTATATTAGTTTGTTCTCACACTGCTATAAAGATACTACCTGAGACTGGGTAATTTGTAAAGAAAAGATACTTGTTTGACTCATAGTTCCACATGGCTTGGGAGGCCTCAGGAATCTTACAGTCATGGCAGAAGGGAAGCAAACATGTCCTTCACAAGGTGGCAGAAGAGAGAAGTGCAAAGCAAATGAAGTAGAGCCCCTTATAAAGCCATCAGATCTCATGAGAACTCACTATGACAAGAAGAGCATGTGGGAACCATCCCTGTGATCCAATTACCTCCCACAATGTCTGTCCCCCAACACATGGGGATTACAATTCAGATTACAGTTCAAGATGAGATTTGGGTGGAGACACAAAACCAGACCATAGCACTGCCTGTACAACAATAAATGACCTAATACTACTCTTCTCTTTCCCTATTTCTTCTTCTCTCTCTCTCAATTTTTAGTTGGATTATTTCTGCAATGACAGAAAACATAACATTTATATATCCTACTTTCATCCAACCTCTACCTTATTTCAGTCTTAGATTTACAGTTAAACATATTAAACTTTTACCATCAGTCCGTTTGCTGAAGTTTCCTCAGTCGTATTTTTTGGATGAACTTATCTTCTCTAGATCCTTCAAGAAAGACGAGTACAGCATGCCCTGGCTTTTTGAATGTTGAAAGCTACTTTTCCATAGCTTTGCTATATGAAAAACATATGGCTAGCTATAAAATCCTTGGTTCATATTAATACTTTCTCTGAGCTTTTGGAAAATGCTGCCACATTGTTTTCTTGCTTTGCATGCTGTTTTTGAGAAGTATCATCATAGTCTAATTCTCTTGCATGTGTGCATTATTCAGTCTCTTGGGCTTTGAGAGTATTTATTCTAAGTTTAATAGTTTACTAGGCTGGGTCTTGAAGTTGATCTTTTCAGGTCCATTTTCCCCAGGGTACTGTGCACTCTTTCAATATAGAGGCTTGGGACTTCTTTTACTTCCAATAATTTTTCTTGGATTATTGTTATAAAATATTGACCTACCTATTTTGTCTCTCTGCTCAGAAATTCCACTATGTATATGTTGGGTTTTCTTTGCCTTACTTTTAAACCACTTTTTCACCAATCCTTGTTAATTTTTTCTATATCCCATTTCTGTTGTCTTTGTTGGGTTTCTGTCTTTCTTTACTGCCCCTTATTAAATTGCTGTTTTTGACATCTGGTAATTTAATCTTCATTTCTGAGGTGATCTTTTAAAAATTTTTCTCCTGAGTTAAGTCAACTTTCTTTTCATTTTTTCCTGATTTTTTGTACGTTTTGCTTTTTCACTTGAGCTTCTCTAAGTCAAAGTTGTTTGAGGATATTTAATTCAGTTTGTAACGTTATATTACTTCTAGACTGTTTTCTTGTTAGGGGTAGATTTTCATCATTTGTGGTGTTTTGACTTTCATTTTCTGTTTTCTTCATCTAGTAGCTTTATTAGGCTCTTTCAAATTTTTAAAAATTTTATAGATTTAAAGTGGCTTATAAGATTCTCAGTTCAGAAACAGTTCGTTCTGACCAGATAGTAAAGTAAAGGTTTTTTTTCAGTCGATGATTTTGTGTGTATGTCATAGGGAATGGGTGTAGGTTCTGACTTTTTGTTTTTATTCTAGCTTTTGTGATTCTAAAAATTCCCACTTTGCTTCCTTTTCTCCTTCAATCTCCAATCTTCCAAGAGTACTTCTTCCTTCTTTTTATCTCATTTTTACCCATTGAACCTATTTCACCTATTGAACACTACCACCTTGAGTCACATGTTCTTTCAAGTCCTTTTCGTGTACTCTTAGTTTTGATCTACCAGGAATTGTTTTAGCACTTTCATGTGTAGTGTGGTCTTTGTCTTTCTGGAAAGTATTTTAGATCAGCCATGTACTCTCTGCTAGCTTACCTCTTTTCTCTTCCAAATTGTTTTTACATAGCTCTTGTTCTCCACATAGGATGACAAGGATGATTGTGTTGAAAACTTTAGAGATATTTCATTTATATTTGGTTCTTATTTTTGTACCAAACAGGCCTATGACATTTTAAGACCTCTCTATACATTAATTATGCTGAAATTGTGGATTTTGTATAATTTTATTTTTGCTTCTTTTCCTGTGTTGTTTTTGAATCATATGTGGGAAAATTTGGTGTTAAGTAGTTACCAATTTCTTCAACTACCCAGATCCAACATGAATTAATGGTTGATTGATTGTGGGAAGTCATATATCTAGAAAAATCAATAATGACTCCTAGGTTGTTTGCTTAATCAACTAAGTAGATGATGGTGACATTTATTTAAACATGGAAAATTAGTGGTGACTAAGGCTTGGAGTGAAAATAAAAGGGAAAACAATTCTTTTAGATGATTGTATATTTGATTGTGAGTATTTCAGGTAGACAGATGGATAGATGAGCCTGGATCTCAGGAATATCAATGTTAGAAAAACTACTTTGAGAGTCATGAGAACATAATATTCAAATCCTTGCAATTTATTATAATCTCCTAGTGAGAGTTAGGATACAAATGATGAAAGAGGATATAAAACCAACCTCCAGGTCACTCCAGTGTGTTGAAGTCAAGTAAAGGAGAAATACATAGGCAAAAAAAGGGATAAAGAACAGGTAGTGAAGTAGGAGAAAAGTCTGGAATGTAGAATGACTTAAAGCGAAGATAATTAAACCGGTCAAGGAGGGAATGGTCAGTTGCAGCTAATGTTGATGAGAGATTAAGGAAGATGGAGTTGCAGCAGTGACCATGAGTGCTGACCATATAAAAGTCTTAGTGGACTTAGTGTAGTCTGATTGAAGGGAGTTCCAGAGACTTGGTGAGTTGAGGCAATGGAGTCAGCAAGTAGAGATAAAACTTACAAGAAGATTTTCAGAGGGTGGGTTTGATTTTAAATTTTCCAAATGGCTTGCATGCTACTTGGGGGCTTCCTTTCTTAGAGTATGGCTCATGGCCTTGGCTATTGCCTCAAGTGGAGCCTAATGCCTTCCAGGAAGATCTCATAAACCTGATAGTGAACATTTGTCCAGTTAGAAGTGTCTGTAACCAATAGCCACCTATCCTGCAACCTGAGGCCGCACCTTGCCATTCACTGTTGGTGACTGAGGGTCTGCAGAATCCAGCATATGTGCTTTCTAGTGAGCTAGCACTCAAGTGCCCCTCTGCTTCTGTTACCCATTTAAAGGTATTCCTCATGCATTATCCTTTGAGGAGGAGGCTACCACATTATGTAGTCCTAATGGTTCTGAGTGACTCAAGGTTTCCAGATCTTATCTGATTGTTCAAGGTCCTGTGTCAAGTCAAACAGAATTTTGTAATATCACAAACCACTTAGCCTGTTTTCCAAAGAAACCTGTGCTACATTGTCTTTGTGTGCCTGCCTGCAACCCAAGAAAGCAGAGCATATGACCTCAGTGACAAAGGGGTATTTGCCTGCAGACACCTCAGAAAAGAAGGCCACTTGCTTGAAGATTACTTTGTATTTTAGCCTGGCTTATTATATGTATAATCTTGAAAAATGTTATTTAATCTTGTGAGAAAAAAATGGACACTGTCGTATCCACCTCACAGTCTTGTTATAAGCATTAAAAGACATAAACCATGCTAAGTAGGTATGAGACAAGAGAATCACTGGAACCCGGGAGGCAGAGATTGCAATGAGCCAAGATTGCAACATTGCACTCCAGCCTGGGCAAAAAGAGCAAAACTCTGTTTCAAAAAGAAAAGAGGACATCTTTAAAAAAAAAATTCTTAGTGCTTCTTTCAGGTAACGGACATGTTAAGTGAGTGAGTCCCATTGGGGCTAAACAATAGCTTAAGGGTCAGTGCAATGGAAGAAAGTCAAGGAGAGTCAGTTTGTGGGAAGGCTAGACTAAGGACCCAATGCTGTCAATACCATAAGCCCAGGCTGATCCATATGCATGGGGTGGGGTGGGATGGTGGGGGGGAGCTCTAGAGTCAAACAGAGCCAAAATATGCTTTCCAAAGGTAGGGGAATGTTGAGGTAGGATCACTGCAGCCACTCTTCTGTTCTAAGGCACCACCATCTCATCATTTGACTATACCACCACCTTCTTCTCACTTGTTTCTTCTTCTTCTTGTTCCTCTTGCACCCTAAGTCTATTCTCTATATAACAGCCTCTACCTTTAATGACTTCCTGTTGTTCTTAAAATATAGACCAAAACTCTACAGTTCCAAAAGGTCTCCCGGTCTTATGTCGCTAGCTTCATTTTACATCATGCCCCAGGTAGTTCATTATGATGATAGCCATGCCAGACTTCTGTATGTCTTCAACTGCACCATGCATTTTCCCACTTTCAGGCCTTTGCATGTCTGTTTCTGAGTCTGGGATGACCTTCGTGATGCTTCATGTGTCTAACTTCTACTTATCTTCTCAGGGTAAGGTTAAATGGTCTTTTTAAAAGCAGCAGACCATCTCCCTTCCCACTCACACCCCATACCATCTCCCTTACACATGCACAGCACCTGGCACTTCTCACTTACTTTAGTATACTAAACTTTTAAACACAACCTCATTTAATTTACTGTACTAAACTTAAATACAGATTGACAAATTTTTCACCAAGTAAATACATACCTATGTGTGTTTATTGCATATCTCCCAGTGTTTATTGCAACTTTTAATTAGATACTTGTTTGTGAGAATTGTTGTCTAATGTTTGTCTCTCCCCAGGTCTGCATGCTTTATGAGGACAGGGACCATGTCTACTTTGGTCATGTTTGTAGCTCCAGTACCTAACCTGATGTGTGACACATAGTGATTATTCAATAAATATCTGTTGATCAGTTGACCAAATGAATACATGAACAAAAATTAGATAGACTATCAGGATCTCAGCCCAGTCTTAGAGGAGAATTAAGGCCTGAGTTATTGGGGAAACTATGGAAAGACGCTGAGGTCAGGTCTAAATTCCATCATATCAACTGGGAAGCTCAGTCTTAGACAAAACAAAGACACCAGTTGGGATAACTGTGAAAACTATTTGAAAACTATGGGATCAGGGTTAAATCTACATCCTAATAAATGAGGAGTCTAATAGGGCAGTAAAGTAAGAATTGTATGTATTAGCCAGGTACCTAGGGCTTCTTGATCAGGTTAGCAGCCTAACCCAAGTCTTTCTGGATGATAAACAGCAACCATGAGACATCTGATGACCTAAACAGTTCCACTGTGAACTCCTCAATTGAAGAGGCATCCTAAAATTTCAGTAAATAATTGAAGGATGGATGGATGGATGGATGGTTAGATGAGTCAGTCTTGACCTAGTATTAAAATGGAGGCTATAAGTAGATACAGGTATGAGGCATTTTGAGTAATAAGGTAGGTAATAGCCTACCAAAATAAATAAATAAGTAAAATAATTTGCATGAAGTGAGGTATTATGAAGTAGTATCAAGAAGACAGAGTACTGAAGGTAAAGGAGTACTGCCCCGTAGCTAAAACCAGACGCAGCATTGAGGACTGGAAGCAACCTTGGTAGCGTGGCCTGCCTATTCTACCAAAGTGGCCTTTTCTACCCCATTCTCCATTATTTAATTGATGGGGAAATTGAGTCACAGAAAGGGACAGAGAGTTACCCAATATTGCTGCACTGGCCAAGCCTTGAGTAGAAGCATTTCTCAACAGAGCACAACAGTAAGGGCATGATGTTCTACCCCAGGGTGATTTATACCTGCATGCAGATTTTAGTCTGGAGTGGGAAGTGGAGCATGGGTGAGGTTAAAATGATAAGGAAATGAAATTATGTTGTACTGTCCCAGAATATATTACAAACCTGGAATTAGGGTATAGTAGAGATCAAATAGAAAATACAGCTTTTTTTTTTTTCCATTCCCCAGAGACTTATATAATCTGAGAACAAAGAAAGTGCTCATTTCCTTTTGTTGAAAAGACTGGGAACTTTGGACATAGGCACACTGGCCAGAGCTCTCCTCTAATAGACATCAGAGTATCCAGAATATACCTGATTTGCTTGCTGACAATCCAGTCACTCAGAAGGTCAAGAGAATGACTTAAGGCTTTGTTATTCTGTACCTAATTCTGACCAACAGAGACAAATTGGTTGTGGAATTAAAGTTGTTAGGAACTTAGGAGAAAACAAATGTGTTGACATCATGTTTGTCAGTCAGGAAGACTTAAGCATAATCGTATATATACTCTAGATCATAGAAAACAGACTTTAAAACATGTAGTGCTGAAGGGGTGATTTTAGGAAATGGCTCATTTTCCCGCACGAAACTGTGGAAGGGAAGATTAAGGAAAGTTAAAAACTTCTCACAAATGACACAATGTACAAGAGAAGATAGAATAAACCACTGCACTAATTTACAATCTCATCAACAGAGCATTCCCCATTCTCTGCAACCTTGCCAACATCTGTTATTTTTTTGACTTTTTAATAATAGCCATTCTGACTGGTGTGAGATGGTATCTTGTTTTGATTTGCATTTCCCCGATGATTAACAATGCTGAGCATTTTTTCATGTTTGGTGGCCGCTTGTACGTCTTCTTTTGAGAAATGTCTGTTTATGTCCTTCGCCCACTTTTTAATGGGGCCATTTGGTTTTTTTCTTGCTGATTTGTTCAAGTTTCTTATAGATTCTGGATATTAGTCCTCTGTCAGATGTATAGTTTGCAAATATTTTCTCCTATTCTGTAGGTTTACTCTGTTGATAATTTTGTTTTTGTTTTTGTTTTGCTGTGCAGAAGCTCTTTAATTAGGCTCCAATAGTCAATTTTTGTTTGTGTTGTATTTGCTTTTGAGGTCTCAGTCATAAATTATTTGCTTAGGCCAGTGCCCAGAAGAGTATTTCGTAGGTTTTCTTCTAGGATTTTTATAGTTTGAGGTCTTACATTTAAGTCTTTAATCCATTTTGAATTAATTTTTATATGGTAAGAGGTAGTGATCCAGTTTCATTCTTCTGCATATGGTTATCTGGTTTGCCCAGCATCTTTTTTTGATTAGGGTGTCCTTTCTCTGTTGTTTATTTTTTTCATCTTTGTTGAAGATCAGTTGGCTGTAGGTGTGTGGCTTTACTTCTGTCCCTGTGGAAAGCAGTTTGGAGACTCTTAAAGAACTAAAAGCATTACCACCATTTGACCCAGAAATCCCATTACTGGGTATATACCCAAAAGAAAAGTAATCATTCTAACAAAAGGAGACATGCACTTATATGTTTATCACAGCACTATTCACAATAGCAAAGACATGGAATCAACCTAGGTGCCCGTTAGTGGTAGGTTGGATAAAGAAAACATGGTTCATATACTCCATGGAATACTATGCAGCCATAAAAAAGAATAAAACCATGTCCTTTGCAGCAACATGGATGTACCTGGAAGCCATTATCCTAAGAAAATTAGTGCAGAAAGAGAAAATCAAATGCCACATGATCTGTCTTGTAAGTGAGAGCTAAACATTGGGTACATGGACATAAAGATGGAAACAATAGACATTGGGGACTCCACAAGTGGGGAAAGAGGGAGAGAGGCAAGGGTTGGAAAACTACATATTGGGTGCTATGTTCATTTGTTCACTGTTTGGGTGATAGGTTCAATAGAAGCCCTAACCTCAGCATTCCATAATATATTCATGTAACAAGCCTGCAAACCAACCCTCTGAATCTTAAAAACAAAACAAAACAAAACAAAAAAAACTGCAGAATTCCCTTTATTGTGACCACGTTTTAATAGAATATTCCCACAGAAAGCAGATTAATGTTCACATTTGCAGAGAAGAAGTGACCACAAGAAGCATGAGGGAAACTTCTGAGGTGCTGGCAATGTTGAGTGTTTTGATCTGGGTGCTGGTCATAGGTGTGTGTTTACTTGGTGAAAACTTTGTCAAACTGTATTTTGACCCAGCCATCCCATTAATGGGTATATACCCAAATGACTGTAAATCATGCTGCTATAAAGACACATGCACACATATGTTTATTGTGACACTATTCACAATAGCAAAGACTTGGAACCAACCCAAATGTCCAACAACGACAGACGGGATTAAGAAAATGTGGCACCTATACACCATGGAATATTATGCAGCCATAAAAAATGATGAGTTCATATCCTTTGTAGGGACATGGATGAAACTGGAAACCATCATTCTCAGCAAACTATCGCAAGGACAAAAAACCAAACACCACATGTTCTCACTCATAGGTGGGAACTGAACAATGAGAACACATGGACACAGAAAGGGGAACATCACACTCCGGGGACTGTTGTGGGGTGGGGGGAGGGATAGCATTAGGAGATATACCTAATGCTAAATGACGAGTTAATGGGTGCAGCACACCAACATGGCACATGTATACATATGTAACAAACCTGCACATTGTGCACATGTACCCTAAAACTTAAAGTATAATAATAATAAAAAAAGAAAAAAAAACTATATTTAAGTTTAGTATACTCGTCTGCATGTATATTACACTTCAAATTAATTGTGCAACAATTATTAAGTTTTAATCTGTTTCCTTCAGGATGTATTTTTTAAATGCTTAAATTTGCATGTTGTAACAAAAAATGCACTTTGCTTTATTTATTTAATATTCTCTTATGTGTATCATCCCATGTTATTACACGGCCCTCACAATCATTTTTGCTAACAGCTCCATGATATTCTACTATGTAGATAGACCCCAGTTTTCTTTTTGGAATTTTTTTTCTTTTTATGTTTTTAACACATACAAATTGTAAATATTTATGGGGTACATAGTGATGTTTTGAGACCTATAATGAATAGTGATCAGATCAAGGTAATTAGCATATTCATCATCTTGAATATTTACCATTTATTTGTGTTAAGAACATTCAGTATCCTCTGTCTAGCTATTTGAAACTATATATTTTGCCTAACTATAGCCATCCTACAGGGCTACAGAACACTAGAACTTATTCCTTCTATCTAGCTATGATCTTGTATCCTTCAACAAATCTTTCCCTTTCTCTCGCTCCCCTTCCTAACCTCTAGTATCTGCTGTTGGTTGCCTTTGTACTCTGTTTATTGTTTCCTTTTCTGTACATAATTTTTTAGTTTTATATAATCCCACTTGTCTATTTTTGCTTTCTTTGCCTATACTTTTAAGGTCTTATTCATAAAATATTTTCCTAGATCAGTGTCATATGTTTGGTTTGAGACCATTTCCTTTATGTTTTCTTCTAGTAGTTTTATAGTTTCAAGTTTTACATTTATGTCTCTTATCCATTTTGAGTTGATTTTTGTATAGGGTGAGAGGTGGGGGTCTAGTTTCATTCTTCTGAATATGGATGATCCATTTTCCTAGCACCACTTATTGAAGACACTGTCCTTTCCCCAGTGAATGTTCTTGGTGACTTTGTCAAAAATCAGTTGACTGTAGATATGTGCATTAATTTTGACGTTTTTAAAAATATTATTTCATTGGTTTATGTGTCTGTTTTTATGCCAGTACCATGCTGTTTTTGTTATTACAGCTTTATAGTATATTTTAAAGTCTGTTAGTGTGAAACCTCTAGCTTTATTCTTTTTGTTTAGGACTGTTTTGGCTGTTTGCGGTCTTTTGAGTTTTCATACAAATTTTAGGACGTCTTTCTATTTCTATAATGAATGCCATTGGTATTTTGATAGAGATTGTATTCAATCTATAGATTGCTTTGGAGAGTCTGATTATTTTACCAATATTAATTCTTCCAATCCATGAGCATGGGATATCTTTCTACTTGTATCCCTTTCAATTTCTTTCAACAGTATTTTTGGTTTTTCTTGTACAGGTCTTTTACCTCCTTGGTTAAATTGATTTCTAGCTATTTTATTACTTTTGGTAGCTATTGTAAATGGGATAGCCTTATTGATTTCTTTTTTAGGTAGTTTATTGTCCATGTATAGAAACATTACTGATTTTTGTATTTTTTAAGTAGTTTATTGTTCATGTATGGAAACATTACTGCTTTTTATATGTTGGTTTTGTATTCTGCAACTTTACTGAATTTGCTTAGCATTTCTAGGAGGGTATTTTTGGTAAAGTTTTTGGGTTTTTCCTATACATAAGGTCATGTCATGTGCAGACAGAGACAGTTTGACTTTCTTCTTTCCAATTTGGATGCCCTTAAATTTTTCTCTTGCCCAATTGCTTTGGCTAGGACTTCCAGTACTGTGTTGAATAAGAGAGACCACAGCTTTCTTTGCCATGCCTGTGTGGTTAGACAGATACATCGCTCATGATTTTCATTTTTATAAAGAACACTGGAACCAACATGTTTGAATATAAAGCTTCATTCATATTTAAAGTTATTCCCTGAGAAAAGAGTCCTAGATGTCTAGACAGATGAGACTGAATTTCTTTAAAGTGAAGATACATGTTTACAAATTACTCTCAGCAGTATTAGCCTCATCAAACCTTTGCCCTCTGCTGTATTCAACAATCATACACAGAATTGGCAAGTTTTCTAATATATTACTTTCAAAATCTTTTTTTGTTGTCGTTGTATTACCATGAGGTGGAAGATCATTCTAACCATCTATAGTCTCCTGGCACCTCTCCCAGTCTACACAATTTCTCAATGACAGTCATTGTGACACTGTACAATCATTTGCATGTCTTCTTCAGTGTTCTAGATTTCATGCTTTATTTAACCATCTGAAGCTCTTTAAACCAAAACACAAGGTATGGTGCTATTGGAATGGAAGCCAACAGAAGCTGAAAAGCTTTGTCCAAACATGAAAACAGAAATGAGTTTGCTCACTTTAATTGTCATATGCAAGATTTAACTTGTAACTTAAGCTTTTTGTACATCACATTTAGAGCAATATCCTTTACTGTTACTTTTTTTCTCAGCCATTTCTCTTTTTTTTAAATCTTCTGGGTATGTTCTTTTAAAAAACTTTGTTATTGAAATATAACATGCTTCAAATTTTGTGTGAAGATTTTATATGAATGATTCATATATTTGAACCATAACTTGTCATGTTTTTTAACATTTCCAAATTATCTACTTTATAAAATGAAATAATTGTTTGTTTTAAAGAGAGACACTTCTGGTTTTTTTGAAGAAGAAAACACTTGTTCTGAAGAACAAGTCATGTCAACCCAACCTTCTTTCTTTAAGACAGTTTTTGCACTGATTGGAGAAATGCAATAGACAGAGTATCAGTGTCTAAAAGGAATTTGAACTTATTCTCAAGCTCAATGCATAAGCAGTTTAGGGTATTAGTAATTAGTTCAGATTCTGATTAACAGATGAATGTCAACCTGGAAGAAGGAATCTAGTACATGTCATAAGGTTCTACCATTGGCATTATCCAGATTGTTACTTATAAAATGATCTGGATGAAATTAAAGAAAAAAATGATTTCTAAAATTTTTCAGCTTGTGGAGACTGTGATGATGGGCTGTAGTACTTGGATCAGTTAAAGAAGATGGAAATTGCAGTGGTAAATATGACTCTGTACTTGGGTTTCAAAAATATAGCCACACTTGTACATGTAGAAGCAGGCTTCTAACCAATACTTTTACTTTTGGTTAGGGGAGACGGATAAACACTAAGATGTTGGCTATGTTAATAGAAGCCCACTATAAGTAAGGATAATAGTGATAGTCCAGATAATCACATATCAATATAATCATATATCAATAAGAGCATGTATAGACTGCTGTTTTGTGTTCTAGTCACTGCACATTAAGGGGAGATAGTGGAGTTTGTCCTAGAATGAGCAGCTAGGATAGCTCAAAAGACTTGAACTCTTATAATATGAGGAATTGATAAAGAAGAATGTTTATGAGCCCGAGAACCATCTTTCATTATCCAGACCTCTTTTTTACACAAGCAAAAGCAGACTTTCTGTGCATTTTGAGGAAGAGAATCAAGACTATTGGCGATAACTATGAGATTAATTATGGGGAGTCATACTTGGACGTAATAGAAGTGATCATTTCTAGCATTCAGAGGTGTATCTAGATGGAATAGAATCTGCCATAGACATTGTCATTTCTTACCTACTTCTGGATACATGGGAAGATTCCATTTCCCCATCTCACTAAAATTAGGCATGGCCATGTGTCTGGTTCTAGCCAAATAAAACACGCATAGAAGTGAAAGTGTCGCTTCTGATTCAAAGCATTTGACTGATAGTGCTTTACCCTTTAGCACTCTCTCCCCTTGGGTTAAAATGGATGTAGCAGCTATGATCTCTGAGTGGTTACAATGGTCAGAGTGTCTCCCAATCACCCCCATTCTCACCCCTTAGCCCTAGCCACACACCTACATTGGGCAGGTAGTTTGAATGGAAAATAAACCTCTGCTGTTTTTAGCCACCGAAGTTCATGGGTTTTATTATGGCCTCCTAACCTTTCCTATCTTGATTGCCACTAATGCCTTCAAGATGCAATGGTTCTTTGTGAATGAGCTGCAGCAAGACAAGAATTGGATGATTGACAGATTTTTGGTTCAGCAACTCACATACTTGCATTCTTTGCATTTTACTTTCATTGCTACACTGAATTCCGACTATTGTTGGGGGTATAATTTAGTCAACTGGAATTTTCAGCTGGTTCCAGGACCTCCTAGGAGATGAATCCCAGTAAAGTGGGCAGAGATAATTCTCTTCCTAAGCACACTCTTCATTAACTCCACTGTGTGCCCAGCAACATCACGCACTTATGAATCCTTTTTACTTTGGCAACAGCTAACAACAACTAGATAGTTCACCTAGCAAAGATTCTATTGCCACACACATTATTTATGAAGGCTGCGAGGCCCACACAAGAGCTCAGGGGAAAAGTAACTTTTGAACATGAACTTTGCAGTTTGAGTTTGATGCGTTTCATATAGACTGGACTATTGCCAAGTATCTCTTCCATCTGTGCATGTAGATGCATTATTGCTAGTAACATAGTTTCCCAAGGATGCCCTGCTTCCATCTGCTCACTCATGCAGCTGAACAAAGCATACTGCATACCCCAAGTACCCACTAAGTGTTATTGTTAAAGATGATGAGGGCTGGGAGTTATCTGATATGTTTATAAAGTGGTTCTGTCTGGGAATGAGGTTTATGAGATGGTAGGAGCCAGGAAGTGAACTGAATAACATGTGTACCTAGCCTGAGAAAAAAATTAAAAAATGGAATTAAAAGGTGATCCAATGGGGAAAAAAATGGAAAGGGCAAATTTAAAATTATAATTAAAAATACATATGCATGCATATATATGCAAATATGTATGTATATTTGTCTTTATATAACAATTTTATATAACTCACAACTAATTAATTGGCATCTCATTTTTGTTGTTCACAGGAGACCAAAATCAACTGTGTTCGTCTGGCTACAAAAGGTATGTTGGCATCTGCTTGTCTGTCTTCACCTGTTCTTCAGCCTTTAAGTATTCCTTTGTAGCCATACAGAGAAAGTTTAGGCAACAATAACTCAAAACAAGAAAGAATTGTTATTTTCACTGGAGTCATTTGCATCTAGAACATACATTCTAGGGTGTATATTAGTAGCACAGTGCGTAAAACAGAGTAAAAGTTTAAAACATATTTACTGAATGGATGGATGGGTGGATGAATGTATAAAAGGATGGACTGGTACATTGATCAGTGGAGTGATGGATATAAATTTACTCAAATATTCTTTTGATATGTGTTTTTCTTATATTTGGGTCTATGTTTATGTGGGTATTTTTTAAGCATGTCTATTAGACCCATCTACTGAGTTTTGAACTTTGTTCAATTGGTATATGGCTTTCAAAAATGAGGTGATTAGTACTGGGGCCTTTAGACAAACGCTGCATTATTATGTAGTTGGCATTTTCAACACTTATCCCCAAAACTAAGGCAGCATTGTTCAGGCTCATCACTTTTGTTTTCCTAATTATAATTGAATTGCCTGGCTCTTTCAATTGGTACATGTTTCTGTTTATTACTCTTTTTAAAAAAACAAAATCAATGAATGGTTTGCTATCATTTAACCTATTACGGGGTTGAATAGTTAGAAATCAGATTTATCTTTTTGTTACAGAGTTGATATTTTTAACAGCAAACTCTCCCCATACACACACTACAAAATTGGGCGATTCTACTCTGTTCCCTGAATTTACTGACAGCATACATAGTTTCATAGACTGCTTCCAAGGAGATGAAAGTTATAAACATAAGTAGGCATATAACCATAGATTTAAAGTACAGACAAAAGCGACGACCCAAGTATGTATGTGTATGTGTATGTGTATGTGTATGTGTGTAAATATATAGACACATGCACAACGCACAAAACCACACAGAGGAACATACACGCACACACGGGCAGAGTGGGGAGAAAAAGAGAGAAAAAAATCTACAGCTACTTGACAAAATGTGCACCAAGACCCATCACACATGACTTTTATAACTTTGAAGAAAATCAGCCCAATATGTAGGCACAAAAGAGAAGATGCAGGAGGAAGAAGAAAACAGAAGCGCTAGGGCTCCCTGTGATAAGAAGTCACCCTGATTTCACATAAGTCACAGAGGGTGGCATGTCCCTAACTTGTTCCCTCTCAGGAACTCAGGCTCCTGGATGGAAAGAGATAAAATACTCCCTGTGAGGCAAGGAGAATTGATGGCCTGCAAACAAAAGTGACACAAATCACAGGTCTTGGCAGACTTTTCCACTGTAGAAAACAGATAATGCAGAAGGAAGAACACCATCAATTGGGTAGCACTAGGGCTCTAGACAGCAATTGGGACAGCTAGGTGTCTGCAGCCTGCTTAAACAAGCAGCTGGAGAGGGAAGGAAACTCACAGCGAAACCTCCTTCACTGTGGTATGCTTTATGGCTCCTCAGTGGCTTTTGATTTCTAGACCAGGAGAGGTGGATGCAATGGATTTGCGCTCCATGGGGTAGGTGGGATTCTAAGGACACCCTCTGGGATGTAAGCTCTATAAAGGGTAGCTGGCTGGGTCATAATTTCTGAACTGAGAATTGGAAACATGAGACCTGACAAGCAATAGGAACATGGGGACAGTGGGAGAAGCTCTAAAACTGTACTCTCCTGAAAACTTCAGGACTGCAGTCCTCAGAGGCATAGGAGCCCACTCTGCTGGGCTTCTCTAGAGTTGCATTGCTGATGTGCAAGAGAATTGCAGTGACATTTAAAGAACCAGACAGAAGAGTCCTCTACCTCTCCTTAGCATAAGGGCTTCCCCTCTTGCTTGAGCTTTAGGTTACCATCTTTCCTTAAGTGAATGGAGTGTGTATGCAGGTAAAGTGAGCACGTGTGAAAGGATAGGAATGCATGAATGAGTGTGAATGCCCAGCTGTCCAAGTCCAGGCAGGCTTCTGAGAGGTCAGGGTATTGGGGAATCTGAGCATCTGCATCCTGGTTTTCTAATTTGGTGAGATCCAACACTTGAACCCAAAGAAATGCGGCTCCAGTAGCACTTGGGAATGGGGTAGAGAACTAGATAGTGCAGAATGCCAGTCGGACACTGTTCAGTTACCCCTCTCACCACATCAGATAAGAAGGATGCTTGGGAAAGGGAAGCAGATCTGTGTTTGATGAGTGTCTACTTGGTACCTGGTACTATGCTTAGAGTATCTAGGATTGATTAAAGGCAAACCGTATCTGTTATAAATCCGTCCACTGCTTGTGAGGAGTCTGTATCAAGAACCTAAAGCTGGGAATCAGTATTCTGTTTATCCCATCCCTTCCTGACCACCTGGATCAAATTTCCTCTAGGCAGGCTTGCTGAAAACAGTATTCTTTTTAACACAGGAAGATACTGAGAATCCCACAGACTTTGGAAGCATACAAAGTCCCAGAGATGGGTCATCAGTATTTCCCAAGGCTATTCCCTCTCTCTGTCATCACAGCACCTGCTTCATGGGTCTGATAGAGGTCATCCAGATCCTGAAGTTCATATGTCAGACTCGAGGCCAGTACTCTGGTGATGAAGCAACTTGCTGCTGTCTAGTCCCTGACCCTGGAGAGTCCAGCCACTGTCTATGACCAGCTATATGAATCCCACAGAACCAGATGGTTGCCAGTTGTAACAGCCCTAAGCACTCATTCAGGATCATTCTAACTTGACCCCAAGCCTAGTACCCCTTACACAATAATATTAGACACACACCTGGCTCCCGCATGTGTCTCCAACCCTTTCCTTTCTGTAATGTTGCTACTGGTAACTCAGGATCTAATTTAGTACTGCCCAGCTTGGAGGGTTGCAAAGTAATGGACCTGTATTAGTTTCCTGTGGCTGCTGTAACAAAGTCCTACAAATTGGTTGGCTTAAATAACACAAATTTATTTTCTCACAGTTCTGGAGGTCCGAAGTCTGAAATCGAGGTATCTGCAGACTTTGTTCCTTCTGAGTGTTGTGAGGAAGAATCTTTTCTACATGTGTCTCTTAGCTTCTAGTGGTTTGCTGGCAAATCTTTGGCATTTCTTGGCTTTTGGAAGCACCACCCTGATCACTGCCTTACCATCACATAACATTCTCCTTTTCTGCTTGACTGTGTTCAAAATTCCCCTTTTTATGAGGATACTACCACCTAATCCAATAAGGATGTTTGATTAGGGTAGCAAAAGGCAAGGGAATTTCCTTGAATATAAGAGCTAAAAGACATTTTGAGCACCTTGCTTGACACACTCTAGACCTGGGAATCAATCTGATCAGAGCCATAGAGAGAAAACTGCAGCCAGGCATTAAGTGATGGTTTGGATTTAAAACTATTATTCAGACTCTGAAAGGAAGACAATAGAAAGCCACAGAGCAAAAAAGAGCAATTCAAAAATCAGGTTTTGTTCTTATCATTAAAACAGGAAATGTTAGAAAGGGCAAGTGAGCAGGGGGATCAGAACCATTAACAGTGTTTATCCTACCTTTGGAAGATGAGGGATGGGCTCAACATAGGCAGCAGGTTGACGATGTCAGCCACAGGTGCTCAAGGTGATCCTTTAGAAAATGGAGCATGTGGAAGCTTGTGGTAGGGACTTAGACTTCAGAGGTGCTAATGCTCAAGTAGAGAGAAAATAACCCTTCCCATGGGAGGTACATTATCCCATCTGGTAGAAGATGCCCCAGGCTGCAGCTGCTAAAGGTGGTACCCAGGTATCTCAATTCATGTCCTCTGGCTGAGACAGAGCAGGCCAAGGGAAAATTGTTTCTGACCTAGTTGTTCAATTCTAGAACTATATTGGTCAGTCCCCCTTTGAGAAACTGATGCCCAGTCCCATCCAAGTTCTCTTACCCATTGATGTCCTGTCTTTCTAATTCTTCCATGACTCCTTTCCTGTACTCCTCTGTTCATTTTGCTACTTTTTCTTACCCACAGGCCTTGCCCCACCAGTCTTGCCTGCATGATCCCTTCCTCCCTCCAGCCTCCTCTAAGCTTCTATCCTTTTATTCTCTTATTACACTCCAGCACACTGGTCTTCTTTCAGTTCTTCAGGCACATCAAACTCCTCCCAAGCTTGGGGCCTTTGCTCATCTTGCCCTCTCTCTGAAATGCTTTGGCTACTATATGTGTCTCCTTAACAGATAAATATCTTAACAGATAAGTATCTTTAAGATGGCATCTTAAACCTTATGTCCTCAGAAGACCATCCTGACCTCTGTTTTAATGTATATCCCCAGTTTCCCACTCTCACTAAACCCTGTACTTTTCCTTCATGCACTCATCACAACTTGCAAATATATATATATATATATATATATATATATATATATATATATATAGTCTGCTTACATGTTTAATGTCTATCTCCCTGCTAGACTCTAAGTGACGTAAGTGCAAAGACTGTGCTTATTTTGAGCACTGTTGTATTATTCCCAGATCTTAGCATATACTGATACTCAATGAAATGCATTGGATGAACAAATGGATGGATGGATGGATGGATGGATGGATGGATGGATGGATGGACGGATGAGTGGATGACTAACAGGTCATTATTCTTCTATGGCTTCATTTTTTTCAAATGCAACTTACATGTCAGGATTGTTCTCTTAAAAGTTAGGAGTAAAAGTGACAGAGGTAAAGGGTCCACTGTGGGATCTGCAATCCCCACTAACAAGGCCAGCCAGCCTTTGTTTCTGTTCCTGCTGTGACAGAGATCTCTCTACCCACTATGGAGTTGCTTCACACTTTGGACACTTCCATTTGAGAGGGCTTCTATGTTATGAGTCCAAACTGACTCATTATTTTTCTGCCCATCAGTCTTTGAATTCAAATAGATTCTGTCTACTATTTCTCCTTCCAGAAAATGAAATTTGCTTCCTCTGACCTGCTCCTCCTGCCTTGATTAGGGTCAGGAAGGTGCATGCTTGCTTCTTCCCATTGGGTGGAACCATTCTGGCTGCCAGCAGGCAGCAGCACTCCCATCTTGTCTCCAGCACCAGCCGTCAAGGGAACACAGCTGGCTCTGCAGACTCCCGCTGGGTGCGCCCGAGTGGCAGTTAGAAAAATCAGCTTTGATTTGATTTGCAAACTGAGCCGAGTCATTGAGACAAAATAAACCCGGAAACCCATAAAGCCATTTGCAGAGTTGCTTTGCAGAAGACAGCCACAGTTTTAATCTAGTAAACACTCTCTAACGATCCCATTAAAACAACCCCCTTGGAGTGGGTGCTGAAAGCTGAACTCCAGAATAATGAAGCATGGGATGAGGGGCCAGTGTCACCAGTAGTTTTGTTCTGCTTGGTGGCAGCAATGGACTAATGCCATTGTTTCAACAGTGACAGCAAGAGGTTTGGGAACTGGTCTTTTGTAAATATGCCTTTTCATAAGAGCTAAGCCTGAGGTAAAGCATTTCATCTGGCATTTTCATCTCCTCTTTCCATAATGGATTCTCACTCCTGCAGGGACCAGCAGGGAAACTAAATAGCCATTTTTCAGTGAGATGCTCTCATTTTACAGATGCTAAGACTGGGGCCCAGAGGAGGAGTGATGTGTCCATGCCTTGTTTATCCACAGAATCACAGCCACAGGTGGTGTGATAATCCTCTGCTATCAATAGGCAATGCCCACTCCCATTGATACAAGCCTATGTGGAAGATTCTTTTTTATATAGAAAGCTTCCTTGAGAGGTTGTGTGGAATAATTGGAAACTAGAAACACCTGGATTCAAATCCTGTCCCCCAAAATTTAGCTGTTAGACCTTGGACAAGTCAGTTAAAATCTACGACTCTGTCCCTTCACTTTTAAGCCTGAGATTGGTAGTCCTTTCTACCAAGTATTCAAGAACATAATATATAATTTTATATATATATATTTCCTTCTTTCTTTCTTCCTTTCTGAGTCTTTAATGTGGGACTTGGAGACCCAGACCTACTAAGCACAGATCCTCTCTCTCAGTTCTTTAAGGAAAAATCCAAAGCCCAGACTCTAGTCACTGCTTGTACAGTTCTGCAAATCAGCTGTTTGTCAAATGGATACAGGCTAGATCCAAAGCGAAGAAACCAAGAGGGGACAGGAGTGATGTTGGCCTCACTTTTCAGTACTTGACCTTTCCGTTGATAGGTTGTTGTCTCTAGATGAGATCCTGCAGAGCAATAGTATTCTTTTATGGACATGTATAGGATTGTGATCATCCCTTTTCTAGCCTTGACTATGACACTATCCTTTCTTCATCACCTGTCCAGCAATTTCAGGAGGGACCCAGGAGCATAGCATGTCCAAATCTAGCTAAAGCAACCAGGGTAGGGGCCATAATGGGGAATCACTTGTGAGAGGAAAGACTCTAGTGAGATAATCTATTGGAAAGATCTTGATTGTTGTTCAGTCTTGTCAAACTTTCAGAGGTGAAAGCTCAGATGGTGTGGCTGGAGGGTTTGGGCAGGACAATGCTATTCTTCCTTAGCTGAGTCTCATGAGATACATTTTCCAGGATTGGGGTCCTCAGAGTTACATGAGTGTAACAAATTCTTCTTGACTTGTGGTCCCCTTTGCTCTCACCCACTGTCTTCTAGGTCCTAAACTGTCAGTGGAAAAATACAGATTTTCCTAAAGGTTTTGCAAAAAGTTGGAGGAAGAGAACTATATCATAAGTACACATAAAATAGCCTAAAGATGACCTTTAAATATCCCAACCCTTTCTTTAATATTTTTCTTGCTACACAGCTGGCACATCTCTCTAGCCTTCTGTTCCTTTCCCTCTGTGCTACTCTCTAGATGTGGTCAAACTTCCCCCGCCACACATACCCCTTCCATACCCCACTTCCATACCCCACTCAGGAAGACAAAAGCTGGTTTGACAGGGTTCAGAAAAACAAGTGAGGACTAACTCTTGCCATTCAAGCATGTACCACAGGAGTTCCAATCCATTTTTCTCAACTAGAAATAGGAATTCTCTACTCAAGATCTGAGAGACTTGATCCCAAGTCTGTTATTGCAAAGCAGTTGCATCTTCTAAAGGAAAAGGGGGGCCTTTTAAAATTGGGAGTCTGGGAAGGAACACATTTGGGGTAGGCTGGAGACAAGGGTTATAAATAAAGAGAATAAAGCTCTATTGGAGATTTTAAACCCCATTGATGGGATCTCAATGTAATGTTTGAAGGGGGATTAAAAGGGGTTTGCAAAAATTAACCACCTATTGTGTGCCAGTCACAGGGCTTTGTGTGCTGACACAAGGTTTCAATGTGATGATAGAAGTAAAGCCTGGCACTTAGCACGCACTAAATAGTGGTCATCATTATTACTTAATGATGGGCCAAATGGGCTCAAGGGGTTAAATAAGGAGCTCAAGTTTCCTCAGAATTGGAAATCAGATCTGATTCTATCGTGTTAATACCATAGACAGGTGAGATTCATTGACCACTGACAGGATGCTCTGTCTCCTACCTATTTGTTAACCTCTTCCCATGCCTCTTTTCTAGTAATAATTGATAATAGAATATTTAGCATGTGATGGTCTTTGGCCTGTCTCCAGGAGTATTCAAGCTAAGTCCTGAAGCAGAAGGTGAGGTGGCTCAAGAAATCCTCAACTTTCTTCACTTCCACAACATATTGAAGCTAATAAACCAAAAAATTAGTTTGTCTTCAGGGTTGTCTGCTCCAGGGCCATCTGTAGCCCAGCAGCATCTCTCTGCATTCAACACTGATTGCTTTAGAAGGGACAAGAGTCAGAAGGGAAGTCTGAGGCATTCAGCATTCTGAGCTCCTTCTTTGCAGGCTAACACACACACACACACACACACACACACACACACACACACACACACACACTGTACAGGGCCTGGAAACAGTAAAGAGAGAAGGGTAATGAATCCTCAAAACATGATGTGGTCAGGGGACCAGGTGATGCAGGAGAAAGCAAGAGACCTCTACCTCGGCAACTGGATTAGTCAGGCTAGGCTAGGCTTTGCTGCCATAACAAGCTAATACCCAACTCCCAGTAGCTTAATACCACAAAGGCATATTTGTTGCTATGCCATCTGGAATATATGTGGTCTCAGAGAACCCCTGAGGAGGGGAAGAGAAAGCATGGAACTGGTAACTTGGATCTTAAATATGTCACTTGGAAATGACTCATGCCACTTCCACTTACATGGCCTTGATGAGAGCTAGTCACATGACAACAGCCCAACTGCAAGTTGACTGGAACTCTTTCCTATGCCCAAGGAGAGATGGAACAGACACTGGTAAACATGAGACATCACTAGAACCATATATGTAAATAGGACCTTTTACGTTTCTGCCTCCTTTTGTGTTTTGCTGAGATCCATGATCCATCCCACTATATTCTGCCCACCAACTAGAAAAATCTCTCCCCATTCCTGCATTTATCCAGCTGTCACTCTGTTCCTACCCCAGGTAGCTGAGCATTACTGCTAAGCACAGCATGGGTTGCAGACCCAGAGGGTAGAGTGGGGAGGCACCTCCTCTAGGCCCACCAACCCAACTAAGGCTTTAACTCTTTTCCATTTGATCCTCAAAATGACTTCATGAGATAATTATTACCTCCACTTTATAAGTGGAGAAACTAAAATTTAGAAATGTATGTAATTTTCCAAATGACACAGCTAGTGAGTGAAAAATACTGAATCAGACTTTCATGTATTCATTTAATTTTCAGTAAGCATGTATTGAGTACAACTTAGTATTGGTATGTAATCCCACATTCCCTAGTAGTTAAAAACATCATCTTTAGATTTGGATGGTCTTTGATTCCAGGTAGGAAAAGGTACTAAACTATTCTGTGTCTCTGTTTCCCCATCTATAAACCAATGACAATAACACCACTTATGGCTGGGTGCGGTGGCTCACGCCTGTAATTCCAGCACTTTGAGAGGCCAAGGCAGGTGGTTCACCTGAGGATAGGAGTTCGAGACCAGCCTGACCAACATGGAGAAACCCCATCTCTATTAACAATACAAAATTAGCTTAGCATGGTGGCCTGTAATTACATGCCTGTAATCCCAGCTACTCAGGAGGCTGAGGCAGGAGAATTGCTCGAACCTGGGAGGTGGAGGTTGCAGTGAGCTGAGATCATGCCATTGCACTCCAGCCTGGGCAACAAGAGTGAAACTCCATCTCAAAAATAAATAAATAAGTAATACCACTTACTTCACAGGGCTAATGTAAGAATTTCATGAGCAAATGTATCGAAAGTACTTAATATAATACCTGGCTTGTAAGAAACACTCAACAAATAGTAGCTCATGGGAGAGCCAACGAATAAATATAAGTCCAATAAGGGCTGCGGTCAAGGCAAAATCAGGATGTCACTGGTGGGCAAGAAGGGAGACATAAATCAACTTAGGGTAAGCTATTTCAGAATGTGTGATCACTAAGATAAGGTTTGAAAGAAGAGTGACATCATGTTGAACGAAGTTGGAAAGTAAGTCAAGAAAGTCCTCAAGCCAAGGGAGTAGGTATGCAAATCATTGAAGGCAAGACAGCATGCCACTGAATTTAAATGGGACAAGGCAAAGGAATGATGGCTAGCAGGCCAGTGTGACCAGATGAGGTTAGGAGTGATCAGGGGCCACCCAGGACTCTGTGTAGCCCCACTGTGTGAAAATGAATCAGAGAAGGGCTACTCTGTGTAGCCCCACACAGTGAAAATGAATCAGAGAAGGAGGACTAAGGCAGGGAGAAGGCTAAAGAATGGGAGAGCAGTTAAGAGGCTGCTGAAGGGGGCCAAGTGGGTACATGTAAGTCATCTGTTCTCTCAAGCCTTGCATTTCTTTTACTGACATGGGAGGGCGACAGTCTTTGTCTTGCCTACCTCAGAGCATTGGGGTTAAAGAAAAAAAAAACTAAAAAAATAGCTACTTAGAACAGGAGTTAGCAAACTCCTCTGTAAAAGGACAGATAGTAAATATTTTCAGCTTTTGCAGGCCTTATGGTCTCTGTCACAACTACTAAAGTTTGTCATTGTAGCTCCAAAGCAACCATACGTATAAGAATATGTATAAGAATGAGTGCAGCTGTGTTCCAATAAAACTTTGTTTATGGACACTGAAATTTGCATTTTATATAATTTCCATGTGTCACAAAATATTACTCCTCTTTCATTTTTCCCCCACCATTAGAAAAATGTAAAAAGCATTTATAGCTCATGGCTGCACAGAAAACAGGGAGTGGGGGACCAGATTTGGCCCACAAGTCATAGTTTGCTGACCCCGACTTAGATTGTGCTTTTAAAATAGCAAAACTTTTCATATTTTTAAGGGAGAAGTATTATGATTACTATGTACTGGTGGTTAAATTTTATAGTATTTCATGGCTGTTGATCAAGTTTGCCATCTGTGTTATTTTTGAAATTATGTATTTTTTGTTTATCAGTTGGTTTGGAATACTCTATCTTCTCAATTTTGCATAAGGACTTCCTGCAGTTTTGTTGATGGACGACTGGAGAAAGCTGCAGTCTCTGGACAAGCCTAAAACACCTTTCAACCTTTTGTATGATTTTCTTTAGAGAGGTGAGGGGTAGATTTGAAAGGACAGGAACATTAAAGCCAGATAAACCAGGGTTTGAATACAACCTCTATCAGTTTGTGACCTTGAACAAGTTTTACAAATTCTATGATTCAACATTTCTTCATTCATTCTTCATGTATTCAACAAATATTCACTGAGTACCTACTATGTGTCAGGCACAATGCAAGGCCACATGAATACACTAGTAAATGGGACACTGTGTCTGCTTTCAAGGAGACTACAGATTTAAGAGAAGGCATCCACTTCTAATACAGTGATATTATTGCAATAAGAAGGGAAGATTAGGGTGTTATGGGAAGACAAGAAGGGGCATCTGTCCCAGATTCACTGACATGCTAAAGACTCCCTAGAGGTAACAGGTTATAAACTGACACCTGATGGATGAGCAGTTGTCAGCCAGGTGAAGGAGCAGGAGGGAGTATATCCCATGCAAAGTGACTCACCTGAGGAAGGCTTACATATAAGCAGGTGGGGGGCTGTTGATAATGGAAAGCTGTTTATCATGCTTCGGACAGGGTGGGCAGTGGTAGTGGAGAGAGACAAGACCAGAGGGATGAGCAGGAGATTCATCATGGAGGGCCTGTGAGCTGGGTGAGGTGGTTTGAAGTTTACCTTGGGGACAACGAGGCAGCACTGATGCATTTCAACTGAAGGATGGAGAGTAAGACTGAAGGGGAACAAGACTGGAGGCAGAGAGACCAGATGGGAGGCTGCTTAAATAATCCATATGAAACACAAGGGTGGCTTGAACAAAGTGAGAATGAAATTAAAGAGAAGGAAGCAGCTTCAAGAGCTTTTCTGGGGTAGAATTAATAAAGCATGGTGATTGATTATAAGAGGGACATCAGAAAAAAGGAGGGCTCCTGTGTGTCTAGACTGAGAAGCTACATGGATGATGGCACCATTTATGCAGAAAGGGAAGTCTAACGGAGAAGTAGTTTCGGTGGAAAAATGACAGATTTATTTATAACCATACTGACCTTTCTGGGTTATTCTAAGTCTTAGAAACATTATATGTAAAGGCACCCAGAAAAGTACCTGGCATGTCGTGGGTGCTTGATAAGTGGTGCCTCTTATTCTTGTTTCATTTTTTTTTAATCTATTTCAGGCCCTGTTTTGTTAAATCATGATGTTCTTTTGCTATTTAGTGTGAGCTCTTCAGAGCCACAAGAATTGCAGTTTTGTTCACCGTGCTGCACGTTTTCATGTGTGTTTCTTTCTCTCCTTCTCTTCTGCATGCTGCCTGGGGACTGGCTTCCTTGTGGTCAGCACCAATGGGCAGCGCCCAGGTGACCCCGGGGACTCCACTCTGCCTCCTTACCACAGGTGATCACCAGAGCACTGGGCGGGTGGGAGGGGAGAGTTGCCCACGCTCAGTGGGTCCTCCAGGCCAGGTGCACCAGAGAGGAACCAGCAGTCCCTCCACCCCACCCACCTACCCACTCCTCCACCCATTCACCCATCAACCCACACATTCATTCATCCACCCATCCATCCATCCCTCTATGCATACACTCATCTATCCACTCACCTATTCATTCCTTCTACTAATTCTTACTAAGTACCTACTGGGTGCCAGGCACTGTTCTAGGCACTGAGATGTACAATGATGAGCAAAAGAAGATATGTTCCAGTGCCTTTCCAGGAGAAGAAACAGCCACTGGTCTAAAAACTACACAAATAAATTTGCCACTTCGAGTGGTGTTACAAAGGAAAGGTACATGGTATTCAAAATAAACAAACCCATGTGCAGCCAAGGGAGTGCTTCACAGGGGAAGCGACAGCTGAGCTGTGATCTAAGTTTGGGAAAAAAGTTGACATAACAATATTGTGCTTAGGAAATGAGAAGCTCTCACTATGATCAGGTCTACCATTTGTCCTGACAATTTACCCATACCATGATCAGCCTGACTTTTCCTATCTGTTAAATAGGAATAATCCCACCTACCCCTTATGGGGCACCATTTACATTGTAGACTGTACACATGCAGAGGCCTCTGAGACTAAACAAGATAATAAATGTCGAAGGAGCTGCCATGGGTATGCCCAGTCCAGAGTCTATATTTGTTTGAAGTAAATACCAGCCCCTTCCCTCAAGTATACCATAGGTGGAGCTCATTTCACATAAATATGTGCCATTCTTCAAAGGACGCAGAGCCCACTCATGTCACAGGTTGACGTCCATCGTGGGGCTCAAAAGACAATCTGCTGACCCAGAGACCTCTTTATTGCAGGGTCCGTTTTTAGTCAATGGAAAGTTTCTTGGAGATTTCAAACCTTTAACTGTCACCTCTCTCAAAGTCCTTGCCCAGACAATGGCCTCCGGTCTACTAATCCCTGAACGGTCAGTTTATCATGGTGGAGAAGGAGGTGCAGCAGGCAGTGATGACATGAGTCTGGGCATCCAGTACCTTCACAGTTCACTCCTGTCCACCCCCTTTCCCAAACTCAGGGACATCACTGCTATTGAATGTCTTAGGTTGAGTTCCCTGGACACTGAGACTGAGATGGAGATTCTTGTGCAAATTGTTCATTGCAGAGTGTTCTCAGAAGAAAGGGAGGAAGATGAGCTATGGCAGAGAACAAAGCTAAGGGACAACGTGGAGACCTGCATCTGCCTGAGCCCCGGGTAAAGGGGAGGTCTGGAGTAGGAAATGTACTAAAGAGTTGGTCCCACCTTGAGGCAAGGGGACCAATATTTGTACCATGGTGTTGGTCAGCTATTGGCTGTGGGCTGCCATGGGAATGCATGACCTCCTGGGGAAGTGGTTCCCTTTTGCCTAATGGTACTTCTCTAGGAAGGGAGGTATTTGTGAGCCATTTGCTGCCAGCACCCACAGCAGCTGGAGAGTAGTCACACCCGCCCAGTAAAGGAGATTGGGGCTGAGCCTAAACAGCATCCAGTATGGGCAAGTTTTGTCTCTGCCTTTGTACTGCCATGGACACCTGTACTCCAGTGTGTCACTGCCAACACCACAGGAATTTCATCTCAGCCACTCCCTGTTAGATTACCTTAAGCAAGTTGCATAGCCTTATTTCACGTGCAAAACTAACTATCATGTGTGCTTCATGCAGTCATATTAAAAATTCCATTAGAAAACGCTAGGAATGTTGTGTGCAGTCACAGCACATAGTAGGCCTTTACTGAAATCAGTCCCCAGACCTACCTTATCAGAGGCCCTTCCCAAAGGGAGGTGGGAGTTGCAGATTGACAGTGGGAGAAAAGTGACTCTTGTCACTGTGCACACCACCAATTTACAGAGAAACAATGCTTCTCCAGAGTGTGTGCGAGCTGCTCTGTTTCTGCTGGGCCATTGTTCTCTAGGCTCTATTCAAGTCGAGCAATCAGATAATATTTTCTTTAAACAGAGCCAATCCCACATCAGGTGCTTTTGTTCTTACCTCTTATCTTCTAAGGCGTCTGAATGTTCCTCCTCTGACAGGTTTATTTCATTGTGATCCATTTATTTCCAGATGTTTCTCAACCTCATCTGATGGGTGAGGTGTCTGTGAGTGCCATCCCTTTCAAAGGGTGTTTTTGTTAATGTTCGTCCCCTGGTAGCAATAATGGCTGATGTAAATAATAACTTCCTGGGTCTGAGTGATGGGGATATTAGACTTTAAGCACAGGAGCCTCTTTTCATATCAGCACCAACTCAGAGAGCTGCGGGACCACATTATGTAGCAGGGACAGGCCGGTGTTCGGAGTGAGTGGAGGCTGAGTTCAGCTCTCAGCAATGCCACCCTTCTGGGCTGGTGATCCTGGATAAGTTATTTTTCTTTTCCAGACTTCATTATTTTTATTTGGAGAAATTGAAATATTAATAACCACAGTCATAGTTAATCATGAGAACTAAGTGCAATAAAAGCTTTAACTTATTTGCCCATCTAGGTCCAATTAGTTCTTTAGGTCTTCCTGATTTATTGGCTAATCCTTCAAGGAATTCATTGTCTATGGCAAGATTGCTCAACCCCAGCACCATTGATGTCTGGGGCCAGATAGTTCTTTGTTGGGGTCCAGTGGCGGGGGTGTGTCCTGTGCACTGTAGGATGCTTAGCAGCATCCCTGCCTTTCCCCACTAGATGCCAGCAGCATGTCAACCCCAACTGTAACAACCAAATACATCTCCAGACATTCCCAAATGTGCCATGGAGACAAAAATCATCCTCTGTTGTAAACCTCCAGAGCCATACTGTTTAATAGAAATAGAATTTGGATATTGTATTTAATTTTAAATTTCTTAGAGTCACATGAGAAAAGTAAAAAGAAACAGGTGAAGTTAATTTTAATAATATAATGTATCTAACTCAATACAGATGCTCCTCAACTTATGATGGGGTTATGTCCCAATAAATATATCATAAGTTGAAAATGTTGTAAGTTGAAAATGATTTAATACAATTAACCTACGGAACATCATAGCTTAACCTAGCCTACTTTAAATGTGCCATGCTCAAAACACTTACATTAGCCTAAAGTTGGGCAAAATCATCTAACACAAAGCTTATTTTATATTAAAGTGTTGAGTATCTCATGTAATTTATGGAATACTGTACTGAAAGTGAAAAGCAGAATGTTTGCACTGGTACAGTCTCTACTGAATAGGTATCACTTTCTCAGCAGCATTGTAAAGTCAAAGAATCTTAAGCCCACCTATCTTAAGTTCACAATCATCTGGTATATCCAAAATATTATTGTTATTATAATATGCAATAAAATTAAAAGAACAGATGAAAGATATTTTACATTCTTTTTTTGTACTAAGTCTTTAACATTTGGTGTGTATTTTACACATAGAACACTTCAATAAAATAAATTTTAAAAGTCAGTTCCTCAGTTACACCAGCCACTTTTCAAGTGCTCTAAGTATGTGGCTTTGTGACTACCATTGTGGGCAGTGCAGATCTAGAGGTAACACATCTAGGGTCATCTTTGTCCCTAGTTGGTGAATAGAAATGTATGTGTAGAGAAGAGGCTGAGTAAATATTCAGTTCTTTTATTCCTTGTTGCTCTCTAGGGCTAGGGGACATTTGGCAAAATCTGGAGATGTATTTGGTTGTCACAGCTGGGTGCGAGGGGCTATAGTCACCTAGTGGGTAGAGATCAGGGATGTTTATATTGAGAGAAATAAGGTAAAATCCTCTTCTGGCCAGGATTGGGCATTTTTCTGCAGTGAGTTGACTGGAGGCTGCAGTAGAGAAGTGATCAGTTAATTAACATTAAGAGGACTCAGTCTTCCCCAGGCCCACCAGTGCAGAAGGAAGGCCTCTTTTCATATCCCTCCTGCAGTTCAGCCAGGCCTCAAGGGGGTGGCCTGGACCTCTGAGCCCAAGAGGAGACTGACAGTGTCCAGTCTGGAGGCCAGAGTAGCTGTACTAAAGGTCATCCCCAGGGGTAGATCTGACTTCATTGTCTTGGCCATGCCCCGTGCCCATTGTCAATTTTCTACAGAGAAAAGGGCTGTGGGACAAGCCCTCATCTGGAGCCCAAACTCCATTCCTTAAAACTGGGGACCTTGAGCCAATCACTCAGCCTTTCACCTTTCTGAGCCTCACCTTCTTCATTTATGAAATAGTACAGTTGAGTCCCTGTACAGCCAGGCCCAATCATGGTGAGGGTCAACATAAGAAATGGATGCACTCTTAACCCAGCTCCAGGTTTGAGAAGATATTCGATACAACTTCCCTAATTATTCCTTTATTTCCTGGGCACCTCATGTTAAAACTCTCTCTTATTATTTCCCTGGAAATTCTTTAAATCAGGGCCTTGGCACAGTGACAGTATTCAGATCATCATATACTCTCTTCAAGTTCTTAGCAACTATCCTTAAAACAACTTTCCCAGGGGAAGCTCTACTTGGACCCAGGTAGAAGGAGTTTGAGCCTTTGGGAGAAAGCTATGTGGGCCAAGAGAAGATGATGAAGCAAGGCAGCAGTCTCCCTAGGGTCCTGCCCTGGGCCCTGTGAGCTTGGACACCCTGAGGCCTCAGTGACCCTCCAAGGGAGCATGTGCCCAGTGAAAGAGGTTGACAGATGGTATGAGAACAGGAACCAGAGGCAGGAGAACTGGGTGAAGCTCCAACCTTAACAGCCACCATGAGGGGAAAATGCTTGGTGGAGAGAGGTGGAAGACAGGCAGCAGAGGCAGGGGCACAGCCTGCCAGGAGAGAGGGGGCAGCTCTGGGGGACAAAGCACTGGGAATGTCCAATAAGATGATGAAAAGAAAAATATAACAGCAAGTATGTTACATACTTCCTACATGCCATGGAATGTGCTGAGTTTCACATCATTAACTCATTTAAACTTCCTAGCAACTCTGCCAAACAGAGTACTGTTAGTAGTCACAGTTCACAGATGAGGAAACTGAGGGTCAGATAATTAAAAATCACTCAACTCTGAAATGATGAAACTAGGATTCAAACCCAGGTCTTTCAAGAAGTCTGTAATCGTACTCACCATGTTCTGTGCCCATGGACATTAGAGAGCACCTATTCTGAGCCAGCAATGGGAAATACCACGGCCGGAAGGTTCAGGACAGTCTCAGAAGCCACATAATTTACTACCTGAGAGGCTTTGAGCCCCAAAGTTTCCCCATTTTCTTATCTGCAAAATGGAAATACTAATAATGACCAGTCACTGAGAGGAATCATGAGATAAGAAACTTCATTATCTTAGACTTGTGCTGTCATTATTATGATCCTAAACCCATCTTACAGATGAGGAAATTGAGGTCCAGAGAGTGAGCAGCAGGCAAGCTGACCACTGGTAAGATTCAGGCAGACTGAATCTGGGCCAGACTGTGACTGGTGACTGGGCCAGAACTATGGTTCCTGAGAAACGTGAGTGATGGAGGAAATAGGTAAGAGCCCATCAGGGCCTCAGGCCTGGGGCACCTAAAGTGCCGAATAGAAGTCATGAATCAGGGCTCATCAAAGCTTTAGGATATAAGGTGGATGACTGGCCACAGCAGCACGGCAACCCCAGCTCCTGCAATGACCCAAGGCAAGAGCAAGACTGAGATCTGAGATGGGTGAAAGGATATGGATGTCCCTGAGCCTTTGACCTGGGTATCCTCTAGTTCCCCTTGACCAGTGCTTTGGTTGGTTCTGGAGTGCACAAAGGCCAGGGCTGTGCCAGAAGACTAGGGGAAGAGCTACAGCTGGAAGCCATGAGGGCAAGTGACATCCAGGAGCCAGGCTGATCATTGCAGAGGACCCTCCTCAGCTCTTCTAGGCAACTGCTCATATGGCTGTAAGGCTGACACTACAGAATGGGGGAGGAGACAAGCCCTGGATCAAGTGCATTGGGATACTGTCCTTATCAACAGTCTTAGAACAGTTGCTCAAAGCTTGACAGACACAAGGCTATTGGTACATCGTTCCAGCTGCCGTTTTCTGTTGCCAGTCTCCCCACTGAATCAAAAGACTTAATGCAGAAGAGGGTTGTCACATCCCTGTAGGGTGTTCTGTAGGAGGTGATTGTAAATGTTTGTGCTTCTTCAAAACAAATGTCTAATCAGGGAGTATATATGACTGAGGCTCTCACTGCACCTTTTTCTCTCCTGGGATATTCTCCTTAAAGCAAGGAGAAATCAGTCTCCAGTCTTCCATTCAAACTGCCATTAAACTCAGATTCAGAAGCCAGGCATCATCCTTGCCTTCTCTTTTTCCTCATCTTCAGTATCCAATTTATCACTAAATCTGGCCGCTACTGCCTCTGAAATCTCTGCTGAATCTCTGTCTCCTTCTTCCTCACTGCTACAACTCGTGTCTGGGACTCATAAGGTTAGTGTCACAGATTCCAAATTGGGTCCCCATGTCTTTACATCAATCCCCTTCCAATATTTACTCCCCACTGAAGCCAGAGTGATCATCTAAAAATAAGAGTATGATTCAGGCCAGGTATGGTGGCTCACACCCATAATCCCAGCATTTTGGGAGGCTGAGGTCAGTTAACTGTTTGAGCCCAGGAGTTTGAGATCAGCATAGGCAACATAGTGAGACCATGTCTCCACAAAAGTAAAGTTTTAATAAAAAAAAAGTCCAGGCACAGTGGCTCATGTCTATAATCCCAGCATTTTGGGAGGCCACGGTGGGCGGATCATGAGGTCAGGAGTTCCAGACCAGCCTGACCAACATGGTGAAACCCCATCTCTACTAAAAATACAAAAATTAGCCAGGTGTGGTGGCACGCACCTGTAATTCCATGTACTCAGGAGGCTGAGGCAAGAGAATCACTTGAACCCGGGAGGTGGAGGTTGCAGTGAGCCGAGATCACGCCACTGCACACCACCCTGGGTGACAGAGCAAGACTCCGTCTCAAAAAAAAAAAAAATTGCCGGGCATGGCAGCGCATGCCTGTGGCCCTAACCGAGGTGGGAAGATCACTTGAGCCCAGGAGGTTGAGGCTGAAGTGAGCCATATTCCTGCCACTGCACTCCAGCCTGGGTGACAAAGCAAGACCCAGTCTCGAAAAAAAAAAAAAAAAAAGAAACTCTAATCCTGATTAAAATGCTCCCAGGGCTCCCTTTGTGCTTTGGGATAACTAGCCTGAATCAAAGGCCATTTACCACCTAGTCCCTATCCCTTTTTTATCTCTCCAATTTTATTTCCTTCTCAGCATCCTGTACCCCATTCAAACTGATCATGTGGGTGGTACTTGCCTTCTCACACTCTCCTCTCTTTGCTGAGATGTTCTCCCTCCATGGTTTGCCTTACTCATCCTTTAGGATCAAGTTCAGACAGTTTGATCTCTGCAAAACCTTTACTGGCCCCCATTATCTCCAGATTGCATGCAGAGACAGTCAACTGGCTGGGCCAGTTGGCACAAAGAACTGCAATGCCCTCCCCCAGCACTAAGCAAAGTTTTCTATTGAACATGGCATACGTTCAAGGTATAAGCATGTTTTGTTGGAGCTGTTTGGTTTCTATCAACTCTTTCCCTGTGCCTAGCACACATTGTAGTGCTCATTCATTTGGCCCCATGCATGAATGATTTAATAAATGAGCAGATGGCTGACACTGATGGAGCATGTTCCAGGCATGGTATACTCACCCCCATCCCCACTTCTGTCTCCAGCCTGTGATGGTTCAAGCACCTCACTCTACTTACCTTCTACCATTTTGTTAGGCTAATTGTGAGTCACTAGTTTTCAATCCAGTATTTGAACTCCATGCAGAGTCACCTGCCAAGCTTCCTGGAGATAGAGTCTTCGGAGCCCTTGTCTGGAGCTCCCCCAAATCTGCTGGGGCTGGTCTTGCTGAGCCCGGTGTCTCACCTGGGATCGCATGGTGTCGGCCCAGGAGAGGTTGGGCTGGGGACAGGAGTCTTGGGCAGTCATAGGGAAGACCCTGTCTTAGGACTCTGTGCCGGTGTGGCAAGTGACATCTGCTACAACCACACTGGCCACTTCTTCTACCCTCCTTACCTGCCACTAAGAGCAGAGCTGCTTTTCCATCCATCCTTTGGGGAGGGGAACAGATCAGCTTTTAATACAGAACACAGTGATTCAGTGTTTCTGCTTTCAAAAGCCAAGGGGCAAAGGCTAGAAGAAAGAAAACATGTTCATGGTGGATTTGGCTGGAATCTCAACAATCAATTCCGTGCTTGCTGCTGCTCATTTTATTACCGTTGCACGGGTTAGTTGCACTAATCTGAAATTCTGTGCTGCATGTTTACTGGCTCCTCTGTCTGATCCTGCTCACGCTTCCACTAATCCTTCCTATAGATTGCCTGCTTCCTCCCATGCCCCTTCTCTCCTTTCCAGGCACTCTGATGCTAGCTGCAAGCTGCATGTTGCAGATGCGTAATCTGGACAAAGCTGCCCCAGATGGGCAGATCTTTGCTTCTCCTCCCCTTTCTTGCCCCTCTAAGTCAGGTAATACAGTCACCCCTTAGGGGATCAATTTGGCCAGAGTTGCTTGGAAAGAATTGAATTATGTTTCTGAGTATGAGCCTAGGGGAGCCTCGGCCTCTGGTGCACCCTGCTATGCAGTTCAGACAAAGGAAGCCGAGACATATTGTCCTTCCAGAAGCCTCGTGTTCTGCTCAGTCCACAACCAAGCAGGAGCTCCCATTCCTCTTCCCACATGCTGCCCGTCCATTTGGCTGTGAACCCTGTTAGAGTTTGCATTTCACTGAGTGAAATGCTAAGCTCCCGCTCCTGCTTGTAGCCCATCCCCAGGCTATGTGGGTCATGACTCAGCTTCACATGGTCTTAGAAGTTGAACTGTGTTCCCCAAAAAGATATGTTGGAGTAATAACCCCAGTACCTGTGAGTGGAACCTTATTTAAAAACAGTATCTTTGCAAATGTAGTTAGTTTAGATAAAGTCAGAAGGGTGGACCCTAATCCAATATGCCCGGTGTCCTTACAAGAAGAGAAAAACATCATGTAAAGACAGACTCATAGGGAGAAAGTCATTGACAACAGGGGCAGAGGTTGGAGTGATGCATCTATAAACCAAGGAATGCCAAGCATTGCCAACCACTAGCAGAAGCTAGGAAGAGGCAAAGAAGAGTTATACCACAGTCTCAAAAGGAGCATAGCCATGCTGTCACCTTGATTTGGGACTGCTGGATTCCAGAATTGTGAGGGAATAAATTGCTGTGGTGAAACCACTTGGGTTGTGGTTAATTGTAATAACAGCCCTGGGAAATGAATGCACTGAGAAATACAGTTATCCTGAGCACTGGCCAGTGGGCAGTGGTTGAGCTTCAAGAGCTGTGCCTTTAAAGTGGACAGACCTCAAGAAAACCTTGGCCAAGAGCTGCCATCCAGAGAATCCCTTTGGCTCACCCCATCTCCCCTATGAGGTCCCCTTGTTGACTGTATTCTACATTTGGCCCAGACAGGTCTCCACTCTGTGGCTCTGACCCTTCCTTTCTCACTTTGGTTTCTGCTTCTCCCTTTGAATAGTCTCAGCATCGGCTGCTGGTCATGCCCTGGCCTGGGCTTTGCTTCACAAGCCAGGCTGTGGTAACCTGTTCTCAGTGTCCCAGAATTACATGACCTGCAGACTGTCCCTGATTGGCTTTTGTACTTGGCTCTAAACTGACTGCTCCTGAGAAGCCTCTCCTTGTCCCATTGCTGCCCTGGGACTGCTCTGAGCTTCACAGGAAGAATTACAGTCAGTTCAGTGTGACCACAGCTCTCTCATACCGGCTGCCTGAAGAGCTCTAAAGAGACTATCACTTTGCCGCAGGGCATCCTAAAGAGTATGTGTTCTTCTTCTTACATCTGCTCTTCAGACTAAACCCTTAATCCCCAGTGCAGGCCGTGGGTGCTCCTGTCTGCAGCAGCTAAGCGGCTTTGAGCCTCCTGAGCTCCAGGCTCAAAGCACAGATTCTACAAGCAAGGAGCCAGTACTGTCAGTGCTGAGATGACTCAGCCTCTTCATCCTCATCAGCAGGGCAGTCTGGACCACAGGGAGTCAAGGTGGGGAGGGAAAAGAGAAGGCCACTGAGTGGTCACAGGAATGCCCTGATGTGTCCTACACCATGGATGACATACGGAAATCAAGTTTGTAGTCTAGTTTTGTCTAAGCAGAGTTGGGCATGCCCTTTCCTGTACACACTTCTGTGTTGGTGCCCATCACTCAGCTCTGATTTTTAGTTTGCACTTTCCTCTCCCCCTAAGTAGCGAGTTTCAAGACAGTAGTGTTGTCTAATTACCTTCCATGCTCAGCACCTTGCTATAGCCACTGTCATCATTATAATCCTAGCACCACTCAGGTTAGGCAATGTCCAGGACTATTCCCATGAAGCCAAGGGTTGAACTGGTGCTAATGAGACCAAGGTAATGGATATAGTCCATGTGGAGGTCACTGGGCTTTGTCTAGTTATTTTCACGGCCATGGGCTAAATTTTATTTCTGAATAAAGTCTAAGCCACACTTGTGGGCAAGTTTGACCCTCACTATGGATGCAGACTGACTGCCATAACACTCCTAAACCCAAGCCATACGTTGACTCCTGATCTCTGCTTTAGCTTTGACCCCTACCTCAGCCACATCCTGGTCATTAACCTTGACTGCAGTCTGACACCTAACCCAGTCTACAAAGTATGCCCGATACTTGGTTTCTTAGACAACCTTATACCTGACTCTAGTCATAGCTTAAGGTCTTAGTCTTAGCACAGACTGAATCCTCTCTCTACCCCAGCTGGGTCTTGGCAGCCCTCATAGGTTAGGCCTCCTCGGCACAACAGAAAGTAGTTGAGGTCATTGGGAGGTATAAATGGATTTCCAGCTCACCAACGGTGAAACCTTTAAAAGGGTATGCCATAGAAGGGGTGTGTCAATAATGACTGTGTCTAGCATCAGTTGGGCATGACTGCTCATAAATAAATCTGTTTTCCTCTATTTCCATGGATAAAAAAGACACTTGCTTAATAGAATAAAGGAGTTTTCTTGCATCCAGAAGAGGTTCTCTATCAGAGTCTTATTTAGCCATCTTTCCTGGTGTGTGTAACATGACTGAACTAGAATTTGACCTACACAGAGCATTTATAGTGTAAAACAAGATCTATCTGGAAACATAGATTCAGGAGACCAAGCAAAATCAGCACTTGAGGAACAATTTATTTGAGTGGCTTGAGTGCTTTCAAACAATCAATTAAAGCTATTCCTGTCTCACAGGGTGCTAACCTCCATTTGAGGCTGAAAACAAGGGCAACTTCTGTCAGCAATATTTAGCAGTTTTAGTTGTATGGGCTGTGATGAAGTCAATTCTAACCTCTTGGAACTGACTGGGTAATACTGAGGAGTCTGGGATATTAGAAATGTGTATCTTCTTTGCACTTAACGGTACTTATTAAATAGTTTTTCACAGCAAGGGTAGAGCTATCTTTGAAAACCCTGCATCTCTGTGTTTTCCAGCTACTTAACATTGACTCTGAGTTAAATCGTGACTAAAAGCAATTACTGTCATATGATGAATTGAGGCAATTTATTTATTACTTGAGAAACATCCTAGGTGATGTCACTTAGAAGAATGATGAAATAATCCTTCTCAAGTGCTCTATTATCAACCAGATCTGGTGAAGGAGGCATTGCTTTGAGGCATGGGGAGGTAGGCAGCAATTTAAAAAAAATTAGTCACAGCAAGATCAAAGAAAGAATATTGGAGACAAAGCAGAAAAAATCACCTAAATTTGAACAAGACTTGTCTCCCTATGGAATTATATGGGATGGTTTGGTTGCTAAATATCAAGAAAGGTATTATATAGAAAGCCCAGCGATTATAATACAACTAACTGCAACATATGAAAGGCGTGGACGTAGTGGTTGATATACAAGAAAAGTGAAAAGGATGAGGGAACTTAAGTTAAAAAGGTGAAGTTTAAATATCATTTGAGCAAAGTCTGTATAATTTGGCTCAGGTAACAAGATTCACATGACATGTTCATCAATCCCCTAGATATTAGAATAGGATACGTGGGTGCGAGGGCATGAGAGGAGATAATCTTCAAGAAAGATGCATGAAATAGAACTGCATGATAGAGTGGGTGGCAAACCCTGCAGAGACAGGCATCAATACAAAGAGATTTTAATCTGGCTGGTCAATGGAAGATTCTAGATCTAAATACGGGTCTGCTTCTTTCTTCCAGATATCTGAGAAAAGACAACAACATTTCTCTGCTGAACAGTCTCTCCTCCTATTTATTAGAGAGATGACAGAGTAGTACAATAGGTTAAAGAGAATAAACTCTGTGCTAGACTGCCAGGGCCTATGTCCCAGCTCTCCTGCTTGCTACCATTACTTAGTCTCTCAGAGGCTGTTCCCACATCTCAGAAATAGGTATAATGATGGAACCTGCTTCATAGGTATATTAGTTCATTCCCACATTGCTATAAATACCCAAGACTGGGTAATTTATAAACAAAAGAGGCTTCATTGGCTCATGGTTCTGTAGGCTGTAGAGGATGCATAGCAGCTTCTGCTTCTGGGGAGGCCTCAGGAAGCTTCCAATCATGGCAGAAGGCAAAGGGGCAGCAGGCATCTTACATGGCAGGATCAGGAGCAAGAGAGAGTAGTGGGGGGCAGGGGGGTGGAGGTGCTACACACTTTTAAATGGCCAGATCTCATGAGAACTCACTCACTGTCGTGAGGACAGTACCAAAGGGGATGGTGCTAAACCGTTCATGAGGGATCCAACCACCTCCTACCATGCCCCACCTCCAACACTGGAGGTTACAATTTGACATGAGGTTTGGGTGCAGACACAGATCCAAACCATATTAATAGGGCTGTGAAGATTAAAAGAGAGAATATATGTGAAGGGCTTAAAACAGCAGCCTGGATTGTAATAAAAGCCCTAAATATGTTACCTCTTTATTGTTCATTGTTAGTACTTCACATGTGGTCAAATATCTTGACCCTTCTGTTTCTATCTTCTGGAAGAACTCAGTTTCACACCTGGCTGTCCTGAAAGTCAGCCACAATTTCTCCATGTTGGCCTTGACTTGGCTAAAATCAAGATGCAGTACTGGACATTCTCCCTGACTTACAAGTCCACACACCCCTCAAAAGTGGCAAAGAGAGGTGAGGCTAGCATCACTTGTTTGTAAGAAGCCCATGCTTGTCCTTGGCCCATTTGGTGTCACATCCATCCTTTACTGTTGCCCTATGCTCCTGGGCACGTAGGTGACCCCTGCATGGGACCCACATGCCTACTGGCTTCTGGGTTTGGCTAATGGGAGACTTTAATAAGAGATGGTAAAGCTGGAGGAAGGGAGGATCCTTCTTTCTCTTGGGCTCAGGCCCCTTCTTGGGTGGTGACTGTGTCTACTCCATGGCTTCAGGTCTCCAGATGGGTCTACCAGAGTTCTGGCCGGGCGCGGTGGCTCACGCTTGTAATCCCAGCACTTTGGGAGGCCGAGGCGGGCAAATCACGAGATCAGGAGATCGAGACCATGGTGAAACCCCGTCTCTACTAAAAATACAAAAAAATTAGCCGGGCGTGGTGGCGGGCACCTGTAGTCCCAGCTACTTGGAGAGGCTGAGGCAGGAGAATGGCGTGAACCCGGGAGGCGGAGCTTACAGTGAGCCGAGATTGCGCCACTGCACTCCAGCCTGGGCGACAGAGCGAGACTCCGTCTCAAAAACAAAAACAAAAACAAAAAAAAACAAAAAAACTGAGTTCCACTTATGTTGTGTGATCCTTACTTCTGGGCTTTGAGAACTCCACCACCTCTTTTTGTTTCTCCAGTCTGGGCTGGGTAGTGGCTTCCTGATACTACCACCCTCTGAGTTTCCCCACCATTGTCTCCTAATCCTTGTGTACTAATTCTCCAGCAAATTTGCTCTGTTTTAAAAGTTAGGAGTGGTTTCCTTTTCCCTGGTTGGATGCTGTCTGATGTGAGGCTGTGGTGGTTTCTGGTGATTATTTCTTCCTTTTTTAAGTGGTAAGGGTGGGGGTGGGGGGAACCTGATTTAATCATCTAGTCTCTCTATTTTTTTTCCTGTATCAACATCACACTAGTGTAAAGTATCTGAAATACACATTTTTTTCATTTTTAAAAAAAGTCAGCAACAGCATTTGTTTCTCCCCAGGCTTCTTGCACCCCTCCTGTTTGCTACAATTTCAGTCCTCAAAGACTGCCAAAGTAGTTCATGATCACAATTACAAATACTCTCAATGCCTTGGGATGCAATTTGTAAAGTCTAGAGGCTTGAATCTAATGAAGTATCCAGATGCTCTCCTGCCAACTTCTTTTCTGTCTTGGACTTTAATTCCATCTTAAAAATAATCTGCTATTCTGAGAATTTGTTTCCAGCAAAATCAAGAAGGTTTATGGTGCTTACCTGACTTGAGAAGAGCCAGAAAGTTGCCCAGCATCTTCATCTTTTCCCTGTTATCTCCTCTTGGCATTTTCCCCATAATCAGAGATGCCTGTAATGCTTAAAACCTTCCCTGACATAGAAGTACCAGCTTACAGTCAGGGTTTCAAAGGTTTTCCCTACTGGATGCCAGATACATACAAAGCCAGAGTAAAGACAGAGAAACTCTTTAACAAAAGAAGCCATTCAGTAGATGGGTAAACTGCCAGCAAAGTAAGATTTGCCTCTGATAAGCCACACTGGGGATAATATGCCCTTGGATAGCTGAGAAACAACTGTGTGTTTTAAAGAGTGCAGTTTTTAGGAATAGTGTCCCTGAGAGCCAGCTTGCTTTCTTTACCGTCAGCAATGATCACCAGCATGGGTTATGCATCCATTGGGATTTACTTGGTTTTATCAATTGCAATTAAATGTTCTTTATCTGTGACTCCTATTTTTGCTCCATATCTTTACAAGGAAAATTCTCTGAAGTAAAGCTCTAGAATTGGGCCTGTCACCAGTGAGAGCACTTCAGAATGAATCATTAATCATTAATTGCCAATCCCTTGTTGCCAAATTATGTTATTGCTGCCATTAAGTCATCCAGATGCAAGCCTGATATGGGCCTTGCCTATATGAGGAAAGTTAAGTGAATCACTCTGGGGGCTCTGCCTTTATCCTGAGGATTGCATGAACTTAGGTAGCAGGTTACAAGGAGGCGTTGCCACAGCCTCTATCATCTACAGTTCATAGACACAAAAAACCCTAGTGCTACCCTGGATCCAGTGCTAAGGTCACATCATCACTGTGCCCCATAAGTGAACAGTTCCTTAGTGTTTATCAAGCATTTTTCCCTCCATTATTACATTTGATTCTTAGAAAATCCCTGTGTGAACTTGGCATTTTCTCATTATTTCATAAATGAGAATATCAAATCACATTGTGGTTAACAGGTTTGATCAAGGTTGCACAACCATTAGTGATGGCATCTAGACACAATGTTGCATATTTCCAGTGTGAAACCCGATGCTTTTGACTAGACTCATAAAACCATAGCATCTCGACATCAAAAGGGGCATAAGAAGTCTTGTCGTCCCTTCTGCTTTATGGGGAGCACAGGATGTTCCAGCCAGCTCTTGTCCTTGTTGATGACACATTCCCCTGCCTCTGTGGGTAACATGGGGAGGGTCAGGGTGACGGGCGGGGAATGGACTGCATGGGAGTCTCATGGCTCTAAAGATAATAGGGATAATTTCTCTCACCAAGAGTATGAGTATTACTGGAATTAAGGGGAACCAAGTTGAGGTAAAAGATGACATCAGAGAAAAAGGTCAGCATCCTGTAGACATGAGGTCCTCATGGCTTAGTTATGCATCCAGGAAGCCAAGGAGATGAGAACAGAGACAGAGTAAGCAGGTAAAATGAAGGGCTGACTCTGATGCAGGACTTTGGAACCATAATGACCTCATCCTCTCTCTATACCATGATGCTGCATTGAAAGGGTCTGGGCTTTAGCCTCAGCTGATTAGCTCTTCCACATTCAAACATTTCCTGTGTTGATTCCTAATCTACCCCCTGTCACTTCTACCCAATGATATAGCTCTGAGCTTTGAAACTAAAGGGACCAAATCTACTCCATCTTCCACAACGGCCCTTTATCTATCTAAAGGCAAAAATTAGGTCTCATCTGAATCTTCCCTTCCCTAAGGTGAAAAATCCTGATTCAGAGTGATTACCTTCAAAGTCAATAATCTCTGGAACATTGTGCATCTCAGTCAATGTGTACCTGAATCATGTAGAGACCTTGTTACAAGGCAGCTGCTGATTCAGTAGGTCTGGGTGGGGCTCAAGATACTGCATCTTTGATAAACTCCCAAGTTTTGCCAATATTCTGGTCAATGGACCACTTTTTGAGTAGCAAGGCTCGTGGCCTGTCTTCACTCTAGAGGTCCCTGTTGAGAGGTTGGGTTCACAGGTGGACAGGACTCACCAAAGCGTTCTGACCAGTGCAGAGTAGAGCAGGGCAGCACTGCCCTTGTTAGGTCTCAGTAATCCTTGGGGAAAATCAGCTGGGAGAGTTGCTGGGTAGCATGGGAGGAGGCAGCAGAGAGAGAAAACTTGGCAACTAGACCCTATGTATGGAGCTAATATTGAGAGAGGGAAGTAGAGTTTAATAAACCAAGGGCCATGCCTTGTGCACCAGGTTTCCATATGTAAGAGTAGACAGGTAGCACATTAAAAGCCAGATTAAGACTCTGGGCTGGAGCTAGGAGGAGACTGGATCCTTAGCCATCATGGCATTTGGGGAAAGAATAGACAGCAGGATGCAGCAGCAGCTGCTTTGAGAACTGGTTCAGCCTTTGGGAGTGCTCAGAGCTCAGAGGACACAGCTGGCTGTGCCGTCAGGTCAGGCTTGCAAGGCTTGCAGCATGATGTTGGAGAGGGAGTCTCCTGTCAGTGCAAGCTGAGTTCACGAGATTATTTTTGGTTATCACATCACACAGGAGACTCAAGTAGAGCCTCAAAGCTTCCCCAATTGGAGAAATTTATCATCTGGTGCCTGCCTAGATGCCAATTCTGATTTGCTTGGCCTATTCTCAGATTACGTCCTCTGGAGGGTAAAGATGAGGAAGATGCATCCAAATCCCTCCTCCTTCTCTCAGTTCCCAAATCCCCAGTCCCTGCTTAATAAACCAGTCACCCAGAGCCAGAGACAGCCTTTTAGGGACTAAGGCTGATACTAAGCCTGACTCTCATGGAAAGGGTAGGCTTGGGGTAAAAGTAACGCAGGTGTTATCCCACTGAAGGGCTTCCAGTGGGATAGCCCTCTGAAAAGTCCCTTTCGATTTTGGGGCCACTGAGTCAGACAGATAGCCTTCTATGTGGACCTACTGCTGGCATCTGTGGAAAGCCCACCACATTACCAATGGCCCCATCAGTAGCCAACCCTGATGTGCTTTCTTATGACTCCCATCACAGGTCACATTCTGCTCCACTGAGCATTTAAGATGTAATCCCTGTGGCCACACCTGACTCTGCCACAAAAGCAGGACCCTCCCATCCTCTGTCCATCCCTCAGATATGGGAGCCACACGTGGATGCTGTCTTGCCTTTAGTCCATTTCCTCTATCCCTGTATCACCTTCGAACCCTGTGAACACACTTCCACTATGAACAGAGGCACAAATCTCCAGAGACTAGGGCAAGTTCCCCTAAAGAGTGCTAAAGGCAAAGCTGGATTTTCCCTGTCCCAGGGAATGTTCACGTTCCTGTATCTGATGTCTGGTTAGACCAACCAAGCATGGATTTTTCTAAAAACCTCACTGTGTAAAGTCTGTGATTTCAGCTCTGCTGCCTGTTGGCTGAACTCACTGAATTCGTCTAAACCTCTGGGCTCTGGACTTTCAGACAGCCTCCCCGAATCCCGTGAATTCTTCTGTGGCCCTCAAGTATGTTCTTTTGTAGGTTTATGGTCATTGCTGCAGCTGCTTCTATTTAGGAATGTCTTGGAATTCTTTTGGGAAAATTTTTCTAATACTCATACAAGATCTTCACTTTCCTTTGTGTGTAGACTTGATTCTACCCTGGGAACAGCCTTTGGCATAGTTGATCATGCCCTCCTTTTTGAAACATTCTCTTCTCTTGGCTCTAGGATACTACACTCTCCCAGGTTTACTTCCTACCTGTCTGGTCACTCCTGTTCCCCATTCAGGCTTATCTCCCTCTACTCACTAAATACTGCAGACCCTCAAGTCTCTATTCTAGGTCTGTTTCTCCTTCCACTCTTTATTCTCTCCCAGGGTGATTTCATCAACAGGCCCCCATGCTTCAAATACCATCTGTGTACATATGACTCACACACTTTTGCCTCCAACTCTGACCTTTAACTTAAGAGCTCCAGATCGCGTTTTTGACTACATACTTTTCTGGAGTATATCTCAAGCTCCAGTTGCCCTAGATATATTTTCCCCCTAAAGCTATTCTTTTTCCATTTTGTCTGGATCCCGTAAACATTACCATCATCTACCGTATCATGCAAGCCAAAGATTTGTGGTCATTCTCGACAGCTCTTTCTCCTTTATTCCCCATATCCAATCCATCAACAGATTTTATCTATAACTATTTCAAGTAATTGTCTCTTTTATCACATCTGCCTATCTTCACTGTCATCACCTGAACCTAAGCAACTGTCATCGCCCATCTGAATGCCCGCAGTGGTCTCAAAACTCATTTCACCAATTCACTTTGGTTCCACACTAAAGCTGGAATGATCTATTGGAAATACAAATCTGACCATATCACTGCTCCTTGAATAACACTTAAATGGTGCCGTGTGTTCCTTTGGTTAAAGAACAAAAGCCCTCATTGTGGCCAGTAATATCCTGTGTGGACTGATTCATGATGCCCTCTCCAGCTTCTTTCTCATCCTTCCCTCCTTGCTTTCTTGCCCTGGTTATACTACATTTTTTTTTTAAGTACAACAGGGTGCTTGCCCCATTGCACAGCTTTAGCCAAGGCTATTTCTCCTGCTGCTCCCATATGCTGCTTTCATGATTCCTTTGCTGGTTACAGCCTGTCTTCCTTTGGAGCTCACCCCTATTAGGGGTGAATTGCTCCAAGAAGCAATGCATTTTTTTAATTATGCAAGTATCTATTTACAAGTGTCATGTGCTTCTCTGTTCAAACCTTAACAGGGTTCAAGTTTGCTATTATTGATTATCGATTTATTGATTATATTCCCCTACCCCCAACCACCACTAATTGTAGACTCTTTGAGAGCAGGAACTGTTCCTGTTTTGCTCACCACTGTATCACCAAATGCCTGGCACATAGAGGGTATTTATGATCACTTACTGAAGGAATGAAGTATGAGTCTCATTAGACCAAGCTAATAGCATTGTTCCCAGAGTATTAGGATCCTCTCTAGGGGCTCTTTGCCATTGCACTCCTAGTCTCTAGAACAGGACCTGGTAGCAGGCACACTAAGTAAAATTAGGCTGTGCCATTGAGTGAATGCCCCAGAGACAACCCTTCCTCCAAATCTGAATAAAAAGACTCTATCAATATTGAGGAAATTTGAATCTGAGATTCTCCCCTTCCTTTATGCTTGCTACATTGTGGATTAGCCACATCTCAGAAATCATGTCTCTAGCCTGGGAAATGGGGGCTGCATGGGAGCTCCTCAGAACCAGCCCTTGTCCCCCCATCCCGGAATGTCAGACCAGCCCTGCTAAAGAGATGGTGGCCAACTCTTTCAGGAATTCTCTAGGCTGTAGATGAGAAGAGTCTACTCAGTCAGCCCTGGAATTTGATGAGTTGGTTTTGCCATTAGCTTGTGAAAGGAATGAATAAAATTCCTTATCCATAAGTCCTTCTAGGAACAGAATCTCTGACTCTACAGACAGCATAGTTTAGCACACAGCACATGGCCACTCAATGGCAAAATAATGAATGATTGAATGGATAAATCCCACAACTGTGGTTCACTCACCCTCATATTATGTTATAATTTATCTGTTAGGCAGCAATGATGAGGAGGGAGGCCTGTGCTAGACACTGGCATTAGAGAGATGAATAGGGTGACTTACCATTCTCACTAGAGAGACTTGGCCAAGCAAACCCAACATGTCTAAGTTACAACAGCTTGGGGAAAGTGCTCTGAGAGAGGAAACACTTAATGCTCTTAAGCAAAAAAAAGGGGGTGCATCAATGTGCTGGAGGGCTTAAACATCAGTGCATTTTGGGAATCAGGACCATAGCTTTTGGGTAGTAGCATTCCTTCAACTCAAGACTCTGCTGAGTTCTATGAACACATGACTTAAAAAAGGAGAAAACTCAATTTGCTTCCATGAGAACAAATGTGTGTGGGCAGAGATGTCATCCCTTTAGCTAAACACTAAACAACCACAAACATTTAGGGAGCCCTATTACCAGTCAGAGTCCGTGCTAACTTGGGGAAACTAAGATAAACGAGGCGTAATCTTGCCCCTGAGGAGTTTGCAGACCACTGGAGGAGACAGATGTGAAAACAAATAACTAATAATATTGGTGCATTGTAGTAAGAGATATTGTGAGGCATGTGCAAAGTGTTATAAAGTGTTAATAGAATTTAGAGAAGAGGGAGAAACTCTCCCAGGGGCACAGGCTTAGAGAAAGTGTATTGGCTGATGAAGAATGAGCTGACGTAGATGTGGAAGAAAAGAAGGAATGAGTTAGGAAAAGGATGGTTTGGACTTTAAGCTGCTTCATACTTAAAGGCTGGCACCAATGGGAATATAAATAGAAGCAGGAGGAAATTCACTTAGGGTGCTGATAACCCCTGGACTACTCTCTAGAATGTCTGAAATAAGATGTTGCCTCTGATCCCTGGTACATAGCATGAAGATACTGGTTTTTGGCATTTTTGCCTGCTTACTTTGCTATGGCATAAGCAGAATGGTTGTTTTAGGGAGAAGGGATTGAGGAACTAGATGACTTGAAAGCTGGATTCAGGGTTTCTGACCATTGAGGTCTAAAATTGGAATCAGGAAACCTGTGGAATTCTGGCCCTGACCTTTATCAGCCATGTGACTTTTAGCAACTTCCCTTGGTTTTCTCATCTATAAAATGGGAAAATCAGTATCTCATCTACCTTGGGGAATCTTTGTGAGGATTGACCAGGCCAGATCCATGAAGTTACCCAGCACAGGGCTAAGGATGTATAGTAAGTGGCCAGTTACCTGCCTCCTCTACTGAGGATTGTGTCAGCAAGTTAACGCCTGGTAGAGCATGTTGCATTAGTATTAAATGCTAAAAATGGAATTGATCAAATTTAAGTGTTTTTTTGAACCCAAGGTGTATTCAAGTTCCCTTGAATATACAAACTTTTTGCCCTACCATTTGTTTCCTATAAAGAACAAAACAAAAACCTCTTTTTATCTTTAAAAATCTAGTGATTTAAATCGTCTTGCCCCAAAATAAAGCTGTTATTTCCACCATTTACCTGAAAGAATAATGTAGGGTTAGGTATAATTCTCAGTGTTCCGTGGTTTGATCCTAGAGACAAAGCAATATGAGAGAAAAAAAATCTTAACTTGATTTGCCTTAAGGAAAAGAATGCTTCAACACAGTTGCCCAAGTGAGAACTCACTTAGGCAACTCACTTAATTTCTCTGCATGTCAGTTTCTTCATCTCAAAAGAATCTAATGATAATCTCAACTGCACAAGGAATTGATCCTCAAAAGTTATTAAATGGGACAATGTATGTGATGCCCTTAGCACAGTGCCTGGCACATAGTTAGCACTCAACTAAAGGAAGCTGTTGTCATTATGATGATTGTCTAGTCACACGTGTGGTTGTTTTCAACATTGCTATCCTTCCCTTTCCCTTCTTAGGTGCCTCCACCCAGAATTCTAACACTGTGGAGCCAGAGAAGCAGGTGGACAACACCGTGAAGATGGCTGGTGTGATCGCTGGCCTCCTCATGTTCATCATCATTCTCCTGGGTGTGATGCTCACCATCAAAAGGAGGTGAGTCTCTGCTGCTGCCTGGAAGACTCTGCTGACCCGAGGTGACCCCAACACTGCTGTGTGGCCAGGTTTTTGCTCTGTTGATCATTGTCCAGCAGGGATCTTCTGATATAACCATTGAGGTCCAGAAATACGTGGGCCGGCTGTGGTTCATTGTGTTGCTGTTTGAAGGGTGCATGCTGCCTGCTTGGCAGGTGGTCCTGAGGTGGCCAGTTTCTTATGGGCCAGTGATCCCTATGACTGGGCCACCGTGATGTGCCATGGGATTCCATGTATCATGAATTGAGTCTTATAAGAGTTAACTGCTGTGTTGTTATCAATCATGTCATCAAGATAGCTCGGGAGCCCCAGGAACATAGATGAGTCCAGAAACACAGTTGCAGGAAAGTAATGTTTTACCATTCTCACCTCCATCTGCCCCTGATTTCCGCTGGTCAAATAATAGCATCCCAGGCTGCCCTCTCCATGGGAGATAAAGCCTGCAGTGGTGTGAGAGTTCCCAATTACAAGTCTTATTACAGGCTCTGTACTATGCCCTGTCCCACAAAACCTTCCCAGCTGGATTGCTGTTGTTTGTCACCTCTCAAAAGCATGTCTCCCTGGACTCCTCTGGCCAGCTAGTAGTTTGCTCATACTGTGTGTTTTCTCCAGTTGCATTTCTCATGAAAGCATGCACACAGATTCCTCCCTTATTTCCAAGATGTACTACACCAGCATCCTCTGTTTAAGAGGCATTCACAAGGCTTGAGGATAACACAAGGAAATTGGAAGAAAAAACAAAGGGTGAATATCAGCTATCCCTGTCCCCAGGGTGCACTGGTTATTCCTCTAAACAGAGAGTCTTACTCGCCCCTCTCCTTAGCCCCTGCCTGCCACCATGTTAACACATCTACTTCCCACCTCCACATCTTCTCAGTTTCAATGCCAGGGCCCCAACCTTAGTCTCTACCTTCCCACTCCTCAGTCTGTCATAGCAAACAAAACATTTATCCACATTGTAATACTAGGTGGTGTATTGTGTCCTGCTCCCAGGCAAAAGAGCCTTCTACATTATTAACCAAACCAACACCTCAGCCTGAAGCTCTGGGTTTGCTTATGCACAGAGTTCAGGGCAACCCCAAGAACAAGGGCTGGGAGCTTGCTTCCATCTATAGCATGAAAAATGCTCATCAAATGTGTTTCCCACCAGAACAAAGGGAAAGAATACCCCTAACAACTAATTCCAGCTTCTACCTTAGGAACCACATGAATATAAAATGCAGATTTTTTTTAAAAGCAATATCCCCATTTCCAGTGATGAGTGATTTAGAAATACTAGGGTCCCCACTACACATACAGTCAACCCTCTCTTGGCCATGCCAGCACCAGGATGTCCCTCTCTCTCTTTCTCATGGTTCTGCTTTGGATCAGTCATACCTGCCTCTGGCCAGGACATTGTACTGTGAGGACATCTTTTCTTGACATTTTTTGTCTAATGGGATCATGTCTTGCCTCAAGCTCCTAGCAGAATGGCTTAAGAGCTAAGGTTCTCCTCCAGCTACTGATTTTCTGGTTGGAGAAACTAGGGGTAACAGAAGGTACTATGTTAATATTGGGGGTGAAGAGCCCTCAAAGGGTTAACGTCAACACTACATTGTCATATCACCATCATCACTGATAACACATGGCCACATTATATGTCCCAGTGACTAGTCTGCTGCTATTACATAGGGTAGTATATGACTTTTGATTTCTCTGGGGGCAGTAAGCACATTGTACATGTAAGATCATTGAAATGTTTCTTAGAGTTACAGGTGTATTAGAGGCAGAGGTGAAATGTTTCTTAGAGTTACAGATGTATTAGAGGCAGAGGTGAGTTTGGGATTGTCCACCCAAATTAATGGAACTGAATACCTCTTTGATAGACCTTAAGTTTTATTATTCTTTGCCACTGATTTGTAAATCAGATATGCTCTTCCAATTTTGCTCTTTCTAAAGCCTGGCTTAACCCACGTCACCATCATCTGTGAGATTGTGAAGAAATTTCACTTCCTTCTCACAGCTATTTCTGAAATGTGTGAGTGTGACTTTTTGGGAGGGAGGAAAAGGCTTTATGTTTCCAGGGTGGGAGCAACTATAAAATGAGTCCTTTGTGGTAGTTTTAACCTTTGATAGACATCAACTCTCATGTCTATCAAAACTGTCCATCAGACCCAATCAACAGGCATCACATGATCACCATTTCTCCCCAGGAGGCAAAACCTGGGCATTGCATGTTGTGGGGTGCTAATCAGTATTTATATATATGGCATCTTTTGAAAAAAATAAGACGTTTTGTTGGCCTAGTTGATTGGAACAATTTACAGATGGGAGGGGAGGGTAGGAGGAGAAGAGGAGAAAATGGGGAGGAAGAGAGAAATTGCACATAGGCCTGCACTCTTTCCACTAACCTACAATGTCTTCCTGTGTCTAGAGATGCCCCAAAGGAAAGCGAAATTCTGTGCGCCTCTTCTGTCCCCAGCTACCCCAACTGCATATATATATTAATATATACTACACTGATCAATTGAGTCTGCTACCAACTTACTGTTGGCCAGAATACTGTCTACATCTACCTCAAAGGAAGATGTATTCAAGTCAAAGAAACTTCCAAGCAACAGGCTCATCACCATAGCTCAGGATACTAGTGTTAACATCTCCTCAATGTCCTATCATCACCTACAGTGCTTGGACTCAGGAGTTCACAGAGGCCAACACCTGCTACAACCCCTCCACTGGCTTAAGCTTGCCTGGGTCTTCTCCCTGCCTTCGTTGGGCATGGACATGGTTGCTTTCTGGGTTTTTTTCCTGCTCCTAATAGATTCAGCTGACTCAAAGCCTCCCTAAAGCTATAGCCACAGATGTTTCCAGCAAACATAAGATGTCTCCAGCTTCTCTCTCTGAAGGTTTGTGATCACTGACTTTAGAGCTTCCTTGCCACTGTCCAAAGAGAGTCCTTCTCTTCCTGTTAGGGGTTTCCTTTTATGACACAGAAGTAGAAGACAGACAGAGAATGGGCTTGAGATCCAAGGATGAAGGGAAAGGTTTAATGAAAAAAGCTAAATTAATTTATATTTAGACAACTGAAAACAAAATAGAGGAGGGAAAAGAGAGAATATCAGCAAAACTCGAGAAGTGTTTTGTTGTTGTTGCTTGGTTTTGTTTTGTAACAGGGGGAGGGAGATCTTGAGAAATGAAAAGGAGAAAGGGATATGAGATGTTGGTGGGTGATTTAAATGGGATTCTCTTATAGTTTGAAAGAGAGGCAAGTTAAAGTTTAGAATTCTTTTTGCATTACCTTTGGCTGTTTGAACTGGGCTGTATTGAATGTGGAACCATATGGAATTAGGATTGCATGGACATACACAGGATGATATGAGCATTATAAGAAGGGATCCTGGAGCCCCTCACTGACAGAGTTAACTACCAGTGTGGTTTTAGCCACACCAACTACAAAATATCCATCCTTCTGCTGTCACTAGATAGTGGCTCCATCTTTTTCTTTTGGATCTGTTGATCACATCTAGAGTTCTGAATGTTCTGTAATGGGTACCCCATGTCATTATGTAGTAAAACATACCTCGTTTTCATGAGCACCATGTTAAGTCCTGACATAGAGAAAGACCTTCATCACTGACTCAGGACTGCAGTCCTGATCATCTTCATCCCTTGCCTCCTCCCCTTAGAACTGTTATACATCCTCCCCACTCCTCCAAAATCAGCAATCAAGAGGTTACATGACCAACTCTATGTTTTCTTAACTTAATACCATGGGCACTGTGTGCCTTTAATGCAAATTAAGATGAAAAGATCAAGTCTTATTGCCTTAACCAGCATGTCTCAATAGTTGAAGGTGTTCATTAGCCACTCACGTATGAGAAGGTCTACAATTCAATGTTTGTGGAGCGTGAAATTATATGTATGCGCACACAAGTTTCATGTAGTTCAATTTTATCCCTTGGGACACACTTCCTGGAGTCTGAACATGGTCCCTTAAAGCTCAAAGCATGGCCATGCACTTATGCATAGGGAAACACCAAAGCCAAGTTATGCAGGACTTTTCACAAGATCCGCACCCCTAGACTTGCCTGGATCCTACACTAACCTGTCCATCACATTTTAATTTTCAAATGAGAACTAGGAAATTTTAGGGAGGTATATTCAAAGTTGGTACCATCCATGGTTCTAGCCAGACCCTGTCTCCTCCCCTGCTCCCCTGCTCAGCTCGTCCTAGTCCAGCCTGAACTTTTTGCCAAACTTTCCTTGCCTGTCCAAATGGAAACTTCTGTTCCAAGAGTATATTTGGAGTGTCTTGAGTATAAATAAGAATGTGTATTCTGAGATTTTATATGCATCTCTGGTTATACATCAGTTCTCTGTGACTTGTACCTGCCCTCCACTAGCTCTCAGTCTAATGGGACAGAGAATCAGAAAAACTGGCCCCAAATTTTTAGTCCTGTTTATTTGCTGTTAACCTTGGAGAAGCAACTTAACAAATCTCAGCCTTTGCTTTCCCTCTATGAAAGGTAGCCAGTTTTATGGGGCTATTCTACAGATCAAATGAGCTAATTTTTGAAATAGGCTTTGTTCCCTGAACCTGCTTCAGGAATTACAATGCACAATAACTACAGAAACATTCCTCTCCACATGACCATCAACTGTACCAGGCCAGCTCTGAACCCATTACTAATATGCTAATGGCAGGGTTGCAATCAATGCTCACACACTGACATAATTTGCATCATTTTTCATTTAAACTGCAGCCATATTCTGGTTTTAATCTTCCTAATAATCATAGTAGGTTAGGTCTGTTGCTTGTTTGAAAAGAAGAAACTGAAGTTCAAAAAGATCACGTGAGTTGGTGAACGTTTTGGGCAGAGTTGATGTGGAAACCCAGTCTCGGTGTCTCTAGAGCTCATGCTGCTAACTTCTACTCTGTCAGTCCATGGAGACTGACAGGAAATAAGCAAATCCTGGACTAAGAAACATGTGACTCAGATTTGGTACCACTTTCCTCTCTGGGGCTTGTTTTTCCCAATTTCACTATATTCTTCTTTTGAGCGTGCTGTTTCCCTGAATGAAATGTCCTGAGATTTCTCTTAACCTACAAAGTTCCTATCACACTCTGACTCTCAGCCTCTTGTCCTTCCTGGTAGGACTCCCAAATGTTACCATCTCAGCAAAGCCTTCCCACCAGCCTCCTGCCCCAGGAAGATCCAATGATGCTCCTCTGCATGCAGCCACTGTGCCATACACGCTAGACTTCATTTGTGTATTTATCACACTACCCGGTGGTTGTAGTTTTGCTGGCCTGAAAATCAGTCCTCTCTTATTAGAGCTCCATTATCCATATCATCTGCCCCTGGACATCTACCTTGAAAATCCCTCAGGTATTTCATAGTCAAAGTCAAAATCATTACCTACTCCCCAACCTGTTTCCCATCTCATTCACAGGCACTACCTCCTATCCCATCATCAAACAGATGGGATTCCAACACCCGGGATTCTCTACATTCTCTTGGTCTCATTCTCTCTCTCTCTGTCTCTCTCTCTCTGTCTCTCTGTCTCTCTCTCTCTCTCCCCCTCCCTCCCTCCCTCCCTTCCTCTCTGCCTCTGCCTCCTCTTCCTCCATTGTCTTTTCCCTGGGTCAGACCTCTGTAGCCCTATTGCATGAGTGTCCTCACTGACCTTCCTAACTGTGCCCCACCCCTCCAACCTATCCTCCACACTGTAGTCAGCATTGTGTTAAAAAATAAAGCTCGTACTCCCAAACCTGTCATCTAAAACCCTTCAATGGCTTCTTCTCCATTGCCATGGTTCATGAGTTGGAAGTGAGGGAAGAAGTACATGTCTAAGTCACCTGGGGAACTTTGTCAAGTGATACTGTCTCCCTGCCCATATGGAAACAAGTTTCTTAGTTCTTCTTAGCTTTTTAGTTTTCCTATTTTTTTCTTAGTTTTTCTGACAAGTCTCCTAAAGTCTCACCTCTGCTCCATAAGTTTTGCTTATGAACTTTCTTCTTCTTCAATGCCTGTGTTTCTCAGCTCCGTGTGACCAGCTATTACCCATGTTTAATGACTAATTCAGTAGGCACTTTCTCCTATAAACCCTTCCTGACCTTTGATCTAGACAGAGTCTCTTCACCATCTAGATCCCCTCTGTGAGGACCCATGTTATATTCTGCCTTATACTTTTCCTTTGTATTTGCATCCTATTTCCTCACTAGACCATCAGCTGTCTATTCTGATTCATCCTCATCTCCAATGTGCCTTGCAAATACTGAGAATTTCTTAAAAACATATTGAATGGGAGAGCCCAGTGGAATTAGAACAGATCAACTCTCTATGTATTATACAAGAGAGCTTCACTCAGAGAACAGACCTAAGTGTCAACATTAAGCATTAATGGTTCGTGCACGAAGTCCAGTGGTAGGAGGGTGGCAAGGCAAGGCTGGAGGGCAGTATGTGGAAGACATGCCATGGTCTGAGCCTTCAGAGAGCACATTGCCTCATCATTTTGTTTTGTTTTGTTTCTGGGTAGACAATCAGAAAAGCTAACTCAGGCCAAGCTAAAAGAGCAGTGTACTTTATTAAGGGTACTACAGATCAGAAAACTGAAATGGAAATAGAGTTTAAGGAAATTGCCTGGAATCACATAGCTAATAAATGGCAGAGTTGGGTCTCAAACTTGGACAATCTGATAATGGAGTCCATATTCTGAAACATCATCTAATCTGGATTAAATATAAAACAGGACCTGCTGAGATGCCAAATTTTGTGGCATAATTTTGAGTGATTTATTGAGGTGGGAAAAAAGCCCAAACGCCCAAACAAAATGTGTCATCTTCTGTTCATCCTGTTCTAAACTGCTCCTTCCTCTACACCTGAAAATTGAATCCTGCTCCTTCTGCTTTCACTCACGTGAACAGCCACTTAAGCTGGGAACTTGGAAGTCTTCTTCAATACGTTCACATTTAATCACCTTTTGATTTTGTGTCTTAACCACCTTGCACACTGCTGACCTTTCTTCCCCATCCCATGGCCACTACAAAGGAAGCCCCCAATATTTCTTGTGTTGGCCAATCAGTGATTGTGTAACCACATTCACTCTGCCTTTGACTTTCTCCTCACCCTCCTGCTAAAAATAATTCACCTACAAGAAATATTTGGCCACATGACTTCTTGGGTTTTCCCTGTGACCTATGGGACTGAGACCAAGCTGCTTAAACTCTTTGGGAACTAGCCCTTCCAACATCTTGCCATTCCCACTTTGTTAACCCACCTGCCCAAACCACAAACACAGTTCCATCTACCTAAAAATTCCCTTCCCCTCTCCTCCATCTGACTTCTCTTTTACTTTACCACTCAGGCATCCCAGATTCTGGGCCATCTTGCCTGCTTTCCCTCCTCACCCCTATCCCCAGGTATGGACTGACAGCTCCGTGTGTTGCCTTATCATACAATTTATCATGACAGAAGACAATACAACGTAATAGCTATTAATACAGGCTCTTTAAATCAGACTCCCTGGATTCAAATCCCTGCCATGCCACTTAACAACTATATAAATGTGAGAAACTTGCTTAACCTCTCTGAGCCTCACTTTACTCATCTGTAAACAGGGATAATAATGACTCATAAGGTTATTGTGAAGATTAAATAAAATAGTTCACGCAATATACTTAAAACAGTACCTGACACATAATTGATCTCCCAGTATTTAAGTGACAGCTATTATCATCTGCTTTATAATTTGCTAGTCTGGCTCTCTCATGAGACATATGGACTAGATTAGGATCTCATATGTCTTTTTATCTGTACTTGACAGAGATAAGGATATAGTAGGCCCCTGAAAAGTTTCTGCTGAATTAATGATGGAAAGATGGATAAATGGATGATGGGTGGGTGGGTGGATGGATGGATGGATGGATATATGGATGGATGGATGCATGCATGCATGGATAGGTTCATGGATGGATGGATGGATAGATGGCTGAACCGGGTGGGTTTGTGATCTAGATGGATGGGTAGATGGTCAAATGGGTGGTTAGATAGACAAATTTGTCCTGTTTAAATTGTATGGAACAAAAGAAAACTGTGCCTGAAGTCAATCTTGTCAGCTAGCTGAAAAAACGTTCTGCAGTATGTGATTTATTAAGTTTGGGGTTATTGTTTTGTTTTGTTTTGTTTTTTCTAAGCACAGCTGTCCTCCTGCTCAGGATTTTTGGTTTCAGGCAATCTGTTACTTGCAATATCACTGTATCCTTGTAAATTTAGACCTTCAGTAAATCTTCTTCAAGGCTTAGAAAAAAACACACGTGTAAACTGTTTTGGTCACAGAATAAAGACCTGTGATACTTGACCTAGAAGACTTCGCAGTTTAATTGGGAAAAGAGATTCAATTAATAGAAGTTTGTCAGTTACCATTATCCTGGAGTTGCCTTGCTGCTGGGTCAGAGATAGTACGAGAAGGCTTTTGGTGACACCCACGATAACTCAGAAAAGCAACTTGGAAAAGGTGGTCTGTGGTTTGAAGGTGAAGAAGGAAGCATGTTTTCTTGGCTCAGGCTGAGGTGAATCCTGAAGGTTGACAGCAGAAAAACTAGAAGGTCCAGAATGCTCAGTGTAGCTGAGGAGGAGGTGGCTGCTGACAGTGAGGGCATCCAGCTCAGGATGGAGGCCTTGCAACTGGTCCAAAGATACACAAAGCCTTTGACCTAGTGAGGCATGGACTTATAATCTTAGATTCCTCAGCTGACCCTGAGAGTAATTATATCTGCTCCTCAGGGTTGTGGGGAGGATTGAAAGAGATAAGTTTTGACATCCCAATGCCTGACTCCCCAGATTTCTCAAGATATATCCATTTTCTTCCGTCCTTGAAAGCAGCACAGGCTTGAGGTCAAGAATATGAGCTATGGGCTGGGCACGGTGGTTCACACCTGTAATCCCAGCACTTTGGGAGGCTGAGGCAGATGGATCATGAGGTCAGGAGATTGAGACCATCCTGGCTAACATAGTGAAACCCCATCTCTACTAAAAATAAAAAAAATTAGCCGGGCGTGGTGGTGGGCACCTGTAGTCCCAGCTACTCAGGAGGCTGAGGCAGGAGAATGGCGTGGACCCAGGAGGCGGAGCTTGCAGTGAGCCAAGATCGCGCGCCACTGCACTCCAGCCTGGGCAACAGAGCGAGACTCCATCTCAAAAAAAAAAAAAAAAAAACATGAGCTATAAGCTTTAGAGCCATGTTGCTATCAAATCCAGTTACTAGCTGTGTGATCTGAAGTTACTTCTTGTTTGCCTCAGTGTCTCCATCAGAATAGTGGGAATGGCACTAATACCTATCTTTTAGGGCAACTGTGAGGAATACATAAGTTAATGTGTGCTAAAGCTGAGAACAATACCTGGCACACAGTAAGTGCTGAATAAGTATTTGTTCATATTTTATTATTCCTAAAGAGGTGAACACTTTGTTCCTGGTGACCAGAATAAGAAGCAGTAAACCTTATCTCTGTGGATGAGGTGCAGACATAAACCACCCTTTACTGAGCCCTAATACATTCCAGATGTTTAGTTTAATATAATCTAATATCAATTTAGATTAATGTAATTTACATAGAATACTTTATATATTACATATCATATCTAATGTGAGTATAATTTAGATTAATATAATGCTAATGCCTATGGTGATTCTTGGGAATACTTAATTATTGCCCCCAAGCTTGAGATAGAGAAACTGAGACTCAGGGCTGTTTAGTGACTTGTTCGATGTCATGCAGTTAGTTAAGTGATGGTGCTGAGATGCTAAGGCTTATTGTATTTCCACTCCTGAAAGCTGTTTGAGCTGTCAGTTGTCTATGCCATCCATCTTGGTGCATGGATCAGGAAATAGAGGTCCAAGGGGAAGAAGAAGAAGTTACTTGCCCAAGATGTCACAATGAGCAGTTGAAAGATCTGAGATTATAACGCTGGCCTCTTTATTCTCAGTTCAGTGTTCTTGACAATACAGAGAACACAGGTGTCCTATAAGTCTTCATCAAATGGACCCTGAGTTTTATGTCCCAGGGGAATCACTTTCCAGCCACTAGATCTGCCAGCAGTGAGGTAAAGAAATTATCTCCTTACAATGCCAACGTGTGTGGCTGGTGAAGGGGATTTGATGACTTTCTGTAGGAGCTTCCCATTCCCACTCATTGCAGTCCCCAGTTCTTCACCTTCTCATCATCTAGGGTCACTGTTCTTTCAGTTTAGGATATTGAACAGTTTTCTATGTGGCCAGATCTTGCTGCACTGTGGCTCATTTTCCCTAGCTCAGCCCCCTAAGGAGGTGTGGGGCTTTCCTTCTTCTGTGGCTTCTTAACTTTTAGACTCACTTTCCTTCTGGGTATGTAGGGTTGGGCTTTGCCAACTGATGAAAGAAAGACTAGAGATAGCCCCATCTTGGGAGCTTTGGGTATTTCCTATTTGAGATGGGAAAATTTGGGGCTGTGAAGATGTATCCCTCACTCTGCAGTTATAAAGACTGTATTTTCCTGTACCAAGCAAATGGGATAATGGTTGCAAGTAATCAAATAGTTCAAGAAAAAAGGAAACCATTCTTGTCTACTCAGATGGATATTTGGAGACCTGAATTAACTAGCCATTTTTCTCAATCTATGAATGTATCATTTATTGTCAGTATAGCTGAATCTGATGTGAAATAAGAACACTCCTATTTATTTTCTTACAACATAAGAAAAGTTATAACAAAGGGAATATCATGCTTTTATTTGAGTTTTGTGATTGCTTAGAAGCCAGGAGCCAGTAGGGACATTGGAAAGAGATTGAAGCCAGTGATTTTTCAAGCTTTCTTTTGGAGAATGGAATTCTCAGCCATATGATATCTTAAATGAAACTTCAAAGTATAAAATAGATAAAACTTCAATATATAAAATAGGTGCTTTGGTGAATGGTGGGGAGCAGCAGCCTCACTTGCTCAGTACCCTCTTTCTTCATTACACAGTAGCTGCTATAGAACCCCCAGACTTCTGTGAACACAGTTTGACAATTACTGATCTAGTTTAATGCACCTAAGGGACAGATGCAGAAATGAAGGCACAGAGAGTTTATTCAAGGCAGAGTCTGTTCAGACTGAAGGTTGGAACTCCTCTCAGTACAGTGCTCTTCCAAGATAAGGTTGGACTTTGCGCTGGTCATCTACTGCCATGTAACAAACTACCCCCAAAATCTAATGGCTTAAAGAGCAACAGTTATTTATTTTTCTCATGTGTCTGCACTTTAGGCAGAGCTTAAAGGGAATGACTTATTTCTGTTCTGCAATGTCAATGGTCTCAGCTGAGATAACTTGGTTGGCTGAAAGTAGAATGGCTGGGGGCTGGTGGGACATTTCTTTCTCTTTATGTAGTCTCAGAGGCTCTCCTGTGATCTCTCCAGCATGGTAGCCTCAGGGAAATTGGGCTTCTTCTATGGAGACTGAGGGTTCTAAGAGAGAGTTATGGACAGAGCTGAGAGGCTTCTTTTTTTTCCCCCAGCTTGGAAAGTCCCAGAACATAATTCCTACCACATTCTATTCACGCAGGGCCAGTCTTGACTCTGTGGGAGGGCACTCCACAAGGACCTGAATACTAGGAAGTGCAGATCACTGGGGAGCCATCTTGGGTAATGGCCATATGATTTCCTTTCTTTAGGTATGACCTTACTAAATAGACTCTGATGTGATTTTATCTGAAATAGAGGAGACAGAAGAAGTTTGGTGTTGCTTAGATCACAGGTCATTATCATAGGGAAGAGTGGTAGACTAGTCCCAGGAAGCCACAGAGAGCTGATCCAATACCCCACCTGCACCCCGCTGACCAAAAAAAAAAAAAAAAAATCATAATTACAAGGAATCTAGTTTTGGTTGACCATATGGAAGAACTTTGAACTAACTACAACAGCCAACATGAAACGTGGCTTACTGTGTGTGAGGCCATGGGTTTCCCTATTATAGAAGAGGTCTCTCTTGTTTCTTCTATCACCGGAAATATCTGATTCTCAGTGAAGATGATTAGTAGAGGAACTTGCATCTCCTTGAGCTTAGGGATGCTGAAATAATATGTGCATTTCTAAGAATCAAGATTTCATTAAAAATCTAATTCTTGTTTGTTTGTCTTTTCTTTTTCCCCCATTTTGGACATTTCCTTCATCTGACTGCCCATCAATATATAGAAGAAATGCTTATTCCTACTCCTATTACTTGTAAGTATCGAGCTGGTGTTAACTTTGCTTCGTGCCCTGTAAGGGAACCTGTAGCATGCATTTCCTGCACCAACCAAGTGTCTGTTAGTTTCTCATTTTCACTTCTAAGTTGTCTGTAGCCTTAAAGTTTTTATTTTGCATAAATGTGTTCCATTTGAAAGTGCACTGTCATTGTTCAAGTTTGTTATGTTTCCGCCATCTTGGATTTTTTTTCCTCTTATTTTTAGAGATGTGAAGGGCTGTTTCTCCTTTGTGAGTGCAATTTTCTAGTTAGGAATCCCTGAATTCCATCCGGCAGGGGACCAAATCCTGCTGTAGGACTTGCACACATAAGACAGAATCACAGTCTTAGCAACTTCTGAATCCATGTGTTTTTACTTGGAGAATGGGTAGCCCTGGGGGCCCAAAGTTTAGAAAGGAATTCATTGGCTGTTTATGCTATTTCAGAAAGTCTGCAGGGATTCATTACTTTATCTAGAACCAGCCTCACAGGTGAAAGAAACATCCAGTGTCTTTGCTTTGGGCTGGGATTATGTGTTTGGTGTTTAGCATTATTTATCTTATGTTATCAGTGCATTTTGTTGGGAGTTATAGATGGGTGCTTGCTTATCCATTTTTTTGCACTTGCTAAAAAAAGTGATTATTTTTCTTATTAATAAAACAGAGGGCCGGGTGCGGTGGCTCACGCCTATAATCCCAGCACTTTGAAGGCCAAGAGGGCAGATCACCTGAGGTCAAGAGTTCAAGACCAGCCTGGCCAACATGGTGAAACCCCATCTCTACTAAAAATACAAAAATGAGCTGGGGGTGATGGCAGGTGTCTGTAGTCCCAGCTACTCAGGAGGCTGAGGCAGGAGAATTGCTTGAACCCAGGGGCAGAGGTTGCAGTGAGCCAAAATCGTACCATTGCGCTCCAGCCTGGGCAACAAGAGCAAAACTCCGTCTCAAAATAATAATAATAATAAATAATAACAACAACAACAGAGATTCTCAAAACATGATAGTAAAGGAGAACAACTCTGTACAGTAGATCCTTGGTGGTAAAAAGTTAGAAAGGCCCTGAACTAGTCCCACATTCCTAATATGCACTTTCTATTTTTGGAAATTGAGAGGTTGTAGGGACCTTAGAAAGAGATTGAAGGATGTGAATTCATTGCACATCCAGCTAGCAAAAGAGTAGGATTAAAACGGGGATGCCTGGCTTCCAGTAAAGTGTATTGCTTAGCACTCCATGTCTTCCCTCACCTCTGGCAAACTCAGCTTTATGAGAGAGGTTGTGCCTAACAGCATTACCTGCTGAAGGCTTCATAGATAAAGATGGAGCCAGCAAAAGGCCTCCCCATCCCCTCTGCTCAGTGTTGGGTCCACAGGTCTTTAGGACGGGTACTACCACCCTCGTGTTATATGGGAACAAATGGACCCCCATCACCAATACCGGAAGTACCAGATCACTTATTCATTCATCCCACAAACATGCTTTGAACATGCACATTATGTTTCAGACGGTGTGGATGAAGAAATGCCTAGAACCCAGAGGTTCAGCCTCACAGTATGCAAGCCTATCTGAGAGACTAGCATAACATCACCTATTAGAAACGTCAGCTGAGAAACGCCTCTACATACTGTAGTACAGGTGCACTTAGTTGAGTGATAGATTTTTTTATGTGGCAGGGGATAGTTATCAGTGTATTCAGAGATGGCTTTGCCCATTACTGAAAAAATTAAAATTCTGATTAGAGGAAACTGCATCTGCAAAGGCACGGAGGTGCGAAAAAATATGGTGTGTCATTGCTATGGTGGAAAGAGAATGAGCTTCAGGAGTGATGCAGCTCTGGGCTCATGTCCCACCTCTATCATGCACTGGTTATAGAGCCTTGGACAAATTTTCTAAACTTTTTGATTCTCCTTTCTCTTAATTATAAAATGAGAGTAATGGTGCCTGACTCACAGAGTTGCTGTGAAGAGGAGATGAGATGATTTTGTAAAGTGCCTGGCACAGAGTTGACACTCGTGAAATATTAGTTTTCTTTATTTCCCCTTTCAGAAACCACAGGGTTCATGGCAGGAATGGTAGTCCCTGGGAGCCCCTCTGTTCTTCCAGGGCCTCTTAGGGTATGCATGTTTCACAGCAGATGTGGGCCTACAGGGACCCATCACCACCTCTGGCATCTCACTCCCATCCCTCTATCAGCCAGTTTGCCTATCAGGGTCTTTGAATGCCCACTTTATGTAGTGATGTGTGCTGGTGCTGGGGTGGAATCCAAGATGAGCAGTGTGAAAGGACAGAGGATGGATCTGCACATACTTGCAGTTGAAGGTGCAATGATAAACACAGGCCTTTCTGTTGGTGCAGACATGAAGTTCTGTGCCACAGGTCCCAGAGCAGGAAGCTTATACCAGCAGTGGGATGCAGAAGCATCTGGATAGGACACAGGGTTTCCATAATTATATTCATTTTATATTCACCAACCCCAAGGCCCCCATGACGGTCATATATTGCATGCCACTGCAAATAGCCTGCTTTCTATACAGAAACCTTAGGTGGTTACATTTCCTCTTAAGCACCATCTTCCCATCCCAACTACCACCAAGCACTTGTGATAGATGAACCAGTTCCTAGACTTAAAGGGATTGAAGAAGTAAGGTATGTTTAATCATTTATACAGGAGGGGAGAATAGGAAGCCACCACCACATGCCAAGTATTTTGTACATACATTAGCTCACTAAGTCCTCCGAATAGCCTAGTCTGGTGGGTACCATTACCCCTATTTAATGGGAGAGAAATTGCTCTGAGAAGCTAAGTCATTCCCCCAAAGCTACCCAGAAGTAGATGGGAGGGAGAATTGATTATCCTGGAAACAGAGACATCTTGGGGTGAGAAATGGTCATGTGAGTCATATGCGTATGACTCTGGATATATTGCAATGAGAATGCTGGTGGAGCTCCCAAGCAAAAGCATGCCATGGGAACTTAGAAATGCAGAAGTGGAGTCTAGGTAGGAAGTGGATGTTTGGAACCTTCCTCTGAGAGGTGGCAGATGAGAGTGCCAGGGGATGAAAGCAGGCCTGGAGAAAGAGGACAAGAACAGAGGGCTAAGGGCTAGGGGCTGAGGCCCAGGAACTGACCATGATTAAAGAATCAGAAGAGGAGAGGAACTGGCAAAGCAGATAGACAGGTAGGAGAAAAACATAAGGCCCAAGAGCAGAAGGCTTTTGCAGCAGGAGGAGTTGGTTGGCCACAGCAGATGCTGCAGAGGATGGAGGGGGTGGGTTTGGGCACAGCCTGGACATTTGGCCATCAGAAGTAACTCGCACAGGTTGTAGGGATGAAGGTTGAGGAGGTAGCCAGCCTGCCTGGGGACCATGAGTAGGATCACCTGTTTTTTTTTTTTTTTGTAAAACAGAGAAGAAACATGATACTGGCCACCTGAAGGATCAGAAAGTCCTTGGCAGAGATTTAGTTATAGTGGAGGAGCCTGGGCAGAAGGAAGGGGCTGAAGATACTGGAGTTGGGGGCTATGGAAGTGAAGGACTGAAGGCGAGGTGTTTGGGGACAGGGAACAGTCTGGGAGGGGAGGAGGGACAGGACTTGGAGACGATAGGATTGAGAGAGAGGCATGGAGATGAGGAAGAGGAAACAGAAAGGAAATAATGGCCCCCCACGTGCTAGTATATGCCCCGAGGGGGAGCCTTGAAGCCTCACTCCTCAGTGTGTGGACCCTGGACCAGTAGCATCAGCATCACCTGGGAGCTTGTCAGAGATGTAGCATCAAGGGCCCCACCCCAGACTCCTGAATCAGAATCTGCATCATAACAAGGTCCCAGGTGATTCATATACATGTTAGAGAATCACTGACTTAACTGGAGTCTCAGTTGCCTTATCTATAAAATAGGAAAAGTAATACCCTCCTCATAGGTATTAGGGGCCACCTGGTCCTTTTAATGAATAAACACTGATTTCATCGAAGAGATTGGTTAGCCAAAGTGTGTTCTCTCTTCAACACACTTTGGCTAACCAATCTCTTCGATGAAATCAGTGTTTATTCATTCCACCAATATTTGTGGAATGTCCTCTGCATGCTAGGCATTGGACAAGGTTCTGGGTATATAGGAGTTAGCACAAGTAAAAATCCCTAAACACGTGGAGCTATTTTAGTAGAAGAGGTAGAAAGTAAACAACATATATAACAAAAATAAACAGTATGTAGTGGTAGGAGCTAAGAAGAAAAAATAAACTAGGGAAAGAGGAGATGAAGTATGGATGGGGGAGGAGCAGAGGAATTCTATATTTCCCCCAAAATAAAGAGGCCATCAAGTGCTCTCCATCACTGAAAGTATCCCTACACAAGAACAGTGGTCCACAAATATTTTCCATAAGGAGCCAGACAGTAAATAATGTTGGCTTTACAAACCCATGTGTTCTGTGTTGCATCTACTCAACTCTGATGTTGTAGCATGAAGTCATAGCTATGTGTTTGAATGAGTGTGGCTGTGTTCCAATAAAACTTAATTTTAAAAAACCAAGCAGTGGGCCAGATTTGGCCCACAGGTCACAGTTTGCCAATTCTTGCCCTAGAGTTCTGAGAGTAGGAAGAGGGTGAGATTCAAGATTCATCCTGTCTTATTGAGCTCCTGCCATGTACTTTATCCCGTGCCTGATATTGCAGGCACAAAAGTGAATAAGGCGCACCCTATACCAGACTACAAAAGGGCAGAAGTTGAAAGGCATTACCAGTTGGTCCCTACTATATATACTCACCCAATGCTTATAACAAGCCCTGCAAAGTATATGTTACTTTGTTGATTTTATTTAGATGTTAAGACTGAAGTTTGAAGACTTGTCTATTGCTCACAGCCAGAATGCAGCAGGGTTAAGTTTGAACTCAGGACCACATGGCCCACAAGCCCTACCCATTATTCTTACTAAGCCCTGTTCTTTGGGAAATGGGGGCACTTCTGCCTGGACCATGTGCTTGGAGCACATCAGCCAGGTTGCAGAAGAGCCAGGTACCAAATGCAAGTCTGTCTGCCTATAGGGCCTGGTTTCTGTGCATGGCCATCAGTGCCCTGCTAGGCATAAGAAGTAGTAGCTATTCTGGGCTGGTAAGGAGGCCGTTGGGGCAGTCCTGTCTCTGCTGTCCTGGGGATTGGCCACATGATGTGGCTGGTCTTCCAAGCAGTGCTGTGCACAGGCAACATGTTGAGAGGAGTCAGAGCTGAGGGCACTGAGCTACTGCATCAGACGTAGCCAAGGGGTTAGGGCAAGAGATTATGAAAGGGGTGTTAATGACCAGGATAAATAATAGCCCAATAAAAATGGAGCTATGGAACAGAGGGATCTGGGGACCCAGGGACACAGGATAGTTAAAGATAAGGCCCATTATTGTCTCTCCAGTATACACACACACACACACACAAATGTGAATCATGTGGGTTTTGGTGTCAGGCCTATTTCACAATTCTAGGTTTGCCTCTCCTGTGAGATTGTTTCCACCTGGAACACTCATAGAACCACTCTGAGCCTCAGTTTCTTCATCTGGAAAATCCTGATAATAGCGGTGACTTCCCAGTGTTTTGGTGAAGGGAAACGAGAGAGTGTGTATGTAGAGGGGCTGGCACAGAGTAGGTATTTTATAAATAGCAGCTACTATTCTTCACATTCTGAGCTGACAAAAATGCCTCTCTGGGATCCCTTTTTGCCTTTCTGTAGTAAAGCAGACCCCAACAACTTCAATTGTTCAATGTTTGCCTTTTTAAAGGATATTGAGAGTTGGCATGTGTCCACAGGTTAATTTACCTCAAGGTGTGTGATGGGCACAGTAATTGTTTTGAACAGAGGTATTTTAGTGTAGTAGTTCTTGAGAAAGCACAAAGATGTTTACCAATTGTTCTGGCTGAGAGAGAGAGCACATGACTACTTCACTTAGCCTTGGACAAATGCCTTGTGCAGATGTCTCCAAGACAGAAAACTGTGACCTGGGCTGGTTTCTGTCTGCAGATGCTCCATGGGACTCCTGGGCTTTTCTATAGCCTTCCGATCTCCTCCATCTCAATATATTCAAATCTGATATCATTCTTCAAAGTCCAGATCAAACACTGCCTTCTACGAGAAGTCGCTCATGATTCTCTCCACCTGTGGGAATGGCGCCTTTCTCTGAACTGCAGTTGCTTTATATTACAGGCAGGAGCAAATTTGTCTTAAGGATGTTGCTTGCTCATTAGGGTATTCTCCATGGAACTCCTAACACATGCAGTGAACCCCAGTAAGTGCCTGTGTAATGAGTGAAGGAACAAGACGAATTTAAAAGACATACAGACATATAGCTGAAGTCAACAGGGTGGTACTCTGTTCTTGAAAAAAAAAAAATGACATCATTTTTTAGATAACTCTAGACCTTGTAACTTCCTTGCTTCTGTGTCTTTAAGGCCATTTTTGCTTCTATCTTTGCATCTGTGTGACCTGGACAAACCAGTCAACTTTTTCTGAATCTCAGTTTCCTGGTATATAAAACAGAGATAAAAAATACAAACCTTACAGAAGAAGTCTCACAAAGATTCAATGGACATAATGTAAAATGCCTAGCACATAGTAGGGCCTCACCAAAATAAGAGACTGCTCCTTTCTTCAAAGGCAAATGCCTTTTCACGTCATCAGCTGCTGTGAAGCAGATATCATTGCTTCAATATATTTAAACAGGCATTTTAAAATGATTCCATCAAGAGATACTCAAAAGTTATTTAATGTAATTTATCAGCCACTTTGAATAAAAATGAAGAAAAAATAGAAATAGAAGAAAACTATTTAAAGATGCTAAATATCAATTACTAGTAAATATCAAATTATCGACAGCAAACATGTTGATAGGTGAAAATCTAAAACATTACCATGCAGTCAAGACTAAAGTGGTTACTAGCAGTGTTGCTCTTCAGCCAAGAGGAGAACCTTGGTGGGAATTCTGATTCCTGAGCCTCACCCCCAGATCTGCTCAGTCTCTTTAAAAGCATGGCCTGGGGATCTGCTTTTTAACAAGTATCTCAGATTCTTCTTTTTCCTGCTGGCCTTGAGAACAACTCTCATGGCATCCTCACATCACTCTGATTTAATTGTCCCTTTCATAATGTTTATCCCTGCAGTGCATTCTTCCTGGAATTCTTCCTATCCCCCTTGTGTGCCCAGAAAACTCCAGTATCTTTATAAAGGGAGTGTCATTGTTCTCTACTTTGGAGGCCCCCTCCAATTTCCGTGGACCATATCCATAGTGCTGGGCTCATATCTTTGTTGTTGCATTTATCTTTCATTCCTTCACCCATTGACTTACTAATTCATGATCCCTTCCCAGGTTATCCTGCCCTTGGCATCTTTGCATGTCGGTCTCCATGCAGAGAGAACGATGTATTACTCATCATTCATTTCCTAATGACTAGATCAGTGCTCAGGACAAATCAGGCATCATAAGATTGTGTTGATTAGATGAATGAACGAACGTACATGAGTGGTTATATGTGTGGAATTGATACCCTTCCAATTTTGTTTTGTCTCTCATTGAGTTATATTATTCCATTCTCTAGAAGTTAGTTAATACCCATGTTCACTTATTTTGGCCTATGGTGATGATGGAGCTTTCAGATCACCTATTTTGTAGTCTTATGTGGGTTTTAGGTTTACAAATGTTGCATTGGTACTTGCATGACACAATTATAAATGTGTAAAATTAATGACTGCTATTACAATGAGATATTAATAGATATAAATGCACTGGGCTAGACCATGTGTACTGATGGATTTGGATAGGGATTGCAACTGAACGGATGCTTTATTGTTGACTCTATTGAATTGGCGTCTAAGCGCATCAATCGTGCATGCCAAACAGAGCAAATCTGTAAGTCAGAGGCTCTGTCACTTTAATCAGGAAAAATACAAATTTTACCTCCAAAGGTGGCAAAAGATGTTTATATTTCAGTTATAAGTTTATACCTAAGTTTAAGTTTTATTATGTTGGTGCAAAAGTAATTGTGGTCATTACTATTTTAAAAAGGTAAAATGTACCTTTAATGGCAAAAAACGCAATTACTTTTAAACCAACCTAATAATACCAACCAGGTATTAGTGATGTCTTGAGGCTTAGAAAAGACTGTGACTCTTAATGCTGCTACCTCATAAACATACTTGAACTTTATAAAGAAGGTTAATGAGAATATGGAGATTCTCTGCTAACAGAAAGGAGTACCCTACTGAAGTATAGTTAGAAAGAAAATTCCTGTGGAGGACACTGTGATGTGCTGCTCAGATCCCCCTCCAAGAATGAGGGGGCCAGGTGTGGTGGCTCATGTCTGTAATCCTAGCACTTTGGGAGGCCCGGGCAGGTGGATTACCTGAGGTCAGGAGTTTGAGACCAGCCTGGTTAACATGGTGGTTAACCAGTTAACCCCATTTCTACTAAAAATACAAAAAATTAGTCAGGCGTGGTGGCACATGTCTGTAATCCCAGCTACTTGGGAGGCTGAGGCAGGAGAATCGCTTGAATCCAGGAGGCGGAGATTGCAATGAGCTGAGATCGTGCCATCGCACTCCAGCTTGGGCAACAAGAGCGAACTCCGTCTCAAAAAAAAAAAAAAATGAGGGACTTTCCCCCATTCGCTGCAATTGATGCTGAACAGATGCCTATGAAAGAATGATCACCCAAGGAAAAGCTTTTTAGAGTTTTTGTATTATCAGTGAGCAACAAATTAATGACCCCAATCAGTTGGTAGGCAAAGTGTTCATAGGCAGTGAAGAGTGCATTTCAGGGGAGGGAAACCCACTTGTTTGTGACACTAACAGCTCCCTTCAGAACTTGCCCTTTGAAGCCGCCTCACCCAAAGTCATCTACTCACTGGTTGACACAGGGTGTAAAAGCCACCCCAGCTTCAGGGCTTCCCATGGGGTTGGCTTTAGCCACTGCTCCAACTGCATCACCATTCAACCTTTCCTCTGCCCACTCTTTCCCTTTCTTATTCCCTTCCCTTTCCTTCCCTCCTTCTTTCCGCTTCCCTTCCTCCTCTTCCCCTTCTCCCCTCTTCCCTTTTATCTACAGATGAAGCTTCCCCGATACATCTCCTGCTTATCAGTCTCTCTCAGAGTCTGATTGATTTTCAGAGAACCCAGCTTGGGACTCTCCCATTGGCTTTTCTGGAGACAAGCAGGTTTCCTGCCCCTGAAATGCACTCTTCATTGCCTATGAACACTTTGCATACCAACTGATTGGGGTTATTACTTTGTTGCCTGCTGATAATACATAAACTCTAAAATGTTTTTCCTTGGGCAATCATTCATTCATAGGCATTTGCTGTTCACCTGTGCTTATGCTGGACCTGAGAGCCACGGAGATCTTCACACATAGCCCCTGCTTGGGGGAGCTGAAGATGTATCGCAGAGAAGACTGTAGCAATACCCTTTTGCTGATCCAGCCAGAGGAGAGAACCAGGGTCAGGAGTGCCCAGCCACAGTGCCCCCTTAGCAATATGTCTCCAAGGCAGGATTGGGTTTACTTCTGAAAGCACTACCTTCAGCAAGCATCCCGAAAATGGGAATGACTCTTCAGCTAGGGCTGTAGCAAAGATGGGCTCCTGAGATGCACAAACTGGAAAATGCCTTTCTAAGTGTTTCAAAATAGTGCTTTTAATGGAAGGAAATGCTTTAGTTAAGCCCCTCAATGTTGATGATGATGATAATGATTGCATTTTGTTTGTTTTTAGGGCTTTCTCTCTTCCAAAGTGCTTTCCCACTTATTACCTAGTTGTCTAGTTAAGCTTGGAGGTATTTCGGAAGTCATTATTAGACAGATGACTGTGCCAAGGAGGAAAAAGCCCTGAGCTTCCTGGCTCACAGTTTTAGATAACTCACTTAATTCCATCTCAACTTCAGTTTCTCATCTGTAAAATGGGAGTCATGACACCTACATTTTACAATAGCTCTGATGTTTAAGTGACGTATTATTTCATTCAGAAGCATTTGCTGAGCAATTCCATTGTGCTAAGGAGAGAAAATTGTTGAGTCTTTAGTAAGAAATACCCTCTCAAGGAGCTCGCAGCTTAAAAGGAACTTGAACATGTTAACAAAACGTTACAAAATAATGTTACAAGTGCATGAAAAGAGGAGCAGTGAAGACCTAACAAAGGCAAGGAAGTCACTGATTCTATTTTGAGGAAAGATACCATGGGTTAACGGGCCCAGTAAAGTTTTTGGTATAAAGTAGATGCAAGATGTTTCCTTAAAGAAATGACACATTCGGCCTGGCGCGGTGGCTCACACCTCTAATCCCAGCACTTTGGCAGGGCAGGCTGATCACTTGAGGTCAGAAATTCAAGACCAGCCTGACCAACATGGCGAGACCCCATCTCTACTAAAAATATAAAAATTAGCCTGGTGGGGTGGTGCACACCTCTAGTCCCAGATAGGAGGCTGAGGCAGAGGAATCGCTTGAACCCGGGAGGCGGGGTTTGTAGTGAGCCAAGATCATGCCGCCATGCTCCAGCCTGGGCGACAGAGTGAGATTTTGTCTAAAAAATAAATAAATAAAAAATGAGACATTCATTCACTTTTCTCCTTGGCCTCATGACATTGAAAAACACACACACAGAAACACACTTTTTTTCATAACTTAATTTGATAGCATGCTAGGAAAAAAACTTAAAAAGGCAAAGAAGTGGAAGAAAGGAATGCTATAGAGGGGGAAAGAAAGGGGTAGGGAGAAAGTTTGAATCCTATTTATACTACTTAGTAGCTGTGAATCCTAAACCCTCTTGAGGTTCAGTTTTCTCATCTGTAAAATGGGAATGGTAGTGTTCAATTCATGGGATTATCTTAAGAAATTAATACAGTGTACTTGCCAGGGGAATTATTGTCATTTATGAAATTATAGAGCTAGGCTAGAACAAAGCAGTGGTTTGATATATTGGAGGGAGGGAGGGGGAGGGAGAGAGAGAGAGAGAGAGGAGAGAGGAGAGATCAATTGTAACTAGCAGATATAGGTTAAGTAGAAGAAGAATTTGAAAATAGAATGAAGTAGGAGGATTTTAGATCGTGTTCCTTAAACTTCACAGATTTTTCCCCTCCAAGCAATTGTGTAAGACAACCCTCCTCCTGGCATCCATCCGTGGTGATATCAACAAGAAAGAAAAGAGATAACTAATGATTTTGGCCAGAACTACAAAGGAAGACAATGTCATTTTTATACAAGAAGACTCTGTAGACCGGTGGGCAGAGAAAGAGCTGGGGTTGAATGGGGTCGGGGGAGTGCACTACCTTGGCCATTTCCAAATATAAGGGCTGGGGGACAGGCTTGTTTATTGAGATGTGGCTGGCAACACCTTCCTTTAAAAAGGCAAGGTTGTCAGAATTCGAGAGGGGCCACCATATTCTGAACAGTGCCATTAGAAATGTTGCCTTTCTGGGAACAGAGCTTAGAGGATTTGGTGTATTTGGGGGAGGACACTCAGCTAGGAAGAAGACCCCAAGCCACAGTCTATAAAGAGAGGTTGGAGAACTGACTTAACTGGTCAAGGGTAGTGCCTAGATATTTTAAAGTTCCCCAGGTTATTCTAATCTGAAACCGTAGTTGAGAACCACCCATCTGGAAGGGCTTGAGAATCCAGGGCTATCAAATAAAGGCATTTGAAAGAGCATCATGAAGCATTAGCCTGGCCATTTAGCCCAGAACCTTAGTTGAGAATTTGGTCCCATATCATCATCAGATAAACATGATTTTGAGTATGATGATGGAACCTGAGTTTGGAAAGCAAAATCTATAGAAGTCAAGATGCTATTTGGTGGCATCATTTCCTTTTTTAGGTATTGAGGTAGACAATCCTTAGACTGTTCATAAGTGTACAGAGGTCATTTAATAAAGGGCAAAAATGCCCTGAGCACATACGTATTGAAATAGTATTTAATTTCTTGCAACAATCACTACTCATGATGGTTTTGGAGGCATTATGAGGAGTAAAGTCACCTCCACCATGATTATCTCCTCAGAAATGTATGTTCAGAAGCCTCTATCCCTGAAGCCTCAGGGGACTCAATGCTTCTGCTGATGAAATCTCTTTCTTAACAGAATAAAAGAACATTGGCTGGGTTGCTTTCTGGAGAAGTTTTTTATTCTAAGGGCTTTGAACCACAGTGCAGAACATTCTAAGAGGGTGGGAATTGGTGGGTATGGTACAACCACCCATGTTTTTTAAGTGGAAGAATGGAAAGATTAGTGTGGTCAAAACCCTGTTTTTAATGAAAGACTTGATTTTTGTAAAGATTATAAATATCATTTTATTAATGTTGTAAACCAAATTGAGCCTCGAGACTAAAGAAGGCTTATTGTGTTTGGGAAAACAGCTTAGCAATAATGGACTTTTTCAGAAGTGGAGAAAAGCTAAGTCTTTATACTTTATTTCATTCTTCCTTCCCCATACCAATTTTGATTTGGGAATCTACCAGATGAGAACTTTTGGTGAAAAATCTAAGCTCATATCTGGTTGGTATGGGATTTCATATTATTATTTTTTCTTATCTTTGCTTTATACAGCAGAGCTACCATGAAAGTGTGGGATCTAAGGTTTTTCCAGATCTGTGGCTGATTCGAAGTATACACATTGACTGTTTTACTGTGATGTGTTTTCCAGCCATGTAGGCAAGGGGCAATTTGCTCAAAAATTGTACTTCTGTAATCTCATCTTTCATTCCTTAAGGGCATTAAACAGTGCTTTTGCCTTAGCTCTGAATGGTGAGGAAAACCATAAGCAACACCTGGAAGCAGCATTGTAGTGAAAAGAGCATGGACTGGGTTGGGGTTTGAATCCTGGACTTTGACGCTTACTAACTTAAATTCTCTGAGCCCCTGTTCTGTCATCTGTAAATTGGGGACAATAATACCAAATGTGCGCGGTTGCTGTGGGGATTTACCAGGACAGCATAAGATAATTGAATGCATATACGACATCTGGTTTTTATATCTGGTGCATAATAGGTGCTCAGTACCTTGTAGTTATTATTAGTATATTTTATGTTTTATATTACTCTGTCTACTCCTGTTTTGCAGTTTACCAAGTACTTTCATGTAAGTGTTGTATCAAGAAAAACTCCCTCAAACTACATTTTTTCTCTACTCTCACACTCCCACAGTCATCAACATGGAAGAGGGTTTCTGTGACCAAATGCATGGGATGTTTTCCCCACACATCAAGCAGCGGACACCAGCTGGGTGTCCTACAATTCAGTTCCTACCTGGAGATAGTGTCAGATCCCACAGGTTAGGAGCTCAGTCCCCATGACTGTTCCCCATTCCCCAAGACACCAGTCACAAGCCTGGGCCTCTGAAATTTCTGTCCAACAGGCTTCAAGTTGGGGATCCCACAATCCCTTCTTTGGGTTCAACTAATTTGCTAGAACTGCTAGAGCAGCTTACAGAACTCAGGGAAACATGTTTAATGGTCCATTATAAAGCATATCACAACTAATACTGATGAAGAGACACATAGGGTGAGGTTTGGGGGAAGAGGTGTGGAGCTTCCATATCCTCCCCGGGGCACCACCATCCCGGAACCTCCACGCGTTCAGCTATCTGGAAGCTCTCTCTCCAAATGCAGCCCTCTTAGATTCTTAGGGGAGCTTCATAAAATCAGCATTCCTCCCCCTGGGTGTGAGGTGGGAACCTCTCAGAGGAAGATCTTAAGACCCACAATCAGAAAGACAGGGGAAGATGAGAGCCCTGCCTTGGGGCAGGTGAAAGGAAGGAAGGAGAGAGGGTATATCTCCTGAGGCCTTCCCCTGGGCCCTAACACACCCAGCATGATAGCAAAAGACTGTAACAAGGGATATCGGAGTTATAAACCAGGCACAGTGGACAAATCCAATCTATATATTGCATGACACCACAGGTATCTCATGAAATCTTTTGAGTCACTCCAATGAGGAAATATTTTAAATGTAAGGAAATGAAGTCTCACCACACTGAGCAGGGGCACAGGTCATATGAAGGAAGAAACCCATGGAACAAAGAGGTGCTAATTACCAGTGCTGTGTTCTCATCATGAATTGGGGGTGGCTGTGGCAGGGATTCTGAAAGAGGCTGGTAAGTACTACAGCCCCTGCCCTAGAGAGAAGCACTTTACAGGTCTGAGTGCAGGGGAAAGATGCAATGAAAGGGTCCAAAGTTAGTCCTTACCCTTTGCTCTAAATTACAGTAGAAAAGACAAAAACCAACTGATGTGGTTTGGCTCTGTGTCCCCACCCAAATCTCATCGCAAACTGTGATCCCCATGTGTCGAGGGAGGGAATGGGTGGGAGGTGACTGGATCTTGGGGGCGGTTTCCCCCCGTGCTATTCTCATGATAGTGAGGGAGTTATTGTGAGATCTGGTGGTTCTAAAAGTCACAGTTTTGGCCAGGCATGGTGGCTCACATCTGTAATCCTAGCAATTTGGGAGGCCAAGGTGGGTGGATCACTTGAGGTCAGGAATTTGAGAAAGCCTGACCAACATGATGAAACCCCATCACTACTAAAAATACAAAAATTAGCCAGGCATGGTGGCATGCACCTGTGGTCCCAGCTACTTGGGAGGCTGAGGCATGAAAATCGCTTGAACCTGGGAGGTGGGGGTTGCAGTGAGTGGAGATCAGGCCACTGCACTACAGCTTGGGTAACAGAGCAACACTCTGTCTCAAAAAAAAAAAAAAAAAAAAAAAAGTGGCAGTTTCCCTTGCATGCTGTCTCTCTCCTGCCACCATGTAAGATGTGCCTTGCTTCCCCTTTGCTTTCTGTCATGATTCGAAGTTTCCTGAAGCCTCTCCAGCCATGCAGAAGTGTGAGTCAATTAAACCTCTTTTGTTTATAAATTACCCAGTCTCAGGTAGTATCCTTACAGCAGTATGAGAATGGACTAATATACCAACCAAATTAAAAAATTCTACCAACTAGGCAGACACGGTAGCTAATGCCTGTAATCCCAGCACTTTGGGAGGCCAAGGTAGATGGATCACCTGAGGTCAGGAGTTCGAGACCAGCCTGGCCAACATGGCGAAACCCCATTTCTACTAAAAGTATAAAAATGAGCTGGGTGTGGTGGCATATGCCTGTAATTTCAGCTACTTGGGAGGCTGAGGTAGGAGAATTGCTTCTTGAACCCGGAAAGCGGAGGTTGCAGTGAGCCGAGATCGCACCACTGCACTCATAGCCTGAGAGACAGCGCGAGACTCCATTTCAAAAAAAAAACTCTACCACTGTATCATTTCTTTAAATATACTCACTGTCCCTAAAACAGGAGCAAGATCATTCCTTTTTTCACTATTGGTATGAAATTTATCATCTGCATTGGAGAAATAGGACCAAGATTAAAGAAAGGATAGGGTTGGGGTCACGTTCATTGTTTTTTAAATTGGCCTGAGTCTTGCTTAAACTTCATTGAGTAAATTTTTGTCTCTTAACATTTTTGTTTATAATATCTTATAAAAAGGGTCGTACCTTGGAGAGAATTTTATTCCAATTTAGTTATAGCAGGCATATATAAAAAACTTTATTTAAAAAATAGACCTAAATGATTATGATATCTAACATAACAATGTTTCAGGTTATATTTTCTAGACATTTGAGTTTTAGAGGCTTTTTCCCCATTCTTTCTTTTTATTAATGTGTTTTATTTTATTTTATTTTTTTGTAGAGAGGGTGTCAGTATGTTGCCTAGGCTGGTCTTGAACAGCTGGCTTCAAGCAATCCTCCTGCCTCAGCTTCCCAAAGCGCTGGGATTACAGGCATGACCCATCACAACCTGCCTCCCTGTTCGTACAATGGCATTTTAGCTTGTTGATATCTGCAAGCTTGTTAATATCCTGCTGAGTTTCGACTGGGTTTGCATTGAATCTGTAGATCAATTTGGTGAGAAGCAACCTCTTAACAATACTGAGTCTTCCAGCTTAGGAATATGTATGTCTCTTCGTTTGATTGGATCTTCTTTGATTTCTTTCATCACCATTTTATAGTTTTTGTCATGTAGGTCCCAAGTGTATTTTGGTGGATTTATATCTGAATGTTTCTTTTTTGGGTGCTACTGTAAATCGTACTATTTATGAAAATTCAGATTCTAATTGTTCATTATAAATACACAGAAGTGAAACAGATTTTTGTATGTTGAAAAAAATATATGTATATAACTTTTTTTTTTAAGATGAGAAAATAGATATCTCAGATGGGGAAATAATTTCCTTACTCAAAAAAGGCTACTGCATGAACGATGTGTTAGGCTGACCCAGGCCAGGTACTTAGCAGTGCCCAATATGTGCTACATGTGAGTTCTCATCTGTCTTGCCTTGTCATATTCTGTATTGCTCTAAAAGCCAGGCTCCATCCAATTAATGATAGTTACAGGACTTAGAACCATGTGATAGTTAAGATGTCAAGCACTGGCCTCAGGCAGCCCCAGGTTTGGATCTTCGCCCTACCATATACTACCTGTGCAATCTTCAGCACGTCTCTCACACCCTCTGGTCTTCTTTTTCCTACACTGCAAAATGGAGATAATACATGATAACATTGTAACTTGACCAGAGCCCAGTGCCTGGCACCCAGCAAGCACTCAGTAAGCATTAGCTATTCTCCTTCTTGTCTTTGTTGTTGTTAAGTTATAAGGAGGAAGAGGCTAGGGAAGTCTAAAGAAGAACTCTCTAACAATGCTTATCTAACTCTGGGTCAGGTTGAAAGGGAAGCGGTGAGCCTCCTATCACAGAAGAATGGACCACCCCCTATCTAGAAAGGCACAGGGGGAGTCAGGCTTCCCTGAGAGTTGCTCTATGTATTGAGATTATAACACCCTTCATACCCCACATGGCATTATAAGCAGAACTAGTTCCCAGGTCTCCCCAGTCCTCTCAGATACTTGACCCACAGACACAAAGCGTTTGAAGCAGTAGGCAGAAATAGTATCCCTGAAAAAACAAACATCGACCAGACTTGTCTTTCCATCAGTGGCAGTTTATGATTGCACATTAAATTCAATTGCTTTTCTTTAGGAGGCTGGTGTAGGGACCCGTCATCTCTAACCCAGTGCCATCCATTCTAGCTTTCCCCAGGAGCGCAGACAGACTAGCCGCCTTCCTAGTGTACACTAATTAATTTATCTCATGCTTGTGATTTTATGGCGCTTAAGTGCTGGAGCATTTCTGTTTATTCTTCTCCCTGCAAAGCACCTCACGGTGCATAAAGACCATGAATCTCCATTGCAAACGCCGTCTGTCTTGGGCTGGAGAACAGCCCACCGGCTGTCTGTTGTCTTGCTGGCACTGCCTCTTACAGCCAAAGTAACACATCCATTAATTTATCCTTAATGACATTTTGACATTCCAATCAGTTCATCAGATGTTTCTTTTGCAAGACTTGTCCCACACAGCTGGGCCAGGGTGCCAGGCCACTCAATGCATAATGCATGAGACAGTGCACCACTCAGTACCCTGTGACAGAGAGATGCATCTGCTACTCTAAGACTGTATGTTCCTAATAGCCCTGGCTCCCAGAGTGATTCACACAATGCCTTCAGAGTTGTTTCCTTCTTCACTTCCAGCTTTCTGTGCTTGGGAGAAGCTGGTCAGTGCAAGGAGATGGGCCTGGGGTCACAAAGATACACGCAACAGTGCTAATAGGAGGGAAAGTCGGGTAAATCAACCCCTTGCTGTAGTCAGAGTTTAGAGAAGTGTTCTTTCTAATTCAGGTGGAAGAAGGGCCTAGGGCAAACCTAACATCTTGAATCTTATCATTACTCTGCTACTACTTAGAAATTAGGATCATGAAGACACTCTGATAACAATAATGGATATCAAAGAAGGAAGGAAAATTATCCTTAATATCCTCAATCTAACATATGAGCCATCCGCACATAGATATACTTCCTCATCATTATAATCACAACATAGACACATTTTTATTTTCTAGTATTTTTTTAACTTAATGTAATCCAGTTAGCATTTTTCCATGTCGTTACATGGTTTTCATTTTTAATGGCCCCCCATCATTTTAATGGCTGCATAATATTCCATCCAGGGGATGCACTATAATTTACTGAACCAGTTCCCTATTGTTAGACATTTACGAGGCTTTAACCAATCATTTGCTATTAAAGAAAGGCAGCCAAGTTGGGTGAGGTGGAGGGTATGCTTTCAGCAGGCTGAAGAGCTGGGCTCAAATCCCACTTGTTCCCTTTACCTGTTTTACGAGTTTAGGATTAACCCTTCTGGGCCCTGAATTCCTCACCTATAAAACAAAAGAAATAATCACTACCTTGTTAGTGTTGTGAAAATTGGAGCTATGTTTAAAATACTAAGCACATGGTAGTATCTGCTAAATGTTAAACTATTACATTTACCCAACTATGCCAGTAGTAGGGGCAATTCTGCCCACCCAAAAAGAAAACCATTTTGCAATGTCTAGAGACATTTTTATTGACATGCCTGGGAGTAGGGGGAACTACTGGCATCTAGAGGGTAGAAACCAAGGAGGATGCTACTAAGCATCCTACAGTGCACTAGGTAATTCCCCAACACATACATAGCAAATAATTATCTGGCCCAAAATTCCAACAGCGCTGAGGTTGAGAAATCCTGGCATAGAGGAAGCTGTGTTTCCAGTGGTACCTACATGATACATGTATATTTACCTTCTTATTATTTCCTTAGGATAAAATTCTAGAAAAATGGGAATTGTGGATTAAAGGATAGATGGTCTTATGCCCATCTACAGTTTTGGGGTGGAGTGGGGGATGGATGTAATGTCGTGTGTGTGTGTGTGTGTGTGTGTGTGTGTGTGTGTGTGTGTGTGTGTTTTGAGACAGAGTCTCACTCTGTCCCCAAGGCTGGAGTGCATTGGTGTGATCCCAGCTCACTCCAACCTCCGCCTCCCAGGTTCAAGCAATTCTCATGCCTCAGCCTCCCAAGTAGCTGGGATTACAGGCACCCTCCATCACACCCAGCTAAGTTTTGTATTTTAGCAGAGATGGGATTTCACCATGTTGGCCAGGCTGGTCTCGAACTCCTGTCCTCAGGTGATCCACCCGCCTCAGCCTTCTAAAGTGCTGGGATTACAGGCATGAGCACTGAGCCCAGCCTGGATGTAACGTTTGAGCTGACTGATGAAGAAAAGATGGAAGATAAATGGCATGTGATCCCCTCTGGGTAGAGGATGGCACTCCATAGACCAGTAGTTCTCAAAATATAGAACCTAGCATCTCCTAGGAACTTGGAAATGAAAAGTTTTTGCACTTACCCCAGATTTACCAAATCAGAAACTCTGATGATGGAGACCAACAATGCCTGCTTAACAAGGTGATTCTGATGCACACTCAAGTCTGAGAATCATTGCCATGCACTACCTGCAGAAGAAAGCCAACTTGTAGAATAGTAAGTAGGACCCTGCTTAAGTACAGAAATTTGGTGCAGAAATTGATGAAAAGGGTCAAGTCGTAGACACGGGGAAGCTCAAATATGGGACAGTGCAACAATAAAGGAATGGAAAGTGTCACTCAATTTATTCATTCATTCCATAAACATGTTTAAAGCTTTTACAACATTGTGGGAAGTGCTAAACTATGTGCTAAAGGAAATACAAATACAATATGCAAATATGTCTATTTTGTACATTGATTATAATGAAAAGTGAAGACAGAAGATAGGCGAATGACTGGGATACAAAACAGAAGCAAGGCCTACCCTATCAGGGAGAGATCAGTAAAGGCTTCCTGGAAGAAGTGATGATTTGAATGGGATTTGAAGGACTTGTGATCATCTCTTAATACGTTAATTCAACAGGTCTTTACAGGATACCTGCTTGTTCCAAAATCTATGTAAGGCCCTGGGGAATTGGTAGTGAACAAGGCCAACAAGTTTGTTGTCCTTGTGGTTATAGTCTAGCAGGGCAATAGCCATGTGAGTTAGCCATTCAGCAAGAAGGAGATGTTTCTAGTTGGCAACTGAAGGTCTAAGATGCGGTCGGGGTGAGAGGAGGCAGTTGTGAGCTGGTGAGAGGGAGATCACCCTGGAGTCCTGGTTTGAGATCTGAGAAGAGATGTGGGCATGTGAGTGTGGAACGGAGAAGGAGGTTCACTCAGCTGTAGGGAAATAGCCATAGAGCCTCAGCAACCAGGAGACACTGCTTGGAAGCGGTTGCTTGGTATAAAGCTTGAAGAATTCATGGTCATCGTCTATCCACATACAAGCTTTGTCGGGATATAGCAGACAGACAGAGGAGGAGCATCCAAAGGGTGAGGCCTTCAGGAGGCAGAGTTCAGCTCAGCCTCAGCTCAGCAAGGAATGACCCTATGTAGGGAACTGCAGTCCTGTTAAAGAGCTGCCCATAGAGGTGATGAGTTTGGGTTGCTGGAATTCGACAGTCAGGGGCTAGATATCTACTGGCTGGGGGTGCTGCAAGGAGTCTCCTAGCTAGGGTGGGAAAATGTCTGGGAGGGACTTTCCAGCCAGAGAATCCAAGATTCTACAACTTTTTTTTTTAAATTTCATTATTATTATAGTTTAAGTTTTAGGGTACATGTGCACAATGTGCAGGTTTGTTACATATGTATACATGTGCCATGTTGGTGTGCTGCACCCCTTAACTCGTCATTTAGCATTAGGTATATCTCCTCATGCTATCCCTCCCCCCTCCTCCCACCCCACAACAGTCCCTGGAGTGCGATGTTCCCCTTCCTGTGTCCATGTGTTCTCATTGTTCAATTCCCACCTATGAGTGAGAACATGCAGTGTTTGGTTTTTTGTCCTTGCGATAGTTTGCTGAGAATGATGGTTTCCAGTTTCATCCATGTCCCTACAAAGGACATGAACTCATCATTTTTTATGGCTACATAGTATTCCATGGTGTATATGTGCCACATTTTCTTAATCCAGTCTATCGTTGTTGGACATTTGGGTTGGTTCCAAGTCTTTGCTATTGTGAATAGTGCCACAATAAACATAATGTGTGCATGTGTCTTTATAGCAGCATGATTTATAATCCTTTGAACTTTTAATGATGTGAAACTGAAGGTCAAAGCATGAATAGGGGAAGAGCATCTGCCCCACTGTCTGGTTTGATTTCAAGTCGTCTGAGCAGGATATGGATAGAGAAAGATGAAACTACTGAGAGGAAAAATTAGTCACCTTGGTTCCCTAGAGTGCTCATCTTGAGAAGCAGATCAAACATAAAAATTAAAGCAAGGAAAAAGTCATGCAGATTGCTGGGGCAAGGAAGGAGGATAAAAAAGAACTAGCATTTGTTGAATATCTTTGTATGCCAAAGACCATGCTAGAGAACTGTCATCATTTATCATTTCTAATCATCACAGTAACTCTGCAAATTAGGGTATGTTAAATTCTATTCTATAGACGAGGAAACTGAGTCTCACAGAGTCATAGAAATGGAGACTTGATCGTGATTTCACCACTGTTTGGAGCCAAGTCAGTCCAGGGCCAGAGCCCATGGTATTTCTGCAACACCAAGAACAGAGGGGCCATCTCCCCAACCCAGGGGTTCAGAGCTCAGACAGCATTCATTCAGCGAAGCTCCCATTGTCTGAACCATGAATTCTGGTCACACTCTGCTTTGAAGCACTTTTTTCCTTCTTATCACCTATTATGTAACAAATGCTTATGTAGAGCTTATTTGGTAGGTGACAGATCCCAGTTAAGTACTTTCATAATTATAAGTTAGTATCTACCTCAAAACATTGCTAAGAGAATTCATTATAATTATCCCTATTTGACAGATGAGGAAACTGAATTATAGGGAGGTTTAGTAATTGCCCAAGACTATACAGCTAATAAATCATGGAACCAGGATTTCAGTCTAGGCAGTGTGGCTCCAAAGTCAATGCTGTTCCTAGGCTCTGCTTTAGGGCCCAGGGGCCAGTGTGGCCATGTACCCAGAGGGAGGAGGGCCTCACCTGTGTTTCAGGCCTTCTGCTGCTCTGATTTCACTGCTGGATCCAGAGAATGGTCCAACAGGGTCTGACTATTGCCTAAGTGGAAAGAGTGTGATTGGTAGGAGAGCCCATCCAGGCCAGAGAGGTAGCCACAGGCAGAATGAAGAAGCAGAGATAGATAGGTAGAGGCACAGACATGGACAGCAAGACAGCAAAGGAATGGAAGTAAAAGACCAAGTCCTTTGGCCTTTCAAATTGTCATGACATCTGTTGCTGCTGCTGCTGCTTCTGTAACTTTGCCATGCTGGGGGATTCACAAGCCCTAGATGAGGGTGATGGGGCAGGAGGGGAAGGACCCACCAGCTATGCCCCAGAATTGGTACCCAACAGAGGCAGTGAGCAGACAGGATGCTCATTGCCTGCAGGACATGAGTGGTTGTGAGTGAGAGTTTTCTGGCCGCAGGTGTCTATGCATATGTGTGCGTATATGTGAGTGTGTGTTTGCCTGGGGAGAAAGGGAGGCAGCTGAGAAAGCTTTAGGACAAGGGCAGATATGTGGTGGCTTTTTGCCTTAGCATGACATAATAGGGAATCTTAGAGAACATTTAAAAGCCTGACTGCCAGGATTTGAATCCTAGCTCTGCCTCTGAAAGTCTGGGTGGCTTTCCATGGGTTACTTCAACTCTCTCTGCCTCAATTCTTTTATCTGTAAAATGGAACTAATAATACTCCTGGCCTCACGGTGTTGTAGCAGAATTAAAGAACTTAATACCCTGTTTATAAAGGCCTTGAATAGTGGCTGGCATGGAATAAGTACTCTATAATGTTTATTAAACAAATAACATTAATTTAGGACTTATTATGGTCATTTTATTAGTTTCCTCAGGCTACTGTACCAATGTCTCACAAACTAGACGACTTAACCAAAGTTTGTTCTCTCATAATTTTAGAAGCTATAAATCCAAAATCAAGGTGTTGGAGGGGTCAGGCTCCCTCTGAGACTCTAAGTAGAATGGTGCCATGCCTCTTCCTGGTAGCTGGTGGTGCCCACCAGTCCTCCGTGTTCCTCGGCTTATGACTTATCACTCCTATCTCTGCGTTTGTTGTCATGTGGCATTCTTCCAGTGCACTTCTGTCCAAATTTCCCTCTCCTTGTAAGGACATCAGTCATCTGGGAATCGGAGCCACCCTAGTGACCTCATTTTAACTTGATTACATCTGCAAAGACCCTATTTCCAAATAAGGTAACATTGACAGGTACTATGGATTAGGACTTCAACATATCTTTTGTGGCCAGAGAGTGGGTGAGTGGAACACAGATCAATCCATAACAATCATTTTAAAAGCATCAGTTATTGCCATGATTCTTAGATGCCAACTCTCCCCCTATAATGAAATCAATACACAGAGAGGGGAAAGGGAGTGTTCATGGCAACTCAATGAGATATTTGGAGATCTGGAGCCGGCACCTGAGTCTCCTACCTTCTAGTGTTCCATTTTCAAGAATGAAACTTTACTAATTCAGACCTGCTGAAGAGTGGGCCCACCTACTTTGGTGGTTCTCAAACTTTGGCATGCAGTAGAATTGCTTGGATGGCTTGCTGATCACCTAGAGTTTCTGATTCAGTAGGTCAGGGTGGGGCCAGTGAAGTTGCATTGCTAATACATCCCCAGGTGAAGCGGATGCTGCTAGTCCAGGGAAACCACACTTGGAGAACAGCTGTTCTGTATTGGTGGTGCTCAAGCTTAGTGGCACATTATAATCACCTGGAAAGCTTCTGAACACCCAGATGCCCAGGCTGCACCCCAGACCAATTAAACTAGAATCTCACTGGTAATTTTTAAAGCTCCCCAAATGATTTGCTCAGCCGAAGCTGAAAAGCATGACTCTAGAATGCATCAATGGAGGTTTTTAAAGAAAAGCCATTATTCAGGGCATCCACTTTAAAGTATTCACATTTAATAAATAATGAGGTTATTTAAACTAACATGGACTTTTTTGTATTTAAAATATGATCATACCAGAGAGCACTTATTGAATGCTTACTGTGTGCATACCTTGGACAAAGTGGTTTATCAGCAACATACCATTCAATCCTCCCAACAGTCTTACGGGGGAAGTACTACTATAATCCGTGTTTTACAGGCAGGAGGAAACTGGCATGCAGAGGGCTCAGTAACTTGCAAGAGCTCGCACAGCTAGTCTGACATGGAGCCAGATTTTGATGCCAGGCTGTCTGGCACCAAAGCCAGTATATTAACTGCTATGCAGTCCTGCCTCCTGATATGAGGGAAAACAGTGCATTCTCCTTTAAATGCTACACACATCCATATCCCTATTTATACTATTGATTCTTATGTGATGTAGCTCAGCCTTTGCCTCAATTACAGTAATTCTGAGTCAGTGGGGGCATAGATGAATAAAGTTTTGCTGCATTTGTAAGACACTGGAATCATGTGTACCACAGACTGAATTTGCCCTTCTAATCTAGAAGGGCAAATCCCTAGAAGAAGCATGGAGGAATGTGGAGCAGGTGTCCACATTCCTGAGCTGGCAGGCAGAAAGCAGGGCTTGCATCCTACATGCTGTGCATCTTAGCTAAGGGACTACTCTGTCCAGGCCGCAGTGTCTTGTCTATGAAATGAGAAGATGCTGCAGTTCTCTTACAGTTGCGATGTGTAACTTTAAGCTGAGATCTAGTCATGCCAGCAGAGCATCCTGGATTCAAAGAGGACAATGCCAGCTTTTAGTAGAAGCAGGGCCTCACTTGAGTATTTTTTTTTTTTTGGTCCACTTCCTATGGCTGAGATCTCTGACTCCAGGATTTCAATCTTCATGGTTTCTCAGGAAAGTTTGTCTGGAGATTGCAATGGAGGATGGCCCAGAGGAGGAGCCCTATGGGGAAGAGGAAGAGTGTCTGATCAGTGTCTCCCCAGGAGAGTGGGCATGGCTCCCACAATCAGGGAAAAACTCTAGGTGGAACCCTGTAGACTCCTGCCCTCACCAGTTGGCTGGGTGGTCCTGTTCCTAGCCCAGAAGAGAGTCAAGGGTTTTGTGGAGTCCAAATCCTGGGATCCTCCACCACCTCTTTTCTAAGTGGTTTCCCAGTCTCTACTTGAACTTCTCCAATAGTGGGGAGCTCAGTACTTGCAAAAGCCAAACAGGGCAGGATTCCTGTCTTGTTTTTCATATCATCATCTCCTTCCTTCTAACAGCCACAGATTCAAAGTACTTGCTCATTAACTATTTGTCCAACAAATTAATGATCAAAGAGGAGGGAACTTCTAACTTTGGGAAGGAGGCAAAGACTTCTAAGAGTAGGGGGCATTTGAGTTGGGCCTTAAAAGGTGAAGAGAAGGTTGCTAAACCAGAAAAATTGGGGAGGGGAATTCAGGCATTAGCTGCTTCCAAAAGAGACCTAAGCAGTTCTACTTTGCTAGAAATTCCTTCGTTGTGCCATGTTGGTGTGCTGCACCCATTAACTCGTCATTAAACATTAGGTATATCTCCTAATGCTATCCCTCCCCCCTCCCCCGACCCCACAACAGACCAACATGGCACATGTATACGTATGTAACAAACCTGCACGTTGTGCACATGTACCCTAAAACTTAAAGTATAATAAAAAAAAAAAGAAAAAAATTCCTTCGTTGTATCAAGCCAACCTGGTCCTCATTCTGCCCCTGGGACCATAGAGACCCAACCATCAGATGCATGAAGAGAACGTTACTTTGTATTCCCTCTCCGTGAGAAATGTCCCTGGATGTTTCACGCACTCCTCCTCTCGTGGCATGATTTCCACACTTTTAACAGCTCTTCATTCCTCTCCCATGAGCCATTCTACCTGCCAGTATCCCTTGTAAAGAGTGGCACTCAGAACAAATCACAGGACTCATGGTCCATCCTGGGCACATCCCCTGCCACCTACCCCTCACTCAGCTAACAAGCGAAGGTCAGAGAGAGCTCAAAGTGATCCGTTAGAAGGAAAAATGCCAAGAGCTATGGCCGCGTCACCTCGTCCTCACCTGTCAGAAGCAGTAAACTTTGGATTGCTGTGTCTTAAAACAGTCTTCAGCTTTGGAAATGTTACTGCAAAGGAATAAACAGGCTTATGCATACTCTCTTTTTATCAGCTTTTGGTACCCCCTGCTGGCGAAATTGTGTGACCCAGTTGGCAAAAATCTCAGAGCAACTAGAGAAAAAAATCCTCAGTTCAGAAGATCATAAGTACTTGAGTTTTGAAGGCTCTGAGAATTCCATGAATTATATGATCATCCCACGAGTCATGTGACTATTGCATGAGATTTTTTTTTTCTTCTTCAACATGCTATAGCTGCAGCTGTTTTGTGGGCTCTGCGGGGGGAATCTCTGACTTCCATGAACATTTTGTTAATTCTGCAAACATTCCAAGAAGGAAATGCTAAGTTACCACCCAAAATATTTCTAGTTACAAATATTCCAGGTCACCAGCTAATTTTATGCAGGCGTTTCCTTCTCTTTCTTTGCACGTATCTACTTTTAAAGTGGTTATAATTTGTGTTCGGAGTAAGAGGACCATCTTTTCTACACTTCAAATTGCAGACTTTTAAGTATAAATTTGTGCAACAAATTTATTGAGCCATGTGCCAGACACTCAGCAAGAAATTGGAGTAGGTGCAAAGAGTCAAAAGCCCTTCTCCCAAGAGGTTCTTGTCGTAGTAGGTGAAAGAGTTGAATCACTGCAATTTGACTCAACAAGTACGTAGCTAACATGGCACCAAAACCCTCCCTGATCTGCTGCCAGGGTTCAAACCAGGTTCTAGCTCTTACATAGCAACAGGTATTTCTTCTTGGTGTTCATCATCTTTGTGATTTTTGTCTCTGTATTTATCTGTTTAATGCCTGTCTTTGCCATTACTCTTCATGTTCCATGAGGATTAAGGTCAAGAAGACATGATCTTCTAGCATTTAGCAGAGACTCATACATGTACATGTTCAATGGATGAGTCAAGCAAGAGGAGAAAATTATAATTCTATGTAGAAGAGCAGGGAGAAGCCTCAGAGGAGATGTGACACTTAGATTGAGCCTTGGAGGATAAAGAGGAGGTGACCAGTGGAGAAGAAGAGGGACACATCAAGGAATATGGAGTACTGAGAAATAGTGTCATGGGAGGACGTAGTTGATGTTTTCTGAAAGGGGAGGATAAGGTTGTGTGTAGAGAATAAGACTGAGTTGAAGCCCGGTCCTTAGTTTAAGGGTCTTGTCTGCCCTATTCACAGATTTGGGTTTCTCTTTTGTTGAGAGAAAAAAATAATGGGGTAGTAAATTAAATTATTTGGCTATGGAGATGAATGTCAATTTTTCTGTGTTACTGAGAGGTCTTTTTAACACTTAAATTCAGAATTCTGAAAGAATAGATATAGATCCCCAAACTGTGGTTTTGTGTTTTATTTCCTTCCACAAATACCCCCTCCATTTCCACCTTGTAGCTGTCTTTGCCAATTGCCAAAACATCTGTCCATACATTAAAATGATTATATAACATTATTATCACCATGAACATACAGAGTCAGCCATCAGCTTTAAATACTAAGGATGTAATATATCTGATATTTTTACAATTCAGTTAGCTTTCCAATTTTTAAATATGTGTTTTGGGGATGCTTAGTTTTTCTTTTTTTAATACAGGTGTTCAGAGCTACCCAAACATTTCTATAAAGTACCATTTTTCATAAAAGCAGCAAGGCTTTTATTATTATGATGATTCCTTTGAAAACCAATGATCTGTGCCTAAGACACCCCTTTCCATATTACCTTACCCTGAATGGAATGAGATTGGTTGAGAGTTCTGCCCCCAAGGAAATATCAAAGCCTCCGAAACATACTCATTTATAGTTTTAAAGTTAACTCTCTTATCAGATTTCCTTTTATTTCCTGCTGGGGCAATGTGAGCAGAGCTCAGATAGAAGCAAAGAATCTGCTATATATCTTTTCAAATTTATGATTAAGAAGGTCACATATACATTTTTAAACACACTCCTTTTTGATAATAAATGAAGAATAAAATTTCGAAATGTCATCAGCAGCAGAATTGCTCATTTTTCTCTTGTTGGCATTCCCCCGCCCCTGTCTAATTGTCTGACCGATCCAATGCTTCATTTCTTGTTGTATATCTGCCTGGAATCGTTTCAGTGGTAGAACAGTGTGCCTGTGGCCAAAGCATTATAACCAAAAGATGCATTCCTCTTCCTGAGTGCCTTTCTTTCCCCAAGCCAGCTTAAAAAAAAAAATTAGTGAATGAAGAATTCCATTTTAGGCTACATGTTTCTTCAAATTATGGCCAAAAGGAGGAGTATAAAGAAACTTTTCTCAGCCGGGCACGGTGGCTCACACCTGTATTCCTAGCACTTTGGGAGGCCAATGCGGGCGGATTGCCTGAGCTCAGGAGTTCAAGACCACCCTGGGCAATATGGTAAAACCCCGTCTCTACTAAAATACAAAAAATTAGCTGGATGCGGTGGCAGACACCTGTAGTCCCAGCTACTCTGGAGGCTGAGGCATGAGAATTACTTGAGCCTGGGAGGCAGAGGCTGCAGTGAGCCGAGATCACACCACTGCACTCCAGTGTAGGCAACAGAATAAGACACTGTCTAAAAGAAAAACACACACACACACACACACACGCAACTTTTCTCTTCTTGGTTGGGAATCCTGGATCCAGTTCCCCTCTCCACCCTTCTCTACTGTGCTCTCTGCTTCCAGAGTGCATTCTGTATGATGTCTGTCAAAAAGATCACTTGCCACTTCTGACTTGTTGGGTTCAGCTAGTGAGAGCTGCCACAGGGGACCAGAGGAAGGGCATAAGGTATAGTCAGGGCATTATTTTTTTTTTTGCCTCTGGTTCTTTTCCTGTGAGGTTGTCTATGACTGGCTGGGCCTTTCAAGAGAAAGCCGCTGCTTCTGTTCAGGGTGCCTCCTCTTCACAGCTCTCTTCTTTGAGGCTCTGGTTACTGCTTCCTCTATTTGTTCCTCTGGTCCCATAGGTAATAAACAGCTCTCCTATTGATGCACTAGTATATTGTGGGTCCCTATACACTTGTCACCTTTATCAGCAGACCTTTTATAAATAAACCTTCCTCAAATTGTCCTCATTTGAGTATGCCATCTGTCATTCTTCTGTGAAGTCTACACCTAGATCATGAGATTCATATTTCAAGGAGGATGCTATCAAACTGGAATTTGTCCTATGTGAACTCCTCTAAAACACTTCTAAGTTGAGGTTTGGGTTTTTCTTTTCTTCTCTGTTTTTTGTTTGTTTGTTTGTTTGTTTGACAAGGTCTCACTCTGTCACCCAGACTGGAGTGCAGAGGTGTGATCTCGGCTCACTGCAGCCTCTGCCTCCTGGGCTCAAGTGATCTTCCCACCTCAGTCTGCTGAGTAGCACAGGTGTGCACCACCACACCTGGCTAATTTTTGTAGAGATGGGGTTTCACCATGTTGCCCAAGCTGGTCTCAATTCCTGGGCTCAAGTGATCTGCCCAGCTCAGCCTCCCAACGTGCTGAGATTACAGGCATGAGCCACTGTTCCCAGCCTAAGTTGAGGTTTATCCTTTCCTTTTATACTTCCTTTGGCTGGGAGATTGTTATCTCTTGAAACTATCTGTTTCGTGATCAGTGAGGCTCAACCTTGGAAAATTATTCCCTGTATTGCACTGGATTTGACCTCTCTGGGACATCCCTTTTTGTGTGTTGAGACAGGAATGACCAAAATTGAATTTGAAGCCTACTCTTGTGAAGGATGGAGTAAGAGACTTGGAGGAATTTACTCTCAAGATATCTGCTGTTTAACCTATACCTTTTCATGTGATAGGTCTATAACAGCTATATTTCAATGCATATATGTTGGAAAAAGAGGGACCATGTTCGCTTTTTAGAAATATTTGAATAACTCTTACATGCAAGAGGAGTTAGTCATATTTTTGTATCACTAATGATATATCTAAGACCTATCCAGTTAAAATTTAAAGGACATAGATTTTAAATCCATGGAAAAGAACTTTTTAACCTTTTAGTTCCTCAGTGAGGTCAAAGTCTACATCATTTGAAAGAATTCAGGGAGAGATGGGATCCCACAGTGGGGCTGTTGGGGAGGGAATTCGAACAGTGGAATATAGTTGGATCCACTGGCAATAGTAGAAAAAACAAGAACAGCAACTGCTGGGCGCCGAGTGTCCACTATGTGTAAGGCACTGTGCTCTGTGTATTTCATGCATTGTCTCATTTAATCCTCACAACCCTATGAGGTTAGTCCTGTCATCTGCCACAATATACAGAAGAATAGTTCAGGATTTAGAGTAAGAAATTTGCCCTGGGTCTTGCAGCTAGTTGGCAGGCAGCAGAAGTAAGCTATGAACCTGAGTCTGTCTGACACCAAAGCTGATGTTTTTAACCTCCAGTGGTTGGTGTCAGAATAACTTGGGGAACTTGACGGCCATGTAGAATTCTAGGTCCTGTCCTACTTCAATGATCCTGAGCCTCTGTGTGTGTGTGTGTATGTGTGTGTGTGTGTATTTTTTTGACTCTTCAGGTGATTCAGATGTACACCAAAGTTTGAGAAGCACTGCTCTACACTATTATTATCATAATAGTTATATTATGATAATATCTGTCTGGTTCTGAGGGTCTCTTATTCCCGTGGGAATAAGGTTGCATGAATTCAGTTGTAAATTTCCTTCTTTCGAGCTGTGAAACTAACCTGCACACTTATCCACCTCCAACCACCAGCCCCTGCTTCACTCTACTATTATTTGGCGGGTTTTTGATGAGCTCAGTTCCTGAGAAAGACAAGCCTCTGTTTTTAATCTCATTCAGAGCCACAGAAACAGAAAGGCCAGTCTAGCCACTTCCTCCCTCTGAAAGGAGACTTAGGGAAAGGAATACAAATCTTGTTGATTTCCTCTGAAAGGAGAGTGGGGGAAGCATTGTACAAGTCTCATTGATTTCCCATCTTAGGCTCAAACATAGAACACATGCATTGTCGGGGGTGAGGCAGCAGCGTGAGTCTCATATTTCTGAGTAAACGGAAACCATTCATGGTTTGTTCTGCCTTGATTCTTTTTCTGGAGAATGAACCAGATTTGGGAGTTGAGGATGAGGATTGGGGAAGAACAATCTACCCAATGCTTTAATGCAACTGGCACCATCTGACTGTGATTTTTTCCCCTTGCACATGTCCCAAAGGAAGCTGGCCAAGAAGCAGAAGGAGACCCAGAGTGGAGCTCAGAGGGAGATGGGGCCTGTGGCCTCTGCCGACAAACCCACCACCAAGCTCAGCGCCAACCGCAATGATGAAGGCTTCTCTTCTAGTTCTCAGGATGTCAACGGATTCAGTAAGTAGAGCCAACAAAGGGGAAGGGGACATCCGTGGTCCAGCTCGGCCCTAGTACTTCTGCTGTGAACCCCACACATTGATCAGGTGCTGCCAGGCATAGGGTATGGATGCTTCCCTGAGATGGACTGGGATGAAGGTTCTCCCTGACAAAGACTTGGGGCAGTTCATCCTAAGGTGAAAAGGAATATTTAAAAAATCTTCTCCAAATCAGATGGAAATGGGAGCAAGTCATCCTAACTGCTTGTGGACATAAATAGAGACAGGTTAAAAATAATAGCAGTAAAAAAGAAAGAGGAGGAGGATGGTTATGTCCTTAAGGAGAAAAATATGCCACACTGAATTGAGTGGCTTAAGATTTTCAAATCTGTGTTTCATATACACCACATAAGGTAGGTGAGTCACAGATTATGACTGTCTCCACTCTGAGTGCTTAGGAAACTGAGGCTCAGAGAAGCAACTTATCTAAAATACAATGGCTGATGAGTTACATATTTAGACTGCAAGCCACATCCCTCAAACATTTGCCAGTTCCGCCACAGCCAGTGTTCCAAGTAGCGTTGGTCAAGGGCACCTGAGTCCTTCTGCAGAGTTAATAAAGGATCCCAAGATTTGGGTGGTTAAGATATCAGGGTTAACCCTTATCCTAAGGAGAACTCTAAGACTGCCAACATCTAAGGCTTCCTTGTGGACAGACTTGCTTCTGTTCTTACAGCCATTCTATCAGCCAGTTAACAGACTAGATTTCCCAGCCTCTTCCCCAAATTGGGTAATGCAAGAAGTCTCAAAGAATCTGTACATACACAGATGTCCTCCACATACCATGTAAGCTACAAATGGAAGGGACTCCATTTTGTAAAAAAATCACTCAAGATATGATCGGTTTGGGATGATGGGGATCTATGAGAGGATACAGAAAGAAAGAAAAAATTTATCCCTTTCTATAATGTAGACACTGTCTCTCATCCTCACCACAGTCCTGTAAGATCCTTAGTATTATTGTTCCCATTTTATAGGTAAGGTATGCAATGCTAAGTGTGTTTGGCCAGCCATCCCAGAGCCACACGCTTGTTTTTAATGGATCCAGATCTGAGAGTAACTCAGGCCCATGACTCCTAAGTTCCAGTGCAGCACAGAACCTACCTGGGGAGGTTTTCAACACATCCATATCTGGGCCCCACACCTTATCTCCTGAATCAAAATCTCCTGGGGGATGAGAGGTGGGACCCAACTGAGAGATATAGATTTTGTAAGTCATTCAGAGAGTTCTCATAGGCACCCAGATTTAGAATACAGCACTTAGACAGAGGCTATAGCTATGCTCAGATACTGATGTACTATCTTTGGGAAGAGAGATTAGTTCAAACCTACGAAAATGTTCAGAAGACAGCAAAATGAATACTCATATACCCTTTACCTAGATTCACCAGTTGCTACCATTTTGCAACATTTGCACTTTTGCACTTGGCTGTACTCACCCTCTCTCTCTTTCTCCCTTTATCCATGTTTTCTTTTCAAAATTTTCTGAATCATTTAGAAGTAAGTTGCAGACATCATGACACTCTACCTCCAGAGAATTCAGCATGTATTTCCTAAGAACTAGGATACCTCTTCAACATAACCACAATGAAGTATAACCTTACTTCAGTGATCTAATATACCAGTTCGTAGTCAAATTGCCTCAGTGTCCTCCAAATGTTCTCTATTGCTTATTTGTTTGTTATTTTAATCCAGGATCCAATCAGAGTGCTCACATTTTATTTGGTTTTCAGGTGTCTTTATCCTCTTTGATCTAGAACAGCCCTCTCAACTTTATTTTTTCTTTCAGGACACTGACTTTTTTTTTTTTTTTTTTTTTGTTGGAGTCTCACTCTGTTGCCCAGGAGGGAGTGCAGTGGTGTGATCTCTGCTCACTGCAAGCTCCGCCTCCCAGGTTCACGCCATTCTCCTGCCTCAGCCTCCCAAGTAGCTGGGACTACAGGCGCCCGCCACCATGCCCAGCTAATTTTTTGTATTTTTTTAGTCGAGACGGGGTTTCACCATGTTTGTCAGGATGGTCTCGATCTCCTGACCTCATGATCCGCCCGCCTCAGCCTCCCAAAGTGCTGGGATTACAGGCATGAGCCACCGCGCCCGCCCTTGACATTTTTTTAAAGTCTAGGGCTGTCGTCCTGCAGAGCGTTCCACAATCCAGATTTGTCTAATTTTTTCATCATGATTACATTCAGGTTAAACATTTTGGCAAAAATATGACATAGCTGATATGACATACTTCCCTTTGCATCCTATTACTGGACATATCATACTGCTTTGCACATTACCAGTGATGGTAAGTTTGAGTTTTTCTTAAGGTTAGATAATGGCTTTTAAAGACAAAGTCTAATGGCACATACTGATTATGAGCAAATATTTAACATCTGTTTTTCTTAGGGATCAGAGCAAATTTGCGGTTTGCCTAACCATGAAGCCGGTCCTTTTTTTTTCCATTTTCAATCCAGATAAATCACTGAGACTCATACATTTCCTAGAAGCAGGGAAATTGGTTGTTGACGTAGACCAGGGTTGACAAGAAAATGGGCTTGATTTTTCCTTAAAAGAAAGGGACATCCTAGCTATAATTTTGCATCTGTAAACCAACCTCTGTTGCAAAATTACAGGTAGCTAGGAGGAATAAGTTCTAATGTTCTGTTGTACTATAGGGTGACTATAATTAACAATAGTTTATTGTGTATTTTCAAATAGCTAAAACAGTGGATTTTGAATGTTTCTAACACAGAGGAATGATAAATTTTGAGGTGATTAATATATTAATTACCCTGATTATTATACATTATATACATGTATCACACTATACCCCATAAATATGTATATAATTAGTGTCAACTAATAACAATAGAAAAAAAGAGAAAGGCTCATCAGGAGCTCACTGAGTCTCTGGCTATGCTAAGTTGTCACTGGATCCCCTGCTTTTGGCCCTGGGGCAGAAAAGTTCATTTGCAAGTTTATCTGATTGAAAATACTGGCCAAGTAATAGCAATTCATCCTTTTCTGTCCAGTCCAGCCTCTTGTGCACTTTTTTCCGTTTGTAAAAGTACCCTGGGAGGACTCTGAAAAGCAAAATGATTACGGCCAAAAATTCTTGACCATCATTGTGACCCTGAAACTTTAGATATTGGTTGTCAATCTTTCTGATCTCAAATGCAAACCTGGATAACACTGATTTATTGTGTTTGAAAGGAGAACATTGTCACTGTTCGCTATGGGCCAAAACTTAGACCCTTAAGATGAAAATACCCAAGATTGAAATAGTTTAACTTGCCATAAAGGAAGAGGACAAATATCCAGTGAAATCTAATTAGATGTTTTAAAGGCCAGGGACAAACTTTCCAAATGATTGAGGTGTGTATGTATGTGTGTGCATAAGTGTTTTATATTTACACAGACACATAAATATACACCGAGACATATAAACCTACACAGTCATATATACACAAATATACATATATGACTGTGTATATGCATTCATTATAACAGTATTGCTTTGTAAAAGATTTAAATAATGATTGACTTATTATACTCAATTATTAGAAAATTCTGCATTTGTCTGAATCACCGAATACGTTAGGACTCTCTATGCATTTGACGTCCTTAGACAACAGCTGCAAAAACACTCTCAGGATCTTTTGACTGCCCTAGAATGCATCGGGTACCTTTTAAAATGCCCTGTGGAACCACTGGGATGAGATTTGAGGGGGAAAAATGTAAGTAATGCTTACACTGGTGATGAGAAATTGCTTTTGAAATTACCCTGATGTATGTAGAATTGAATCTATTTTTGTGGCATTAGGGAAGTGACTGTCTGGCTTCTGAATTGGTGTCTTTAGGAGGCCCTGAGATTATGTGCAAATGTTGAGGCAGCATTGAGAGAGGTAGGGCACAGAATAGTTGTTACATTGCAAAAGATGACAGAAGAATGTGCCTTGAGCAATTATTTCATTATTGACCAGGTGGGCCCTTGCCTAATTCAAATTCTACCCGTCCCTGCATAGGTTTATTTTCTGGGGTTTTCTATTTCAAGTGACTGCTAAGTTCTGTGGCATCTATTCAATCAAACCTCCTAATATTGTATAGGAACAATGACCTCCAGGGCTCTAGGGTGATGGGGCTTTGTCAGATATGGGCTGTTGCTTTGGAGTGCCTTGGCATTCTTGAAAAAGGAGTACGTGTCACATTTCAAGGACAAACAATGTGCGTTGTTTTCCATTTAAAGAAATGCTAGCTTTTATTAAGTAATCTGATTTTGATCTTACTGCCCTGTGTACTTGTTATTTTTCTCTGCGATCTTTTGCTCACTGGGATCATTTTCTGGGTCTTTCTTCTGGTGCTTAAATCTTCTTCTTTATCTCTTTTGTTCACATGTCATCTTCTTGTTCATTTTGAGTCCAAACGAAAATGCTTCAAAACAAATCCCTGTTGAATTCCTGTGATCTGGGGACTTGGTTGTCTACTCTTCCCATAATGGCATTTGACAGATTCACTTGCCTACTGGGTACCATGAGTTAACTCTGTCCTTATTTTTATGCTTTCCCTCTATTGAATTATTCCATGTCTGGAAGGTAAAGGCAGTCCTTCTCTAAGGGTCATCAGACAGACACTGGGCTATCTAGCTCTCTGCTAAGTGTGACGTTGGAGGCGGGATTTAATGGCCTTTTTCTCAGTACATGCCTACCCCTGTGCTGTAAGTCATGGGGCACAGTCTGGGGAAAGAGGTAGTTTCAAAGATGAATAAAAATGAGGTATTGTATCACAAATAATACATGTTTCTACTTGTAAGCCTTTCATAGTTTACAAAGTCCTTCTGCAAAACATTCCACTCCAGCAACAGTTCCTTACTCCTGTAGGAATAAGATAGCTAGTAGGTTTTTAGTTACTCCCATTCTACAGATGAGGAAACTGAGGTTCAGAGAGCTTTCATGGCCCAAATCATACATATATTGCAGAGTCGTAATGAGAATACATTTCTCCTGATTTCAATTAGAGTCTATCCATCTCATTCTGCAAAGAATTTGGGGATATATCTAGTAAAAGAACCTACAATTTAAAAAATAGTGAGAAAAATAAATAATCAGTATCAGGAAAATGTGAAGGTCAGGACCAGGATATATTGAAATATAACTATATTACATTAAAATTTAATCTAAAATATGCACTCTGATAATTTTAAATTCCACTTTGGCTCTGGGATTTCTAGTAGAAAATGCCCAAAGAAGAAGATAACATTTATTGGGCACCTACTATGTGCTAAAACTTGTGCTTTATATAAATTCCACTCTGAAGCTCCCGAGGAACCCTATCATTAGGTATTATTTCTATTTTGTGAATGAGAAAATTGAGCTTCAGAGAACAGAAGTAAATAAGCCCAAAGTCACACAATGAAGAAACAGTAGGGATAGAATTAGAAGCAAATAGGGCTCTCTGACTCCTAAACCAGTGTTCCGTCTCCTCTACTGTGGATGGTAGCCCAACATTCACCAGTCTCACAGAGGAAGGTCACTGACAGCTGGGAGAAAGGGAGAACTTCCTTACTGATAGATCAGCCAGCTTTTCTACCATGTGGGCAGAAGCTGCTGCCACAGCTGTGTTCTGAACAGAGGCCTGGGGCCAGGTACTGGCATGGAGCCTAGCAGATTCCCACAAGGTGCCAGGTACTATGATAAGCATGCTCAAATATGGAATCTTAGTCATTCTCTCAGTAACCCTGTATAGTCCATATGATTATTATCAAATTCATTTTGCAGTTGAGGAAACTGATGCTCTCACATATTAAAAGATCTTCTTGAAGTCATATGACAAATAGATAATGGGCCCTGGACCCCAGAGCAGATATTCTACTTTCAAAACCAAACAACTTTGTCTTTCCTCTGACCTTTAGCTGTCTCTCTACCATGAAGGCGAGTGAAGGACAGGAAATCAAGGTGAAATAGCCTTTCTGGCCGGGAGAACAGTGCTTCTTACTGGTTCCTCTATTCCCCGAAACTCCTGCCTCAGGAAGACAGCTGCCAAGTGGATGTACTCACAGACAGGTTCTGTCAGAATCATCCTACTAGGACCCTCTTAGGAAAGTGGGACTGCAGACCAGTGGTCCCATCCTTAGGCATCCCAAAGCTAGACCAATCCCTGGGTAGTTATAGAGAGAGAGCAGCAAAGAATGGCCCCTGCCTAACAGAGAGCTTGCAGCTTGGCAGTGGAGACAGACGGTTCAAGAAAGAGCATCTTTGTTACAGGACTTTGTGCAATGGAAGCCTGCACAAAGAGCCACAGGACCCTTTCCCTGACTTTGTACCTCCCAACATGACCAAAATATACCAAGCAGCCAGCACACAGTAACCTTAAGACATATTTTCTGCCAAAGAGGAGGGTGGACCCTGAAACCTGATATTCTTCCTGTTCTTTACCACACAGACCTCATAAAAGGGTTTCTTTGTGGGCAGTTCAGAGAATGTTCAGGCTTGATACTCCCTTGGGATGGTTCAGCAGAGATGAGGCAGGCAGAAGGAAGTACCAGGCAAAATTTTAGCCAGATTATTTTAGGAACATGTTATATAACTAAAGCAATTCAAATAGGGAAGATGGATCATGGCTTTTAAAACAATAGAGGCTGACTGGGGTGGTGGTAAACTCTTTGTAAAGATTCCTTAACCCTTTCAGGAAAATGGCCAGCTGGCTGGGAAATGGGTCTCTGGGAAAACTGGCCTGACCCTGATCTTCTCTGGGGAAACTCTTGACTTGATGGTGTGTGATGTCAAGGATTGCTACATTTGCTTGGGACTTTCTCTGGGTCAGTCATTTTGCTAGGTGCTGTTCACATATTATCTCCGATCCTCAAAACAATGCAACCAGTTAGGAATCATTATCTTGATTTCATAAATGGCATCATTGATGCCCCAAGCTAAGGACTGTATTAAACATTGCTTCCTAAATCCCCCGCCCCTCAATCGTTGTTGATCAGTACGTACTGACAGTTGCCCAACTCTCTGGCCCATCAGATACTCATTGAGTACTTGTTTGAATATATGAATGAATGAATGAATGATGGAGCTGGAATTCACACTAAAATCTTCTACTTCCAAACCCAGACCTGGTTCCATCTTTTCTCATAATGTATTCTCTCTTCAGTTAAGCCAAAATCTGTCCTCTGTAACTTCATTCATTCCTGCTTTTGTACACAACCATGTTTTAGTCAGCAACCATGTGCTGGCCTTTGTCTGCCCTCTGGTGTCACACAGGGTAATGGAATCAGTGCTTCTCTTCCTGCAGCACCCACACCCTCCCCAGCTGTTTGATTGCAGCTACCTCTGTGGCCAGGTCCTTCCCTCAGGCTAAACAGTCACTGTGTCAGCCATCAGCCCTCCTCAGAGTAAATTTCTGTTTTTCAGTCTGCTCAAAATCTCTTTTGACCCTTCTGTCTCCATTTGGTCCATGCCCACGGAATGTGTGGTTTCCAAGACAACCATGACCCTCTACATTGGGCTGAGTCACTGGGAGTTCAGAGAGCTACCATCACCCTCACTCTGATCCTAAACCTGGGTTTAAAATATACCACTCATGTTTTAATTAACCTCTAAATATTCATCACGTGACTGCCCAATGTAGAAATCGTGGCTTCCAGCTGCCTCAGTCAGCCCAGATGAAGATGACTTTTGGGGCCCAAATCAAAGATTTTACATTTTGTCTGTTCTGCTTCTTGTTAGGTTTGACCCTCTTTGCCAAGCCTACTGGGCTATTTTTTTTTTTTTTATTATTTCTGGTTGTGTCAGCCAATCACTTAATCCTCCTAGTCTGGGGCCTCGAAATGTAGTAATTACTACCTTGTTAATATTTATGGTCCTAGTTATTATCTACAGAGCATTAATTATATGCCCATTTACATGCTGAGTGTTTTTATATTGTATATGCATTCTTATCTTGTTGGCATGGTGGGAAAATTAAATAAGTGTTATGATTATACCTGATAATTTAAAGGTGAGGAAACAGGGTTTAAAATAGTGAGGAACTTGCCTAAGGCTTTGTAGCTTTAAATGGCAGAGCTGGAACTCAAACCTAGATCAGCCTGACACCCCGAGGCCCTTAGTCCAAGACTACTCCTCCATGCTGCCTTCTGTAGATGTTATTATTCCCATTTTATAGACAAGGAAACTTAAGGCCACAGACACTGAGTCACCTGCTCAAATCAGTGGTTCTCGAAGCATGATCTCCAGAACAGGAGCATCAGCATCTCCTGGGAACTTGTTACAAGCAAATTCTCAGGCCCTACCTCAGACCTACTGAACCCAAAACTCTAGGATTAGGGCCAAGCAATCAGTTTTTAACAAGCCTTCCAGGTGAGTCAGAGGCATGTTCAAGTTTGAGAATCACTAGCTCAAAGTAATGCCCAGGACTGTCAGACTCAAGCCCTTCTTCTTTATTTGCAAAGCTGTCTTTCATGAGGTAGAATTATGGGCTCTCTGGGAGAGGAAGGCTGTAGCTTTCCTCCCTGGGTAGATGCACCAAGAGGTTATTGCCATAGCAGTACTGGACCTGAAGGGTGCTAAAGCCCATTAATAGTTATGAGGGTCCCCAAATCTGGGAATCTCTCTCAACTGTATCTTTGATTTTGTCTCCTTTGTCTGAACAGTGAACAATCTAAGAGTCAGGATGGAAGGAGTGGAAATTTACAAGGAAAAGCAATGATGAGTCACACACTGAAATCGAGAGCTCAACAGAGCATTGTGAAAAAGAACTCAAAGATGCAAAAATCCTGTTTGCAGGAACAATTATATTTTCAGGTTGCTCCAAGATTAAATTGAATCTGGGAGAAGAATTGAATGTTACAAGCTTGCCCCCTCCAGTTTTATTGAATATCTTACAGGAATTATTGAATATTTTGCAATCATCCACCTGGCTGACAGATTAAAGGACACACTTATTAAGTTCCTGGCAACCCAAAGTTGAATGGAATTGTTTATTCCTTAGAAGGTACAAAATGGAAATTTAGGCAGCCTTGAGAAAGTTGACCAATTTTCCATCACAAACGCTAAGGAGTTAAGACAAGTTTCAGAGAAGAATATTAGACTCAAAAAAGATATAACAGTTACACATAATCAAACTAAAACTAAAAATTACCTTAGATGTTATTGATCCAAACTTCTCATCTTAAAAATGAAGATTTGAGTCACAGAGAGTTTTCCCAAGATCATTCAATGAGTCACAAGTAGAACCAGAGCTAGAATCGGGCCCGTGGCCTTTAATTAGGGACACGACCATTCTAGTTTTGTCCCATGGTACCCTTCAAAGGAATGAAGTACAGTCAACAACGGTTTGTCTTCTATGTAATATTTTCTGTAGACTCCTAATCTGATTTCTGCATAAATAGAACCTTCTCAAATTGAATTATACTTTTCATCTCCTGGTTATGGGAGTAGCTGAGGTGTTCCCTTAAATATTCAATGAATGCCGACTATATGCCAAGCATTTTAGGGATTGTAAACATAAATAAGACATGGTCTCTGCCTTCAATGATATTACTGTCCTCCAAGAGGAGAGTTGTAAGTGGATTAGTTTCAATAAATGTGATAAGTGATAGAGAAAAGGCATGTATAGTGTCCCAGAAACAGTGATCAGACACCCAGCAAGTGATTAATTCTGGCTAAGTGATTTGGAAAATACGATGTAAGGAGATGGATTTTGATTTGAAAGTAGTGCAAGAGAAGAGATTGACCCAGGTGGAAGGGACAAAAGCTTGGAAGTATGAGGTATGAGGTCTGGTGGACTCAGAGAAGTGAGTTTGAAGTCCAAGATACTCTGTGTCAAGAATGTATGGCTAGAGACGAAGCTGGAATGGTAGCTGGAGCCTCCTTGGAAAGGACTTCACATTTGTGTCCCATTTAAATTCACTTTCCAGGAAGGGTAACCTGCTTGGGAACTGGAGTGATCCCAGTGTCAGGTGTCCTTGTGTTATTTTGGAACCCAGATTCATATGGTCTTTGAGTTGTACAGATACAGCTTTCTATTATAGATAAGCAGAGTGCATTTTATCAGTTACAGACCTTCACTGTCATTGTCAGCTGGCCCAAGCATTCCTCAATACCCTTGCAAAGAGACCTCACTAAAGTTACACGGCTGAAGTTGCTTTTTGACAATTTATCCTAGACCACTGCATCTTGAGAAGAAAATAGAATTGTTCTCTACACCTCACAGGTGGTCTTGAATTAGAACACTTAAAAAGTGCTTGTTAAAGTAATCAGGGATAAAGCAGTGATGTTGAAGATGTAAATATATAGTTGCTAGGTAGCAGAATAAACTGAGCTTAGAGACCAATTTCCCCCTCCTCCTGCTCAAAACTACGGCCTTGATGAGTTGAAAACAGATAATAATTCTACTAGGTAACATTTTGTGAGTAATTACTGGACAAAGCACTTTCTATGCCTCATTTCATTTAATATTCTCAACAATGCTATGAGGCATGTTATGGAAACTGAGGCTCAAAGAACTTCAGTAACTTGCTCAAGGTCACATAGCTACCGAGAAACCAAACCCAGGGCTTAAACCTTGGTTCACATGATGGACCTATCAGCAGCCCCTCCTTCTGGAAACATTTTCTTTGCTTCACTTTTACTCTCCTTGTTTTTTGCCTTCCTCCCCAGCCATTTCTTCTCATTCTTCTTTACTGGTTCTTTACTTGTTCCCAACCTCTAATCATGGAAGTGTCCCCGGCCTTAGCCCTGAAGCTCTTCCTTTCTGCTTATACTCACTCTAGGTAGGTGGCGATGATGCCAAATGAGATAGCACAGGAAGGGGCCAGATTTGAAGCAGAAGAGGGGGGCATTTACATCTAGGCCAATAGATTTGAGGTGCTATTGAGTCATGGAAGAGATGCCAGGTTGGCAGTGGGCTCTGAGGGCCTGGAGCTCAACAGAGGAGCCTGGCCTGGGGATATAAATGTTCACAACATTTTGTATACAATGTGATTGAAGACTTTGCCATGAATAGGGAAACTGCGTCCCACAGAGGTGAAACTCATTGCCTAGGATCACTCAGCAAGTTAATAGAAGAACCAGAACTTTGAGCCAAGACTTACATATAGGAGGACCTATAGAAAAGCCATTAGTTAAAGCTCAGGGTATAACACCAAAACAGTGGACTATAAATGGGGCTGTGTAAATGTGGTCCAAGTGCAGAGCATTCTGGAAATCACCTGGATCCTGGGATGGAACTCAGAATGTGCAAAGGAGCCAATGGATTAGAAGACTCCATCAATATCTACTCAGCTGGATTGTGATAAGATCTCTACATTCAAAGTAGAAGTTTACGGCAAGAACATGAGGTCTGGTTTATGAATTAATGGTTGGGAGTGGATCTAGGAAAGTCAGTGGAAGAGCCATAGGGTGGACTATCACAAAGATTGAAAAGCTGCATGTGAGGTAGTAGAAGGAAATAGCAAAGCGCCAAGGATAGGCAAAGCCCCTATGCTCAGTTCATCACCATTTCCATAATTCTCTGGGTTGCTTCCTATGTAATTTCGAAAAGGGGTTCCATGATGTTTAGTTACTCGGCACTGGTTGACTTTTAGTGAGATGCTCTTAACTAGGTGGAAAGAACTGCCCACCCCACCAGACATCAAACACATCTCAAATCTACACTCACCTGTAGAATAGACAGATGTTAAGTGAGCACAAGTTTCCACTAACCAAAATAATAACTATTAGTAGCATAAGAAATGACATTTCTACTCTCAAAAAGCCCATGAAATAGGGAACACAGATAATCGTTATATGACTTGGTTTGCCCAGTAGAGGTGTGTGCAGAAGCTGCCAAGAGAATGTTGTCCAGTGAGGGTGGGGGAGCTGTCGTGATCCATTAACCTGTGATTCATCTCTGTTCAGATGATTTACTTTTCACCTTACCAATCACATGAGTTGATATCCTAATTGTATGGGGCTGAAAATGAAATAAAACTTCAATTCCCCTTAATAGCAAGAATACAGTCAGGAGAGAGGTAACATAGATTAATCTTGACACGTTCCTCTCTCTCACCTCCCACGTCGAGTTCAACACCAAGTTTTAATGAGTCTACATCTTCGATATATCTAGAATCCATCTATTTTCCCCCATATCCGCTACCTCCATCCTTGTCCAAATCATCATCATCTCTTACCTGAATAAGACCCACAACTCCTAAATAATCCTCATATCCATCCTTGTCATTCTCTAGTCTATTTTTTCATAGCAGCCAGGGAGACCATTTCAAGGCAAATCTAAACATATTGTCCCACTCATCCCTGGGTTAAAACAATTCTATTGCTTCTGATTGTTTATAAGCTAAAGATCGAAGTCCCCATCCTGACTTCACATATAGGTCTTGTCCTTCTGACCTTCCCCAGGCTCTCTCATCTCACTTCCCCTTTCTCTGTGAGCTCCAGTGACACCATAATCTTCTCACAGTACTTAAACTTTGTCACACTCCTTCTACCACAGGACCTTTGACCGTGGTATTGCTAGACAGAGCAATGGCATGGTCAAAGGTCCTGTGGTAGAAGGAACATGGGGTGGAAGTGTGGTAGAAGGAATGTGGTAGAAGGAGCGTAGGATGGGAGGCCCATAGGCCAAATCCAGTGCACTGTGTCTTTATTAAAATAAAGCTTTATTAGAACACAACTATCCTTATTTGTTCATGCAGTTCCTATGGCTGCTTTTGTACCACAACGATAGAGTTGAGTAGTTGCCACAGAGACCACCTAGCCCACAAAGCCTAAAATATTTACTCTCTGGTCTTTGACAGAAATGTTTTCCAACTCCTCATCTAGATCACTGGCTATACCCAAGCTCTTCTCCTAATTGATTCCTTTAGACCTCCATTCTTACATTTCTTCCTTTCCTGACCCCCTTCTCCCTTTACCAGATTGGATTTCTTTTGTTAGGTGCTATGACAGAATTGTATTCCACCTTTTTTCTCAGCATTGACTGCAGTTTGCAAATGTGTTTAAGACTTGACCCCTCTACTAGATGGGAGGCTGAAGAAAGGAGGACCATGTTTTTGTCTACTACTGTATCCTCAGCAGAGTGTCTGACCCCTCTGTTAGATGGCAAGCTCGAGAGGGAAGGACCATTTCTGCTTATTACTGTATCCTCAACATGTGGCACAGCGTGTAGCACAGAATGAATACCTGCAACTCTTTTTGACAGATGGGTAGATGAATTGTTGGATAAATAGACAAGACTTGGGTATATAAATCCTCTATGCTCAGAGAAAACTAAAAGGAATATTGAGAAAGCTCGATACAACTGACATCACACACTATTGTCTTGTTTTCAACATTCAGAATTGAATAAAGGTGGATAAAGAAATCAAAGGATGATGCTTTGCCAGTCAGATGCTATCTGGATCTTAGCCTCTCTCCCACTCCTGCCATCACCCACTGTAGCCAACACTGAAGGGAATTTTACAAAGCCCTTTTTATGGTTCCTGCAAAACCAGAAGCTGCTACTCAAAATATCCTCAAGAAGTCAACCATTTGGGTCTGGGAATCTGATACAATTAGTCCTTCAATCATAGGAATAGGAAGAGAAATCAGCTGGTGATCTTCAGACCACATACAAATATAGGCAGAGATTCAGATGGGCTACTATATGGCCCTTCCGATGGAAGAACCAAGAAAAATAGTAAAGGAAAGAAGCATATATAACAACAGATGTGGTTCTTGATTGGATGGATGACCCTACAGGTAGCCATGGGGACAACAGTATTCTGAGGAGGTTCTGGGAGATGATGGGCACCTGTTACATGGGTTTAATCTATGTGGTCATGGAGACCTGGCTTTTCCACACCACTTGTCCTGGCAGCCAAGATGTTTCTCCAGTTATTGAAACTCCGAAGTAAATACTGTGAGGTAAAAAGGAAGATATTTGGACCATGCTGGTTTCCTAGGTGAGAGGAAGCCACGATGAGTTTGATAGGATATCAACTTCTTCTCTAGGTGAGAAGAAACCAAGATGAGTTTAATACCAGCAGGGATGAGCTGGGTGCAGTGACTCATGCCTGTAATCCCAACACTTTGGGAGGCCGAGGTGGGTGGATCACCTGAGGTCAGAAGTTCGAGACCACTCTAGCTAATATGGCAAAACCCCATCTCTGGTAAAAATAAAAAAAAAAAAAAATTAGCCAGGCACGGTGGTGCATGCCTGTAATCCCACCTACTCAGGAGGCTGAGGCAGGAGAATCACTTGAACCTGGGAGGTGGAGGCTACAGTGAGCTGAGATCATGCCACTGCACTCCAGCCTGGGTAACAGAGTGAAACTCGAGAGAGAGAGAGACAGAGAGAGGGAGAGAGAAAAGAAGAGAAGAAGAAGAAGAAGAAGAAGAAGAAGAAGAAGAAGAAGAAGAAGGAGGAGGAGGAGGAGGAGGAGGAGGAGGAGGAGGAGGAGGAGGAGGAGGAGGAGGAGGAGGAGGAGGAGGGAGGAGGGGAGGAAGGAGGGAAGAAAGGAAGGAAGGAGGGGGAGGGGAAGGAGGAAGGAAGAAAGGAAGGGAGGGAAAGGAAAGGAAAGGAATACCAGCAGGAAATAGAATCCTTAAGGTACTTCAAGGTGATCAAAGAAAACATCACAGAGAAGTTGAATCTTAAATACTGTGTGGTCAGAATTAGTCAATGCAGAAAAGAAGAAATAAGTTATTGCCCTTTGTTTTGGTGTAACACACCATATCACAACTTAACAGTGTAAAACAACAACTATTGTATTTGGCTTCTGATTCTTTGGGCCAGGAGTTTGAATAGGTTACAACAGGGATAGCTTGTGTCTGCTTGAAAATGTGGAGCCTCGGCTGGGATGATTTGAATGGCTGGAGATGGCTGTGACAGCTCTTGTAGGACAACATGTCTGGAACCTCAGTTCTTCCTTAGGTGGCATCTCTCAGGGATGGAAGGCCCAAATGCCTCCCTCATTTGCATATTCAACCCCTATGCTAAAATGACTGCAACATATAGGGTGGGTTGGAATCACTCTCCCCCTATACATCTACCTTAGCCTTCCTTGTAGCAGGACAGACTCATGGTAATTGTACTTCTTGCATGATAGCAGTCTTCCCCCAGAGCAAGTGTTTGAGAAAGCCAGGAGAAATGCTAGTCCTCCTAAAAACTAGGCTCAGAACTAGCCAGCTTCACTTCTGCTCTGTATCATTATTAAAAGCAGTCACATATTAGCCTAAATTTAAGGGAGTAGAGGAGCAGACTCAACCTTTCTATAGGAAAAATGGCATATGCATATAGGAAGAGAAGGAATCAATTGTGGTCATCCTGGAGACAAGCTACCACATTATTCTAAAATAAGAGAATACATATACGGGCATAGAGGTGGGAAAATCTACTTGGCTAATACAGTCAATAATAGGAATATTTTCAAAATCTCCATTTTCCACTTGGATCAGCGTGATAATTCTGCCATTACAAGCAAGTAGTTTGGTGGTCTCTGCACATTTTACAAATCTACAGTTTTTGCTCTCTTGTACAATTCCTTGTGAGTATAAATGTATTCCCTAACATCCAGAGTCCAAAAGACATCAGTAATGTTAACTTTTTCCTACATCCTGAAAGACAGTGTGAAGGGCGGGGGACGGTGTTAGCGTCTCTATCCATGGTGCTGGTCTTCATTGCTGTTAGGTTCCCAGGAAGACCCTTCCTTACATTGCACTTAAAATTATAAATGGCTTGGCTTCTCTGTAGTACTTGAAATATTAGAACCATAGGAATAAGTGGTAAAAGATGAACCTGAAGAGGTAAGCAGGAACTGGGGTCTCGAATACTAAGGAGTTTGAAATGTGTTATATTTCTGCAAGGAGCTAACATAGATTTTAGGAAGTAGAAAGGAAGGATTGAGTCCAGTTTAAGAAAGATCATCTTGGTGATAGTGAGGTAAATGTTTTGGAGAGTGGGAGTGGATAAAGCTTTAAGTAAGTATTGTTTCTGCATATATCAGACTTCAAGGAAAGTTACAGAACAAAATTCTGGTGCACATGGAAATTTGATTACACATACACACACACACATGCACACACACACACACACACACACACCCCTGCTTGTAGGATTAACAGTCACTACAACCCAACAGGTATGGCCAACTCTTTATAATGAAGCAATGGTAGAGAGAAGGTGTTCTACGGCATTCCATTCTTGAAACCATTTTTAAGCCGAGTGTATTGACTAGATCTCCCTGCTTGCTCCATATTGTACTGAGTAGTCAGTATTTTGAGGGTTTGATACCTGGAAACTTTTGGATGTGGTCGACTTTGAAATGAGTGTCCTTATTCAGTTAATGTCTCATTGGACCAGTTGAGTTTTTCCAAGGTGAAACATTTTTTCTTGAGGATCTTTGATCTAGGTTAGATAAAATTCCCACTGACGTACAGACATGACAGAGACTCAGAAAGTAAGAGTCATTCCAAACTAACAGTCACTTCTGTCTCTGCTGCAGTGGAGACCCAAATGGTCATCCAGTGAATCTTCAGCCAGCTGTGTTCTAGCAAATACACACACTTGCAAATCTGGTCCCTGGCACCCTCTCTGTAACCCTTCTCATTCTATGCCATCATTCTCCTTTCATATTGATCCATCAGCAGAAGTATACCAATAACTCACTATCTTTGTTATGCTTTATTTGTGAAATAGCCATTTGACTAGCCTGTTCTTCAATTTTAAAAAACAAACTCACAATGCCACTGCTCAACCAAAAATCCGTTACTGTCTTCCCATTGCCCTCCACATGAAGTAAAAATGAACCCTGTGGCCTACGAGGCTCAGAATGACATGACTTCTGTCAGCTTCTTTAGTCTCATCTCTGGCTACTCTCTGTCTTGCTCAATATAGTCCAGTCATATTGACCTCCTTCCTATTCTTTGAAAACACTAAGCATTTTCCAAAATATGGCTTTTGCAATTCTGTTTGCTCTTTCCAGAACAGTCTTCCACTCTATATTTCACTGTTTAACCACTTTTTATCCTTAAGATCTATGATTAAATGTCTTGTTTTGAGGGATTCCCTAAATTTTCTATCTAAACAGTGGCCACTTGTTTTTTTTTTAATTTTACTACATTCTAGTCCCTCCTAGCATGTGTCAGAAATATCTTGTATGCAAATGTTTATTCATTTAATAATTTTTTGGTTAATGTCTGTCATCTTCACCAGACTTTTAAACCATGATTGCATAAACAGCTTCTGTCCGGGCTACTACTATATCCCTGGAGACTAGTATGGTGCTTGGCATATGAATACGATTGAGTTGTATTTGTTGAATGAATCATTATGCTAATTTTAAGTCAGGATAGATCACAATGGTTCACTTTCACTATTCAGTATTCAGTCAACCGATCTTATGCATTGCTAGGACAATGAGGACCTGCAGACATAGCGATGACTAGGGTTACTCTTAGATTTTAATCCCATAGAGGAAAGTTGAGGGAGGAGGACAAGGGAGGGGACCATTGTACTAGTCTGGGAGAGATATATGGTGTGCTTTGCACCTCCATTTCTTAGAAAGTCCTAATCCTGGTATCTTTGTCCTAGTCATCAGTTCTAAAGGCCCCATCACCAAATACTGGCTTCCTTAGACTCTCTACCACCCAGTGTAGCCCTGGAAAACAGAGGGAACACTCTTCAGACCCACTTTGTGTCCCCTACTGCCCCTACCCTTGTGATCTCCCCTCTCTCCTCCAGAGGACTCTAGGCTTCTAGCCTTTTACACTTCCCCAGTCACAGCTCACCCTTCTCCAATTTCATGCCCTTGTGAGCCTTCCCAATATCTGGCATAATCTGAAAAGTCAATTTACTCTTATGTATTAAGGGATGTATCATATTGTATTTAAATGGGAAAGTAGAAGAAACTAATATTTATTGAGCCCTAACTGTGTGCCAAGGCCTATGCTAGATGCTGTGCATATGTTATATCGTTTAATCCTTAAAACCTGTGAGGTGATGATTATTGTTGGTACTAGGCTTCTTTCACACATGTGGAGATTGAGGTTCAGGGAGATTAAATAACTTGCTCAAGGTCACATAGCTATTAGTAGTAGAGCTGGGATTTAAACTTAATCTTTCTCTTGCATATGATCCTAGTACTATAATATACTCCCTCCCAAATAATGAGAAATATGCGGACACCTCTGAAGCCACTAAGTAAGAGGATGGCATACTGGGACAGTGGTGTCTTAAAATCAGAGGATATAGGCTCTTGTTTACTCCACTGATTTCTAAGATTGCACTACTCTCTTCAGAGGTTAGAGTGTAACAAGCTTCAGAACATGCTGCCACTCATTTATTCAACAAGGTTTGTTGAGCACCTACTATGTGCCCAACATATTATACGCTCTTAATCTATGTCAGTGAAGAATACAGAAATTGAAAATTCCCTGTCTTTCTAGAGCTTACATTCCATTGATGGTAGGAAGTGGAAAGAGAGACAGGAAATAAGCAATGGACAGCAAAAGATGAGTATGTGATATGATATGATATGATATGATATGATATATGATATGATACGATAACAAGTGAGGGTGCACTGAAACAATAGAACATGCTGAATGGGATCAGGAGTCATAAGTGGAGGAGGATTGCAGTTTTATAGAAGATGACATCTGACTAAAGACTTCAAAAAGGTAAGAGATGTGAGCCATGTCAGGAAAGAGTGTCTCTATCAGAGGCTCCCAAGGCAAGCATGTGCCTGATATGTGGAAGCTAGAACCCTGTTCCAGCTGTAAAGGTCAGTCAAAACCAGTGGAACCCATGAGAAATATGGACTTCTCCTCTTAATTTAGATCCTTTCAGAAGGCACTGTTGTAAATTAAATGGGTTGAAACCATGGTTCTTCCAAAAAATAGTGAAGACCCTTGTGCCTATGAGAGCTGAGTCTCACCACTAGCCTAGCCTTCTGGGGTAAGGAGAAAACTCTGTAATCTTTGACTTGCTTGTTTATGACAAAACATGTCTATCTGCAGGAATCTCCCCAGAGCCACTGCATCCAGGATCTGTCCTTGGTGCTGACCCTGATCTTCCTTAGCTCAGGATGATCTGGCATTGATTTCTGCATCTTCTTGCCCATTGCTGGGTTCTGCTATTACTACAACTGGCTATACTTGGCTATTCCATGCCTTCCTTTAGGCTAGTCACCCATACTATCATCATGGTGATTGCTCCAGCCCCCCAGATTCTGGTACACCTACCCCATTCAGACTTAGTCACTTGGCCCTGCTTGGCAAAGAGCCCAGTGTAATACTGTTAAGGATGTTAGCTGGCACAGTCACTTCTGTCATTGTTTTCTGAAAGCATCATTGCTTTTTCAACTGACCCTAAATGTGGTGAGGGTTTAGTCACCATTCCAAGCCATTTATTTAGCATGAAAATTTATTAGTTAGGCCATTGTTTAGCAAATTCATCACATTATACTTTTTACTTAGCATTATCACTTTAATTAGTGTTTTATTACTGGAATTGGCTGTCAATTATGTGGCTAATTCATTTTCTTAGGGAATGGATTTTTTATCTGGGTAAAGCAATTGAAAGTGCATTGTTAACTCTTTAACAATTAAAGATTGTTGTCAATGGCAATTCATGTGGTAAGGAAAACTAAACCATTTACTTTCCTTGAAAAATCAGGTCTTGGAAAACTCTTTGGAAAAGTGTAAAGAGGGTACTTTAGAAGCTTTCATGAATTAAAAAACTTTTATTAAGTGAATGCCTCAGAATACTTGTCAAAGCTAAGCAAAGTCAGCTGGAAGATTTTGATTGGACCCCTTGGAATGAATTATTATAATATACTCTCATATATGTATATTTAAGTGTTCTTTCATCGACATTACCTCTTTGGGTTCTCACAAAAACATTGCAGAATGATATTAGGATTTGCGGTTGGCAACCTTTAAGATGGCCCCAATGATCCCTGCCTCCTATGCCACATTCTTATATAACGCCCTTCCTCATTGCAGCCTAGATCTAGTGACTGGCTTCCAATGAATAGAATATGATAAAGTGATGAGATGTCCCTTTCAAGATTTGTCTTTAAGAAGACTGTGGCTTTTATCGTGGGTGCTCTCTCTCACTCCCACTTGCCTGTTCCTTCGGAAGCTAGCTACTGTGTTGTAAGTTGCCCTATAAAGAGGCCCACTTGTCAAGAAATCGAGGGAGATGCCCAGCCAACAGCCAGCAAGGAACTGAGTCCCCTACTGCAGTAGCCCATGAAAAAATTAATCTGCCAGTATCATGTCAGTGATTATGAAATCAGTTAACTTGAATTCTCTCCCAGCTGAGTCTGCAGATGATATCATTGCCACAGCTGTCAGCCTGAGTGCAACCTCACAAAAGACCTTGAGCCAGACATACACATCTAGGCTGCAACCAGATTTCTATCTGCAGAAACTGAGATTGTGTATGTTTGTTATTTTAAGCTGCTGTGGTTGGGGATAGTTTGTCAGGTAGCAGTGGATAACTAATACTTGGCTTAACATGTGAGATGTTAATTAATTTGCCCAAAGCCTTTGACTAATAAGTAGTAGAGCCAGGATTTAACCCTGGTTCTTCTGATGCATTTCAACAGACAAGAAGATAGGAATTACAGTCCAGACCTCTCATTGCAGCTGCCAGGGATCCTCAAAGGTTTGACATCCCATAAGGGCAACTATTCAGGGACTGTTTCCCTATAACATTGACTCCCTTATGACTTGCACACCTTTATTACTATGAGAAGTCACTAGGATTCTTCAGAGGCTGGCAAGCAGGCTTGAAAAACAGATCTTCTGGCTGGGCATGGTGGTTCACGCTTGTAATCCCAGCACTTTGGGAGGCCAAGGCGGGTGGATCACGAGGTGAGGAGTTCGAAAACAACCTGGCCAACACAGTGAAACCCTGTCTCTACAAAAAATACAAAAATTATCCGGGTGTGGTGGCAGGTGCCTGTTAACCCAGCTACTTGGGAGGCTGAAGCAGGAGAGTCGCTTGAACCCAGGTGGCAGAGATTGCACTGAGCCAAGATCATGTCACTGCACTCTAGCCTGGGCAACAGAGCTAGACTCCATGAAAGAAAAAAGAAAAGAAAAGAAAGAAGGAGAGAGATAGAGAGAGAAAGGAAAGAAAGAAAAAAGAGAGAGAGGAGGGGAAGGGGGGAGGAAGGAAGGGAGAAGGGGAGGAGGGAGACAGAAAGAAAGATCTTTACCATGTTCCCAATAAGGAATTGGGTCAAACTTACCATTCTTCTTCCCTAGGTGCTATCCTGCCCCCCATAAAATGGTTATAACAGTGGTTCCCAAAACATGACTGGCCCCAAACTAAAGCCACTAAGTCCTTATGTCTAGAATATGGAGCAAAGGAATCTATATTTAATATGTTCTTTGAATGACTGTTGTACAGTACTAGGATTTGGAATCTACTATATAAAACAAAGTAGTCTGGCATTTCAGTGATCAGCCTCTATTATTCGGCAGCTGAGGATCAGCCAGGCTGAACCTTGATGGGGACACACTGCTTTATTCATTCTTATGAGAGTGTTAGGTATCTGTTCTTTCCAGGGTTAAGGCCATCAGATTTCATTAGTTGCATTTTTTGGTTGGTTTTGAACAATACTAAGCTGTACTACTTCATTCGTTCAGTAAGAGCAGAAAGAATAATGTTTGCTTTTTTAAGAGAAATTCTAGGACCTTTAAAGAACACATTGTATCTTTTAACTGGAAGCTCCCTTAGAGACCACCTAATCCCTCACTACTCAAGGTGTGGTCCATGGACCAGCATCATTAGCATCACCTGAGAGCTTGTTACAATTGCAGGCTCTCAGGCCACACTTCAGCCCACTGTATTAGAATCTTCCTATAGAAGATCTCTAGATATGTACATTACACCTTGAGAAGCATTGGTCTAATTCAGCTGCCTAGTTTTAAAATTAAGATCGACAAAGGTGAAGGTAATTGTGCAAGATAATTTTGTGATAACACCAGGATGAAAACTCAGGTCTTGTAACTCCCAAACTGTGTTCTTTCTATTGTCTTAATGTCCTGTTGTCTTTGTAGTTCATTATATCCACAAACTCAGCCTAAATATCCAGGGCATAGTTTGAAATGGAGAAAGGAAGCTTTTATCCACCCACAACAATGGCAAACTCTTTCAAACATCTGTTGCACATTTAAATTTCATCTTTCAGACAAGTTTAGTTATTTCATTTTCTCTTTCTTGCACATCAACAAAAGACAAAGTCACCTGTCAGGCTGAAGATTGTAAAAGCCTGTCAAAATTGAGTTTTTCTAGTTTAGCTAAGTATTACTCTGCAACTATTTTGCATTCCTTAGTCTTATTACAATTTTGATGAATGAGAGATAGAAAATAAGAGCAGCCTGTGTTTTCAGTGTGAGGCATTACTTAGTCTTTTCCTTCTATCACACATCCTCCCATGAGTGTGCAGGTTATGGAGTTTGGTGATATATACATAATACAAAATTCTGGGCCAGTTGTTTTTAGTGCACATACAACTTTGGAGCCAATGAGAAACTCCAAATCATGTCCAGTCCCCTGGAGCCACAGTGGAGCTGAACATTTTCACTCTGAGAGAAGAGCTTTGGATCTGGGTGTAGTTAAAATCACCAGAAGCCCATCAGGAGAAGATATGCATTTTGAGTAAATGTGGCTTATCAACCTCCCTACACTCACCAAGGCAAATGGAAGTAAGGCAGGAAATAGAGATCATGATATCCTCACCAAAAGAATTAGAAGGCATGACAGATGAACCTTGAAGATAAACAAACATTGTATTTATCAACAAGGTGGAGGGTGGATTTCAGAGAGCAAGGTGTACCTAACAAATGAGTGTTTCCAGAGTAGGCACTAGATTCTGGAGATACACCAGTAAACAACACAGATATGATGCCTATCTTCATGGAGCTTACAGTCTGGTGAAGGATAAGATACTAATCTCACTATTATTCAATAACTGTAGTAATTCATGAAGACGATGTATGTTCAGGAATATATATATTGTAATTCATGAAAATGATACTGTTAGGATATAACGCGGGACCCTCAGATGGGGACGGAGGCAGACAGGGATGTCTTCCTTGATATCTTCATTCAGAAAAGTTAAAATACTTTTAGTGACCAGTCATTCCCTAGATTCTACTATTAACATTTTACTATGTTTATTTTATTACCTATCTTCCCATCTATCCATCCTTCAATCCGTCTTAATTTTTATGCATATCAAAGGAAATTTTAGACATCACTACACTTCCCTTTCCTCCCAATATTTAACTGTGCACATCATTAATGCAGACTCAAGAGTCTGGTTTTTTCCTTTGAGATAAAATTTACTTGCAAAAAAACACAGAAATCTTAGGTTTTCCATTTTATGAGTTCAACAATTGCATACACTTTGCAACCCAGCCCCCTAGTAATATACAGACTTGCCAGGAAGATCCCTTATGCCCATTCCCAGCCATTCCCTGCCCCTACTCAACCCAATTGGTAACCACCATTCATTCCTACCACAGATGGGTTTGTTTATTCTAGAAGAGGAATTGACCAGAGCTGAGTGCTGAAGGATGAATAGGGGTCCACGTGGCCTTGGAAGTTGGGGGAAAAGTTATAAACACTCCAGGAGAATTGCACATCCTATACAGATTCTCAGGTGGGCGAGAATTCAGTGAGGAGGCAGTGTGGCTGCAGCCTAGTGGGCAAAGGACAGAGAGACACAAGATGAGGCAAATGAGATTGGTAAGAGCTAGACCAATCATAGCCGTGAAGCCATATTAAATATCTTAAATCTGGAACATAGCCAAAGGACAGTGGGCATCCATTAAAAAGTTTGAGCAGGGAGGTGACATGCTCAGCTTTGGCCTTTGAAAAAGTTCTCATGCCTTATTTTGGAGAACAGAACATAGAGAAGGAAGAGGGGATTCAAGGAGTTGTAAGGATGTTGTTTCAGCCACCATGGATGGGAAAGAGAGGGGCAGCAGATTTGAGGATCCTGGCCATGGAGAGAAATGACTATCTCTTCTTCTGTTGTATTAACCTCTGATGTGTTGAGCTTCTAACAATTAAAAATCAGTGCTTGATTTTCTCTTTCTATCTCCAGTTTTCAGAGATACTAGCCTTAAAGGCTTTGCAGAAACTGGTTCAGAGAGATTGAGTAACTTGCCCAAAGTCACACAGGCAGTAAGTGGTGGTGTCAGGGTTCTCACTCAGCCCTATTCATGTCCAAAGTCTGTACATGTTAGACCACTACCCTGTCTTCAGAGAGTATTGTGTGAGCCTCTCAGTCTTTCCTATTGGACTTGCTGTTTTCCTCAATATATCAGATTCTTCAAACACTCTAGGATTTTCAAGGCAGAAGACTGTCCGAGTTGCTGGCAGTCCCTGTCAACACAGGGCCCCACTTTGAGGATAAGTTCATCTGCCCAAGTTTTCCTTTAAGTGATGGTTTGAGAATAGGGGCAGGTGAGTCCACATGGATCTATCAATACCGGGTTTTATTTATGCTGGTAGTGGCTCTGTAAATACAGAACTGACATGCAGAGTCACTTTCCATTTCTTGTGCTTGCTGCCTCAATCAATCCCTTTATCTATAACTCAGATCCTTCCTCATTTAATCCCAGTCTTTCCTTCCATATAAACTCCTCTCAAATGCCACACCCTTATCACTCTCTTCATGCTTGCAAGAATATTAAAACTGTGTGATTTACCTTTCTTTATTATTTATGCTTTGAGTAACTTACTGACCAAGACATGTTCTTCTAAGTTCTTTTGCATATGCTACTTATCTTAACAAGCCATAGTCACATGCAGAACTTCTTACTGATAGCATGAAGTAACTTTCCAATAATATTAATCTTTCTAACACTAAGCCACCTTACAGTTTCATCTACTTTAATATACTTCATTCTCTTCTGAAAAATAGTACACTGTCTGGGAATCCATTCTTTGCCAACCAATATTTGTACTCTACTTTATCATTAGTTTATGAAATTCTTTAGGCATATATTTCATTGTCTATTTATGGGTTATTTTTCTACTGGTCAAAGTTCAGCATTTTTCAAGGCCATTATTTTCAACAATAAGTGTCTCTGAAAGTATAAATGGATGGCGAATATGCAAGAATTAAATAATCAACTTACATGTTACCAAAAAGGGCTTATATTTCCAGCGAGTTAAAAGACTTTAAAAGTCCATAATTATATCCCTTCTTCTTTGTGGTGCAACAAAATATTTCCACAATCCCATGCACACCCCGCAGCTTTATTCCCTCACTTCCTAGTTTGATCACTAAGTGGTTAAGGCCAGCCACAGAGAATCCCTATCACTACTAAATATCTGTTACTCTGGCAAACTCAACGACTTTTCTTTTTTTTTTTTTTTTCAAATGTATTGTTTACACAACCTATGCTGTGGAACACTGGTATCAGCATTTTTGCTGCCTGTTTCGTCACTGATGTTGATAGAATTTTGACAAAAAGAAAAACATTATTTTGAAAGTTTTTTTAAAAAAAAATAGTGAAACCCTTTTCTGAACAAAATTATACCTAGATGTTTCTTTTCTAAAACAGATAAAAAGCCATTTATATTTGGTTGGAGGAGAGGTAAGGGAAAACTCACATGCTTGCCAGGATACACACACTCCCCACACACATGACATGCACAAAACCCTTTATTGTGGCCCAGTTCACTCCAGACACATAGAATAATCTCTGAACAGAGGTCTCCTTTCTGAACTCTGCCTCAGCTCTTAGGGAACTAAGTCCATAGACTGATGCTTTGCTTATTGCTTCCTCTCTAGACCAGATGGGTGAAACTTTCCACTTGATTTACTCAAAATGAAAATAACAACTGCTAGTCACTGGAACAAGTCAAGATTGATGGCTCTTGTAGATCACAAGAGCAGGGCCGTCAAAGGAATGACACCCTCTAAAATTGAACCGTGCACAGCATGTATGACCAGCCACATGTTGTGGTCCTGTGGAAGCCTGGATTAAAGGAGCATCAGGAAAGATGGGATCCCAGTTTGTGGATCCCTAGCAGAGTTTGGCATTTCACTGAGAGACAATTCTTTTAATTATTGCTGCAGTCTCCCAGAATCTAGTAACCAGGTCTTAGTGTAGAAACAAGAAACTCAACGCTAGTGTTCCATTGCATGAGAGGTCCTTGTGATGTAACCATTTCTGCATCTTGACTTAGATGGTGGTCACACAGGTCTACACATGTGATAAAATTGCATAAATTAAACATACACACAAGCGCATGTAAAACTAATGAAATCTGAATACGATCAGTAAAATATATGCCAATTTTCTGGTTATAATATTGTACTATAGTTACACAAGTGTTAACATTGGGGAAAACTGGGTGAAGGGTATTTAAGATCCATTTATGTTATTTCTTACAATTGCAGATTAATTAAATGAATTAATTAAAATGAATCTTAAAACTGAAAAAAAAAAAGCTTCCTTATCAGGCTCTTGTCATTCTTTATAATTTATTTTTTACTATGAGTTCATCTTTAGTGGAGGCAGTTTTGTTCTGTGGGAATTAATGTGCCTTGGATTATGAAAATACCTCTACAGGATGATTTCTCATTTGCTTGTCAGGACAGTATAGTTTTCAGCGGTATTACACAGTTTTTTTATGTTGATTTCTATGTTGGCAGGTGCTTCTATCAAACAAGTAACAAAATTTGGATGCCAGATGCACCTATACTAGAAGTCAGGGTTTTCTTTGTTTTGTTTTTTATCTCTATTTGAATCCTGTTTATTCTTCTTGTTATGCTAGTAGTTGATGCCTTAAACACACACACGCACACACGCACACCTCTACAGTACACACACATTTGCTTAAAATTGCGTTCTTCAATTAAGAGTGTCAAGATTGAAATAGTACACATTGACTATCCATTATGAAAGGTGAAGAAAATAATATACCTTTATTCCTAGTGATATATCAGTCACCCACTTCCTGGTTTTTGTTAATACAATTGGAAATTTTAGCCAAGAATTTTTATATTAGATTTTTAAATCTGATTTCTCTTTAAGCATTACTTCTTATAGTTCATTCTGTTTTGATTCACATTTATTGTGATTTTTACACTCATATCTGTGTTTACCAAATCAACTTTTTTATAGCAAGACTTCTTCCATTCTTGTGTATGTTTTTTTCTCTATTTCTGGACTCACATCCCTGACTAGCTTTCTCAGCTACCCAACCCTCTGGAAAAGTATCAGAGCCAACATAACTTCTTATTCTTTATGTGTCATGGAATGCCTTTCTGTAGCTTCGCAAATGAAAAACTATTTACTGTATAATTTTTTAGCCACATCATTTTTCCTTGAAAAATTTTGTTTCATTGTTTTCTGGAATTTAAATTTGTGCAAGAAAATATATGAGTAACGTAGTTTCTGATTTTTTATACATAGCCATTTTCCAGCCTAGATGTTTATCTGAGTGTTTCTATATCAATAATATTTAAACAATTGTATCAGAATATAGGCTCTATTTTTAAGTTGTAGGTGGAGAACTCTTTACACGTGAAGATTTAAGTTTTTATTTTAACAAGGAGTTGTTTTAATATTGTATCCTGATAAGAAAGGACACATAATGTGCTTCTGTTCCATTTATTCTGTTCTTCTGTAACACCAATTATGTCTTTTATATGTTTGTTTTCTTTTCTCTAAAAATGTCTTTTTGTTCCCTTCACACATGAACACACATGAGCAGATGATATATACAAAGGAAATATACATTGTATTGTTCTGCTTTCCTTGCCTTTTAATTTCCAAGTTTTTCAAATTAATTCTTCACAAGCCTGTTGCTTATTCTCATTACAAATTCCAATGCCCATTTTAATTCTGCTATTGCATTTTGGTTTCTTTACAATTGTTCCTTACCTCACTCAGTAAATATTTTTTCTAGCTACTTCTTAACTTGATCTATTTTTGGAACAATCTGTTGTCTTATTATTTCACCTTTAACTTCCTTTATTCTTCTATATTTTCTTGCATTTCATTTTCAATAAACTTAAAGGAACCTAAAATGCATTTCTACTTTCTGTTGTTTAGATTAAGATACCAGTAACAGAAAAAAAAAAATGAATAAAAGTGGCTTAAGCAGTAAGTTAATGTATTATCTTCTAGAACAGGAAGTCAAGTGTTAGAGTTGGTTGAATGAGATGCCCATGAATGTCACTGAGGACCCACATTCTTTCAAGCTCTCCTCTTCATCATCTTATCTTGGCATGAGGGCAACCTCAGCCCAGCTCCCTTCATGGATGCAAGATTGTTTTAGCAGTTCCAGGCATCATACGCAGACATGGTACTGTCTAGTGGCAGAGACAGGCCACTGGATTGTCCTTAGAGATAAGAGAAACTTTCCTAGAGGCCTTCTAGTAGAACTTCCCTCCCGTATCATATAAAAGATTTTTATTTAACTTGCAAAAGGGATCGGAACACCTTGATGGCGTAGGGACATCAGGATTTGTCCCTTGTTTTGGGAGTAGGGTCATTCCCTGCCCCCGCCCCCACCAAGTCATACGGCGAACTTAGCCAGAAAATAACAACACAGGGGATGGCTCTTGAGTAAACAGTCAATACTGACTGGTTTTTTTTTTTTTTTTTTTTTTGAAAATTGTACTTTTCACAGTATCCAGGCTATCATTTTCCTTACTGTTAACATGGTGGATTTTTTTCTAAGACCTCATACTATCTTGTTTCTGTTTATTTAACTTTAAAGGAAGAGAAGTCTCTCCAGACCTGTTGCTTGACAGTAAACAGAGGAGGTAGATCCTCATCGTTGCCTCACTGTCTAACTAGTTATTGTTGGAATCCTTTTATTCCATACCGTCATGGCGTGTGTGATGCTGCTATAATTTATCATCAATGTTCCTCCCAAACTCTGGCAGTGGTTTAAGCAAGAGGAGCAATGGATGTTTATAGCCCCCATCCCTACATAGAGTGTCTAACACCATCCTTCCATCTGGTGTGAGTGCTGTGAAAGAAGGAATTCATACTCTCCCCACAAACAGGAGGATTGATCTCTTTATCAGAAACAGTAAATGAATCCTAGAAGCATTTTCCCATGACTCTTCTCATCACAATTGCTTCTTAACACTGAATCTGCATCTTGGAAACAAAGATACCATCTTTTGTCTTTACCATGTCAAAGACCCCAGTGATAGAGGTTTAGGAGGAGAAAGAGCTTGGAAATGCCCCAACCCTACTATATGGTTGATACAGTCTTTGATTCTCTGAACTCAGGAATTAAAATGAGAAAATGGGAAGCATTTCTTTTCCGTTCTTCAGGCCATTGGGTTTGCTTTATCCCAAGTAACAAAGTCTATCAAAGTCAATTGTATCATGTTTGTTTCAGCTCCATAGAAAATGGCACAGTGGAGTGGCATTCTATTACTATTAGTTTTACAAATTCAACCCTACTATGTGTTTGGTCAGACATAAGAAAGATGAGAAAAGGTAAATCCATCTGTTGTTACACTGAGTAAGAGGATGTGAATCTACTGTTCCTCAGGGGTCACAAATCTCATACACCTATGCTAGTGCAAGTCTAGAATTCAGAAACACAGAACAGAGTATTCTTACAACATGACTCCTAAGCACAAGCCAACTGCTTCATCTTATGCTTCAACAAGGAAATGTAATCACTTCCAACGTTGGAGGGGAAACTACCTGTGGTTGAATCAATTGAAAGATTATGTTGTACAATTCCAGGGATTTTAGAGAAATTTTTACCAATTGAAATATATAGCTTCCTGCACATGGGATGTGTGCTGCTGCAATAATAAACAAGTTTTCTTCCCAAATTCTGGCAACAGGTTAGTGGATAGACTTAGATTTCAGAGCTGTTACAAGTTTATTATCTTGAGCCTTTTCTAGTATTTTGTGAGGGAGAAGAGGGGAGGCACTGACTGCCAGCCAGGTTCCACCTTGAGATTTCTTCCAGTGGAATCACATTTAACCCTTGCAACAGCCTTCTCAGAAGAAGATGATGATGATCAATCATGATCATTGTCATCACCATCAGCAATTACAAATAAAGACCTTAGGCTCAAAGTATGGTTACCCTTGAACAACATGGGTTTGAACTGCACAGGTCTACTTAATATATGGATTTTCTTCTGCCTCTGTCACTTCTGAGACAGCAAGACCAATCTTTCTTCTTCCTCCTCCTCCTCCTCCTCCTCAGTCTACTCAATGTGTAGACAATGAGGATGAAGAACTGTATGATGATCCACTTCCACTTAATAATATTTTCTCTTCCTTATGATTTTCTCAATAACATTTTCTTTTCTCTAGCTTACTTTACTGTAGGAATACAATATGTAACACATATAACACACAACATGTGTGTTCATCTGTTTATGTTATCAGTAAGGCTTCTGCTCAACAGTAGGCCATTAGTAGTTAAGTTTTGAGGGCGTCATAAGTTATACATGGATTTTCAACTCCACAGGAGGTTGGTTCCCCTAACCTCCATGTTATTCAAGGGTCAGCTGTAACTTATTTGAGGTCCTATAGCTAGAAATCTGTGAAGCTCACATTTGAATCCAATGTTTTATCTTCAGAGTCTGTGCTTTGACTCTGATGCTATTGCCACAGCCTCCACAGTGTTGGTTCCAGTTGCATCCCCACTCTGTGCAGGTGACCCAGCCTCCTCTTCACCTCAAAACTTCTCTCCTCTCCCAGACTCTCTCCTCTCAATGAGCAGTCTCTAGCTACTTACACATCACTCTTCATACTCTCCTGCCCTAAAGGGCACATGGAGCTAGGATGAATTGTAATAGAAGAAATACGTTGATACTGGTAAGAAACTACAGGAATTTGATTAGCTAGTTAAGAAATTTTGTCTTGACTCCATGAAGACTTTTGCTAAGAAAAATGACTTGATCAAAGCTGTGTAAAGGGAACTGTGAAAGCAGGAAGGGCCATTAGGAAACTGATGGAATAGTCCTGTCATGAAGACCTGAATGAGGGCAATAGCAGCAGGAATGGAGTAAAATAGATGGCTTTGGAGTGTATCATAAAGGAAAGTAGAGAGGAGACAAGGAAAGGCGAAAGAAGCCCTAAATGACTCCCTAGATGCCATCTCTAGTGTGTGGATTCTCATATGTCCAATGTGACATTATGCACAAATTCATCGGAACAAATACTGGTTTTTACTGCTTCCTGGATACCAGGCACTGTACTGAGCACTCAGCATGCACTATCTCCTTGAATCCTTACAACATGTGTTTTCTCTGTATTATAGATAAAGAAACTGAGATGCAGAAAGATTTGTCACTTGGCCAAGGAATGATCCAAACCCCATTCTGTCTGATTCTGGGACCCAGACTCAACATTTCTCAGGGTGCAGATTGAGTTCCTCTCATGCTACATGAACAGACCCCCTTTTTTTTTTTTGAAGATGGAATCTTGCTCTGTCACCCCAGGCTGGAGTGCAGTGGCACCAACTTGGCTCACTGCAACTTCCGCCTCCCTGGTTCAAGCAATTCCCCTGCCTCAGCCTCCCAAGTAGCTGGGATTACAGGTGCACACCACCACGCCCGGCTAATTTTTTTGTACTTTTAGTAGAGATGAGGTTTCACCATGTTGGCCAGACTGGTCTCAAACTCCTGACCTAGACAATCCGCCCACCTAGGCCTCCCAAAGTGCTGGGATTATAGGCATGAGCCACCACGCCCAGCCCAGACTTCTTCTTAAATAGTTATGTAAACATTTTAGTGAGCACTAAAACAAAATTAGCACATCACATTCATGATTTTATGTTGCACTATCATTCATAATGAGGCAAAGTAAAAAAAAAAATAGTTGAGAGTTTATTTGAAGAAAAGTTTTAAATATGTAATTGTGTAGATCTGCATTGTTCAATACAGTAGCCACTGGCCACCTGTGGCTATTTAAATTGAAATAAATCAAAATTAAATTAAACATTCATTTCCTCAGCACCAGTAGGCACATTTCAAAGTGCTCAATAGCCACAGATGGCCAGTGGCTACCATATTGAATAGTGCAAATATAGAACACTGGTGTCAATGTGTAAAGTTCTTTTGGATAGTGCTGGGTGAAAGCTGTTTTACACTGGATCAGTGTCTTTATTTAGCATTTACTCCAGCTCTAAATTACCTCTCTTTAGAACTTGATCTGGCTCTGGATAAGTCTGTGTGCACCTGCATTGTCCCATACAGTAGCCCACCATTTACCAGTGTCTGTTAAATCCTGGAAATATGGCCAGTCTGAATTGAAAAGTGCTGTAAGTGTAAAATACACATTGGATTTCAGAGCTTTTGTGTGAATAAAGAATGTAAAAATACAGCATTAATAATTTTTCTAATTATATGTTGAAATATTATTTCAGATATATGGGGTTAGGTATTATTGAAATTACTTTCATGTGTTCTTTTTCATCTTATTTAATGTTGCCACAAGACCATCTTAAATGACATACATGGCTTGCAATATATTTCCACTGACCAGTGCTGTTCTAGACCTCTTTGCCCCACTGTGTGAGTCTAGAACTCTCTTCCTTTCCCTATCTCTTTCTGTATATCTGCACTGCCCAATATAGTAGACATAAGCCACCTGTAAATATTTCCATTTAAATTAATAAAAATTAAACAAAATTTAAAATTCAGTTCCTCTGTCTCATTAGCCACATTTCAGATGCTTAGTAGCCACATGTGGTTAGTGGCCACCAAATTGCAGAGCATAGATGTAGAACGCTTCCATTGTTGTGGAAAGTTCTATTGGACAGCTGTCACATAGATGGTACACAGCTATGGCAAGAGACACAGAGGTGGATCATGAATGCCTAAAGCTTGGAGAATGTTTCCAGATTGCCAAACCCCATGGCACATCCTTCTTCCATCTCTTAGGTGTCTATCTCCTCCTATCTTAGTTAGACTTATTCACGCACACCTTATATTTTCTTCTCCCCTCCTTCAAGGGCTGTGGCCTGCTTATTTCTCCCTGAACATACCTCCCTCCTGTATGAACACAGTATCTAACATGGTGCATTGTACAGTATAGGTACTCATTAAATATTTCTTAACCAGTTGGAGTGGCAATTCCTAGTAAGTGACTGGAAATATGTGACTAAATGGTAGAGGGAGATCTATATGGCTGGTAGCAGTGGGGCGGGGGACAGGGGTGGGCAGCAGCGGCGATGAATCTAGGATCCCAAGGAAGAGGAGGACAGAGCAGAGAGACAGCAAAAGGGAAATCAGTGAGACAGTAACCCAAAATCTCATACACAGCTCCAAAATCCTTCTGCCCATCCCACAAGCTCCTCGCAGGCAGTGACAAGAGTTACTGCAGGGTAATTCACAGGGTTAGGCAACAGCTATATAAAAAGTGTGAAAGAAATCCAAAATATTATTGCACGATAAATAAACATACCAGACCCATAAATCAGAATTTGAAATGGTATGAAAATTAAGGGGCTGGTGAGGAGAAAAAATGAAAAATGCTCTGTCCCTGGGCCAGCTGGTGTGAGTTACATTTTATGAGCAGCATGCAAATTCCAGTGCCCTTGTTGAATTAGCAGCAGAATCGCACATTAGTTTTAAGGCTCCCTCTTGAATAGGAACATCATAACGTCTTTTAATTGGGCCTGATAAAAAGGTAGCATTACTTGTAGGTTCCTGAGAGAAGTGAGTTGTAAAATTGGGTTTTCATTAAACCTAATGATGGAAAATTAAGTATAGTGCGTCTGGTGAAATGGAGTGTGATAAAAGACATCACTTCTGCATTATCAGAGGTTAATAAGGGAATGGGTGAGGTAAGATACTTTGGAAAGGGGAGTCCAACCCGTTGGATTAATAAACCTTGAAAATCCCTTGGTTCTGAGTCTTCATAGCATCATTAGCACTGGCATTGACATTACTGCAAATGTTACAGCAATACAAGTTGTTAAATTTCAATGCATTTATTTTCCATTCCAGTGTTGGTTTTGCTGACACCAAGTTTACAGTCTGTCTAGCAATGTGTTTAGGGAAAATATCCATATTGACAGCTATTTGGTTTTGGAAACATTTGACATTTCTCACACACATAAAAAGCCAAGTTCCCATTCCTAGGAAGCCTGTCTTTCCCAGGCAGCTGGTCTCCCATGCAGCCCATGCCCCAAGTTACTCTGGGAGACTGTGGGTCTCTGAAGACATCTGTGCCCATATGTGATGGTAGCATTGGTGGGAAATACTCACAGGCCTCCTAGCATTGACTCAGCTCATCCTTTCCTAGAAATCATAGAGTATGGCATGACTCCAAGCTTTAGGTATTCACGATCCATACCTCTGTGGCTCTTGCCATAGCTTTGTACCATCTCTAGATGAATCAAACACAAGTGCTCCCTTCCTCTCCATTTCCAATCACACCATCACAGGAGTGATATTCGCTGGAAGGATGCCTTTGATGACAGCTATTCATGACAGCTGAGACACCTACAAGAAACAGTGTGAGTCTTTAAAGAAGGAGATTCCTCCTAAAACCCTTCAACAGGTTCACACTGGTTTCAAGGGTCTTGCACATTCACAGTCTCTGGATCTGCCTTGCACCGTCTCTTACAGTGTTGCCCCCAACCCCCCTCCCCCCGACATTTCTACCCACAGCTTTTACTCCTTATCAACCTCCTTGTTCTTAACTAAATGTGCCTTCATCTCTCAGGCTCTGTCCCTTTTCTTCAGTTGATTCTTCTCGTCTATTTCCTTGCTAGATGGTCAAGACTTGAGGGTGGAATCCGTATTTCTGTCTGCATTGCCACTGCCTACCATAGTCCTTGGCACAGAGTGGGTTCTCAGTAAGTCAAACTCATGAACCCAAGCGGGTGATGGAGAAAGGAAACAGCCCCCACGTTTGCCAAGTGGTACATTTAAGCAATGCCGGTGAACACGTACTAGCTATTACCTAAAATCCCGGGAGAGAAAGTAAGCAGTATTTCTCTTCTGTGCAGTCAGGAAGGTTTTGCTAACAACTTGCCTAGGCCCTTCTTTCTTGTGCATAAATCTAAATCTTAGAAATCTTTCTGTAAGCAATCCAGGGGTTATTTGGCTGGTCCCCAAAGGACAGTCTCTGCTTTGGGGATGTTTACCTACCACCCTGAATTAGGAAGTTTTAGAGACCACACTCTGCCTATGATGACCCCACCTACTAATTAGGTATGACCCAATCAGTGCCTCAAAGTCAGACCAGTCAGATTAGTAGCCTCTCCTCCCTTGGTAGGTGGAGGCAGGCAGAAGGCTGCAAAGTGAAAAATTTATCCCCTACTCCAACCATAGATATAAGTGAAAGCATTAGGGTGACCAACCATTCCCATGTGCCCAGACTGAGAGGTTTCCCAACAGCTGGACTTTCAATGTTAAAACTGGAAAGTTGTCAGTCAAACTGGGACAAGTTGCCTAGAAAGCAGCAAGGTCAGGTGTTCCCTTCCATTATCTTTCCCTGCCAGGAACAGGCTTGTCGATGCTGCTGCCGAGAAGTAGAGTGTGCATTCACACACAGAATCCATGTCTGATGGATTATTCCAACATGACAGCCAAATAAGCTGAAGGGAACATGGATTTTGAAAAGACAAGTTGCAGAAAATCGGGAATATATGCTAAACCTCCCAGGGAATGAGTATGGCATAGGCCGAGTGGGTATCTGCACAGGTGTTTTGCAGTGTCTGAAAACATCTGGGGGAGACACATTAACTGCTGCAGCTGGCAGTTCTCATCTCTTGCATGCCACAAGCAAGATGGTCCGGAGCATAGACTGTCCATGTCTTTGGAAGGAGGTTGGGAAGACCAAGCCTAGATGGTTCTGGGAAAGGTAAACTGGCCCTGAAAGACCAAGAATGTATGCCTGGCAGGGAGGTGGTAAGCAAGAAATTGGTTTTAGTGGTCCAAGGGGAACAGAAGAATTCAAACCCAATCTGAGCAGGCATCAGTTTTCAGCGTGACCAAACTGACAGAAGGCAGTTAAAGCAACTCATTGGATGAAAAGGTTTTTATCAAGAGAGAATATAGATCTTACATCAGGGAGAGATTTTATGAAGGCAGTGAGGCAAAGGATCCAGTCCTGGGGAAAGTAGCTAGCAGCACTGAAGGAAGAGGCCCAGGCTTCCTTACCTGCAAGGTTGGTTCAATGATGTCACTGGATTAATAGTATTAAGTGATGGGGAAACTATACAATAGCAAGAAGGTGGTTACTGTGGCAGAGTTCATAACTAGAGAGAGCAGCTGGGAGGATCAGGGTCCCTGCTAGCTGCTGGCAGTCCAAGACTGGCTCCAATTCCTCCCAGGGTAAAACTCAAAGGAGAAAAATAGTGGAGAAGCCAGGGATGCAGGCAAATGGACCAGAAGCATACATGTGACTCCAATCTTCGAGCACCTGAGGCCACCTGAGGCTCTCCTCCCCTGCAGACAGGCATAAGGCACCATTTCCAGCCTCTGCTTCCTAAACAGGAGGGGGCTCCCAGTAAATAGCCTGCCTAGCTTCTCGGTGGCTCTGCCCCACCAAGTCTAAAGGAAGGACTGAGACAGACCGGGATGATGACCAACCTGGAACTTTATCAGTCTGTGCCCTCGAAATGTATTGTGGTCATTGGTTTGTTTGTGGGTTTGATACTTAGATCTACCAACACAGCCAGGCCAGGGAAGGAGTGTATCTCCAATCCTTCTGTGGTTTCCTGATCAGTTGAGTCCCAAGTTGGTTCCCTCTGTCCTCCTCAGGCCAAGCTGGGGGAGACAGGGAGGACAAAGGGCAAAGCCTCTATAGGTGATGATCTGTTCTGCCTCCTTCTTTTCGAAGCAGATGGCAGCCGTGGGGAGCTTTCCCAGCCCACCCTCACGATCCAGACTCATCCCTACCGCACCTGTGACCCTGTGGAGATGAGTTACCCCCGGGACCAGTTCCAGCCCGCCATCCGGGTGGCTGACTTGCTGCAGCACATCACACAGATGAAGAGAGGCCAGGGCTACGGGTTCAAGGAGGAATACGAGGTAAGAGACCAGCCTGTGGGGAAACTTCCTGATAATTTCAGAGGCTTATTTGGGCACTAAAGCCTTGCTACAAAAAGTATGGCTCCCTGGCCAGCAGCATCAGTATCACCTGGGAGCATGTAGGAAATGCAACGTCTCAGGCCCCATCCTTCCCTACTGAATCAGAACCTGCATTTTAACCAGAAACTAGGTGATTTGTGTACACATTACATTTGAGAAGCACCATGCTAAATAATTCGAAGACATCCTTTTTCACTCTTGTTTCTCTACCCTTCCCCTTTCATTATCCAAAGTTTCATTATCTCCAAAGTTTCTACACTTTGGAGTCTCACCTCCATTCACTATGCCAGAATGGCTCAAGCTCCCATCCCACGTGCTGTAGAAAGGCCAGCACATCTCCCCTGCCAATGATTTCCAGCATGCGTGCTTGCTCTTGGTCACCTCTTGTCTCATACTCAAGTTTCTGTGGTATTCTGGTCCCCGCTCCCATCCCCCGAAGGCAATGCTTCATCTCCAGTGACCACAGTTCCCTCTTTCTGCACCATCTCTTCACCCTGCATTGGGCATCCCTTTACCACCTCCCCAAAGCATCCCTAACACAAAGGATTTGCAGGTAGTGGTTGTTACCGAGGTTTGGGGAATAATAGAGAAGGACTGCAGCAAAGGACAGGCAGCACCTCAGTACAACGCTGTTCTTCTTATAAGTTCCTTAACCATGACAGGTCTCTAGTTTCTCTCAAAGTCTTCTTTAGTGTCTTCAAAACTTCCTCCACCCCACCCCTCAGCATCCAGACAAAGGGCACCATGTTCCTCTTTTATTTTGCAGAACAATTTAGCTTTCTTTATCTCACTCTTTTTGTTTCAAATCCTGCCCATTAGGCCCCACCTTTTACAAACAAAAAGCAAAATAAAATAAAAGGAAAATGCATTAAGACGTTTTTCTGAACCAAAGAGCAGCTCACTCTCCAAGAATAATTCTGCAACTCTCCTGGTTGCAGTTAGACTCCAGCTGCAGCCAGCTTTGAAAACAAGAATTTCTTTCTTCACTTTTCCTTTCCTGTCTCTCCCTTCCCTCCTTCTTTCCTAAAATATCTTCTGAGTATCTTCTGTGTACCATGCTCTGAGTTTTATGTATTTGTGTTTTTTTGTTGTTTGTTCTTTTTTTTTCTTCACATGCAGCGTGTGCCCCAGATATGCTTGATTCAGTTTTGCTGTCTGCAGTAGAAAACTCATTGGCTCAGACTCCACACATTTGGAATTCTTGATATTGCAGACTAAGTTTATCACTCAGACTATATTCTGAGAAAGAGCTTACAAAGCAATATTTCTGAAGTCGTATGAGGTCATGAAATTGTGCTAAACTGGGGGTCCAGACAGCTGTATTCCACTGTAGCAAGCTGTTTGATTTTAGAATTTTGCTATCTGAGTTTTAAAAATTCTTTATTAGTTGAATGAATAATTTGGATAAGGTGATCTCTCAGGACCTATCTGGTCCTAAAACTCTATGAGAGTTTAAAACATGGTGACAAGGGGCATGTTTGACATATTTATGAGAACAAAAATGTTTATGCCAATGGATGTGAGTAATTACCAGCTTGAGAGACCTAGCACTTAATTTCAAAAATGGTGTAAGTAAAATAGCACTTTTCATATTCTTATCTACAAATCTTGAAAGGATATTATGATCTCATCACTACCCATCCCTGGATCTCATTTCCTAGGGGGTTGAATGGTCCCAGTCTCTGGGACATAGGGTGCATGTGAGCATGCTTTATGTTTGTGTATGCAGACCTGTTTGTTGAGCAAATGTCAGGAAGGTAATGTTATTTGAAAATGGTATATTCAACATTAATCATAACAATTTGATTAAAAATTTCAAATATCATTAAGGGAGATATGTGGCTTACCAAAAAAAAAGGGACAAGCAACCAAATGCTGAGAAACACATATGTAAGAACTTGCAATCTGAAATTTGAAGACAGAATTACAAGTGTATTTGACTACTTTCATGCATTTTGTTCTAGATTAATATTTCTTTTAAAGCATTCATCCCTGTGTGGTGAGTTGCTTTTCAAACTTTCTTCTTTGTACCCTTTTACATTTTCCAAGCTTTCTAGCATGGAAATGAACAGCTTTTATAATGAGAAAACAAACAATACATGTTATTTCATCATTTGAATCTCAACCAGAAATCTAACTAGGCTAGCCTTGGCCTCAATTAGTCCAAATTATATTAATCAGCAAGCTGTAAAGCTTAGCTTCTAGTTAACATTATTTTCTGATTAACTGAGGGTTAATCGGAAAATATTGCCTGATAAAAGTCATTTCACAATGTGCTAGCCCACAATGTCCAGCCCAGAATACAGCTGGATATTGCTTTGATGATCAAGGCTCCGGTGATATCTCAAATCTTCATCCTGAGCATAAGAGTCACAGATCTGGGCCGGGCGCGGTGGCTCATGCCTGTAATCCCAGCATTTTGGGAGGCCGAGGCGGGTGGATCACGAGGTCAGGAGATCGAGACCATCCTGGTTAACATGGTGAAACCCCGTCTCTACTAAAAATACAAAAAATTAGCCAGGCGAGGTGGTGGGCGCCTGTAGTCCCAGCTACTTGGGAGGCTGAGGCAGGAGAATGGCGCGAACCCCGGGGGGCGGAGCCTGCAGTGAGCCGAGATCGTGCCACTGCACTCCAGCCTGGGTGACAGCGAGACTCCGTCTCAAAAAAAAAAAAAAAAAAAAAAAAAAAAAAAAAAAGAGTCACAGATCTGCTAGGAGAATCAGTGTCCTATTGCAGATATAAGACTCCTGAGCCTCCAGTCCTACTCTCATACCAACCTGCTTTGTGCTGTTTGTTGCCTGTCACTTCTCTGCTCTGTTCAGTTTTTTCATACAAATGAGTGGGTTTGACAAGTTGACATCTAAGGGACATCTCAGCCATAGCAAGCTGCATCAGAAGACAAAATTCAATTCAGTTGAACAATCACTTAAAATTTGTTCAGTAAATATTTACTATTTACTATTGCCAAGGATGATTCTAGGTACTTAGGATACAACAGTGAATGAAACAAAGATTCATGCCCTCCTGAAGCTTCTATTCTAAGAAGGGAAATAGGAAATAAACATAAGCTTAAAAAATAAGCAAATTATATAATGTAGTGTGTTAGACAGTGAAAAATACTGTTTGCTATGTTACAAACCACTCCAAATTTTAACAACATAAAACAACCAATTTCTTGCATTCATTGATTCTGTGGAATCTGTGCAGGGTACAACAGGGACAACCTGTTTCTTCTACACAGTATCCAGAGCCTTGGCTAGGAAGTCTCCAAGGCTGGGGGCTGGAATCATCTGAATGTGTCTTCACTCACATGTTTAGTGACTGACGCAGGCTTTCAACTGGGATTGTCCACTGGAAGACCTACCCATGGCCTCTTCAGTGGCCTGGGCTTCTTCACAGCGTGGTAGCCTTGGGATAGTTGGACGATTTCCATGGTGGCTCAGAGCTCCATAGGTGAGCTCCCCAGATAACAAGGTGAAGAGTGCGTCACCTTTGTGACCCAAACTTGGGTATCACACTGCATTATTCCTACTATGTACTATCGGTTGTAAGCAGGTAAAAACTCCCCACTTTCTAGGAGAGGGGAATTTGACTCTATCCTTGATAAGGAGGAGGGGCAGTTGCCAGATTCTAGAGGAGCATGCAAAGCAAGAAATATTGGGGAAGAAAAAAAAAAAGCCCAGGCATGGTGGCTCACGCCTGTAATCCCAGCACTTTGGGAGGCTGAGGCAGGTGGATCACCTGAGGTCAGGAGTTCAAGACCAGCCTGGCCAACATGGTGAAACCCCTTCTCTACTACAAATACAAAAATTAGCCAGTCATGATGGTGGGTGCCTGTAACCCTAAGTACTCTGGAGGCTGAGGCAGGAGAATCACTTGAATCCAGGAGGCACAGGTTGCAGTGAGCTGAGATCGTGCCACTATACTCCAGCCTGGGGGACAGAGTGACACTCCATCTCCAAAAAAAAAAGAAAAAGAAAAAGAAAATCTTTGGATAATAATACAGTCTGCCACAAGTACCATGGAAAAAGAACGAATAGAGCAAGGAAGGGAAATTTGTTCCAGGGACATGAAGTAGAGGAGGTTCCAATAGTAAATGGGATAAAAGGGTAGTCCTTAATTAGAAGATAAAACTTGAATATAGACATGGTGGAAGATATCTGGAGGAAGAGAGTTCCAGATCCAGAGAGTAATAGATCTGGTATGTACAAGCAGTTGCAAAGAGGCCAGGGTGGCAGAGGCAGAGTGAGCAAGGGATAAGAGTAATAGGAGATTCGACTGGAGAAATAAAGAGGCACCTGACCATGCTATGCATTACAAGCCGTTATAAGGACTTTGGCTTTTACTCTGACTAAAATGGAAAGCCACTGCAGAGCTTTGAGAAGACAAGTGCTGATGATCTGACCTTACTTCATTCTAGCTACTGTGTTGAGAATGGAACTTAGGAAGGCAAGGGTGAAAGCAAGTTAAGAGGACATTGCAGTAACCCAGGTGAGAGACAACGATGACTCAGGGCATGGCAGAGGAGGTGGTGAGACGTGGTTGGATTCTGAATATATTTAAAAGATGGAGCCAATAGCATTTCCTAACACATGGTATATGTTACAAAAGGAATTAAGGGTAACTCCAAGGCTGTTGTTTGTGCCACTGGTAGGATGGATCTGCCTCTAATGGAAATGGGGATGCTCAAGTAAAGCAGAGCTGGAACAATCAGTAGTTTCATGTTAAATTGAGTCTGCAATGTCCATTAGACATATTAGTGTCTCCATGTGGCAAGGAGGTAGCTGGATCTATGAAACTGGAATTTGGTAAAGAAGCCTGGGCTGGAGAGAAACCTTTGGGAGTTATTGGCCTATAGATGATTAAAGCCACAAGACTGGGTGAAGTCACCAAGCCAGTGAGTATAGACAGAGACAAGGACCTATGACCAGGCCTTTCAGAATTTCAGCTTTAAGATATGGGAGCATTTTCCAGGGGACAGACACTGTACTAGGCTCTGGGAACTGAAATAGAGCCCTTGCCTGCTAGGGAACGTAGAGCCTATTCTTAGAGACAAAAAAAAATGCCACCATAGAGGTATATCAAGAGCTATGAGAATCCTTGGGGGTGGGATGCATTAACCCAGCCTATAGGTAAATAGCCAGTGGCTTTCTGGAAGACATAAAGCCTAAACCAAAGCTTGAGAAGTAAGAAGAACCAAATTAAAGAAGGGAAGGGCGTTCCAGGCAGAGCGGCTAGCATAAGCTGTGGCACGGGAGTGGGCACAGCAGGTTGAGTGAGGGGAACCAGAAACGGTTTGGGAGGAAGCATGGAGGGAGATGGGACTGAAATTGTCAACAGGGGCCAGGATGAAGCAAAAGAAGGGTATTTGTTACGCTAATGAGTTTGGATTGTAATCAAGAAGCCACTGGAGCCATCGAAGAGAGCAGGACTTTTTAAAGTAGATTTGCATTTTAGATCTTGTAGAGATCAGAGCAGGGACAACAGAGGCAGGTAGGCGGCTGGGACAGTAATTCAAGGAAAATATGCGGCTGCCCAAACCAGGAGACTGGGCCCAGAGCCCAGACAAGCCTACGCACTTTCTCTGCATGTAGAGCCATAAAATCAGCTTGTTCTCATTGGCATGAAAACTTGAGTCTCTCAATATGTATTTTAAGTTCAATTATTTGAAATAATGTATGAACTGTCTTGAATTGAGAGTCAAAATGCCTGGAATCAAGTCCTATAACATTCATTAAGTATTCAGGTGACCTCAGGCAGGTCACTCTCCTCTGGGCCTCCATTTCCACATTTATGCAGTGGGAGCAAAGGGGTTTGTCAAAGTGATCCAAATAACCCTTCTGTCACTGATATTCTGGGAGTCTAAATAAGAACCAATCGGCCGAGCCAGCTGGGCCTCCCTCCCACTGATGGTGGCATGGGACCTCACTATCTGGGGCTACCACTTCCATGGTTATGTCTCAAGTTCTAAAAACCACAATTGGCCAAGGGCCTTGGGCTCCTAGGAGCTCAAGGAGGCCCAAGGCAAATTAACTTCACCTGCCAGACAGATCTGAGCCTCAGTCAGAGGCTTTCAATTTGGGTTGCGCATTAGAATTACCTGGGGAACTTTTCAAAACACACCAATGCTCAGGCCACATTTCAGATCAGTTTCACTGGGGGTGGGATGTATACTTCAGTGTACAGCCACATTTCAGAATCACTGGGGGTGGGATGTATACTTCAGTGTTTTCTAAGCCCTCCAGTTGATGGGAATATACTTTTAAAGCTGAGAACCACTAAGAAAACCCATGGAGTCCCCAGCATGTGCCCACAGACCATCCCCTGGCGTGCTCTGCCAACCCTCACGTCTATTCCTGCCGATGAAAGCGCATGTGATTCTGAACCATAGACCCTTCCTATTAAAGTCAAGAGCATGTGATTCTGAACCACAGCATCCTCCCTCCTTCCCCCCAGCTCCAGTTCTCCCACCTTCCCCTGTTACACAGCAAAACCCTAAGCATCACAGCAAAATATAAGAGATGTGGGCTGGAGAGCTGAGTTGTCTGTGTCCCATGTAACCCCTGCCATGGTAGTCAGAAGAGCAGTAGGTTTAGGGAAGATAAGGGAGAATCAGAAGAGGTGACTTTGTGATGGAGAGATGAAGAAGCACGTTCATCCCAGTTCAATCCAGACAGGCTGTCGTCATAATGAATGGAACCAGCCCAGAAGGGCAACCAGAAGGTACTGGTTATTACAGCTCCATTAAGACTATTTAAAGCAACAAGGAACAGCTGTGAGGAATATGATGCAGCCTAATGAAGAGCAAACATTTGTTCATTTTCCAGCTCAGGACGGACATGCCATATGTATGGCTTTTGTGGGGAAGGCGTGTGTTGCCATCTTGTTCTTAGTCATCTGTGGGTGATGGGGTGATGGCAGGCAGGCAGCTTTTGAATGGGGTGTAACCATAGAGATGGAAGTTTTAGGTCAACCCAGGTGCTCCCTTCTCTGCTCAGAGCCCCCTGAGCAGTGTCCAAGGACACCTCTGCTTCTCCCACAAGGTTTGCTCTCCTCAGTTGGTGACAGAGTGACAGAATATCCCACCACAGGCAACCTCAGAAAGGTTCTGGTTCAGCTCCTCAATTTGCAGATAAGCATGGTTCTAGGGAGGGGCATGAGGAATTACTGGCCCATGCCCAAATCATGAATGGGAAATCCATGGGGTTCTTCAACTCTGGGAACTCATAATGACCAAAACAGGAATACCTGGGCTCCACCTGCTCATTTCACTGCACTCCACCCCACCTCCAGTTTGAAAAAAGACAATAGGCCATTACAGGGAGTGGCCAAAAGCCATCAGTGACCCATGTGGTTTCAAACTTGGGAGTTTTCCAGCAGGAAAGAGCTCACATAGAAGAGACTATTACCAAGGTTATGATCATAGAAGAGTTACCAAGGATCTTGGAGGGATCTAGGATCTTGGAAGAGTTACCAAGGTTATGATTGTGGCCCCTGGCAGTCTGCGTCTTTACTGTAGCTGGCTGCAAGTGTAGAGAAGAGTTGCTGGCCTAGAGTCAGCCACCCAGAAGCTCATGCATGACCATGGAGACATGTGTAGGCAGCTGGAAGTCTGTAGCCTGAAGTGAGTTATGGGGATCCTCAAGATTGTAGGCTCACAGCTGGGAGGAATAGAGGTACCTTCGTGTGAGATTCCCCATTAAGGGAAAAAGGAAGAGACTCAGTCTTTCCTGTTTAGCCTATTTTTATTGTTCTACTTACAATACTGTTTCTAACAGAGCACATGGTGGGTTCTTTGTGTATTTAATACAGGATCTCCCCCAACCAAGTGAGCGATTTTCAGGTGGTACTATAGAAAAATCCTTTGACCAAGAGTCAAAACCTGGTTCTCAATCTGCTCCTGAGACTCTGGGTGGTCTTGGGCAAGACTCTTCCCTCTCTGGGTCTCATTTTCATCTGTGAAATGTTTGACTACAGGCTTAGCATGAAATACTAAAGGCTGATAGTATATGCTTCTATTTTATGAACATTCATCTGGCCAAAAACACTGATTGAGTATTTATTGTGCACCTAACACTGTTTGGGCACTGGAGATAGAAAGCTAAATAAAGAAAATAAAGATGCTACTTTAAAGAAAGCTCATGGTCTTGCCACACCATGCAATGATGTAACAGAACTCTAGTTCAAATGCTTTGGAGACACTTGCTTTTTGTCACTTCTTGTTGCCAAAAGGTATCAGAAGTTTCAGAAAAGATAAGACTCCGAGTTAGAGAAAAGTAGAAGAAGATGAGTAGAGGAGAAGGTTGTGTACAAGAGGGAACTACATGTGCAAAGCTTGGAAGCAAAAAACGAAACGATTAAAATGCTGCAGCCAATTTTTTGAGGAGAAACAAAGATGCCTGCCTATGAAAGGAGAAATAAAATGAAACTAGTTGGGGAGATTTAATAGGAATCTTACACCCATTGCACAGTTTTCTTGAAAAGAGTTACCAAGGTTATGATCATGGCCCCTGGCAGTCTGCCTCTTCACCACAGCTGGCTACAAGTTTAGAGGAGAGTTGCTGGTCTGGAGTCAGCCACCCGGAAGCTCATGCATGACCATGGAGACGTGTGTAGACAGCTGGAAGTCTGTAGCCTGAAATGAGTTATGGGGATCCCCAAGATTGTAGGCTCACAGCTGGGAGGAATAGAGGTACCCTCGCGTGAGATTTCCCATTAAGCTATAGACTTCTTGAAGGCAGGGAATTTGTCATCTAAAGGAGGCCTTGTAGCTTTTAATTGGGCCTTTTAAAGAGTGTTTTGTGAGTCTACATGCAGACATGCACTCAACTTCTCTGCCTTGATCAAAGCTCCTGTCACAGACAAATACCCCCATCTTGCTGCAATCTGATTTTCTACTTAGCTTCACCAGCAGAACTCATAAATTACTGTCTATTTAGTGACATGGTATGCAATAATATTTGCTCTCCTGATGCCACTCTGAGTAGACGTCATTAGTCATCCTCTCCTGCCTTCTCTGTCCACATTTATAATCCCTAAGTCTTGTACTTTTCAGCACAGAAGATGGAATCTGTTGAAAGCTTGGCCTCTGCCAAGGCCACCACTAACTCCTACAGCACCTATGAGTGAAATAGCAAAAGGTGCACCTGTCTCAAGATATTTGACTGTCACCTTCCAGAAAATGTTCATAATAAATATGGAAACCCTAAAATTTCTGCCATATGCATGGTGCTTCCACAGGTGCAATGCTCTTGGATTGTACACAACCTGAAGAGTTGTGATTCCCTTGTCACCCACAAGCTGACCATCGACATCAGTAAATGTGTTAACTGAACCCGTGGACCACAATAGAGACCAGACCTTAGGCTCCCAACAGATTATGAAACGTTCCCATTCCCTAAATGCCATTTTACCTACACCTAGAGGGACCAGCTTGTCCCAATTTTCCCAAAATGGTCCCAGTTTTAAAACTGAAAGTCCTACATCCTGGGAATCCTTTTGGTCTGAGACAAACCAGAATAGATGTTTCAGAGAGTTCCCATCATCTTTGCCCTTGTAAGAAAAAAGAAACTGGATGTTTCTACCATTGTGAAAGACAGTGTGGCAATTCCTCAAGGATCTAGAATGAGAAATACCATTTGACCCAGCAATCCCATTATTGGGTATATACCCAAAGCATTATAAATAATTCTATAAAGACATATGCATACATATGTTTATTGCAGCACTATTTATAATAGCAAAGACTTGGAACCAACCCAAATGCCCATCAATGATAGACTGGATAAAGAAAATGTGGCACATATATACCATGGAATACTATGCAGCCATATAAAGAATGAGTTCATGTCCTTTGCAGGGACATGGATGAAGCTAGAAACCATCATTCTCAGGAAACTAACACAAGAACAGAAAACCAAACACCACATGTTTTTATAAGTGGGAGTTGAACAATGAGAACACGTGGACACAGGAATATGACACCCCGGGGCCTGTTGGAGGGTGGGGGTGGGGGCAAAGGGAGGGAGAACATTAGGGCAAATACCTAATGTATGCGGGGCTTAAAACCTAGATGATGGGTTGATAGGTGCAGCAAACCACCACGGCACATGTATACCTATGTAACAAACCTGCACGTTCTGCACATGTATCCCAGAACTTAAAGTAAAATTTAAAAAAAAAATCCTCGATGTTTTTGACTGAAGATGACAAGAGAATGATTTCTACAAGTGGACCAAAAAGGCTCAATATTATATCCCTGGGAAAGAGGATATGGAAGATGGAAGATTCTGAGCACCTACTGTGTACCAGGCATTGTGCCAGGTGCTATGGGTATTGTCTCAGGTAGTCACTAATCATCACAAAATTCTGTAGGGTGTGTTATTTTCCGTTTTTTAAAATTTACATACTATAAAATTAGTTTTGGCAGAGTGTACAGTTTTATGAGTTTTAACTAATGCATACAGTCATATAAACACCAACACAATCAGGATACATGAGAATTTCATCAACCAAAAAGTTACCTTGTGTTACTTCTGTATAGTTAAATCCTTCCCCACCCATAACCTTCAGGATGTATTTTTGATTCTTTTCAGAAATGTTTATTGACACTCGAAGTGGTGAACTTACTTGCAGTAAAAATATTCAGACACTTTAGTCTGTCTGCCTTTTGCAAAGCTCTGCCTTTTCCCTGACTCATATACACAGTTAGTGTGCAAGTGTATTTCTTGACAAGACGAATGAAGGAAAGACCCAGGTAAAATGGTGCCTCCTTGCTGAAGACTCTCCAGAGTCTTCCCTGCACCAGAAGAGTACAGTGCTGGGCAGGGGTGTAGGGAAATCCTGGCGGGCTGGACTGAACATGGAGGAGGTAAGCCCTCAGCTGTGCCCTGGAACATTAGCCAGGAACTGCCTCATCAGCGATCCCTGGGCCTGGTTTTGCTGCACCCTAGGGCATAACATATCCAATTACCTCCAGGGATATAGTCAAGCAAAGGGGAGTGAAAGGGGGCATTGCAAATGACAGAATCTGCTTAGGATAGGAGGTAAACGGGTAAATGAAATGGGCTGGTGTGCCCTCAGCCTTGAATTGGGAGTGAGCTGCTCTAGGAAGCTTTATGTTTTGACATCTTAATATTTTAGGCATATCTCAGAAAGGCTTAGGTGCAAAGAAGAGTGTCTAAAGAAGGATGGCAAGCTTCTGTTGGTTTAGCTCAGTAGAGCCAGGTAGAAGAAAAAATCAGCCACACAGGCATCAGGGATCATTCTCAGTTCTCGCAGATAATTAACGTACTAAGTGGGACATTGAGGTAGGTTTCATAGTCCTATGGACTGAGTCAGCACAGCAGAACACAAGAAGTCTGTGACTTGTGGTCATGTGGTCTGAGCCTCCCACGGGCTCAGCTTTGTGGATAGGAGGGTGGGTTGCACTCACAGCGAGAGTTAGTCTGGGGCGGGTACCAGATGATAATTTTATTCTAAAATCTGTAAAGCCTATCATCAAGGATAAAGAAGTTTCCAGTGACAAGCACTGTCTGCCATTTATCATGATGCTGGCACTGGCTCAGCCTCCCCCTCTTAAAAAGTTTCTGGGTCGGGCTCGGTGGCTCACGCCTGTAATCCCAGCACTTTGGGAGGCCGAGGTGGGCGGATTACCTGAGGTCAGGAGTTCAAGACCAGCTTGACCAACATGGAGAAACCCCGTCTCTATTAAAAATACAAAAATTAGCCGGGTGTGGTGGCACAGGACTGTAATCCCAGCTACTCAGGAGGCTGAGGCAGGAGAATCACTTGAACCCAGGAGGCAGAGGTTGCGGTGAGCCAAGATCATGCCATTGCACTCCAGCCTGGGCAACAAGAGCGAAATTCCATCTCAAAAAAAAAAGATCCAAAACATTCCCACTGAATTATAACAAAACTCACGTTCTTGTCCTTGGTCCACAAGACCTTGATTGAACACCATGCCCCAACCCCAAGCCAAATCCACATTATTTGTCATCCTCTTCTTCTCTCTGCTCTGGAGCGCCTCCCTTTCTAGAGGCTCTAGAACACAAAAAGCTCATTCCATCCCAGGGCCTCCGCACTTGCTGTTCCCTCTGAATGGAACATTCTTTCCCCAGCTCTTGCCAAAGCTGGCACGTGCTTATCATTTAGTTTTTAGCTGAAATGTATTGACCAGAGATCAGCAGGGACATACCTCCTGGAGGTGAACAAGTTGGGTTTATCACTTGTTGCAATGAAGTGAGTGCACACCTGGAAGTGTGCATTCCTGTGGGACATTTCAGGAAGAGGATGTTAGAAAGGACTCAGAATGTGAGCTGTGTTTGCTGATTTGAAAGAAGCCCTAAGGAAGTGAGGTTTTGTTTTAGGTTGTACACACTGGGAAGTGGTATGATTGGATATCTTAATACATCTTACCTATAAGAAGGGAAGATCAGATGGAGGCTAGAGCTGTAATTGGCAAAGAATCAGTAGTCGCTCATATTAACCAGAATAGGGGGGTGTTTGGTCATTTTTTTGGCTTGGACAATGTTCATATCTTTGTCTGCATCCAGATGCAACTTGCTTTTGTCTTGTTCCATCGTGGTCTCAGAGCGGCCTTGCCCGTGGTTGGTCTTCCATGCAATTGTCCATGTTCAGCAGGAGAGCACCAAGGGCCACCTGTGAGTGCCAGGTCAGCTCCCAGAATTCAGGGGCTGCTTTTCTCCCTCTCAGATCTCCCCTTTTCAGAGTTCTGCCCACACCACCCTATCTAGTCCCTTGCCCGGGTCCCTGTCTATCCCAGCACCTAGCATCCAGATGGTCGCTGGGGAAGGAAGGAAGTGAGCGAGGGAGGGAGTGGGGACAGACTCAATGTATATTCTTGGGCACGTCATTTCCTGTCTCGGGACCTCACTTTGCTGATCTATAAAATGAGTCAATAATTTTCTCAAAAGATCCTTCCAAATCTGACTTTTGAGGATTCTATAAATACCACGGCGCAGCTTTCCAGGGATAAGGACATCCCCAAATACATCTTTTGAACTAAAAAAAAAAAAAAAAAAAAATGACTGCCTTGGAAAAGCAACACTGTTGAAGAGTAGGAAACATTTCCACACTCAGAGAGGAATGTAAAAATAGGGCTCAGCACTCTCAGGAGAAGAGAATGAGAAAAGGAAAGTGGAGATTGATAATGGATGAATATAATTAGATGGCAATTTTGGTTTCAAAAGAATGTGATTAGTGCCTAATGACTGCCACCATTCCCTGGTCAATCTACTGTAACTAGCCACTAATGGAAAAATAATGCCCTCGGCTTGCTCACTTTGAAGATGGAAATGAGTCTCTCTTTCATACTTTTCCCCCTCATATTTTTTTTCCTTCAAGAGATTATCCCTTATTAGATTGTAGCTCCCTAAAAAGGGAAATGGATGTGTGATCAAAGTCTGCCAATTACAGGGTCATTACCACTCCCTCCCAGTGGCTCTATTAGGCATCCCTCCTCTGCTTTTATCAACATCGTCACAGCCCCCAGGCCCACTCGCTCCCCTTCAGCCCCCAATAAGGGAGACAGAGGCTCCCAGAACCATGACAGGGCCTGTGTGGTTTCCCACAAAGTGCCACTCACTTATCACAACTGTTTTGTTCGGTTTAGGATTGTCGAGGGATAGGTGCATGCTGGGGTGTCTCCTGGAAGGCATGGTGTTGATGGTGAGAGGACCCCAAACTGCCATTCAAGGATTCTGGGAGTGAACAGAAGAGACTTTCATCAAATCTCTGCAGGATGTTACAGGACAGAGAAAGGGCACACATTTACTCTGTGGGGCCCCATGAGATGGCATAGGCAAAGTACAGTGAGGTTGAGTAAAGAAAAAACTCTGGCGAGTCTGTCCAAAAGTGAGGCCAAAAGTTGGAGAAGTGGTGAGCTATCTGTCATGGAGGGTATCCAAGTGATAGATGCTATGGATCTGCTTATCAGCTGCTCGGAAGGCCATTGTGGATGGGAACACCACTAGGCAATTTTCAAGGTCACTGACACCTCTAAGATCCCAGGCTATTTACCCTCTGAAAGCACAGAAGCCACCTCATTCACTAATTATTTCACTCATTCATTCATCCTAAATAGGTCTTTCAAGCACATCTGAAGAATAGAGCCAGCATCGGGTTCTGGAGATACAGTTGTGACAAAGATGCTACCCTTTCCCTGAAAAGGCCCATGGCCAAGTTGAGAAACAGAGTTAAATTATTAGATGCAAAGAAGCCCATCTAATAATAGAAGTAACTGGCTTTACCTGGGAATGCAGTGGGGTGAGGGAGAGTGAGCAGAGAAGATTCCACAAAGAAGATGCTTATGCTGGGTTTTGAAGGTTATGTAGGAGTTTGTCAGACAGACTCAGGTGGAAGGGAATGTCAGGCAAAGGGAACAGCATGTGAAAAGTCTTATAAATTTTAAACACCTTATAACTGGTAATATAGATATAAGAGCAAGAAGTGATGCTGCAGGGGCATTTGGGGTGAAGTCATTAAGGATGTTGCACTAAAGAGTTTGAAATTTATCCTGAAGGCAATGGCAAGAGGAGTCACTGGGTCCTATTCACATTTTAGAAAGATCTTTCTGATTACAGTGGAGAATGGATTGGAGGGGACAAACCCAAAACAAAAGAAACCAATGAGGAGACTCATAGGAAAGTATTTTAAAGTACCATTTGCAAAAATTATGGCTGCATAGTAGCATCAGCTGGGGAGTTTTAAACACTACCAATTCCTGTGTCCCACCCCAGAGAGTCTGACTTCATTGGTCTTGGGAGGACCTTGGCTTTGGGAGTTGTAAAGCCTGCCCAGGTGATTCTAATGTGTGGTCATAAAGAGACCTTAAGCTAATGGTAATCCAAACCCTGGCACATGGCAAGTACTCAACACAATTATTTTTTCAAAAAATTATTATGAAAACAGTCATGCTTTCCTGCTTTTGGCTTCACCCCACTTTCAGGGGGACATGTTTGGATGAACAATTGGCTTTTATCACAGAGGGTTTTAGGTACAAAATCCACCCTCAATAGATCAGCTTCGACATCCAGAAATCCAGTGCTACCACTGACAGCAGCAACCTCCCTTCACATAGAACAGATCTGACAAGTTGCCTGGAGGAGGTGGCTGGGATAGAGGAGGAGGCTAGGGCTGGAATCTGAGTTCTAAGAGTTACCTGCAGTAGCTAGAAGCATCTTCCACCTAGAGATGGCCTAAACTGGTGGCAAGATGGATGCAAGGTTTGGTAGAATGAAGAGCAAAAAGAGAAACAGGAAAAGGAGAAGAAGGAGAAAGAACAAGAGGAGAAAAGTGAGAGATGAGTCCCACATTTGTAAAATAAGCACTTACCTATCCTTATAACATTTTTGTCATACCCAGATTTAGGTCAGAGATTGGTGCCCAAAGCCTAGCACCTGTTTTGCTTCTCTTCCAGGATGTTTGTCTAAAGGCGTTGGACACAGAAAGAACAAAATTATGACCCATTAATAGCTAGGAAGGCACTTTATTACCCCAATTTAAAACCTAAGAAAGGCTAAGTTGTAGAACATGGCTCAGCCTGAGAAGCCCAGGCAAGGAACTCCTTCCTGTGCCCTCTAATGAATCTGAAGTTGCTAGGTAGCAGAATGAGCACTAATTCCCCACCTACTCAACCACTGCATAGATGAGGATCATAGTCATGCTTCTAGAATAAAGGTCAGCAAGCTATAGCCATAGGCTAAATCCAGCCCAACATCTATCTATCTATCTATCTATCTATCTATCTATCTATCTATCTATCTGTGAGACAAAGTCTCACTGTCACCCAGGCTGGAGTGCAGTGGCATGATCTCGGCTCACTGTAACCTCCACCTCCTGGGTTCAAGTGATTCTTCTGCCTCAGCTTCCTGAGTAGCTGAGAGTACAGGCATGTGTCACCACGCCTAGCTAATTTTTGTATTTTTAGTACAGATGGCATTTCACCATATTGGCCAGGCTTGTCTTGAAGTCCTGACCTCATGATCTGCCCACCTCGGCATCCCAAAGTGCTGGGATTACAGGTGTGAGCCACTGCATCCAGCCCCAACACCTATTTTTGTAAATAAACATGTATTGGAACATAGCCATGACCATTTGTTTGCTTTTTATCTATGACTGTTTTCACTCTACAACAGTAGAGTTGAGTATGAGTTGTTGCAACAGAGACTAACTAACAAAGCCCAAACTGCTTTCTAGTTTGCCCATTACAGAAAAGGCATTCCAACTCCAACTCTAGGAAAAGACTCACCCAGATTGACTTAACACTTGAGAGACCAGATGCAAGAAAGGTGGAACCGTGCATGAGCACTGGCCTGTTAAGAACCTGCCAATAAAACAGGGCTTATTGAGAAGCTGAATTTCTGATCAACCTGATTCAGGTTCCTCCTTGCTTAGGATGGACCTAGTAAGGAAAAGATGGGCAAAGGCAAGGCTGGTGTATTAAAATGAATGGTGAGTTCTCCTCCTGCACTGCTGACAGAGAGCTGTGTAGACTGAAGGTGTTACAAATTCAGTCTCAGAAGCAATGAAAGGGCATGAGCAGGATGTTCAGCCTATTCTACTAAATTTAGGGTAGAGACAATAATCAAAACATGGTCTGATAATCATGCTTCTGCAGCTTTTCTATAGCTGTTCCCACTCCCTTAACTGCCCGTCCTCCCTGTCAGTGAAATAACTGACTGCACCCTTCCCTGTATTTCCATACCACTTGGCTCATAACTCTTGTAAATTGTCTCAAATGTTTGTTGACTTGTCTGTCTTATTGGTGGTTTCCATCCTCTTAAACTGATTGATGACTTCTATCTCCTCCCTACCCCTAAGCTCTGGGTGTCCATGCCCAACTTCCTATTCAACATCAGCTTGGATGTCTAATAGACATCTCAAACATGGCTGCCATTTTTCTTATTTTGAACATGTTTTTTAAAAAGTGCGCAGTATTCAATGCTAGACGCTCTACTAAGTACTTTATGTACCCAAAACACAACACTTAATTCTTACCTCCCCAATCCTGCTTCTAACCCAGGCTTCTCCATCTCAATAAATAACATCTCTCTCCCCTCAGTTCTTCAAACTAATGATCTAAGGGTCAGCCTTCATTCCTCTCCTTCCTTCACAGTCAGCATCTATGGCAGATGGTGCCCTGCACACATCCACTCTACACTCACTGTTCCCATGCATGCCCACCTGATGGCTTCCTCCTGTAAGCACCTGTGACTTTTCGCCTGAGGGCTTCTTCAAGACAGAAGAATATGCACACTCTGCCCACGGAGCATGGAAGAAATGCTGGGGAGTTTCCAAGAGTTGTCTTTAACCAATACTCGATGGGAATTGATCAATAACTACCCCAACTTTGCACCATCCCCATGGTGGGATAACTCTAAGGCATGAGATGTGCCCATTGGATTAAGCCCCAGATACCCACAGTGGTAACCTGCTCATTGATGTGCCCTATATTGACTTCATTCCCTTGATTGTGCCACTTCCACATTCTCCCACCCAAACTCCCTGGGATTGTCTCCCAAACAAACTACTTGTGCCTGACTTGTTTTCTCTGAGTCTGCTTCCGAGGCAACCCAAGTGAACAACATTCAACTGAACATCCTGCAAATAATCACCTCTCATACATCCACCACCACCACCACGGTCTGAGAGTCCAAGGTACCATCATGTGTTGCCTGGAGTACTGCCATAACTTTCTTTCTTTCTTTTTTTTTTTTTTTTTGAAACGGAGTCTCGCTCTGTCTCCCAGGCTGGAGTGCAGTAGTGTGCTCTTGGCTCACTGCCAGCTCCACTTCCTGGGTTCACGCCATTCTCCTGCCTCAGCCTCCCGAGTAGCTAGGACTACAGGCACCTGCCACCATGCCCGGCTAATTTTTTTATACTTTCAGTAGAGACGGGGTTTCACCGTGTTAAGCCAGGATGGTCTTGATCTCCTGACCTCGTGATCCACCCGCCTCGGCCTCCCAAAGTGCTGGGATTACAGGCTTGAGCCACCGCGCCTGGTCACTGCCACAACTTTCTAGCAGATCTCCCTGCTTCCTCCATGGCCCTCCCAGAGCCTGTGTTCCATACATGAGCCAGATTGTACTTTGTAATACATGAATCAGATGATTCCCCTGCCCAAATCCCTCTGATGGTTTTTCATCACACTTAGAATAATGCCAATTCATTAACCAGTAATAGCGATGTCTCATATAATCTGGACTCCCCCATCCACTCTAGATACGTCCATCGCTACTTCCCTCTTCACATCACTCCAGTCCTTGAATATGGTCATTTGGTTGCTGCCTGACCATCATTGCACCTGCTGTTCCCTCTGCCTGAAAAGCACTTTCTACTTTTCTTGGTGTGACTGGCTCTTTCATATTAAGGAATTACAGTATCATGAAGGAATTACAGTATCTATCATTAGTGAAGTCCCCCTTATCTGCAGTTTTGCTTTTCATGGTTTCAGTTACCCAAGGTCAATCGCAGTCAAAAAATATTTAGATATTTAGAGAGAGAAAGACTGCATTTATATAACTTGTAGTATATTGTTGTCATTCTATTTTATTATTGTTCTTAATCTCTTCCTATGCCTAATTTATAAATTGAACTTTATCATAGGTATGTATGTATAAGAAAAAACATAGTATGTATAGGGTTCGGTAATATCCATGGTTTCAGGAGTCCCCACTGGGAGGTCTTGGAACAAATCCTCCAAAGATAAGGGAGGACTACCATAACTTAAATGTTACCTTCTTGGAGAAGCCCTCCCAGAGTGTATAATCTGAAATAATTCTCATTCCTCATCACTATTCCTTGATTCTGCTTTATTTTCATCATAGCATTTTTCATATCTAAAATTACACATTTACTTTTTCATTTGCTACATTTCCTAGTTGACTGGAAGCTCAAGGGGAACTTGTCTGTTTCTCTGTATCCCTAGTACCTAAAACAGTGCCCAGCCCATATTAGGGGCTCAGTAAGTATCTGTTGATTATATGAATGAATAATTCAATGAATGGACAAGCAATTCCCCTACTGGTCTAGATTGCAAACTCATGACACAGAAGACATCAATAACATTTGAAACAATGAACAAAAGAATAGGTCCATGGAGAGACCAAAATCTACATCCTCCCCAGGCCCCATCCAAGGACATCTATCGCTTTCCACTAGGAGGCCCATCGCAGTGGGTCTTACTTCGCCCTGTTTGTTCATCTCCACTTCCATAAAGCTCCTATCTCAGGCCACTCTAACCACTCTGTCCTTGCTTTTTAGGCCTTACCAGAGGGGCAGACAGCTTCGTGGGACACAGCCAAGGAGGATGAAAACCGCAATAAGAATCGATATGGGAACATCATATCCTGTAGGTGCCCTTCTGGGAGCTCCTAAGCTTCAGGTGTTGATGATGCAGGGGAAAAGAGGCTATGACTATTATTTACCTGGAATTTGTTATCAAATAATCTTTGCTGTCTCTAGCTTTGTATCTACATGCCAAGATGGAAGCTTTATTTCAGCCTTATTGCCATCCCTAGACTGGATGACAGAACATGGCTGATCTCAGCCAGAGGGAGCAGGCAGGGAGCTGGGTCAGGGCAGAGCAGAACCATGAAGCCTCTTGGGGAAGAACCTCTGAAGGCTGGGTCTCACTGAGCATTGCCTGCTCAATTCCTCAGGTCGGGGAAGAAGCCCAGCCAAAAGGGCTGACATACGGAAGACCCCACAGCTGGATAAAGAGATGAGCTCTGTGTTCCCAGAAGCTCCTCTAATTCAAAGGAGGACTTTGGCAGCAACCTGGGGTGAGGAGCATGGGCCCTAGCCTGTGAGGGAGGGGCTAGGAGTACCTGGGCAAGAGAACGGTGTGCCTCCAAGAAGGTGGAATCACATTGGCTGATGCTCGGAAGTAAAGGCTGATGCTCAGAACAAGCCAGTAACTCTGGCATACACCTGGGGCTTGGGGTATGCCCAGGTCAGGCCCCACAGGAGCCCAGGGCTACTCCTATAATATGAGAGACAGAGTTTAGGGCAACACAGATTCTACCTGTCCCCACTATAGTAGGGCAGGGGCTCCGAGGTGAGGGCCTGCCCTCAGGTCTGCATCAGTGCAGCTCGGGAGGTACTGAGCCTGCAGGGGAAGGCATGTTCTTACGCAGAGCTAAGGAAGGACATTGCCTTTGCTCAACAATGAGCTTTACTTTTCCTGTAGGCACCCCCAGTAAGTGACTCATTGATGAAGTCAGCCTTTAGAGTAGTTAACGCCCTCGGGAGTCAAACTGCCCAGGTTTCTATCCCAACTGTTGGGCCCTTGGAAAGTTACTTGACCTCTGTAAACTTTTGATTCCTCCCCTTTACAATGATGAAGATAATAGGAGGAGCATTGAAAGGTACATAAAACTCTTGCTACAGTGCCTGGCACCATTACTCTTAGCCACAGGGGTACTTGCTTGAGGTCACTGATGAGCAGCATGGATCTATCATTCCACCTTATTTTATTAACCAGGATTCACTGGGTACTCAGGACATGTCCTGTGGGGACATAGAATAAGGCAGGTTCATTGGGGAGAGGTGGGCATGATCAGATGTCCATGTTGGAAAGATCACTAGGGCAGCAGATATGGAAGGTATACTTGATTGGGAAGGGCTGGAGGGATCAGTCAACAGACTACTGCAGTAGTCTCACCAAGGGATGATGGGGCCTGAACAAACAGTGACAATAACTTGTGTGTGACAGGTGCATGGTATTCAGTTCTGGGGGCTAAGGAAGAGAGAGACTGCCACAGAACTGAATGTCATGCATAGGTAACACACAAGTATTGTCACTGCCAAATATTGGTAGGTACAGCCTTCAAAGTAAAATAAATACAGAGAAGACAAAGTTATCTCGTACAAAATGCTAAGCATGTATTCTAATTAGAACAGGAGTCTACAACAGCCTTTGTCTGACTCAGTGTAACCAACCTGGACCTTTTGTCATCTCACCAATGGTGTGGGGAACATCCCTTGGTCTCAGCTCACAGAGTAACCCAGTTCATCCGAAAGAAAAAAGAAAGGATCCTGAATGACAAATTATTTCTAGCACAATTCAGAGTTTTGTTTTGTTTTGTTTTGTTTTAACTGTCTAGACATTGCCTAAGAAAAAACTTGGAGGAAGAAAGAGTAAGATACAGGCAGATTGTAAAGGAAGAAAAAGGCAGAAGTTTTAGCTTAGCTGTTTCCTGTGCTGATTTAGGAATGGGCTATGAATGGTAGAACTAATCAGAAAACATTTATAATTTTTCTCTTGGAGATGGTAATTCAGACAGCAAGATTTCTTGCAAGTGAAGTGTTGAGAAGTGATATTCAAACAGTCAGCAAACATGTATTAAGACTTATGACACGTGGGCCTCCTCTAAGCAGGCCCTGTGATGGGCACTGGGAGGTGGAGCTCCTGCTCCTGGGGAGCCCCCACTCTGCCACCGAGAGCTGCTTGCCCTGTCTGGTCCCCAGCATTCTCTGCTCCTGCACTGTGGATACTGTACCCTAAAATATATAGTCACTTACCTGATAAAGCCTATGCCTGAGGCTATGAGCTTGTTTCACCCTAGCCCTGCCCTGCCTGCATCTCTTAGACTGAGGACTTTCTCCAAAGCTGGGAACGGATCCCCTGCCCAGGCACAGGCAGCCTGCAAATCCTGAAGGGTTAATACCCCCGGGAGAAGCCCTCCACCACGAAATACCCCAGCTTCTTCACCGTTCCCCTGAAGTTCCTTCCAGAGTTCCCACAGGGATGAGGATGCAGCTACCTGCAGTCCCAATGGGCTTGAAAACTCACCCTTAATAATCTGCCTTCTCTTCCCTGTCGTACATCCCCCCTTTCCTACTGGTATTCCTGTCTCCTCCTACATAAACTGCTTGGACTAAAATCTCTGTCTGAGATCTACTTCTGAGGAACCCAAATGGAGACAGAGAGAACTGAAGCACCTTGACGATACCACCTTGATGGGTTTAAATAAACCAGAATCTCCTTTCTAATTTAAGAGTCAATCATTCTGCAAGAGATCAGGGCAAGAGCAGGTCTGCATTCAGTGCTAAAAGAAGACAGTGCTGAGGTAACCAGTGAATTCAGAAAGCAGCGCAAGACATAAAGGAGAATCAAGAAAAAAAGGGAAATGGAAAAAAAAAAACAAAACCTGGAATTGAAATGGGATATGTAAAAAAGAAACAGCCCCAAGGAATGGAAAGTGTTCCTGCCCTTGTATGTGTCCCTCCCAAAGGCAAAGCCTGCCGTGGCTTGATAAATAGAAATATTCTTGGCGCAAGAAGAAAACTGGCTGTGATTAGCATCTTAAGGAACCCAGAGCACTGTGAGGCTGGAGTGGAGGACAAAGGCCCAGCCCAGGGAGAACAGAAAAGATTAAAGGGGACAAGTAGGAGGGAGGGCACTGCCTACAAATGAAACAACGAGAGACCTTGGCAAAATATCCCCTTTCTTCCAAGTGATTCTATTTAGAATTTAGTAATAGAGACAGTGGGGTTTCTAGGGAGTGTAAATGGAAAGGAAGTGAAAGGGAAGGAAATGAATGGGTAAAATAAGAACAAAGAGACCTTTGCTTCCAAGTAACTCTAGGGCAGAGACTGTTGGCAAGGGGAAATTCAAGAATCCCAAAGCATTCTCCATGTAAAGCTTTAGAGGTGCTTCCTAGACTGGCAGGGAAGGTGCTGACACTGAGAAGCTGAAGTGATCACAGGGGTTGCAAATGTTACAAAATGAGGCCCTCTTCGGGGATCAGTTCTTTATAAAGGTGTAATCTAGATGTAGAAAGACTACAAGGGATAGTGCAGTACCAAAATTCGATCCTCAGACCACGAAGGATTCGGTAGGGAGGGGTTACCAGGACCCAAAGAGAGATGACCTGACCAGAGGTGGGTGCGACCTTTGGTGGCAAGGCAGCCACCCATGGTGACCCCACCAAGGGGTGCTGGAGGAGTAAGTACCTCCATCACACTCTCCTCCCTCCACCCAATATTCTGCCTGTGCTTTCCATTGGCTGAGCCCAACCAGAATCCAGAGAACAGGGGATCTGTTGACCTAATCCAGTGGTTCTCAAAGTATAATGCCTACAGCAGTGACATTAGCATTACCTGGGAACTCATTGGAGGTACTAATTCTTGGGCTCCACCCCAGACTTACTGAATCAGAAATTCTGAGGACAGAGTCGAGCAATCTGTATTTCTAAAAGCCCTCCAGGTGATGGTGATGCATGTGCAACTTTGAGAATGTCCATTCTTGGCCATAGCAATCAGCCTCCTGGATTAGAGAGCCAGATGAAGTGGAGAGGCGGTCTGTGGGCACACAGGATATCAGTACATTTTCTGAGACTTATCTTCTCCCAATCTAGGAAAACCCACTGGGCTCAGGTGTATTGGGGTCTTAGACATGAGGTGAGGCGGGACCAGGTTTTCATCCCAGTTCTATTGTTTACTTTCAGCACAATCACTTCACCTCCCCCACCTTTAGGTTCTCACCCGTCAGATGGCTCTAGGGCAGCTCTCAGGATGGAGAGGCCAAATTAAGCTGAATGATTATTAAATCTGAATCTTGTGTGGCCCCTTAAGTCACAGACTTTTAAGTCTAGATGAGTTAGTGTAGCCTTTTTGAGTTCACAGGCAAGAAGAGATGGCCCAGAGATGGACTGTGCCCTGCCCAAGGGCTCACAGCAAGTCTGTAGAACAGCCATGACCAGAGCTGTGGTCTCTTGCCTGCCAGGGTGGCACATATTCCTTACCAAAGAATCCTCTCTGCATCAAGTCACATCCGTGTTCTTGGGGGAGAATGTGTTGCTAAGGCCCAACCTCAGAGCAGATGAGCTCTTCAGAGAGGCCCATCTTTTCCAGAAGGAGGTGGGGCTATGGAGTGCAGAGAGGACTCTCACTCCTAGTGATGAACTCAGGTTCAAAACAAAACCCAGAGGCCTTTTCTCACAGCAGGTTTCTCTGCTGATTCCTGGGGAGACAGAGCTGGGGGTGACAGAATGGGTGCCTTGTTCAATGCTCCTGACTCTTAGCCTCCATTTTTCTTCACTTTCTCTGAGGGTGGCCATTGCCTGGGTCCTACAGATGCCTTGTGGTGCAGAAATCATTGGCACCCTGCCATATCCCCACTCACTCACTACTTGCATGTGTGCTAGTGCTAATTCAAATTGCCAGCAGCATGTTTGCTTCTTTTCCTAAGGACTTTTTCTGGCCACTGGAGCCTTCTCTGCCTTCTTGCAGGGCAGGCCCAAAGAGCCAGAATATTAAATGTCCCCAGAACCTTCCCTCAATTAATGACTGATGGAAGTGGGTATATACCTACCCCAGCTCCCTCTCTGCTTAGGTGGAATGACTCCCAGAGCTCCTCAGCCGAATTAAGCCTCAATTGGCTACAATGGCAACTTGCTGAATGACACACCCCTATTAGATTTCTTCTTTCTCTGTCTCACTTCCCACTCCCCTCCTGGTTTTTCCTGGGATCACCCCCCACACCAACCACTTGCATCCAAATACATATCTCATGTTCTTCTTCTGAAGAAATCCAAATAAGAAACCTCCCTCCCTTCCTTCAGAAAGGCCCCTCAGTGGGGCAGTGCCTGGATGGCATCCTTAGGACACAGGTGGTCCTCTCTTGGTGCTTGCCCCTCTCAACTTCAGTCCCCTTCAGTCCCTCAAAGGTTGCATCTACTGGAGCAGCTCCTCCTAGAACCTCACAAAGGGGAGTTTTCCAATTTCAGCCAGCATGGATCTGGCAGGACAAGGAGGTACACAGAATGTCGGGCTGTCTCTGTGTCATGCCCAAGCCAGCCTCTCTTGATAATGGTAATTCAATCAAGATTGAATGTGCAGACCTTTAGCTTCAATGAGGTACCCAGGCAGTCTCAGCAGAATTACCTGCCTCCACCTTATCCACTTTTGCAAGATGATGGCATTAACATTTCCAATACTTGTAGGAAATGGTTTTTCAGCTCCACAATTCATTGTAATGAGTCAAATCTCTTTTCTCTGGAAAAAAAATGCTCTGTTCTTTACCCTCTGTAGTGCCCAGAAGACAGGAAGAAAGAATATCAAGTATCCAAATAATCTTCTCTCCCCAGCCCCACCTCTTTGAAGTGATTCTCTCTTTAAGTGGATGTGGATTGAGGTGACAGGTTTACTGGGTTATCTTTGATGATGGAGGGAAGGAGAAGGAGTTATGGTTTGTTCTGAGAGTTAGAACTGTATGAAGGAGGAAAGTGAACCCTCTCTCTGGGGTGGCCATGAGACCTTAGTGGGATGAGGACCAATGTTGGGGACTGAGAGCTTGGAGGAAAGTGGGAGCTGGAGAGGTGTGGCATAGAAGGGTATGGAGGTCCTGGATCTCAGCGTTCCAGGAGGAGTGAGGACCCTACAACTCTATAAAGAAGGCCTCATCCCTATACCTTCCGAGTTATTAAACTTTTTGGAGCCTTGAATTTCTCATTCATGAAATGGGAGGATGATATAGACCTCACAGGGTTACTATGAGAATCAAATGGCATAGCATCCCTATGGCATTTGATAAGTGGCTGGAACATCTTACACTTTCCACACAGCTAAATTTCTGTATCCCACCACCTGGCACAAGGTGAGTCTGTAGTCTTATGGCCCATTTCCAGTAAGATCTGGTCTTTCCCAAGACAGATTGAAGTGAATAACCAGAGCACCTCTATGCTAAATCACTAAACATTGGTCTGTATACTCAAACCTGAACGTGTATCAGAATCACCTGGAGGGCATATTGAAATGCATATTGCTGGGCCCCACCCCACAGTTTCTGATTCAGTAAGTCCGGGCTGGGGCCCAAGAATTTCCATTTCAAACAAGTTCCCAGGTGCTGCTGATGCCATTGGCCCAGGTCTAGAATAAAAACAAAACTGAATTTATATATTTGTGTTAATTTCTTACGACATACCAGGTGGGTTCATGTTTTACATCTTTTAATCCTTGCAGCAAGTCTTCACAGATATATATGATTTGAATGTTATAGCTGGGTAAATAAAGGCTCAGGGGAGGTGGTAACCTCCCCCAGGTGATATGGTTAGGGTGTGACAAGCCTCATGTCTGCCTTCAGACCCCACCCAATCCATAACCTCCCTTCTGCTAAAGGCAAGAATTGGCTGCCAGTCTTTAGAAGGGATGGGCTGGGTCTACAGGTGTGGTGAGGGATCAGCTATGAGGAGAGGAAGAATTTGAGCCCAGGATCCAGGTGCAACCGCCAGCTTGGATGGAGGAGTTCTTTGAACATGCAAAGGCCCTGTGGTCAGAGTGAACATAGTGCATTTGAGCAACTGAAAGAAGACCACAGTTATCAGAGCAGTATGTGAAGCTGGCGAGAGAAGTAGGTCCCAAACCATCAGACCATGCAAGACATTGCGGGGTGTGCTAGGCTTTGTCCTCTGTCAGTGGTGTTCTGTAGCTGACTCATACCAGCTTGCAAGAGCAGATTGTTAAATTTTCAGGAATTTTGTGAGGTGGTTGATGCTATGTTGGTAGCTTCAAATCGGTCATGGTGCGAGTATTTACACCGCAGAAATCAGCAGATATTACTGATAAGGGCCTTTTTTCCCACAGGGAGCTGTTTGTTAAACATTTACCAGCATACCACTGGTCTTTGACCTCAAGCAAGGAACAGCAGATTGATTGCAAACTGAGTGATGATGTTCCCCTAGACTTGTGTTAAAGGGAGCTCTTTGAATCTATGTGTCTTGGTACCATGTCTCCCTTCTACCTTCTGCCACCAGTTCCCTCCTCCCCACAGCCAGCTCTTGCCCATCTCTCACCTCAACTGAGAGCCGGGGGAGCCAGGCACCTGCACCTTCCTCTCGCCTCATTGAGGAGTTTGCTTCTCCTCCACATGACTCTTCTTAACTCCTCTCCTTGTCTTGAATATCAAACAAGGAGTACCAAATTAGCTGTTTTTCAAGCTTGCAAAATGTAGATAGAGCATAATGAACATTCTGGGCTGCTTGTAAATTACCTCGTATAAACGCCTTCACATCGCCTGCCGCCCCATCTTTCTCCATGTGCATGTGGGTAAACACAATTTTTTATCCTTCTAATTATATAAAGTTAGAAGAAGGGGACACAGAATAATATTAGCATCTCCCAAAAGGAATAAATAAACCATGAGGACACTGCCACTCCTTGCAATGCCTTTCTGGTGCACCTACAGCTGAATTCCACCCTTTAGTGAACACACACAATAGTTCTTTGCCTCTGCAGATAGATGGATCTGTATTTGGTACAGAGGGCAAGTGGAGAGCACCAAGTTTCTAAGTATCTCTGCTATTAGCTCACTGCCTGCCTCACATTCAGCCCCAAAACCATCATTTATTAAGCACCTGCTGTGTACCAGGCATTGTCCTAGCATTTTTCTTTAGAGCAGTTTTAGGTTTACAGAAAAGTTGAGCAGAAAGTACATCATTCCCGTGTACTCCCTCCCACCCACATACTGTTTCCCCTATTATTAACATCTTGCATTAGTGTGGTACATTCATTACAATTAAATAATATTGATTTATTATTATTAGCTAAAGTCCATAGTTTATTCAGGTTTGCTTTTTATGTTGTACAGTTCTATAGGATTTGACAAATTTACAATGACATAATCTACTATTGCACTATTGTATAGAATAGTTTCACTGCCTTAAACATCCTCTATGCTTCACCTATTCATCCTTCCCTCCTCCCAAGCCCCTGGAAACTACTGATCTTTTTACTGTGTCTAGAGTTTTATCTTTTTCCAGAATGTCACATAGAATCATATAGTATGCAGCCTTTTCAGATTGGCTTCTTTCACTTAGCAATATGCATTTAAGTTTCCTCCATGTCTGTTGTGGCTTGATAACTCATTTCTGCTTCTCGCTGAACCATACGCCATTGTATGGATATCTAATGAATGCTCCTTGACTTACAGTGAGGTTATATCCCTATAAACCCATAAGTTTAAAATATCATAAGTCAAAAATGCATTTAATATACCTAACCTGCCAAACATCATAGCTTAGCCTAGCCTACGTTAAACATGCTCAGAACACTTATATTAGCCTATAGTTGGGCAAAATCATCTAATACAAAGTGTATTTTATAATAAAGTGTTGAATATGTCAGGGAATTGATCGAACACTGTACCAAAAATTAAAAACAGAATGGTTATATGTGTACTCAAATTATGGTTTCTACTGAATGCATGTTGCTTTGGAACTATCATAAAGTCAAAAAAATCCTAAGTCTAATCATCCCAAGTGAGGGACCGTCTGTACCACAATTTGTTTATCCATTCACCTATTGAAGGACATATTGGTTGCCTCCAAGATTGTGCAGTTTGAAGTAAAGCTGCTATAAACATCCATGTGCAGGTTTTCCTGTGGACGTAAGTTTTCACCTCATTTGGGTAAATAGCAAAAAGTGCAATTGCTGGATATAGTATGGTAAGAGTATGTTTAGTTTTATAAGAAACTGTCAAACTGTCTTCCAAAGTGGCTGTACCATTTTGGATTCCCACCAGCAATGAATGACAGGTCTTGCTGTGCCACATCCTCCCCAGCCTGTGGTGTTGTCAGTGTTTTGGATTTTGGCCATACTAATATGTATGTAGTGGTATCTTGTTTTAATTTGCAATTTCTTAGTAACACATGATGTTAAACATCTTTTCATATGCTTATTTGCCATCTGTATATCTTCCTTGATTAGGTGTCTGTCCAGATCTTTCTCCCATTTTTTAATCAGGTCATTTGCTTTCTTACTGAGTTTTAAGAGTTCGTTGTGTATTGATACAAGTCCTTTCTGAGATACGTGTTTGGCAAATATTTCCTCCCAGTCTGTGGCTTATCCTCTCATTTCTTAATGTCCTAGCACTTTTCACACCTATGTTTTCTCATTTAATCCTCTCATGCTGTATAGTATTGGCTCCATTTTGCTAAGGAAACCAAAGCTAAGAGAGATCAATTGACTTGCTAGGTGATGGAGCTAAGATTTGAAGCCAAATCTGATCACAGCTCCATATCTCACGTCTTATATTAGAAGTTTATCTCACTTGACATAAGTTAGCTGTGTAGGCATGAATTTTGGTTACATCCTAATAAAGCACCTTTCCACAGTCCCAGAAAAGAAACACTGTATTAGGCTGCCCTGCGGAGCCCAGCATGATTCCTTGAGTCTTCGTGGCTTCATAGGGCATGGAGAGCCTTCTGAAATGAAACCCCCGCTGCTGCCTCCTCTGACTCCCCTCCCATCGCTGTTCCCCTCACACTTTGTTTTCCCAGGACAGGAGACCCTTGCAGCTCCCCCACCATGCTTGCCTTTTTCAGGATATCTGCCTTCACTCTAGCCATTCCCTCTGATAGAAAGACTTCCTCATTGTGCACTGGCCAAACCTTACTCATTTTTAATTCCTCACTCACATGTCACTACACAAAGCCCTCTATTCCCCATCTTCTAGATTTGGAAGTTTGCTTCTGCATACAGTCTGTCTCCACTAAATTGACAAACTCCTTAAACATGAGTATCACTTTGATACCACTTTCTTAATACCTTCAACTAGCCTGGCACATAGTAGGTGTGCAGTAAACACATTCTTAATAAATGAAGGAGAGACATTGTCAAACACCATCATCTGGTGGCTAGAGATCGCTTTCATCCATAAGAACACTTAACTAGAATAAATAAGTTTGTTTCTTTTTGTTTTGTTTTTAATCATTTTTGCTTTCCCATTTTTCAACTTCATTTTATATTTTAAAAATTCCCTTTCAACATTTTAAACCAGAATCTCTGTTTCCAGTGCTATGGGCCCCAGGGGCAGGCATAACTCAACAAATAAAGGAGATTTCTGAATCAGTAAGTCATAATGAGACCACTGAGTGAAAACACAATGTGCATTTTCACTTTTTTAAGGCCTACAGCTTCTGGAACTGCTGGTAACAGAGGCTTGATGCCCTGGGCTGAGAGTCAGGTGCCAGGCTTTGTCTGAATTCCAGCCTGCTGGATGGGCTGTCCCCAGGAAGTCCTCTCCAGGGCTAGAATCCTGCAGGAACTGGGGACCAGCTGTTTGCACAGACTCCAGTTGTAGTGCCTGTGAGATGCCTGAGACTTTGGGACAGCAAGTTATGTGGGCAGAGTAGGTTTCAGGGTCAGATAAACCTAACCGAGAAGTCCTATCTCTGCCACTCACATGACGCGTAACTTCGGAAGCTTGCTTAATCTTTCTGAGCCTCAGTGTCTTCATCTGTAAAATGGGAAGACTTATAATACCATATCATTCTGGTATCCTTATAATAACCTATATGGCTATTTTGAGGCATAAATGATTGAATGAGATAATGCATGTAAAGTTTCTCGTACCTACCATGAATTCAATAAAGGTTAACTTCAAACTCCTCCCCCATGTCACATTCCACTCTCCCACCCACCCAAAGGGATTGCTTAGACCACCCACCTGCTCCCTCTAGTTGCTTCTACTGAAACTTCCCCCTGATGAGTAAGAAAAGTGGCATTTAGTATAACTCACTGTCTAGCACAGTGCCTGCCTGCCACATGGCAGATACTCAATGAATGATTCTTAAATGAATGGATATGAGGTGTATCTTATGCCAGCCCTAGGCCTGTTTGTCCATAATAGGACCCATTCCTTACCTTCTCCCACTCTACTGTGTATTGCAGGTAACTTACCCCTGTAGGTTGCATTTTTCAGGCTTTCCTGTCAGCTATTTAGGTTTGGCCAATGACATGCACTGGGAGATTGGAGAGAAGGAGAATGGGAGAAGCCAGGGTATTAAAACTACAGTTGCCTTCCTTAGCAGCAAGGGAAGCACCTCCTTGCCTCCAGCTCCTCCTAGAATCCTACTGTGGCTTCAGGTTCCAGCAAGTGGCCCCAGCTCCTGAGCACTGCTAACTCCACCACCTCCCTCCATCCCTTCAGCCCAAGGGCAGGCAGTGTCTCCTTGTTGCTGCTTATCTCTGAGTTTCTCCACTCTCTTCTATCTGGCTGCTCAACTCTTCTGTCACCCAGGCAACCACTTCTCAGTAGTAAATTCCCTCTGCTGGGTATATTTGAAGTAGTTTCTAACATTGTGCTTACACCCCCTTTGGAAACAGGAGCGACTGAACTCAGAGTTAAGAGAACTTCACTCCTCTGTGCTCTACCATTCACTGGCCATGTGGCCAGTCAGGCTTTCTGGAGCCTCAGTTTCCTCATTTGTAACAAGGGCTAAAAGAACCCGTCCTACTTCTCTCCCACAGGGTCACTGTGAGAACCCAATGAGGTCATCCAATTATACCTTTTCCATGCATTACTGAGTACCTGCTGTATGTCAGGACCTTGTAAAGGTGCAGGGGATGGAACAGGGAATAAGGCATAATGTCCCAGTTCTCAAGGGGGTTTTGGTTAGTTGCAATAAATGTGCCTTGTAAACTGCAGAATGCTGTATAATTCTAAGAGGATAAGCTGACCTGATCTCCATGATACCCAGAAAACCCTTGGGGATGTCCAGAGCTCTCCAGCCCACTTCTTAGGGACCCCATTCCTGCCCTAGAGGAAGGTGAATTAGGATGCAGTGACTGCACAATGATATGTGCACAGTGACCTGGATAGCAAACCAAGGTCCCACCTCCCAACCAGACCCAACCAATGTTCTACTTGTGTGTGTCTATTAGCGTGTCAGAGCTCACTTAATTAACTGTAAAGGATTATCCTGATTCTTCTGCTGTACTAGTTTTCTTTTAATGATTTTTATTTGGTGTTAGTTGAAGTAAGCATGCTATCAAATAAAGCCTGCAAATCTTGTTTATGTCTAGATTGTGTTTGAAAAGGTATCCTCTATAACACAATTTTTAGTTATTGATGACCTCTTTTATAATGATTTAGTCAGCCTCACTTTAATGATAGCATTGATAGCAATATATGGCTGACAATCTATCTGCAACAATACTCCAAGGGGTAAATGAAAAGCAATTTGTGCATGTGTGGAAGATAGGTAAACTTGCTGTGGTTTTAAACAGCATGAAAACGGAGTTTATTAATCCAGATGCAACACTCTTCTGTCCTGAGCATTTTTATATGGTCTCTCACATTGTCCTATGAAGCAGGTATTTCCATCCCTGTTTTAATTATTAGATCACTAAGACTTAAAGAAACATGTGACTAATCCAGTTAAGTAATGACAAAATCAGAAGGGAAGGTAGAAAAATGAGAAGTGCTTACCTCCCTGAGCCTCCACTTCCTCATCTATAAATGGGAACAGTAACTGAGGGTAGTGTTGAGAGTTAAATGAGAGTAGCACAATGCCTGATATGCAGTCATTAATAAACAGTAGCTCTAAAGGAGGACATAGCTGCCTCCTCTCCCTAAGGCCTCTTATCAACCATCCCCTTGATTTCTGCTCTCTCTGCAGATGACCATTCCCGGGTGAGGCTGCTGGTGCTGGATGGAGACCCGCACTCTGACTACATCAATGCCAACTACATTGACGTGAGTGTCTTAATGGGGCTGGGTGCTAGGGCTGGCTTTTGCAGGCTCAAGATCTGTGCTTTACCCCAAACTCTCCTCCAGAAGGTGGCCCTTCCAGAGCAGTCTGGATTCTCCCTAATATGTGGAACTAGTGTAACCCAAGTTGACTGTCCATCTAACACTGCATCCACTTTCAGGCTGGCTGTAGTAGCCTGGTGTATGGGGCCTCAGGACAACTGTTAGTCTTACTCATTCATCCCATTTATTCATTTGTATATATGTCTGTTGATCCATTCATTCATTCACGTAAACGTATGACCATTTATGCCACAAAAATTTTAAAGTGCCTACTGTAAAATATGTACTAGATGCTATGGGAACCATAATGCTAAAAATGCCATGGTCTCTACCCTTTAAAACCTTAGCAGGGAGATAACATGCACATCAATAATTCCAGGGCAAAGTAGAAAGTGGTAAGTGTCATAAGTACAGAAAACATGCTGCAGAGATTCAGAAGTAGGGAAAAATACCACTTCTCCCATCAGGAATGTAAAATATGATGTGAACCAAAGCTTCAAGCACAGGTATGATTTAAAATCAAAGAGAGGGAAGAGGGGCCTCTGGTTAGAGAGAATAGCACAAGCCAAGATGGAGCAACTGGCAAGGAAATACATAGCAGCTCCATTTGAGGGGAGCAGAGAATATGTAACAGGAATAGTGGAAAATACCATTGGGGCTACATCAGTGATGATTAAATGCTCAGACTTAGGAAGTGGGACTTTATCCCATTGACAAGAGGAAGCTATTACAAAATTTTTATCAAGGAAGTGACCAGCTCAGAACTGAGCTTTGGGATGATTTATCTGCTACCAAAGATAAGATAGATCCGAGGGAAGAAATTCTGGAATTAAGACAACTACAACCAATAAGGAAAGAGGCTGCTTCAATATTCCAGAGACGACTGAGGAAGGGACTAAACTCAAACAGGAGCCAAGAAGGGTATGCATGGAAGTGAGAGAATTTGCTAAGCAAGAGCATGACTGCTGGGATCAGAAGGACAACCCAATGTGACTGATTCAAGCCATGCATCTCAGGACCTCAGCTCACAGTCCATGGGTCTTGAATAATGGCACAGAGATTCATACTGGTCCCCTAGACTCTCAAATGTATTTATAGATAGGCTATAAAGTGTGATGGTGCAGTTTGTGAATTCCCCCTTAATCTAGACTAAGCCAGGTGAGTTATTAACTCAACAAATACTTATTGAGCCTTGTATTGGTCATTTGACTGTTTGCCCTCAGATCTATTTGGTGTCCATCCCTATTCTGCCTTGCATTGCAGGGTGTGTGTGTGTGTGTGTGTGTGTGTGTGTGTGTGTGTGTGTATGAGAGAGAGAGACAGACAGACAGACAGACAGACAGATACTAGAGGATGATGGAAGGGCAGTGTATTCTCCATCTCACTCCCTTTCTTGGGCAGGAGCTCCAGCAGTGGCTGTACCCTGTCTGTGGCTCCATCTTTCCTCAAGCAGGCCTGCCATAGTCCAGTCTCCTGCTAGTCAGCCCGCTGGGGCTCTGGTTATTTCTGGTTAATTCTGGACTCTGGACTCTGGTCATTTCTCCCTCTCCTGTTCTCCCACTAGTTCTAAGGATTGGTTGCAGCCTCCTGCTGTCCCTGATCTCTGGGTTGCCCCACTCTTCTCTGTTTGGCATCCTGGCTCCTCCATCACTTGTGTAACCAACTCCCTGTGCTGAATTCCCTCTGTCTGAAACACATAGAGTAGTTTCTATTTCCCTAACTACACCCTAATTAACAAAGAGCCTACTACATGGCCAAGAACTGGGGCTGCAATTTCAGTGGAGTTGAAGATGAACACTGTCTCTGCCACCATGGCCCTTCCAGGAAAGTTCACAGGAGACAGCCAGTTCTGAATAGCTTTTCTCCAGCCCAGAGCAAGGCACTCTGAGCATGCATCCGTCATGCCAGCAGCCTTCCCCTCATACATCCAGTATTCAATTCACAAACACAGAGCAGACCCTCCACTGTGTATGGGAAATACTGACTTTTAAGACCAGGTCTCTGACCTAAAAGGGACTCAAATCCGTTGAGGGAGTCAGATAAGAAAATAGACCTTCACAGAGCAGGGGCTGTGGGACCATAAAGGAAAATCAAAGCTTCAAGTTGGTGGGAAAGGGAAGTAGCCAGTGAAGGCTCCCTGGAAGAGGTGATGTCCTGTTCTGCCTTGAAAGATGACTTAGAGCCAGCCAGGCAAGAAGGGTTTATAGTGACCTAAGAATTACTGATCACCTTTCTTGTACCAGCATCACCTTAACTAGCATCACAACTTCACAAGGTAAGTACCACTACTAGCCATTTCCAGATGAGTAAGCGAGTCTCTTAAGATTATATAACTTGTCCAGGATTATACTGCTAGGAGGTAGGGGAGGAGGGAGCAGATATTTGAGTCAAGAGTACCTCTCCCACCATACCCTGCTGTCTTTAACAATCGCAGTGAGCAATGATAACACCAACTGGCTCTTAATGGGTCACTCTTGGGTCCTATGATGGGTGGCTTAAGTAAGGCAGCTTATCAGAACTTCTTAACAACCCTTCAAGGTAGGTGTTATCATTCCCATTCTCCAGATGGGGAGGGCTGAGGTTTAGAGAAATTACAAATATGTCCCAGGCCATGCAGCTGGTCAGTGGCAGAACTGGGATGGGAACCAGACCTGAATGGCTCCCAGTTCAGCACTCTTTCTCCTTCCCCTCCCCACCCACTCTCAGACATTGCCTTGTAGCTAACACACAGCAAGGATCGAGTCAGCATATATTGATGCAGGTTGAATTGATTCCTTCCATTTCTCCTCGATCTTGTCTATGGCTGCGTGGATATGACCCTAAGGACCACAGCCCACACAGGGTCTGGCATGCCAGAGTTTCTGTATCTGGCATTCATCATTTGACTAGAATCCCCCAACAAAAGTCATTTTCCTAGATAGGCACTCAATCCAAAGTTGAATGAGCATCTGACTACAGTCAGGGCCAAGATACACTTTGGTATTTTATAGGCAACAAATGAAATTGCTTTAAATGCAAGCTAATCTCTACAACACCACTGCTAATTATGCCTCTGATTCATTTCCTGTTTTATCATTGCAAGGCATGTTTCAAGCCTTTAAAGACAGGAAACCAGAGCTCTTGGTTAAGAGCACTGTCCAAGGTCACACAACTGAACTTCAATTCTCTGCCCACTTAGGACACACCACGACCTCCTTCTTCTGTCTGTAAGAATAGGTTAGGCAGACAGGGCACATGGCCTCTGTTCATGCTGTCTTATTATGAGATATTGAACTCCAGGCTCAATCTCAGTGGTTAGAATCCAGGGCCAATAAAGTCATGAATCTCGTCTTTGTTGAAGGCCTGGCTGTTGAATCCAGACCTTTTTGATTACTAGCTTTATGATCTTGGGTAAATTACTTACTCATTCTGATATCTATAAAATGAGATAGTGGTGCCACCCCACAAGTGTGCAATTACTGATGGAAAGTATCTGTCATTATCTCAAAAGGAAACATAGGCTTCCTCAAAGTGGGTACCCAAGGAAAGTTTAATAAGGATGTGAACAGGATTAAGAGAAACCAGTAGGGTAGGGTACAGTATCACTAGGCTAACAATAGTAGGGAGTCCTTACCAGCCCTAGACCCAGATAAGGGAAGAGAGTAGCTATGAGAGAGGGCTGCCCTCCAAGAACTGAAGTCCTTGATTGAGTGACAAGGTCAAGCAAGCCATGGTGACCTAGCAGAGAGGAACCTAGAAGAACATATGCCCCAACCTCCTCCTGGCCTCTGAGCTCCTGCTTTTGTTCCCCATTGACTAAACCCAATTTGAAGCAGAAAGAATAGGAGCCCATGGTGCAATCTATGTAGAGCAGACCGTGGAAGGAAAAAGGGGAAATGGAGGGACAAAGGGAAGATAACCAACTACAAGCAACTCCTTGCACAGTTACCACTATAGAGTGAAGAGTGGAGGAACTCCATTAATTGTGGAGTTAACTCCAAAAGTTGGAGTTCCTCCAACTATATACTTCAGCAAAGATAAAATTCCTGGGGCCTTTATAGGGATTCCTGGCCAAACGGTACTCCAGACAGCTAACTAGGTCCTCACTCCATCACCCTGGTCTCCAACCCAGCCACAATCCTTCCTGGCTCTCTAAAGAGCTAACTGCCCACACTAGAATCATTTCTCTACAATTGGATCTTGACGATTCATTATGATAATGAGCTGAATGGGGCCAGCCCTGTCTCTGCCTCCGGAGGCCGTGGTCTGTTACTGTCTGAACCATCTCTCTGGCAGGTTTGTTTGCACACCCGAAAATGTATTGGCCACTTAAATCTGTTATAAATTACCAGCCTGGAAATAAATATCGTATCTGGGTCCCCAGTAAGTAACAGATGCATGAGTACAGAGTGAGATAAATGCGTTTTGGATGCAAACCTCTTTCCCATTGCTCACAGATGGAGGCAGGCCCAGTGCTGGTTTGCAGTCGATCTGCGTGCTGTGTAGGTGGGACTTAAATGAACTCAAAGTTCTTTTAAGGTTAGGAAGTTTTCTGTACTCACTCTTGGCGAATCCCCAGAGGAGCCCCAATTGAGCAGTACATTTCCTTTTATCTCCTTCACTGAGGAGTCTCGTGGTTAGAATGTTTTCTCTTTGGGGACTGCGTGGGTTTTTGGAAGCCAAGGAGGGTCTCTTTACTCAGATGCAGCATGGGAACAGGCACACAGCATGCGTGCATTCAGTCAATATGAATTTTTCAAGGCCGATGGCCCAGGCTGACTTCTAGGTGCTGGGGACATGGCCATGAGCAAGCCAGCCCTGGCTTCATGGAGCTCCCATTCAACTGGGGGAGCACGTAAATGAAGAAAGAATAGTATGCTATCTGATGATAGGTTATCTAAAGAAAAGTAAGCCAGAGAAAGTGGAAAGAAGCTGATGGGGTGGTCAGAGATGAACTCTCCACAGACATGATTGACAATTGAGCAGAAGCTTGGATGGAGTGAGAGAGCAAGCCACTTAGGTACCTGGGGGCAGACACAGCAGGCACGGGGAACGGCCAGTGCTAAGGCCTCTGGATGGACATGTGATCCCTATCTCTGAAGAAGAGCAAGAGCCAGTGGACGATGAAAGAATGGCAGAGAAACTGGGAACATCACTGAAAGGATGAAATAGAAATGACAAGAGGTGTCAAGATGCCCAAACCAGGCTTAAGGAGCCAATCAACCACCACCTCCTCTGAGGGGCCCTCCTTGGCTGTTCAATTCCCATGAGTGCTCCACAGAGTCCCCACATCTTCCCATTAGTAGCCTTTACCCCAGTCTGTTGATGTCTGCAAGTTGCTCAAAAGCGAAGTCCACATTCATCGGGTCCACTTTTGTATTTCCAGTGCCTTGTACATAGTAGTAGGTGCTTAATACCTGTTGATTGACAGTGAATAACTGTGCAAACAAATGAATTCACAAAATAGAGAATCCAAGCCATCTAACTCCACAACTAAATTGTGAATCTCTTGCTCAGAATGTTATCTCACTGAATTTCAAGCACATTAGAATCTTCCAAATCACAGCTTCCTCCAGGGTCTCTTTTTCTTCCAGCCTGAGCATTAAGAGGATGCTCCAACTTCAGCTCAAAAACATTAATGCATGTATTTCACCAACCAGACTGCTGAAAACTGTACCCAGCTCTGGGTGGCATGTCCCATGTCCCAGGAGGAGAAAGGTACAAAAAAATTTACTGCGGCACATGGAATTGTATTCACTGAGCGTAGACAAAGCCCTACTGGGCCACTCAGGAGGAGTGAGTCAGCTCTGCATCCCAGAGGAGAGCATATTTCAAGAGCAGCTTGGTGAGGCTGAAGCACAGGGTGCATGGGGTTGTAGGAGTGGACAAAGAAGGACAACTGGAGGTGAGGCTGGAGATGTAAATGGAGACAGATGACTAGTCCCAAGCTAAGGCATTTGGCATTACCATGCAGACAATAGGGAGCTACTGCAGGCTTATAAGCAGGGAAATAACACACTCAGTGTGCAAGAGGAAGCTCATGGGGTTAGGAAGCAGCAAGGCTACACAGTGAAACTGCAGGCAGGGAGGCCAGCTAGTGGTTGGTGCTGTGGCCTCAGCCAGGGAGGATGAGGGCTGTGGGAATGAGTGATGGGGATGGCAGAAGAGGGCAGACTTGATGAGAAACTGCATCTTTCCAGAATCTAGGGGACTATTTTCTATTCCCAAAGCTACTCAAGAAAACCCTTGGGTTTAATTCTTCCTTTTAGCCTGAGCAGCCCTGTCCACTTGACTTGGAGGAAAGGATAGGTCTTCCTACCCTTTGTGTCATAGGAAAGGGCTCAGTTATTACATTAACACAAAGAAGGTCTCATCATCCCAGTGTCCCCTGAGAGGCCTGCATACACTTTTAGTCTTGATAGGCACTCAGTAAATAAATGTTTGCCAAATAAATAATAAAATAACAATAGCAAAGACATATATGTTAAATCTTAGAATAGTGCCTGGCACATAGTAACTGTTATATATCAACTCATTTAATCTGATCAACAACACTATGATGTAAATACCATTATCCACATTAATTTTTTAATTTTATAGATTTAGGGGTTACAAGTGCAGTTTTTTTACTGTATGTATTGCACAGTGGTGAAGTATAGGCTTTTAATGTAACCATCACCTGAATAGTATACATTGCACCTATTAAATTATTTCTCATCCCTCTCACCACCCTCCTACCCTCCCACCCTTCTGAGTCACCAATGTCTACGATTCCACACTCTACATCCATATGTACACATTATTTAGCTCCCACTGTAAGTGAAAACACGTGGTATTTGACTTTCTGTTTCTGAGAGTTTTTTGCTTAAGATAATGGCCTCCAGGTCCAGGTCCATCCATGTATCCATGTTGCTGCAAAAGTCATGATTTCATTATTTTTTATGGCTTAGTAGTATTCCATGGTGTGTGTGTGTATATATGTGTGTACACATATGGAATACTATATATATAGATAGATATATATCTCTTCATATATATATCCATATGTATCCATCTATATATCCATATATATGGAATACTATATATAATATCCATATATATGGAATACTATATATAACATCCATATATATGGAATACTATATATATATCATCCATATATATGGAATACTATATATATATAATTTCCATATATATGGAATACTATGTATAATATCCATATATATATGGAATACTATATATATATATAATTTCTTTATTCAATCATCCATTGAGATGGACACATAGGTTGATTTCATATCTTTGCTATTGTGAATTTTAAAACTGAGGCACAATGAGACTAAGTAGCTTGCCCCAGACCACACACCCTAGAAGGGACAGAGCCAGCGTTCAAACCCAGACAGCTGAGTTCCAGAGTCCATGGTACGCATATCCACCATGCTGTGTTGCCTGCCTAGTTAGTTTGTCAACAGCTTGTTTATTGGGTATTTGCTCTGAGCCTCACATTGTGCTGAGCTCTGTGAGAAAAAAATTTTTAAGCTTAGTAGGGAGTGTTTGTCCTTAAGAAACTGACAACCTCACTAAGTACATAGGATTGCTCAAGCACAGAGTTTTAGGGGGGCTGTTGATTGCTCTGTGGTTAATCCAACAGTTCTGGTCATGACATTGTCCCTGGATTGGTGCCGACCTGCAACTCTAGAGCAGGCCCAGCAATTGGAAGGTGCCTGCAAAATCATTATCGAGCAAGTGAAACACAAAGGTGGAGAAATGTACAAGGGACTCAGAAACTTGTCTTTGAATCAGAAAGTGGGTCTAGAACTTTAGAGATGCCACATCTGTGACACCATAAACCATACAGATGGCAGTTCTATTTCCTGAAGAAAGTGGCCTCAAGGCAGTTCATCCACCTCAACAGGATGAAAAGACTGGTCAGCAACATCTAAGACAAAGACAGGTGTTCATCAAACTTTAGGACTTATTTTCTCTGGACATGGTTAACCATAAAAGCTAAGTGGATTTCAGGACTGTCAACAATCTCTCAATTGATAGGCTCCAAAATTGGCATCTGTGTTCTTTAAAAAATTTATTCATCTATTCATTTATTCACTCATGTATTTATTTAACAAATACTAATTGCATTCAGTGTTCTGCACTAAATACAGGTCTGTCTCCAAAACTTAAACTTCTATTCAATATGACTGTAACTGGAAAGAGGACACTCCATGTATGCCATGCCCAGGCAAAAGAGGGGTCACCTTCAACCTCTTCTCCAATGATGAAGGTTATGGGGCAGCAGGGTACTCCCCAACCAGAGTACAGCAGGGCCTACTGTAGTGCTCTGAAATGTACAGAGAAATTAGAAACTGGTCTTTGAATTTGCAGGTATCTTTATGGGTCTCCCAGGTCACCCCTCCATAAGGTCTTCTCCATACCTGGGACTTCAATTCCAAGCCCAGGAATGTTGGCATAGAGAAGCAATGTGGGATACTTCTCAATTTTCTTTTTCTAATTGTTACTAATGGAAGGAGTCAATAATTGAATTGTTTTCTTCCTTTTTCTTCTCTGGGTGTCCCATAGGGTCTTGTACAGTGTTCTTCATATAATCATGGCTCAAGAAAGACTTTTTGGTGGTTGATGCTTCCCATAAACCTGAAAACTCCTTCTCTACCTCTTTTTGGGTGCATAAGGATAAGTGATGCCCATCCAGTCTTTGCTCCCAGTACCACTGGCTCCAAGGCAAGCCTATGTAGGCACCTCACAAGTAACTATAAGAAGAGCTAGCATTTAGTGACTTACTACACACTTTATGTGCAATATCTCATTTAACCTTTGCCACTTTGCTGGGAATAACTGATGCTGTTGTCATTTTGCCCATGAGAAAATCAAGACTTGGAGAGGATGTTTATTAATACTGTGCTGTTTGCAAGCTTTGACAACAGACTCTTCACAGTGCTTTTCTCCTGTTATCCAGGGATACCATCGACCTCGGCACTACATTGCGACTCAAGGTAAGTGCCCTCCCTCCACCTAGTGCCTCAGAGAGGCTTCAGGAGTCCCAGGGGAAAGGGCTGTCTTAACTGCAAGGCTTGTCCTCTCCTCCTATATCTGTTACTCCAACCCTCCTTTTTCACTAAACAGCCCTGGAGGAGAGGGATGAGTTTCCACCAGCAAAGAAGCCACGGAGGGGTAGGCTGAAGAATCTCCAGAGGTCCTTGAGATCGTTCATTTGTTTATTTGGGAAGGAAAATGGTGGCAAGTTTCACGATAAGAGAAAGGCCCATGAATGACAGAGGAAGGAGCTGTCACTTGGTCAGGAGGGAGAGGCCCAAGCAGGTCCCATCAACACCTGTCAGGGCCGGAGCTGATGGTGCCTTATCTCCACGATAGGTGCATGCCCATAACAGACATGCAGCTGGCTGCCCTAGAAAGCAACTTGGCAGTGTGTTTTCAGAAGGCTTAAAAATGATCATACCTTTCAAACCCTTCTGGAAAAAAAAATCCTGCAGATAATTATATATATATAGACAATGACGCATATAAGAACATTCTTCACGGTGTTATCTATAATAGGAATAAAAAAGTGAAAAATCTTAAATGCCCAACAATTGGTACATTGGTTACATAAAGTGTGTTACTGCCCTATTATAGAAAACTTTGCAGCTATTAAAACTATTATGCTTGGTAAGAATTTTTAAGGGCATCAGAAAATGCATCTAATAGGTCTGATGCTTAGTACAGTAAATACACACATACACATATAAATATAGAAAAATGGTATTCAAACTTTTATATCAAACACATGTATTACTTTTGTAATTTTAAAAATGATGACGGCCCAGGACATTGAAAGAGTAATTTTCAAGGAAATTGCTTTGGACTGTCAGTGCCTATTTTCTGCTCCTTGTCTTTTTTTTTTTTTTTTTTTCTTACTTTCTGTTGAGGCTCTAGAGGAATGCCTCCAGCATTTGTCAAGCTCAAAATCAGGCATCTCCTGTTTTTGTTCTCAGCATCTGGCATGCAGCAGCTCTCTCCACCCCCCACCCCAATTGCCTTCCTGTCTCTCATGGAGGTTCTGGAGCCCAATTTTTGAAAACTCCCTTAAGCCATAATACAGTCCAGATAAGGTGATAGGTGGAGTTGGTAGAAAGGGTCTGAGCAGGAGGAGGACAGAAGGGAGAGGAGAGGCTGCCAACATTTCCAATAGATGCTGCAGATTGTGAGAGCTTGGAATGAGGCTTTCCCCATCCACACCCTAATCTGTCCCCATCAGGCTCACATGTCTCAGGCCCGTGTCTTAGATACTTGGTGTCTTAACAAGGATCACCCGGCCTCACTCCTGCTCACCAGTGTGGAGACTTGACCAACCAGAGGGACAAACCTTCTCAGCTGCTTCTTTGCACTTGCATTCTCTAACTTCACTGTCTTCTTCTCTGCTGGCAGGTCCAATGCAGGAGACCGTAAAGGACTTTTGGAGAATGATCTGGCAGGAGAACTCCGCCAGCATCGTCATGGTCACAAACCTGGTGGAAGTGGGCAGGGTAAGCCTCTCTTGCACTCACCTGGGCAGAGGATGCTGGAGATGCACTCTCGAACATCTCTCTGTTCCATGCATTCTGCTAAGTGCCTCCTAGTCCATATTTCACCCTCACAGCAACCTACAAAGGAGATGCCATCACTCCTATTCCACATTCAAGCAATGTCCTTTCCCTTCAAATCTCCTTCATCCCTTTTTCCACCCTCACTCTCCGTTGATGATGTCATCTCATATATTCTGAGGAAATTAAAACCATCAGTCGTTCACTCCCTCATCGTCACACCACAATCCTACTTGTATCTACAACCGTCCTCTTGTTCTTCTCCTCTGCTGACAGATTTGACTATAAGAAATGGCTGTTTTTGTTGACCCGAATGGTTGAATGTCAACTGTTTCTTATGGCTCAGCCTAATACAACAGAAGCCATGTCTCTGCCCTTCCAAAGGCAAGCCTAGTGCCTGGATCACAGATTCTACTCAATAAGTTTTTTCATTTTTCCCTTTCTCACTTGCAAAATAAGTCTCTTTCTCATTGCCAAATTGTTCCTCTTAGCATACAAACATGCCCTGTACCTTCCATCTTAAAAAGAAAGGAAAAGGTAAATAAAAAGTATTTTCTTGTTCCCTCTTTTCTGCCAAACTTTAAAGACTCACAGAGTGGCTCTGTTTCTTCACTCATGTTCTCTTCTACCCACCCCAGCGTAGCTCCTCCCTCCATCCCACCAATAGTGATATTGTCAATATCACTCGCATCCTTCATGTCAACAAATCCAGTCTCCACTTCTCTCTTCTCATCTTACTCAATCTCAGCAGCATCCAACCCTTTGCTACCTGCTCTTCTTCCCCTGACCTCTAAATCTTGATGTTCTTCAGGGCTCAGATCTTGGTCTCCTGCTCTGCTGCATCTCAACTGTCTCTGAGATGGTCCTCAACTACTCTTGGGGCTTAGAAATGGGACTGCTATTCCCAGCTTGCTTTTGCCTACTTGGTTAACTCTGGCATGTGGGTGGGCTACTGTGTTTAAAGGCAAGGTGTACAAACACTAGAATTAAAAGAGCTCTCTACACATCATATGAACTAACTAAAATGTGGGCAGGTAAGTTTTTGTTTGGGTAAGAAACAGATAATTCATAAAGATGAATTCTGGCCTCTGTGATGATGGGAAGGAGAAAATCTGGGCTTTTGTAATCCAATAAAGGGGTATGGGCATCTCAGGACCTAAGGGAATTTAGGACCAGGTGAGACTTTAATCCATGAGTCCACCCTTGTCTAGTCCATCACTCAATTTTACAGATGAGGAAACAGACCTAAAGGGGTAGAGTACCTACCCTGACGTCAGTCAGCCAAAACCTAGGCACAAAATCTGACACTGGACTCTCATTCCAGTGCTTGTGGTCACTCTACTCAGACTGTTCCCCAGGGACCCAGGCCCAGGGTGCAGCTACTGTGGACATAAAGGCCAGTCCAGGATTCAGGGATTCAGAGGCAAATTCCAGCCTGTTCTACGATATATCCCACATTGGAAACAGATTCCCTCTATGGATAGACCATAAATCTAAATTGGATGTGGGGAGGAAAGCAATCTCTTAGATAAACTCCTGCTAGTGCCAAACACTGTGCCAGGTGCTTATTGTGCATTACCGAAACTTACAACAATCATAGGAGCCCATGTTCCTAGTTATTATTCAAGTGCCCTGGGTTTGCATCCTCACCCCATCCCTTACCAACGGTTGACCTTGGGCAATTTTCTTAGCTTTCCTATGCTTCCTCGTCTGCAAAATGGGGATAATAATATCTACTTCATAAAGTTGTGTTGATAAGTCATTAGAATAATACATGTAAAGTATTCGTGGAACACTTTGTGAGCCATGGTAGACAGAGTACACAGTCAGTAAATGTTAGCTATCATTATTGATAGGAAGCTGAGGCTCAAAGAGGTTTCAGCACTTTCTTGGGCCACCCAGATACTGAGTGTTAGGACCAAGCAATGAATCCATTTGCCCCCATGCCCTGTTGCACTATACCAGTGTTTCCCTGAGTGGGTTCCATGGGATGCTAGTCTGCAGGATGCTTAGTGAGAAGAGGGTTCCATGGTTAAATACGTTTGGGAAATGCTGCATCCTCTGTGCCCCTTTTGGAGAGTCACAAAACACAAAACACAAAACACATTAGCACTGACATGAGAAAGAAGATGAGTAGTCCTGTAGCAAAGCTGCCTATTTAACTGTGTAATACAGCATTTCCCAAACTCATTTGACCACAAAACCTTTTCTTGTTTGTTTTTTGTTTCTTGTTTTTTACCTAACACCTATTAGCACCCAGCGGAACACACTGTGGGAAATGCCACTCTAGGCCGTGCGGCGTCCCCCGGAATGGTAATCATGCTTTTGTTCTTTTAAGGGGAAAACCATGATCTCTTTTTCATCCATGAGTGCAACTTAAACAGTCGACTGAGGAATGGCTTGCTCGTGTCCAGGGTCAGAGAGGAACTGCGCATCTTCCCTTGGAGTCCAGCAGCTACCATCCTTTTCCCAACCAAGAGCCTTTCTCCTTCCAGACCCCCAACTGCCACCTCTTATGAAGTCCCCCTCCCAACCACTTCTGCTTCCACCTCCTATTTCCCACCTTTTATTCTCATCTTTGCTTAGCTGATAATACTCAGCTGCTCCACCCTGACAGAGCAGAAAGGGGACTCAGTCAGTCCCCAAACTGGCCACATGGCCTTGGACAAGTCACCAAACCTCTGAACTTGAGTATTATTTTCATCTGTAAAGTGGGGACAATAACACCCACCTATCTCACCTTGTTCTATTTGATGACATAGTGTGATAATGCATTGGAAAATTACAAGGAGCTTTGCAAAAGAAGGTACTGCAATTATTTCTAATGGCTCCAGTGCCTCTGGGAGTGAGGTTGGCCCTGTGCAGCTTGCTGATCCCTGGCCAGCTGTGAACCCCGTGGACTGAAATGCCACCAAAATCACCCTTGGGTTTATTTGGATGGGACGACCAGATGAGACAGCTGCTCACACTCAGCCATGTGCTTATGCATCCTTGTCTCTGTTCTGTCTCTGTCTCTCACTTGGCCACAGGTGAAATGTGTGCGATACTGGCCAGATGACACGGAGGTCTATGGAGACATTAAAGTCACCCTGATTGAAACAGAGCCCCTGGCAGAATACGTCATACGCACCTTCACAGTCCAGAAGGTAAGCTTCCCAGAGGCTGTGGGCAGCCAGTCCACCATGAGAGCCAGCTTGTTTGTTCATCCAGAACACGTGGTGACTGAGGGTCTGCTCTATGTCCAGCCCCATGCTTGGCACCAGCAACAGATCAGCAATCAGGGCAGACATGGGTCCTGCTACCAGGGATCCCACATTTAGTAGGTGGGGCAAACTGAATTCAATAAGCAAATCAATGAAATAACAACACATTGTGATAAAAGCCACACAGGAATATGCAAAGGATGGAGACAGAAATCCACAGTAGGAAGGGGTGGTAGGAGAGGGCCTCTTAGCGGAGGAGGCATTTGGGCAGAGAATGAAGGAGGAGGAACCAGTGAAGGGTAGAAAGGAAAGAAGAGCTATCCCAGGCAGAAGGAAAAAGCATGCAGTCTGGAGGGGAAAAAATGATCTCAACCTGTTCAAAGCATGTGGTCTCAACCGGGGGCATTTTGATCCCCCAAGGAATATTTGTAAATGTCTGGCAACATTTTTGGTTGACACAACTTGGGGGAGAAGGGTTAGGATGGTACTGGCACCTAGTGGGTAGAGGCCAGAGATGCTTATAAATATTCCACAATGCACAGGACAGCCCCCGACAACAAAGGATTATCCAGCCCAAGGCATCAGTAGTGTCGAGGTTGAGAAATGCTGGTCTAGACATTAAAAGGAGGCCAGGGCTGCACAAGCTTGGTGAGCAAGAATGTGATTGCAAATAAATATATTTATTACATATTATATAATCACTGCTATTCTATCATTACTATTATATCATAATGATAGCTAACACTTACTGAGCATTTACTGAACCATGTGCTTTTCTAAATGCTTTGCGTAGAGTAACTCAGTTAATCCTCCCAACAACCCTATAAGGCAAGTGCTATTATTATCCCCATTTTACATATGAAGAAACTGAGACACAGAGAGTTTAAATCAGTTGTCCAAAGTTGCCCAGCTGCAAGGTTGGTAGAACCAGGATTCACACCTTGGCTCCTGTAACGCATTTCTCTTTCCATTACACCATAGGTTCCATTTCTCTAAAACCAATCACTTTAATAGACAATGTGACCACAGGCCTGAGGATGCAAAAGCACTGGGGACTTACATGCTTTGAGAGCTGTGCCCTTGAGGCTTCGACAAGTCCTTGCAAGGGCCAAAGCAGGCTGCTCTGCAGACTACAGCCTGGCAGGCACACAGTACCGTTCCAGCATACAGAGTGGCCTAGGACATACTGTTTGCCCCTGGCAGCTCCCCCTCCAACCCCCAGGCTCCTAAAGTCTCAGGGTCTTTTTCATCTGAATCTGTAGTCTTGGGTGAAAAAGTCACGAAGCCTGTGAACTCCCTCCACTAAGAGGAAGGAAACTGTCGGTACTTCAGTGCTGCCTTAGGTCAGGTTTTTTAGAAGCAGAGCCTGAGGCAAGGATTCAGGAACATGAGGTATATCAAGGGAGCTCTCCCAGGAGAAATTCCAAAGAGAGAGTGGGAAGCAGGAGAGGGAAGGAAAGATACCAACCAAGGGCAGAGGCTCCAGTGAAGTCTAGCCTGGAGCTGATGCACAGGGAACCTCCAAGGATAAACTATGCCACAGAGTTGTCCCCCTTAAGGAGAGGAAGCCAGACTTCTGTGCTCCCACATCAGTCAGTCTGCTCACCGTGGACCATCCACTGAGGGGTAACCTCCAGGGTGGGCCAGCCCCTGTCAGCTGAGGGCATGTCTCCAGAGAAGGGGACAATTGAAAGGCAGTAGCAACCAACAGTCCCTGCAGCTGAGGCCTAGGAGCACAGGCCCAAGGAAGAGGACCCAGGTGGGGTACCAGTCTCATCTGCCACATCTGTGTTGAATGCCCAAGGATGGGATGAGTGACTGGGGACATGGGCAGGGAGGCCTTGAGGAATTGCAGCTAGCAAACCATGTTGAGGCATTAAGGTCCTTTCTCGTGTTACATTTTCTTTGTCTTTTAAACAACCACGAGGGAAGATATTACTCATAGGGAGATGCCCTTAAAAGACCCCAAGGGCCTCTGAGGATTAACTGGGCTTAGCCAGCCTCTCCACAGCACGCAGGCAGGCACTCAGCAAACATCACCTGCGATTTTAGCTCAAAATCGGTTCCTGAGCTGGGAACCTGGAAATAATAAACACAGAGTGCTGTCTGCCCTTGAAGACAGCACAGTTGCATCGGGGAGAGAGGATCCTTGATAAATCATCATAGCACAGGTGGGAAGAGCTCAAAGAAAGGCTTCTTGGGACTGAATTGATTTGGAGGATGGCATGAAAAAAGTCCCAGTATTCTTGAAGCTTTCTCCTCTCTCACTTCAGCTCATCCATCACTGCCTTAATCTGGGCGTCTGATTTCTCCCTCCTAACAGGACTGTCTGCCTCTAGTCCTGCCCCTATGTTAGTTTGGGTTTCCCAGAAGCAGAGCCAGAAGCAGCAGGCATTTGGGTGCCCTAGCTCGTGTGTTGAGGGAGAGTTTGCAGGGGGAAGGTGGTGAGAGAGCCAGGACAGGGTGGGGAAAGGAGCTGAGTGAGGACATGGCCTCAGCAGGGACTTGCTTCCACCTAACCCCATGGGAGCCCTGGAACATGAATGATACTGCACACTTGGCCCAGCCTTGAGGCAAAGGGGCCTCAGGTACCCCCATAAGGGTAGAAAAAATTTGTTTTTCCCAGAACATTACTGGTTTTAGCACTGAAAGTCCCACGTACCAGGCAACCCCTCAGTCCTGGGCAAACTGAGCAAGTGGCAAGCCAATTGGTCACTCTCCCTCTACTATCAGTCACTGGAGGATGCTGCCCCACCCAGCCACACCCCAGGGGAGGGGGTTTCTGTTCAGCTGGGAACAGTTCTCTTCAGAAGAGGGTTACTGTGAGCTCTGTGCAGCCACGACTCAGAGCAGGTGGCAATGAGTCCACTGGCCCAGTGATGGGGATCTGAGTGGGCACCAATAGTGCCCTCTCTGCAACCCCCGATCCACCCACCTGAATCCATCCTTCATGTAGCAGGACAGAGCCTCCTAAAATGCAAGTCTAATGATGCACTTCCTCTTGTGTGGAACCGTCTGTGTAATCTCCCGGTAGCTTCCCAATGCCTTTGAGATAAAGTCCAAAGGCCTTAATGTAGATTCAAGGCCTTCTGGGATCCAGCTCTCGTCTATTCTCCTGCACCCCCAGGCCTGTGGTCTCCCATGGCCTGCCTTCCACTTGCCTCTTGCATTGCCCTGGGTTGCTAGTGATTCTCTGCACACACCATGCTAAGCCCTGTCCCCAGGCCTGTGCCCATGCTGTCCCCCTGCCTTGGATTCCCTTCCTCTTCTCCCATCAACTGGGTAATAATACTCACACATCACTATATTAGAATGATTAAGAGTGCAGACTGTAGAGACAGACAGCCAGGGTTCACATGGTCCCTTTACAACTTACGAGTTGTACTGTGACCTTGGGTGTGTCACTTAACCTTGCTTAGCCTCAGTTTCCTGACATCAAATGGAGATAAAAATATAGGGATTTATATCAGGATTAAATAAGTTAACATGTTGAAGTGTTCAGAAGAGAGACTGGCACACAGTAAATGCTTAGTTAATGTTAGCTATTATTTTCACTATTAGTTTGTTTCAAGATTCAGGTCAAGCATCACCTCCTCCAGAAAGCCTTCGGGGATTTCTCTTCTCAGATCAGGTTAGCAGGCACTCCTTTATCCACTTCAGTAGAATTACCCACTTGGGCATCTGCCTCCCCGACAAGTCCGTGAGCTGTTCCAGGGATAGGAGCTGTGGCTTTTATTCTCACCTTCCTAGTACCTAGCACAAGGCTGGGAAGGCTGGGCACAGGTCACACTTGGTAGATGATTTTTCACTGAAGGAATGAATAATCAAACAGACTCTTCCTGTTCAGTGTTCTCTGGGTATCTGCAGGAGATGGCTAAGTAGAAAAATAGTAGGTAGCAGGAACTGTCTAAGCAAAGGCTTAGAAGTGTGACCTGGCCATGGAATGGTCAGAAAACCACTATTGGGCCCGGAGTGTGTCTCTGTGAGGGGTGGAGGGGTGTGAAAGGGGAGGGGAACCTCTCAGAGCTCTAGGCCCCACTCTGTCTCCATCAATCAGAGAAGCTCTGCCTTTGTTTTTTTGCATCTTATCTAATCAATCATTCTAAGTAAGAATCTAATTAATAAAGAAGTCTACTAAGTTATATAAACTTTGAAAGCCACACAGACTATCACAGTCAAGGCTGGAACACTACGGAATATCAGACCTCAATCACTGAAAGCCTCAGATTCCACTGGAAACAATTTGGACTTGGTCCTTAAGGCCAACATTTCTTTAAATCTGTTCTACTCAATACACCTTCTATGAAACACTTGTCAAAGATGATCCCCTAGGCAAACAAAAGAAGGTCTCCTAGGGTGCTCTGTGGCCCTCTTGGGCGTTCAGAATGTGTATGAGCACACTCAAGACTGAGAAATCCTGCAATGAAGCCATCGGTTTCATTTTAACAATCCCACATTTCCCAAATGTAACTGATTACAGAATTGCTCTATCCAGTAACACCTATTAACACTGTGAGGGCCCTGTCCCTGCTGGAGGTTCCTCGGTGCAGCAGCTATGGCTCCACGTGTTGCTGGGCTGGGTATGTGAGGGCAGCAGCTGGAAGAACAGAGGCCCGTTCTTTCCTCAGAAAGGCTACCATGAGATCCGGGAGCTCCGCCTCTTCCACTTCACCAGCTGGCCTGACCACGGCGTTCCCTGCTACGCCACTGGCCTTCTGGGCTTCGTCCGCCAGGTCAAGTTCCTCAACCCCCCGGAAGCCGGGCCCATAGTGGTCCACTGCAGGTAAGTCAAAGGTCCTTCACCTTGAGAGGCCAAGGCGGGCAGATCATGAGGTCAGGAGTTCGAGACCAGCCTGGCCAACATGGTGAAACCTCATCTCTACTAAAGATACAAAAACTTAGCTGGGCGTGGTAGCATACATCTGTAATCCCAGCTACTTGGGAGGCTGAGGCAGAGGAATCACTTGAACCCAGGAAGGGGAGGTTGCAGTGAGCCAAGGTCACGCCACTGCACTCCAGCCTGGGTGACAGAGCAAGACTCTGTCTCAAAAAAAAAAATGTCCTCCACCTACCCTAGTGTGCCTCTGCAGCTCGGCTTTCTTGGGAGGGACATGTTATCTTTTCTAGTGGCTTTACTCTTAGACACTCCTTTTCCTGTGTCCCCCCTTGCCCAATGCTTTAATTTCTGATGAGACTTGGTCGCAAGGGCATCTAACAAGAGGAATAGGAGTAGTGGCCATTGTTACTGTTGTTGCCTGAAAACAGTGAAGTCACCAGGGAGGCAGGCTGAACACCAGCAGCATCTGCCAGGTCTGTCATGTGCACTTTACCCACATTATTTACTTCTCGTCCAGGCTTGAGAGGTGGGCATCATTAACATTCCCATTTTACAGATACAAAAACTCAAGTGCTGAGAAGGTAAACACAGAGTGGGGATAGTTCACTTGCTTTTCTCCAGACACTTGCCCTCAGCTCCTTGACATGGCAACAGGGCGCCTTGGTGGAAGCATGCTTCTTTTCATTTCTATTATTTTCAAAATCACTTGCCAGCCTGCAGGGTCCCCCATAGAGAGAAATGGACAGCACCAGGTTTTACCTTATTATGGAGAAGAGGTATTTTCAGCTCTGACCTAGAAAGTCACATTGAGAATGAGTGGCACGTCTTCAAATCCTCCCAAATGGAGATGAAGTATCCTGTCAAGGGTGTCCAGAATTGGAGGAGGATGGCCTTCCTGACCTGAAGGCTGGCCAGCTGGCATCCCCCTCCTTCCCAATGCCTCTCTCTTCCAATATGACCTTGGGGCAGCCCATCTTTTCAGACCCTGGATGCTTGAGTTATCACATCCCTGCCCTGGCAGTTTGTGTCAGTCAAGAGACCATGGAAGACTCCATAAGCTGTGGATGTCTCAGAGCCAGCCCCGTCCTCATACAGCATCCATTTATCTTCCCAGCAATCGTAGCTACACAACCCCATTTCACAGATAAGGCAAGTGAGGATGAGGAGGTAATCCTGGACTCTCTAAGTGTTTTGCATGTATTTTCTGCTTTATATCTCATAGCAATCGAAGGGCAATAGATCATTAACACCCCCCATCTCTATATCCCAAAGAGCACCCAGATCAAGGGTTAGGGAGAAAGAAAGACAATGGCAATTGTTTTTATCAGGCCCTCTGCCCATGATGATGGCTCTATGCCAGTATGTGTCTCCTTAGCAGGTCATCTTAATGCATCTGAGCAGAGTGGTACCCACTCCTGGGGCCATTCTGAAAATTATTAACAAATGGGTTGGCTAAGTATACTAAGTGCCTAAGAGAGAATGCCTGACATATAGTAAGCACTCTAATATATCATCATTATTCTCTGCCTCTTAATGTTTTCTCCCCCTCCCCAGATTGTTAATCCTTCAGGAAAGGAACAAGGTTTTCATATTCCCACTCCTAGTCCCAGCATCTACTGCGTGTTAGATTTTTGATAAATATTTGTTGAATATAATAGCCATTATTTATTGAGAAATTACTATGTATCCAGGCACAAAGCAATTTATATGCATTATGCATTTTAATTGTAATTTCATGCGATTTATACATATTGTGCTATTAATGCTGTGAGGTGGATCTATTAATTATTATCAACATCATTTTATAGATGAGTATTGAAACCCAGAGAGGTCAAGTCATTTGCCCGAGGTCATGCAGCTAGTAAGTAATAGAGCCAGGATTTAATCCTAGGGGTCTTGTTGAATATCCTGTGTTTAATTACTATGTGATGCCGAAATAAACACAGCTTTGTCCTCACAAGGACCCTGCAGGGAGGTATGTTAAATGCATAAGAAATCTGAAGCTAACAGACACTAGGCAACTTGGTCACCGCTGATAGTTCCAAAATTCAGAACCAAATTGGGCTAGTTCTTTATACTAAAGCGTGTTGAATATGAACTTTGAAGAAAAAACACGAGTGACCCCCGCCTAGACAGAGAGGCCGAGTCTCTTGAGTCCCCACATCTGGATTTTGGGGAGTCGGTTCTGAAGCAAACTTAAGCCAGACTTCATTCAAACCATGAAATTTTCTCATGAATGAAGACTCTGTTTCCAATGGGTGTACTTTCCAAATTGTTGTAGGTAGTGGTCCGCACTGGCCTGTGCTCCTTGGATTTACAATCAGCCAATATTGCTTTTTTGTCTTGTTCCATTTCTCTTCCTCTTTGTGTTTCTTTTGACATCCACATTGTTAGACAAAGACACTTGTTTCCATGAGAAATGCAAGATGTGAAAACATAGCAGAAGGGGGCCTCCTTGACAGGCTGCCCGGCCTTCCTATCCAAAACTGCACACGTGTAAGGCACATGTCTTATGTGCCTCTTGGTCAGCACTGATGTTTCAGAGCCCAGCACTGATCTAGAAAGGGCTGGCCAAGGCCCATAGAGTCTCAATGAGTTCCCCTGCTATTTTGTACTTGGTCTGAGATTCTCCTAAAGAAGCCACTAGTGACCAGAAATCAAGTATATATCAAGAAACTTGATCCCTGACAAGGGTCTCCGGACGGTCAGCTGCTCCAGTTTCATGACACTCTTGCTTCATGATCCTAGGAAAACAGCTGCAGATGGAGCCAGAGGCCGGCCTTTGAACATGGTGCTCCACCAACCACTCTCTGTCTTGGGGACAGCTCGGAGGATTCTAGTTTCTGTCCTGTCATTCACCTCCCCTCTGTTCTCTCTCCTCTCCTTCTTTGCTTCCATCCATCAACCCATTTGCTGAAGAAGAAAAAAGAGGAGAAAAGAAGGGTAGAAAATAGGAAAGACATGTCTATGAGGCAGCTCCAGCATGCCAGGAACCATGCTAGGTGTTTTATGCTATATGGATGTATTATTTTATCCATCAGACAAGGCAATGGCATGTATACGTGTGGTTTGCGCATGCATTACAAACTGTACATATTAAGAAAGGAAATGTGGAAACACATAATCTAGAGCCTCCCAGCAGGACCCTTGGGAACATGGTTGAATGCTAGGGGCCTCCCCAGGGCAGGTTCCCCCAATGAAGTTCCTTAACACAGACCGTACCTCTCTTCCAGTGCTGGGGCTGGGCGGACTGGCTGCTTCATTGCCATTGACACCATGCTTGACATGGCCGAGAATGAAGGGGTGGTGGACATCTTCAACTGCGTGCGTGAGCTCCGGGCCCAGAGGGTCAACCTGGTACAGACAGAGGTGAGTCCTAGGGGACCAAGACAGTTGGCCACCTGTAGCCCTGACCAAGGAGAAACATGATAGAACTGAGAGACCCATAGGTAGGGGCATCCTATGGAAAGGACCTGGGTGTGAGAGAAGCAGGAGGGAGTAGACACGTGGCTTACTATGGTGAGACTACTGTGGAAGCTAGGGTGCCCCAGCCAACCTTGGAGGTCTACAGTGCAGGGAGTTCCATCAATGAAGAATGGTGGTGAGTTCTCCATCTCTGAGGCCATCCAAGCAGGGACAGAATGACAAATTTCAGGGATTATTTGAATAGTATTCTTGCTTTGGGTGAAGTGATAGAGAAGGAAAGAAAAGGATTGGCATTTATTCAATGACCACTACGTGCCAAGCAATGGTTCAGTCCCTGCAGGGAATGGTTTAATCAACAAAGTAATTGAGTATTTAAGCTGGGTGCTGGGGATTTTAAGAGACAACACACAGCCTCTGCCCTCAAGGGAGAAGCAGACCTTTGGGCAACTCTCTGTGCAGTTGGAGAGCCCAAACCTAAGAGTACTGAAAGGAATTAATCTTTATTGTTGTGTACCTACCGTGAGCCAGGCAGCATACATTCTTTCTAGTCACGGTATTGTTTCTACTCCTCCAAACCAGCCATGGTGTAGCTCCTAGTATTATCTCCAATTTATCAACGAAGAAGAAACTAAGAAATTGTGTCCCTAAGACCTCACATGCCAGACTGTGGTAGAACTTGGGTCCATGTGACCCCAAAGGCCTCTGCTTTTTCACCAGAACCACGCTCTCACTAAGTAGCCTTTTCTGCCTATCCCATTCTGTGCCTTGATTTATCATTCCTGTAATGAGCCCATCTTCTGTTCTAGTGAAGGCTCTGGGTGCCTGGGCAATCAGAGCTGGGACAGATAAGGAACTGTGCACATCATCAATCCTGCAAAGGGAAGTGACCCATGGCTGTGGTACAGCCAGCCTCTCTGACTCTGCAGTGAATACCACCATTGATTGGTTTACACACATAGGCTCTGAGCTAACTCACACAGGCCAGTCTTCAGGCTTCTAGCACTAAAGCCAAGAGGGATGCTTTATCTATTCCTAGGTTCATGCATGCAGAAGCCAGCCTTGCTGGTTGCAGTCAGACATACAGGGAGACATATGCAAATGCAGATGCATCACATAGCATCTGGAAAACCACTCTTTATAGAGAAACTGACCAAGTTCTGCAGAAAAGGTCACTCAACAAACATTTATCTAGGGCCTAGAAGTAACACCAACTTCTGCCTGGTGGATTAACAGATGGCTTTCCAGAAAGAATGAAACATTGAAGATATGGAAAAGAGGGAGTGGAGTTTCAGGAGGAGAGAACCGCAGGTACAAAGAATTGAGATAGGAGAAGATATGACACATGTTTTAGTTGCAGATTGTGAGACAAAGATTTGCGGGCAAATAATTTGCTTGGAAGATAATCCCAAGACACACTGGCTGGTGAATGGGAAAGTGAGGCAGAACATGGAAGGAAACAAACAAAGGCTACTTCAACAAGCTGTTAAACACTGTAGACAACTGGAGCCCAATTCTGCTGGGGAACTCTGAGACACATGCATGTCCAAGTGATGCTACCTAAAGGGAGAAGGAACTTAGATTTCTATCCTCAACTCTCCATCTGTCATTGCTTGAGGGTTACTTTCCACACAGCCCAAGTATCCTCTCTGCCTTCAGCAGAGAATCACAGGTGTCTGCAGCAAGCAGCCTTCCTTAGGTAAAGGTGAAAGCTGAGGGGACATGGGCTGGACACCAAGAGCACCTGCTACAGCATGTCTAGAAGTTTCTGATTTTATCAGTGACTATGCTATTCCATCTTCTATAAGAAACAAGACCCACCATAGCTCAGGTGATCATTAGGAAACATGGAAATTTGGCCCTTTGGGTTACAGTATAAAAAGTAAGGGTTCTGTAATATATTGATAAATCATGTCTGTTCTTCATAGCCACAACACTAAATGTGGACAGTAAATTCCCAGGCCACAGTTCTTACCTGGCACCCCATTCCCTCTCTTCTGACTTTGCAGGAGCAATATGTGTTTGTGCACGATGCCATCCTGGAAGCGTGCCTCTGTGGCAACACTGCCATCCCTGTGTGTGAGTTCCGTTCTCTCTACTACAATATCAGCAGGCTGGACCCCCAGACGAACTCCAGCCAAATCAAAGATGAATTTCAGGTATGAGCAAATCCCAGGCTCAGTGACCATCTTAGTCAGTTTGGGTTGTTATAACAAATTTCCATAGATTGGGTAGTTTAAATGACAGACACTTATTCATTACATTTCTGGAGGCTGAGAAGTCCAACATCAAGCTTCCAGTAAATCCAGTGTCTGGGGAGGGCTCACTTCCTGACTGGCAGATAACCATCTTCTTATTGCATATTCACATGGTGGAAAGTAGAAGCAGCAACCTCTCATGTTTCTTCTTTTTTTGTTTTTTATAGAGATAGGGTCTCACTATGTTGCCCAGGATGGTCTTCAACTCCTGGGCTCAAGCAATCCTCCCACCTTGGTCTCCCAAATTGCTGGGATTACAGGCGTGAGCCACCACACCTGGCCCTACATGTTTCTTCTTATAAGAGCACTAATCCTGTTCATGAGGGTTCTATGCTCATGATCTAAACGTCTTCCAAAGTCCCAACCTCCTAATACCATCACATCGGGGGCTAAGATTCCGACATGGATTTTGGGAGGGATGAAAACATTTAGTCCGTAACAGTAACCCAACTAACTTCAGTGGCTCTGTGCACATTTGCGGGGTTTTCTTTGGGAATACTGATCTGTCTATGCACTTTCAGTGTCTGCTTCTCTAGGAAGCTGCAGAATCTATTTCAGAACACAAAATGCACAGCCATGAGCAACTACGCACTCAGGGATTGCTGGTGCTTGTCTTTAACTATGAATATGTTTTTTAACTGAGGTCTTACTCAGTTCTAGTCCAAGTTGTGAATGGAGACAAATTTATACAAACGGGTGTGAATTTCATGCTCCTTCATCCCTGGAGGGACTCAGGTCCTCTCAGTATTTTTTCAGTAGACTCTTACTGCTAAAAGTGTGGTCTGCAGCCTGACTAAACGTGGTGAAACCCTGTCTCTACTAAAAATACAAAACAAGTTAGCCAGGCATGGTGGCGTGCACCTGTAATCCCAGCTACTCAGGAGGCTGAGGCAGGAGACTCACTTGAACCTGGGAGGCGGAGGTTGCAGTGAGCCGAGATTGTGCCACTGCACTCCAGCCTGGGCAACAGAGTGAGACTCCATCTCAAAAAAATAAAAAAATAAAATTTAAAAACCTGTGGTCTGGAGACCAGCAGCATTGGCTTCACCTGGGAACTTGTTATAAATGCAGAATCTTGGACCTGGCCCAGACATAGTGAATGAGGGCCTGCAATTTAACAAGATCTCTGAGTGATTTGTATGCACGTTAAACTTTGAGAAGTACTGTCCTAGAACATAGCTCAGGTATACCAGATCCACACCTGGAAGCCCATATGGTCAGAGCTGTGGCAACACTGATTGGTCTAAGAAGCCTGGACATGAATCACTAAGTAAGGTAAAGCCAGAGTCCAGCCCTTTATCCCAAGACCAGTGTCAGAATTACACCTGGGCAACAGGAGCTGAGAACCAGGTATGAGAAAGCAAGGAAGCTCCAGGTCTTGCTTCAAGTCAGTGGGCAAATGCCAGGCCCATTGTTCCATGGGCAGATATCCCAGGCAGGCCAACACCTTAGCAATCCCTAAAACAAATAGCCATTATTGATTTGAAGTAGAGACAGAGGGCTGAATGAGGGAAGGATGGAGGGTACAGAACACTGGTCATTGCACGTAACATCTAGTCCATTGGATGGAGCAGTTCAGCTCTGGCCTCAAACTTGCAAGATTTACTCTGCAGAGTCCAAACACAGCAATTTCCCAGACCTGTTAGGGTTTCCCCTCGGAGGTCTCTCATCTATCCTGAGCAGGCCATCTAGGCATCCCTCCATACTCAGACAGCTTTCTCTCTGAGAAGAGTGCTGGTAAATCATTTCCCCCATTCCATGACAACGCAAGTGATGTTTAGCCCTCAGTAGGAATTCCCTACCCCCACCCCTCTGTATGCCCTCCTGGCTGGCCCACCCTTTAATGCAGCACTGGCTGAGCTGAACCACTTAGTTCATCTGGTTGGCAGGTACTATGAGACTGTGTCTGAGCCTGTGTGTGGGTGCGCTGCTTCTGCAGCCTTGGCGTTTTGAAGGTGTCACACAGCTCACACACCCTATAGCAGGGAGCAGGAGAGGACAGAACATCACCATGGAAGAGAAATGGGTCCTGGGAAAGGGAGAGTGGGGCTGCGCTTAGAGGGTGGAAATAGGCGAGTTAGGCTGAGTTGGAACATTACTGTCTCTTACGCTCAGGGGCAGCCGTATGAGCAGGGCCTATCTATTCACCTTTGTGCCCTACAGACCCTCAACATTGTGACACCCCGTGTGCGGCCCGAGGACTGCAGCATTGGGCTTCTGCCCCGGAACCATGATAAGAATCGAAGCATGGACGTGCTGCCTCTGGACCGCTGCCTGCCCTTCCTCATCTCAGTGGACGGAGAATCCAGCAATTACATCAACGCAGCACTGATGGATGTAAGCTGAGCCCGGGCAGAAACCTCCTAGCTGGCATTCTAGGGCAAATATTATTCCTGAGATGGAGGTGGCTGGACCTCAGGGCCCTGACCCCACCAGCCAGCCCCCCTGCTTCTGATCTACTGGTCCCAAGGACCTTTGTTCCCCTGAAGGCTCTGGTCCAAACCTAGACACAAGCTGGGCTCTTAGCTCCTTTTCTTATACAAAGAGCCTGGAAAGAATAGACCAGAAGCATAAGGTGGCTCCCATGACACCATGGCAAGTCTACAGGCCTGCCTAGCAACCTCTTCCATTCCCCACAGAGCCGACTCTCAGCCTGAAGTTTAGTAAAGCAAGTGTTCTCTATGCTGGGCCTTAGCCTGAGCCTAGGAACATAAGATGGTGCAGACACAGGTTCTGCCCTCTGGTAGCTCCCATGAAGGTTCCAGATAACTCCTGTGTGGAGACAGAAATGAGGATGGCACACAGTAGGGGCTCACTAAATGGTTATTGGGAAAGTAGTGGGAAGCACTAAAACAAGCATGGGGTGGAAGCGGGCTGTGTTCCTGGCTGTCCTGTGAGGGGCACTGCCCCCTGCTTTCTTGTCATCAGGTCCAGGAAGGGGCTTCACCTTGCCCTGGTTTGGGATTTGGGTCATGTTCCTGGGCCAGTGAGCCTAGGCTTCTCCCCTGTGTTTTTTGGATACTTCTGATTAAGGTGTACAGGTGTTTGCAGCAGGAAGGAACTATGGACCATCTACTCCCAGCCATGTACTTTTCAGCAGAGAAAATGGAGGCCAGAGAGAGAAAGAGACTTGCTCAAGGTCACCCAGGGAGCTAGTGGCACAGCCCACACACAGAGCTCCTGGGTCACACTCTGGAATTCATTTCTTGAGCCTCCCCGCAATTTGCTGGATCCAATAAGATGCAAACACCTCACCTCCTGAGCCTCAAAACCAAGAACACCATTGCCTGATTATAATGGGCTCTTCCAGCTTCCCCTCCCCAGCCCATCTGAGTTCACATCCATCTAGCCCATGTGGCCCTCCTATCTCACTCAGAAGAGACAGAAACATGGGATGCTCTCTCCTGGGGTCAAGGCCAACAACTTCTCTGACCTCTAATCCTCTTGAAGTTTCTCCCCAAGGGTCTGGGTGTTACAGGCAGGAAGGTGATGGAAGGTCAATGCCTATCCCAGCTCTCTAGGGGCCTGCCCTGGCCTCTGTCCACAGAGTGCCCATATCCTCTGTAAAAACCCCAGCTCCGGGTTCAGAATCAGGGAGTCTTGGCTTGGTCATAGCAAGTAGCTAGAGGTGGAGAGAAGACCTTTGGCATTAGCTTAGAGCCTTCTAAAGTCAATGAGTGCATGTATGTGTATGTGTGCATGTAGGTGTGCATTATGTGTGTTTGAGTGTGGTGAGAAATGGAGCCTAGGGGTGCACCCATACTTCCAATTTCCTCCCAGCTTTGTCTCCCACTTCTTCCCAACACCCCCTCCCCGCCTTCCTCATCCAGGCAAAGATCAAACAAGCTCCTGGCCTCTACTTAATAGGTTAAATAGGTTAGATACTGCCTGGAGTCAAATGCCTTCTGCCAAGCTCTGATGCTGATTGTATTCTCTTTGTCCACAGGGCATTTCTCCTGTGAGCCATCACTGGGGCCTTTGCCTTTCTGATATTAAAAAAAAAAAAAAAAGTCCTTATCTGTATTCCAGCCCAGTCGGTGCATTATCTGGTAACCATAGCAGCTTTGCTCCTAGCAGAAAAATATGAAGTCCTCTGGGTTAATTTTTAATGTTTCCCCTGGTAAAGGATGATGTTATCCATGAAATGGATTGCCAGCTGATCCCTGAAACCCGGCAGGAGCACGGATCTCGGAACATATTTTCAGATAAGGCTTTGTCAGGCGTGCTGGCCTAATAGAGCATTTATCACAGAGACAGGGAAAAAGAAAAGAAAACTAACATTCACTAAGTGTTGGGCACCATGTCGGGCCCTGGACTTGCACTGTCCCATTTTGCATGTGGGTATTCTCATCCCCATTTTCTGATGAGGTCCTCAGGGTCAGAGTATTTTCATCACTTGCTCAAGGTCAAGTAGCTCAGAAATGGGAGCCAAGGATTGGAGCCCCAAGTCTGTTAACTTTCAAAGCCTCAATCAATGTTTTTCCATGTCTGGAAATGGCTCAAAGACGATGCTGTCTACAGCTAGAGAGTTTGGCTTTTGGAAAATAAATTATTTGCCTCTGCCCACCCAGACCCCTCTTCTGAACATTCTACTGGCCAGGAAAAGGCCCTCGGAAGAAGGGCCCCCCCAGCCAATGCACGCATGACATCCATGTTTGCAAGGCTTTGTCCTGCTTTTTCCAGGGTCTTTGCCCTCTTCCCTCTTGCTTGTAACTGCACTGAAAACAGCTGTAACTCCCACAGAAACCATCTCTTGAGAAAACATATCGAGTGCATGAGCCACTAATGAAGTGGAGAATCTTTCCAATCTTTTCAAACACATGACTTCAGGGTGGGCAGAAAACAGGGCCCTGGTTGAAGCTGCCAGACCCCCCACCAGGCCATTTTCTCTGGGCCTCTGTTTCCCTATCTATCTGCAACATGGGACTTAATTTATTGTCTTATTCACTGGAGTGGCACTGTCTAGCATGTGCCAGCGACAATACCACTGCCAAGGACGTAAAACAAAGTCAGGGGCATTTCTGCCCTGCCAGTAGGCTTACATTCCGCCTCTTGTTTGCTGGCCTTTTCACACGCAAATCTCATTCGATCTCTGTGGCATCATTCCTTTGGATTTATGATTTCCGTTTTCCAGGTGAAGAACATGAGCTTTGGAATCATCTGATAACTTGCCAGTACTTAGCACCCACCCCGCCAAAAAAAAAACAAAAACAAAAAAAGCACTCTACAAATGAAGTTTGAATGAATGGATGAATGAATAAATGGGCAAATGGACGGACAGATGGATGACTCATAACTTACAAGTGGTAAAGCTGTACTTGAACCCCAGGTCTACCTGACTATTAATAATACATGTGTACTTTCCACTGCCCCATTGACTCACAGGACACAGTGCCCACCTTGCCAGGCCAACTCAGCCCCTCATTCCAGCCTGGAGGCAGAAGGGAGCCTGCCCCTTTGGGAGAATCTCAGCCTCAGGCCGACCCAAAACCTCACCCAGCATCATGGGCACAGGGACGCGGCCAATCCCTCATATCCCAAGAGGTGTCTTGACCAGCAGAGCAACAAATCTGCATCTAAAATCTTTCATTTCATATTGTAATTATGATTATTTGCTGAGCTCCAAGGCACAAATAATTTATTTGGATAATCCCATCCCAGTGACACTTTCCTAATGAAATGTCTTAGTTTGGAGGAGAATGTGTTCATTATGAGAAGGTCCCCTTTGCCGCCAGGGCATGGAGAGATAAAAGAACAGGCAGGTGTTTTGTTTAATCTATTTGGCAGACACCGGAGCCTCTGGCCTCAGTCCCGGCCTCATCATCATCAGAATATCGCAGATGGATGTGTAATTTACAAAGCCTGTGTCATTCCTTTGTCAGAGCCACAAGCAGCCTGCCGCCTTCGTGGTCACCCAGCACCCTCTACCCAACACCGTGGCAGACTTCTGGAGGCTGGTGTTCGATTACAATTGCTCCTCTGTGGTGATGCTGAATGAGATGGACACTGCCCAGGTAGGAGGAGGCCGAGCCAAGCCCTAGGTGGGTCGGGGGGCCATGCTCTAAACCTGGAGGGAGAGCCCTTGACAGCTGGTGCCTGCCACATCTGCCCTAGCTAGCTGTCCTGTAATAAGCACTGTCTGGCCATGAGCATCAGACAAGCCATTCTGCTGCCTACAGAGGGTCCTGTCACCCCCAGACCTCCAGCAAAGACTCCCCCTGCCTATGGGCTTTGTGCAACTCCCCGCCAGGGACCAGACTCTGTTGTTCCATCTCACAATCATTGATTATTGTCTTGCTCCAAATCATGTAGATCTTGCAGAGCTAGGAGGCTGCCTCCCCCAGCACTGAGCACCTACAGCCCTGAATAATACCCAGATGCCTGGCCACACTCCCTTCCCCCTCTGCAATGCAGCCTGTACAGACAGAGCCTGGGACTTGAACCTTGGACACTTTACCCACTGACCACCCCACCAAGCCCCAGTTCCTCATGGTTGACCTTCGTGTCCTGGCAGGCTTCCTGCCTTAGCGCCTCTGGTCTGATAGCTCCAAGCATCATGTGCCTACAGCATATCCCCATACTCAGGACACAGGACATGTATCTTGGAACAGTTTCTATGCCAGGGCAGCCATTCTGGGGTGGAAGAGCTGAGAATCGTCCTTCAGATTTTTAAAAATCTATCCTTTCACTGCCTTAAATAAAACTTAAAGTAATATCGCATTCCCATGTGAAAGCTGGCCTTGTGCAGGCCTTGGGTGGGAATTTAAAAAATTTTTAAACAGACCTGAGCTATAGTTTCAGCCCTCCAAAAGCTCATGGTCTTGCTCCAGGGACAGATGAGCAAATTGTCCCAACCTCGTGTGGCTGTGTTATAATAGAGGTCAGCAGTGAAGTGCTGTGTTGGCCAGGAGCAGGGAGCAATTAATTCTGCCCAGAGGGTGAGGGAAGACTTCAAAAAGAAGGTGACTTTGGCCTTGAAGAAGGCAGAGGAGCTTTAGGTATATGGAGGCTGAACTCACTGGGAAAAGGCATTTCAGGCAGAGGGAACAGCAGAGGCAAAAGCGAGGCAGGGGATGAATATACATAGACTTATTTGCAGAACAGTTTATGTTCCAGTGTGGCTGGGACCTAGGGGAATATCAGGAGGAGAAGAATGTAGTGAGGCTGAGAAATGCAGCAGAGCCCAGCTTGCAGAGAGGTCCCTGTGCCAGGCTAAGGAGCTTGGGTCTTGGTTGGCAGCATAGCAAGCTTCAGACTTTTACTTTGTAAGCAACAGAGTCCTTTCTATGAATAAAATCTTTCATGCAAGCCCAAGGTATGAAACAGGGATGACCAAGAGCTGCTCATGATGAAGCAGTAGGCAGGGGTTGGGCTTCCACCCACACTGCTGTCTCATTTTCTCCTGGTGCCCTTGGAGGGGTCGGTCCTTTGTGGGACCGCTGGAGTTTGGAGGAGCACAGTTAGAAATACTTTCTGTGCAGGAAGGTGAAACACGGGAGGGTTAACAGTAGTATAACACAGCCAGGATTCCTGTTAGAAAGATGGGTCTAGAGGCTAGGCATGGTGGCTCATGCCTGTAATCCCAGCACTTTGAGAGGCCAAGACAGGAGGATTGCTTGAGGCCAAGAGTTCAAGCCCAGCCTGGGCAACACCATGAGACCCTGTCTCTACAAAAAAAAAAAAAAAAAAAAAATTTTTAATTAGCCAGGCATGGTGCCGTGTGTCTATAGTCCCAGTTACTCAGGAGGCTGAGGCGGGAAGATTGCTTGAGCACTGCAAGGCTCAAGTGAGCTATGATCCCACCACTGCATTCCAGCCTGGGTGACAGTGCAAGAACCCAGGACTCTTTGACTGACTCTTACTCTGTCATCCCAACTGGAGTACAGTGGTGCGATCTTGGCTGACTGCAACCTCCGCCTCCCAGGTTCAAGTGATTCTCATGCCTCAGCCTCCCATGTAACTGGGATTACAGGCGTGTGCCAACATACCCAACTAATTTTTGTATTTTTAGTAGAGACGGGGTTTCACCATATTGGCCAGGCTGGTCTCAATCTCTTGACCTCAAGTGTTCCACCTGCCTTGGCCTCCCAAAGTGCTTGGATTACAGGCGTGAGCCACCACATCTGGCTGACCCCATCTCTTAAAAACTAAAACATAAAATAAAAATTGCAAAAAAAAGGTAAGAATAAAAAGAAAGCCAGGTCTGGGGATCAGTGCAGGTAAAAAGCTGGAGGAAAGATCTGGAAACCAGGAGACCAGGGAGGAGAATGTTGCAAATGTGCAGAAAATAAAGGTAGTTATCTGAACTGCAGAAGTGGCCAGGAGGTGAGAGGACTGGAATTGGATGTGAAAACATTTCCAGACTTAAGTCCCTAAGGTTTAGGGAGCACGTGCAGGTGGGAGGTGAATAAGAAAGAAAGTTGCAGATAATGGCAGGATGTTGAGTCTGGGCAATTAGGCATCTGGGGATATAACTGGTGAAAATATGAAAGTCAGGAAGGTAGGGGAAGGCAGCGAGAAGAGCAGATGAGCAGGGGATGAAATTGAGTGCACCTTGGGATGTGCCTGTGAGAGACGTTCCAGAGAGAGTCCATTGATTCAGGCAACCCATATTTGTTGGGCATCTGCTATTTGCTGGAAGCTATTCTAGGTGCTTGGAATGCATCACTGAGCAACACAGACAAAGCGAGGCATAAAAAAAAATTCCCATCTCTCATGCAACTTCTATTCTAAAGCAGGAGACAGATAATAAGCAACATACACCCTCTAATGTGCTCAATTATAAGTTAGAAGGGTGACACGAGTGTTTGGAAAAAGGCAAACAAGAGGGCAGGGTAGTAAAGATCAGAACGCTGGATCTGGGACATAGGATGTCATTGCAATAGGATTGTCAAGGTGGGCCCTATGGAGAAGAAAACATTTGAACACAGACCTGAAGGAGGTGAGAGTGAGCCATGTGATTCTCAGGGGGGCATTGCAGGCAGAGGGAACACCTGCACCCAGGCTGTGGGGTAGGCACGCACCTGGTGCCCTTGAGGAACAGCAGAGAGGCCATGGGCAGAGCAGCACAACTGTGGGGAAAGCAGTGGAAGGTGAGGTCAGAGGGCCATGGAAGACATAGAAGAACTGGGCTTTCACTGTCAGAGAAACAGGGAGCCATGCACATGTTTGAAGCAGAGGAGCAACATAATTTGCCTTTTTTAATAAAAGCATCCCTCTGGCTGCTGTGTTGAGAATAGATTGTTGGCAAGGATGGGGAAGAGTGGTTTCTGAAATAGAAGCAGAGAGAACAGACAAGAGACTACTGTGATAATTCAGGTGGCAGGTGAGGTTGGTTGAACTGGGGGGTAGATTCTGAAGGTAAAGCCAACAACACATCCAGACAGATTGACTATGGTATAAGAGAGAGAAAGAGGAATCAAGGGCCAGGCGTGCCTGTAATCTTACTTAGCACTTTGAGAAGCCAAGGAAGCAAGATCACTTGAGGCCAGGAGTTGAGGCCACGAGTTAAAGACCATCCTGGGCAACACAGTGACACCCTGTCTCTACAAAAGAATTTTTTTTTTGAGATGGAGTCTCACCGTGTAGCCCAGGCTGGAGTGCAGTGGCGCAATCTCAACTCACTGCTGCCTCCTGGCTTCAAGCAATTCTCCTGCCTCAGCCTCCCAAGTAGCTGGGATTACAGGTGTGAGCCACCACAGCCAGCTAATTTTTTGTATGTTTAGTAGAGATGGGGTTTCACAATGTTGGCCAGACTGGTCTCGATCTCCTGACCTCAGGTGATCTGCCGATCTTGGCCTCCCAAAGTGCTGGGATTACAGCCATGAGCCACTGTGCCCAGCCCTACAAAATAATTTTAAATGAACTGGGCATGGCGGTCCACACCTGTAATCCTAGCTACTTGGGAGGCTGAGGCAGGAGGATCACTTGAGCCCAGGAGATCAAAGCTGTGGAGAGCTGTGATCACACCACTGCACTCTAGCCTAGGGTGACAGAGTAAGACCCTGTCAAAAAAAAAGGAGGAATGAAGGATAATTCCAAGGATTGGGGTCTGAGCAATAGAAGGTTAGAAACCAAGATAACTATAAAAAATAAATGAATTCTCATAAAACAGAGTTCTGGAACATTCCCTGCAGAGTCTTGGAGTCTGAAGGCATCACCACCCTATGCTTTTGGCTGAAGAAATAAAACAGTGAACTCAGCTCATGAGCCTAGGCGTGAAGTCTGGCCTGCAAAACCCTGTTTGCTCTTCTCTTGTTCAACATCCCTTTCTGCAAAACCAGAGCTCAGGCACAGAGGATGACTTTCAAAGAACTTCACTTTGGGACATATAAAACCTTTGAAACAAAGTCAAGGTCATTGGCTATAGCTCCCCCTTTCAGGGTGGGTCCTGGGTGAATGAAGAATCTTTCGGGCCCAGATGTTGGTACAGAGTTTGAGAACTGATTCTCTAAATGCAAAAACATCAGGCTCAGAAGTACCCTGAGGTTGGCTGCCATATGCAGCTGGCAAGCATTCCCTGAAACCGGCAGATGAATAGAGCACTTATTGATATAAATATCATCACCGCAGCAGCTGGGCGCCTTATGAAAATAAACAATGACATAGCATGAGCATCAGAAAAGCCGCCCTCGGCACCTGGAGGGGCGGTTCTTTGAAGTGGCGTCAGCATCTGTCTGCCTGCATGCTCATGCCGAGGCAGCCTCCAAGCTAGCCCAGCCTGGCAACATGGACAGGTCTGCCTTAGGACCTGAGCATTGCTAGGTCACTCCTGAGAGGACCGATGCCATCTCCTGTGGTTTGCCTGGGAACCGTAAGGGCGTATGTTGGGGATTGGGCAGGGCTACCTGTAAGTTGCAGCAAAATAAGAAGAGGGTGTAAGCTCTCACGGGGCCTTATTTTTTTTGCACTGCTGGCCAAATCTGCCCTGCTCAGAATCTTACACTACTTCATTCAATCAGCCCCAAATATTCTTTCATTCTCTGCAGTGGTTGCTGTTCAAAGGTAATTATGATCAATGAGGGCTCAGAATAAAGGCTTTCAAACTTTGCATTCAACTTTAGAGTTTTCTAACTCTTTAGGACTCCAAATGTCTGTGGTCAGATTTGTGTGATAAAATCCTAGAACCACGCCAGCCAGCAAAGCATGCTGTCACTTCTCAGACTCAGCAGAAAGAACATTTTCAACCACATCCAACAGCATTGACAAGATCTTTTCCATCTTTGTGGTCTCTACGGACCACCAGAAAGACACCAGAAAGAAGCCCTCCTTGCAGTCATGCCACACTCACTCACCATACTGTTTAGAGAGCTCAGGAGATCCTCCATGCCAGCCAGAGGGTGGGGCTGTGTGGTGGCCAGAATCATGGCCCCACCAAAGATGTCCACATCCTAACCCCTGAGACCTATGAATGTGCTATGGCACCTGGTGTATGGAGCATACAGGGATGTTTCTTTCCTTTGAAACAAATAAGAGTCCACAACTTATATAAAAGCTGAATTGCTCAGTTCTGGGGCTCCCACTGTGGAAAGCCTGAGAGATCAGGGATGCGAAGCCTTTTGGAAAGGTGAGGGTGCCTGAGTGCAAGGATAATGGGGGCTGTGATGGATTCCCATGGAAGTGAGAGAGGCAAGCTCCTCATTCTTCCAGGAGAAAAGCAGGGTGCTATTTCAGAGATGTCTCTTGCTGCCACTGTGCCTCTAGGGCAAATAGCAACACCTAATATCCCCATTTTTAGTCTAGGCTTGTGAAAACACAGCCTAACACACCAGCAAAATATGCAAAATACCCAACCTGCATCTCAGCCAGCCTCAGGTCTGACTTTGCAAGGGGCTGTGTCTCTGTTTCTGTCCCCACCAAAATGGTAGGGGTAACAGTAAAAAAGAAACCTGGGGTCAAGAGACCTGAGTTCAAATTGTAGCCTTGGTACTTACTCACTGTGTTGCCCTGGGCCAGTTCCTTTACTTTCTCCAAGTCTTAATGTTATCATTTGTTAGATTACTATAACCTAGATGTTAGCCAAGTTCATTCTGTCTTTGAAGATTTAAATAAAATTTGCTCTGTTCCCTACTCCCCATCCTGTCGGAAAACCCAATGTCCATCCCCAATACTTCTGAGAATTCTGAGGGGGTTGTATTCTCATGTTTACTTCCAAGTTTCAGCTGAGGCTTTAATTGGAGAAATATGAGCTTCATATCCCAGCAATGCCCATGACTTAAAGTTGAACATCACACATCCTCTTTCTGAAGCCACACCTTGCCTCCTCAGCTCTCACTAGCAGTAACACATCTTCCCCTGACCCTGTTAACCAAACCATTTTTTCCCCTGTTTACCTCCTTTCCCATCCCTCCCTTCTCAGCTCTTCCACCCTCTCCCCAAAAGTTGTTCCTTTCTTAAGCTGCAAAATCTAGCCATCTCCTTAGTACCTCTTTCTAAAACCTGCTCTGAGCCTTGCCTCCTGCCCCAAGACTCTTCTGTAGGTATGTTCCTAAACTCCAACCCTTTCTTCCCCGAAACAAATTCTGATGCAGCTGTTATAAGAGCAAGTTTCCACCCACTATGTGGAGATCGTATTATGGAGCTTCATGGGACTACTGGGAGGATGCATTGAGGAGAGATGTGTGAATCTCTCTCCCTCTCTCCCTGTCTTCTTTATGTGTTCATTCACAGTCTGCCTTCCTTAACTGGACACAGTATCAAAGCCAATTATATATTTTTGGATCTTTATAGAATCTGTTTAAAGGAATTTTATAATCACTGATGCTGAATTTTAAAAACAATTCAGGAAACTTACATTTCTCTCTTTAAAATACCAATTCACTTCACCTTTAGGTGGCCTGGGATTAACTTCTTCACTCGGGGTCACAGGGGCCTTAATAAATAGAGTCCTTCATTTCTAATGCTATGATATTGCTTGGCCTTTCCATTTTATCAAAGTATTTTTAATTAAAGAAAGGCATAACTAAGGTGCACTGAAATATGCTCTAAAAATGTTTATTCCAAAAATAGACCCATATGCTAGTTTTCATTCAACTCATCAGAACATGTTTATTCCAGTGACTAACAAGCTTTCTGATTCCATCAGCAAGAAAAAGATGTTTAATGCGTGAGGCTACCTCTGCATTTGTTATATATCACACGTGAATTGCACCTCCCAAGGACATCTTTTCATGGCCCAAACAGCTATGGAGAGCACTAGGTGGAATAATGTATGGCAGCTGTTCCAGGGCTATCCACACAGGCTTCACAAGCTTTGCTTGGTTTAACTTGTTCTGACAAAAGACAATAAAAGTCCCCTCTGTTTTTTTGGAAGAAGCATGATTATTTCTAAATCATTAACAACAACTGGACTGACTTCCTCTCCCCAGTGTGTTCATCGCCACTACCTGTATGTATCTGCAGTGGCAAAGCCCTCCCTTCAGGCAGCATCACCTTTCACCCTCAGACCACTGGAAAAGAAAGGGTAGGAGAGAGTACTTACTAGGCAATGAGGTGGAAAAAGTCAGTTGGTCTAGACTCTTGGCTGAAGAATTTGAATCTATTCTTGGATCAGCCAACTTCAAAAGTTTTCCATCTAAGGAAGAAAATGTCAAGGTTGCATTCAGTGTTAAGTGTGGCCTTTAGGTCAGCTAGGTCCTCATGATCTTAAAGAAGCAAGTAGGCTTCCTAGAATTCACATTTCCTGAGCCTTAAGAAACCATAAGCTTTCCCTCCCCAGGAGTTGTATAAATCGCAGATGCTTACGTGCTTATATGAAAAGTCTGGCTCCTCCACTCGCATATGTGATCTCTGTTCCACGTCTATGTGAGCCAGGGAGCCAAGCTCAGTTCCTTGCTGGTTTCTGCAAGAAATACATGCACAGTATGCATTTTACATGCTATTATGAATTTATGGAATATTTCGGAGGTTAGGAGCAGGGTTATGTGACACACTGAGTTGCCTTTTATACCTCATTGGTTCTACAATGATCCCAACCTTCCTCTTTTATCTTCTGGGTCATTCAGCTCATCAGAGCAACCCTCTGTTTTTTGACATGCAGTATCCCATATCTAGGATGCTACTCATCTTCACAGCTACCCCAAGCTGGCTGATGCAGAATTTTCACAAAGGCAGTCCTTTGAGTACTATCCTAAAGAGAAATTTTCATAAGAGCTACTAAGTGGAGAAAAAAAATCATCTATTTATCCATCTTGGTTTGAGGAACTCTCCCCCATACTGCCTAATAATCACAGCTTACATTAATTGAGTACTTGCTAGATACAGATCCCTATGCTAAGTAGACATTAAAATTCACAGCCACTCATAACAAACTGGAGAAGCTAAGAGATGTAGCCAAGCCATTCAAACTAGAAAGCGATAGAGCCAGGATTTGAATCCAGGGAGCATCAAGAAGAAACCCCAATGCATTTTCGCACCTTTTGCTACACAACATAAGCAAACCAAAATGGTAGCATCCATTCAGGTGCAGCTACAGCACTTGAACACCAGGACAGTCTTGAGCTAAACCACAGAGGATATTTCTTGTTGATGAGAGTCATTTCTAAGCCCCAAAGAGTCAGTGGGAAGAGAAAACGTGGCCCCCCTGCTTTCCTTGTCTTATTTCCCATGGCTAGAATATATGCAGTGTCCCAGGCTGCAGAGAGACCCTGATGATCCCTGGCAGCTCAAACACCACATTTGCCAGCACATCACCCTGCTGAATTCACCCATTCTGCTGCTGCTGTAGTCTCACAAATTAGGGTGCTCAAGTGAAAGGATGACTGTGATTTAGGATTAGAAAAGCCTGCAACCTTCCCCAGCCCTCTGGGCACTATGAGAGAGTGACCCAGAAAATCAAATGCAGAGAAGTGTCCCGAAATATAGGAGTCTTGTTTGAGGCGTAGTAGAATCTATTAGCTTGAGAAATTGGTCTGGAAATGTTATTAAAAGAGACAAATCATTCCACATTCTCTCCAGACTGAAGATATTGGGGGTAATAGTCTTTCCCTGATACCTTGGATCCATGCACCTCGTGTCAGGATCACAGCCAAACTCTGGGAACACTAAATTCAGTGCAGGTGATAAAGGCAATTTTTTTTTAACGGGCAGTTCTGATTAATTCTGGTTTCTCTGACCAACCATAGACTTATTTGTACCAGTCTCTCATTACTGTGAAGGTTGCAAGGCAGAAGAGCCAATGGCAAAGAGAAATGAAGTTCAACTTGTGGATTTGTCATTATTGCACAGCTCAGCAGATGGTTGTCCAGCCATGGAGGCCCATGACCAGTGCCCGACAACACACACACACACACTCAGAGCTCCTTTCTCACTATGCTTGGTTAACCCCCAGTGGAGATGCCAGGAAAGCAAGGCATCATTGCGTTCTGAAGCTTAACCTTGCATACTTATGCTATTTATGAGGGGTGATAAGAAGAATCCTTCAAATTTATATATGATAGCTATTACCATTATTATTTTTGTTGAGCACTGATGGATTCAATAATGGTATGAATCACTGGAATTTAGTAAGTGCTTATTCCATGCCTGGCACTGTGGTAAGGGCTTTATTTACATGAATTATGTCCTTTATCCTCACAACAACCCTATAAAGTAGGGGTTGCCAAACTTTTTCTGTAAAGAGCCAGATAGGAAATATTTCAGGTTTTGCAGGCTATATGGTCTTTGTTACAACTACCCAACTCTGTGGGTGATGCATGGAAGCAATTGTGGACAATACATAAATGAATAAGTGTAGCTGTGTTTCAGCAAAGCTTTATATGCAAAAATAGGCAGCTGGCTGGGTTGGTTTGTGGGCAATAGTATGCCAACTGCTGCTATAAGGAGAAAATTCCTAAGCTATAACTTGGGGTTTCCACAGCTAAGAAGGTGGGAGACATGAGTTTCCATCTCCTACATCCTTCCTGCTCGCTGCTCTTCCCTTCTAATTCTAGTTCTGGAGGAAGGAGAGAATGAAGATATTTCCACATGTGACTTCTCAGGGTGAGATGGCTATTCTTCAGCCACAAAGTGGAGAGCAAGCACCCCCTTCAATGAAAACCCTGCATCTGTAGGGGATGGGTCACTTCTGTCCATCTAGCCCTCTATTTGCAAGCCTGGGGTAGCCTGAACCAGACCCCCCGCCCCCGAGGAGAGACTCAATCCTAAACTGCTCTCAGAAGCCTCGGTGGGTCGTTCTTTGTGAATCTTGGCTATATCTTCAGGGCAATCCCTAGATGGAGGGTCTAATGCATGGCCTCTTTGTTCATGTTGGGGTGGTCCCCAGCAAGCCTGTAGCCCCAATCTTGTCTCTCCTCTGTACCCCAGCAATGGGACCTGTAGACCTAGGCAGGATCCATCTCTGTGCCCCTTGGGAACCAGGAACTGGAGGGAGCATGCCTTGCTCCTCTCTGCAGCCACACACCCCACCCCCCACCTCAACATTCTCTCCTCAACTGAAGTTATCTAGTGGCTTAACAGAGACAAAGATACAAGAAACAAGGTATCCATCTCTTCTTCTTCTTTTTTGTTTTTTTTTTTTTTTTTTTTTTTTTTTTTGAGATGGAGTCTTGCTCTGTTTCCCAGGCTGGAGTGCAGTGGCATGATCTCGACCCACTGCAACCTCTGCCCCCTGGGTTCAAGTGATTCTCCTGCCTCAGCCTCCTGAGTAGCTGGGATGAGAGGTGCCCACCACCATGCCCGGCTAATTTTTGTATTTTTAGTAGAGATGGGTTTCACCATCTTGGCCAAGCTGGTCTCGAACTCCTGACCTCATGATCCACCCACCTTGGCCTCCCCAAAGTGCTGGGATTACAGGCGTGAGCCACCGCACCCAGCCTCCATCTCTTCTTCTCAATGACCCCTGAAGCTTAAAGAATAATTTATGGCCAGGTGCAGTGGCTCACACCTATAATCCCAGCACTTTGGGAGGCCAAGGTGGGTGGATCACGAGGTCAGGAGATCAAGACCATCCTGGTTAACACGGTGAAGCTCTGTCTCTACTAAAAATACAAAAAAAAAAAAATAGCCGGGTGTGATGGCACGTGCCTGTAGTCACAACTACTTGGGAGGCTGAGGCAGGAGTATCGCTTGAACCCGGGAGGCAGAGGTTGCAGCAAGCCAAGATCGCACCACTGTACTCCCGCCTAGGTAACAGAGTGAGACTCCGTCTCAAAAATAATAATAATAATTATAATGATTTTATACTAGGTTTTCTCAGTCTCTGCACTATGGATATTTGGGGCCACATAACTCTTGCGGGGAGCTAATCTGTGCACTGCAGGATGTTGAGTAGCATCCTGTCTTCTACTCACTAAATGCCCATAGCAACCCCCAGGTGTGACAATCAAAATGTCTTCAGACATTGCCAGATGCCCCCTGGGAAACAAAACAGTCTCAGATTGAGAACCACTGTCTTAAACAGAAGGTCAATCACTGCCTTTTGCTCTCAGCTGTAGGTTCTAATTTCCAATTCCAGATAAATAGAAAAAATCATAGGCAAGATCTGTCAGCACCATGTGACATTAACTTTTGGTGCAAAGTAAGCATAATTATCCCCACTTTACCTATGAGAAAACTGAGGCCTGGGCTGCACAGCTAGTGAGCACCTGAGCCCAGATTTGGACCCAAGGCTGCCTGAGGTCAAACCCATAGATAGATAGATTAGATATAGATATAGATATAGATATAGATATAGATATAGATAGATAGATAGATAGATAGATAGATAGATGATAGATAGATAGATAATTTTTTTTTTTGAGATGCAGTCTCGCTGTGTCGCCCAGGCTGGAGTGCAGTGGTGCAATCTCGGCTCACTGCAAGCTCCGCCTCCCGAAACCCCTATATTTTTTAAACTACTTCTGATCTGATCATGAGTGAACACTATGAAGATTTTCCTGGAATGAGGAAGAGTTTGCGATGATTTGCATGGTGAAAAGAAAACTAGATTGTACTTGCCCTTTCTTTAGCATGTTCTATCTAATCCTGACAGCGGGGCTTAGAGGTAGATATTATTCTCCCCATTTTACAGATGAGGAAACTCAGGTTAAGCAAACCTAACAAATGGTTTGAAATCAACATAGCAAAGATTTGTAAGCCCAGTGTTTCTGTGCTCAAAGCCTTGATATTTCGACACCAGAAAAAGTGGGTGGCTGCTCCCTAAAGGGGAAACTGAGTCTAATTTCCTACATAATATTCTACCTTTCTGGCCAATGTGTCCTTCCAGCCATAAGAAAAGCTTGGTGATGGCTGGGCGCAGTGGCTCACATGTATAATCCTGGCACTCTGGGAGGCTGAGATGGCTGGATCACCTGAGGTCAGGAGTTCAAGACTAGCCTGGCCAACATGGTGAAACCCCATCTTTATTAAAAATAGCCAGGCATGGTGTCAGGTGCCTATAATCCCAGCTACTCGGGAGGCTGAGGCAGGAGAATCACTTGAACCTGGGAGGCAGAGGTTGCAGTGAGCCAAGATCGTGCCACTGCACTCCAGGCTGGGCAACAAGAGTGATGCTCCATCTCAAAATAAAAATTAAAAAAACAGAAAAGAAAAGCTTGTTGATAAATGAGACTTTTATACCTGCCCCCTGCCTTTGACCTCCTTCTGTGACCTCTTTCCTTATCTCAGTTCTGTATGCAGTACTGGCCTGAGAAGACCTCCGGGTGCTATGGGCCCATCCAGGTGGAGTTCGTCTCTGCAGACATCGACGAGGACATCATCCACAGAATATTCCGCATCTGTAACATGGCCCGGGTAAGTACACGGCCGCCATTGCTTGCTGAGCCCCTCCTCCCCAAGACAGATGGAGGCTGCCGAGAGGATCCCGCTGAGCCAGCCAAGAGTCTGTGTTGTGCTCTCCTGATAATTTCTTCCTGGAGGAAGTGATGCCTGTGCTGATTCCGGCTCCAGACTCAGCAATGACTCCAACACATAGAGATGCAACGAGCGACATCCAACCTGCCATCTGCCTGTTTCCTGACACACTTGCTGCCGTGTAGACAAAACTTCTTAGACATTAGCTCTTCCCCACTGTGTCTCTGTACTGGCATGAGTTGATGCAGCCTTTGATTGGATCCCATAAGCTTTGGGCCAGGCAGTGCCAACACCTAGATGAAAAGTGATTACTTACTTCCATGAGAATATTCACTGGCTGAGCAGAGTAGTGGGTGGGAGGGGCAGATTAGCAATCTATGAAATGGTTGCTAACTAATGCAGCTTTGGTCACTACTTGGGGCCCAAGATGAAAGGAGCTCAGCACCTCCCCTGCTCCCCAGCTCAGAGTTCATTGTCTACTGAGAAAGTGAGACATGTTCTGGTACATGAGCCTCAGGGAGAAAGAACTCTGCCCAACAGAATCAGGGAAAGCTTTCCTAAAGAATGGGACACTTAAATTGGGTTTTGAAGGCTGAGTAGGAGTTTTTCAGGTACAAAAGGGGTTCAGGGCAGTCACAGCAAGAGAATCTGTGCACACGAAGGAATAGAAGTAGTCATGGGGACTCTCCCCATGAGGACATGGCTTAGATCCCATTTGGTCTGTCTTCCACCATGATGCTGCAGTCCCCAGGGTATCTGCAAGGTGCGTGTACCCAAGCATCCGCAGCAGAACAGCCCTAACAGCCTCTCTGTTCTCAGCCACAGGATGGTTATCGTATAGTCCAGCACCTCCAGTACATTGGCTGGCCTGCCTACCGGGACACGCCCCCCTCCAAGCGCTCTCTGCTCAAAGTGGTCCGACGACTGGAGAAGTGGCAGGAGCAGTATGACGGGAGGGAGGGACGTACTGTGGTCCACTGCCTGTGAGTACTAGGGAGGTGTCACCAGGGCAATAGGGTGGTGGGTGATAAAGCATCCTTGCAGATGCTGCTGGCCACATACCCCAGTCCTAGGCAGGCCTGACTATACCACAACTCAGCATCCCTCAAAGGCTAGTGGCAGTACATTCAAAGGAATTATGATCCTTTAATGGAACGGGGCTGCCAGTTTGTTGTCCTGAACTAATATATGACATATTATTGATGCAAAACCTAGTGGTCTTTCCACAAACATGAGAGGAGGTGGCAGACCATGTTCCAATGCTCGCAATGAGATGAGCCCCATTCTCCAATAAGGGGCATGATATGCCCTGCTAGTCACAAGAAAACCCAGGACAAAGTGGGTTCCACTGACCAGAACCTCCTCTGTTATTTCCCAAGGAAGAAGAAGAAGGAGAGAAAAGGGATGGTGTTGATTATGAGAGCTTAATTTAATCCAGACATTTTAAATGAATCACCTCTATCCATTTATTAGGCAGATAATTATCATTTTGTAGTGAGAAAACTGAGGTGCAGGCAGGGTAAGGTAATCAGGAATCAAGGGTGGGGATATGGCTTGCATTCCCAGGCCTCTAAGCTAATGCGCCACTGATTAACCCACACTGTCTCTGAGTAAACCAAAGGACTTGTGTACTATGCCTGCTTCTCTACAATGGGCTTAGAGGGATCATAGGACAAAAAGAGCATAGGGAAAGGCACTGCCCTGAGGGGCTGATAGATGGATGTGAAGGACCCTGGGAACACTATTGTGCAGGGGCACAGTGAGATCCAGACCAGCTGTGTTTATACCCCCATTGCTGGGGTGAACTTTACCTCCTGTCTTCGAATGGACATTGTCCAGTCTAATGAATTCTGGTGTCATTATGCTGGGTGGAGGTCAGGACCTCAAGAGGACAGTGGCTGACAAGCTGTGCAACATCAAGAAAATCACTGAATTTTATAAGCTTCAGTTTCCTCATCTGTTCAATGGGTATGTGGAATTAATCTTCAGACCCTATAGTGCTTTGGAATGAAATAGAAAGTAAACACATTTTATCTGCCAACATGGAGACCAAGAATGTCATGGTAGCAAATATGCAAATGTAAATGTAATTACTTAAAAGAGCAAGTGTCACAGAATCTATCCTAAGAGTATAGAGTGACCACAGAGGATTCTACAAAGTCTCACACCCAAAACAAACCTGCAGCCATAACAGCTATGTGTGAAATATTTGATTCACACTCACTTTGCTTCGTAGAACTTCAACGACTTGAGGAAAAGTCATTGAGAAGGCCTCTCTCTTTAAAAATGTTATGTTAAAGGAAATTTAAACGAAGGTCTTCTCTTTCTCACAACAAATATCTCTGGAGCTAGTGGAGGCACTGATAACATCTGACTGACTTCAGAATTGAGGTCAGTCTTTTCAAAACCAGCTAATTATTCTCCCTCTCAAACAGGCGGTGCATGCACATGTTAGGAAAGTCAAAGAGCTTAAAGGAAGTTAAACACACGGACACATAGAGATGCACACACAGAGCTTCAGGACCACCACCTGCAGCAAAAATTCCTTTCCAGAGGAAGCAAACCTCAGGCTAGAGTTCAGGAAGATGCTGCGTGGTGTCCCAAGTCAGGCTGATGGGTGACATCAGCCAAGCCCAGCTGGCTCTGCCCACATCCCAGAAACTAGCAGCTGGTTTCCTGCCAGCTAATACCTGCTGCCTCCAGATGCCTTACCTTAGCACCCATCTTTCAGGGTCTCACACCACCAGGCTCTGAGACCCTGTGTCTACTCACGTCTTCCTTTTGGACGCTGTTATTCTTGCTTCAGAAATGATAGAACCTTCTTTCATAGGAGACCTTACTCTCTCTCTCTCTCTCTGTCTGTCTCTCTCTCTCATGTTTGTTTTCTAGCCTGGTTTTTTTTTTTTTTTTTTGCACTAATGTCTTTTTATCTATGTCCTTTCCAGCCAAGGTGGCCAGTAGTTTGAGCCAAAGGAAGGTACAGGGGCATTCTTCTACCAACAGGGACCTTGGTTTCCTCAAGGGCCACAGACACCATAACAGACCCTGAACTGCAGGGACCAGTCAGTGAATGGAAAGCAACTCTCTGTACTTGAAACATCTGGTCACTGCGTATCCTGTAGATAAAACATCTGGGAGATTGACTGAGTGCCTTAGTTTCCGTCCAGATGTTCTTTAGACACAGACCATTACATGAAATCATTAGTTGCTCTTGGCAACACGCCCAGGAGTTCTGAATCAGGCATATTCCTACAGGGACTCTCTGTAAAGAGTTTGAAGGGTGTTTCCATGAAGATGACTTATGGAGTTTCAGAAAGGAGTAACAGAGACATAGTTCTGCCACCAACCCTCTATCCCTAGACTCAAGATCAGTAGCATCTTGCTTAAACCAAAGTGTACAGTAGAGACCTGTCATTTTAAGATAAAGCCTATCAGGCCCAGTTCCTCCCTCCAAGTTCCTACCTCCAAGCTTGGGCTGGCTGACCTTAAGCTAACAGAGTATTGCTGTCCTTAGTGGAGGATGGGAAGAACTAGTAGGAAAATCACTTGGAAATTTTCATCGTCTTTACTGGATGTTTAAGTGGACCCAGAGCATTCTTTTGGACATGGATGCAAGCATCAGCAAGGATGCAGGTGTCACATATACAAAGACACAGTACCATCCTGCCCTTGGGGTTTGGGTGAGTGTGCCCTGAGTGACTGTAACATGCTCATAGAACCAAGAAAACATCAAGCTAATTGGACTCTCAAAGGTCTAGTCCAACCCCTTCATTATACGAGTGGGGAACTTGGGGCCCAGACAGAGGAAGTGACTTGCCCAAGGTCAAAGCAAGTTAATGGCACAGATGGGACTCAAACCATAACTCATGGCTCAGGCTAAAGCCTTCACCATTGCCTTGCCTTGCATCTGTCCAGGCAGCTGATCCCTACTCCTACTGATGTAGCTTTAGAATCATCAGGTGCCTGGAAGGGACCTAGGAGCATGGCTCACCTCTTTGCTCTGTGTTTAGAAATGGGGGAGGCCGTAGTGGAACCTTCTGTGCCATCTGCAGTGTGTGTGAGATGATCCAGCAGCAAAACATCATTGACGTGTTCCACATCGTGAAAACACTGCGTAACAACAAATCCAACATGGTGGAGACCCTGGTAAGTATCCCAAGGACTGTTCTCCAACAGCCAGGGCTGACTAGTTCCCTTGACCTGGAGAAAATGACATCAAATAGTAACATCACTCAACACCTGGCTGCTAATTGTATACCTGCATTCTGTGCCCTTGGTATGCACTGTTGTCTGCCCTGTGTCTTCCCCTTCCAACCTCCCCGACTTTTCTTTCTTGCAGGAAAATCCAATTACTAATCCTGGTACACCTACTTTGCTTCACTTTCTGCCCATTCCTTAAGACAGTGTCATTAATTCAGGCTTAAAGGAAAGGATTCTGGATTAGTAGACTGTGAAGTATGTTTTCAATTCAGCCCAATTATATTCCAATTAATTTATGCTAATTTTTACAACAGAGAGCATTTACAGTAGAGAGCGCTATGGAGGAAAGTGCGGTAAATAGAGTGTGTGGGCAGAGCCCCAGATGATAAGACCTGGTACCATGGTGGACCACTGCACCATGCACAAGGAGCTTTAATATAAGTCTTTAAACCTACTCAAATAGTGGTCTTAGTCAAAGTGAGGCCCTATTAACGTGTGGGTCACAGACCAGCAGCAGCATCATTATCTGGGAGCTTGTTAGAAATGCAGAATCTTGAGCCCCACTCCAGATTTACTGAATCAGAATGTGCATTTTAAAAAGATTTCTGGCTGCCTTGTGTGCACGTTACAGTTTGAGAAGCCCTGTTGTACAAAACAGTAAAAAAGAAAGGGAATGGTGCCAGCTGGGCATTCGAGGAAGCTTGGGTAGAAGCAGGCATCAAGCAGAATTTTGAAGGATGTCCAGATATGGGTAATTTTGAGTTGACATAATATGGATGTAGATAAAGTTTTCTCCAAAATCTGTATCTCTAAACTAAATGCATTTTCCCTTTCCTTTTTCATCTCTCTTGTCTCCTCCCTCTCTGCCTCTCCTCCTCTCCGCCTCTCAGGAACAGTATAAATTTGTATACGAGGTGGCACTGGAATATTTAAGCTCCTTTTAGCTCAATGGGATGGGGAACCTGCCGGAGTCCAGAGGCTGCTGCGACCAAGCCCCCTTTTGTGTGAATGGCAGTAACTGGGCTCAGGGGCTCTGAGGTGGTGGCACCCTGCCTGACTCCAAGGAGAAGACTGGTGGCCCTGTGTTCTACGGGGGGCTCTGCACCTTCTGAGGGGTCTCCTATTGCTGTGGGAGATGCTGCTCCAAAAGGCCCAGGCTTCCTTTTCAACCTAACCAGCCACAGCCAAGGGCCCAAGCAGAAGTACACCCACAAGCAAGGCCTTGGATTTCTGGCTCCCAGACCTCCTGCTTTTGTTCTGAGTTTGTGGATCTCATGGCAAGCCAACTGTGCAGGTGCTGGGGAGCGGGAGGCTCTCCTGCCCTCCTTCTCCTTAGGAGTGGAGGAGATGTGTGTTCTGCTCCTCCATGTCAAGGAAAAGATTGAGGCTCTTGGGGGTCACTGCTCTGCTGCCTCCTGCAACCTCCTTCAGGGGTCTCTGGCACCAGACATTTGCAGTCTGGACCAGTGTGACCTTACAATGTTCCCTAGGCCACAAGAGAGGCCCCCCATCCTCACACCTAACCTGCATGGGGCTTGGCCCACGACCATTCTGTACCCCTTCCCCAGCCTGGGCCTTGACCGTCCAGCATTCACTGGCCGGCCAGCTGTGTCCACAGCAGTCTTTGATAAAGGTGTTCTTTGCTTTTCTGTGTGGTCAGTGGGAGGGGGTGGAACTGCAGGGAACTTCTCTGCTCCTCCTTGTCTTTGTAAAAAGGGACCACCTCCCTGAGGCAGGGCTTGGGCTGACCTGTAGGATGTAACCCCTGTGTTTCTTTGGTGGTAGCTTTCTTTGGAAGAGACAAACAAGATAAGATTTGATTATTTTCCAAAGTGTATGTGAAAAGAAACTTTCTTTTGGAGGGTGTAAAATCTTAGTCTCTTATGTCAAAAAGAAGGGGGCGGGGGAATTTGAGTGTGTACCTCTAAGACAAATCTCTCGGGCCTTTTTTTTTTTTCCTGGCAATGTCCTTAAAAGCTCCCACCCTGGGACAGCATGCCACTGAGCAAGGAGAGATGGGCGAGCCTGAAGATGGTCCCCTTGGTTTCTGGGGCAAATAGGGCACCAGCTTTGTGCATAATTTGGATCTCCAAATTTGAACTCCTTCCTAAAGAAACCGAGCAGCCACCTTGAAAAAGGCCATTGTGGAGCCCATTATACTTTGATTTAAAATAGGCCAAGAGAATCAGGCCTGGAGATCTAGGGTCTTGGCCAAAGTGTGAGTGAGTCAGTGAGAGGGAACAAACATTTGCTAAGTCTCTACTCTATGCCGGGGATCACGCTTGGCACTTTCCACAGGACATTTCACACAGTCCTTAGAACCCCCAGGAAAGAGCTACTGACTTGTTATCATCTACATTTGATCATCTCCTCCAATGAGGAAACCCAGGCACCTCCCTCAGTAATGAAATCCTGGGTTCCAAAGGGGCAGGTAATGGCAATGAGACTTCTCTGTGCTGTTTTCTTCATCTTCTCTAAGCCAAGCAATTATTTTATGGAGGGAAAATAAGGCCAGAAACTTCTGAGCAGATAACTCCACAAATGGAAATTTAGTACTTTCTTCCTGACGCCAGTTCTTCTGGGAAGCCCAGAATTTCAGTTATATTTTAGTAACACATTCCCAGCTCCCCAGGAAAGCCAGTCTCATCTAATTTCTTAGTCAGTAAAAACAATTCCCTGTCCCCTCAGGCTATGAAGGGACCAGCCAGGGACACTCTCGACCTTGATCTCTAGCCAGTGCTTAGGCCCAATATCTGACAGCCTCAGGTGGGCTGAGACCTAGGAAGCTCCATCTTGAAGGCTGGTCTAGCCCCAGACAGGGCATGAGGGGCAGAGAATTCAAGAAGGCACAGCTTTGGCCCTCAAGAGCCCACTGTATGCTGGGGAAATGGAACCATAGTGCAGTAGTGTGGAGTGGATGAGTGTTCCATGAGCCTAGGAGCAAGAAAGTCTCTTCGGCCTAGGGCTTCCTGGAGAAGGGGACATCCATTCCTGCTGGGTTTTAACAAGCAGAAAAAGGAAAAAAAATGAAACTCAGGCAGAGGGATCCACATGTGCAATGGCAAAGAAATGTGAAAAGGCATTGGGAGAAGCAGTCCGGGGGAGGCCAGCCCAGTGCGGGCACAGCACAACACGGGGAGCAGCAGAGATGAGCCAGGGTCCAGGAGACAGATGCCCATCATGAGTGCAGACTTTGTCCTATTGGCAACAAGGAGTCCACGGAGCTTTAGAGAGATGCACTCAGCTTCGTGTTGGCAAAGACTCCCTCTGGGCCAACGGGGCTGCCTCTTTTCCTTTCATCAGACACTGTGAAAACATTCCCTTAAGCGTGTACTTTTTAATATCACATCTATTTGTCTGTCTGCTCATTGTTTTGTTGCTGGAACTAAATATGCAGTGGATCGTGAGACTCAGATTCTGTGAGAAACCCAGGGTCTCTGCTTTACCACGGAGCAGGGTCACCAACCCAGATCTCCAGGCCCATGAGGATGGAACATGAACGGAGCCCACAAAAGTTGCTTCCATTGGCATGGGCTCTGGAGCTGTCCAGAAGTCCAGGGACACCAGACTTGATCAAGGAAGGGCTGTCACTTTAGAGGTTCAAAAGGAAGTGCCTCAAAGCAAAGGCAAGCAAAGGAACCCCACGATGAACTTGCTCTTTTCCTTTGATGAGCCTCTCCCCAAGTGTATTTCAGCAGACCCCGAGGACCCACCCCCACTGGGCCTGCTGGCCTCCCTCGGCTCCAGCCCAATGCCCCAACTGGCCTTCCCCAGCCTGCAAGGAGCCTGTAGCATGGCAAATCCGCCTGCTGTATGCTATTTTCTTAGATCTTGGTACATCCAGACAGGATGAGGGTGGAGGGAGAGCTATTTAACACAAATCCTAAGATTTTTTTCTGCTCAGGAAGGGGTGAAATAGCTGGCAGATACAAATGACAGTGGCTTTTATCATTTTAAATGGTAAGAATTTTAAGTGTGACTTCAGAGAGAAACAAACTTTAAAAAAAAAACTCAAGCCATGGTGGGGTAACCCAGCAACGGCCAGTGATGATTTCCCCCAGCTCATACCCTTGTTTTCCCACAACCCAACCATTCTCCAAAGAAAGCAGGGCAGTGAATAGGTCGTAGGCCAGTGCACACGGGAAGAAATTGAGGCTTATGGATGGGGATGACTTCCCTAAGATCCCATGGGACAAGGATGTGGCAAGGCTTGGATGAGATGGGGCACCGGTGCCCAGGAATTTGAACATTTTCCTTTACCCAGGAAATCTCCCGAGCCAACACCACCACCCCCAGGGGGTCTCCCCACCCCACCCCATTTATAGGGTGAGCTCAGCCTGTCATGAGCACAGGACAATATTATTAATGCTCTCTGAGTCTTTACAACAGGAGCTCTTCTTACCTCATAGGTGCGGACTCTGTTTGGGGAAGATGCAAGGAAGTAATGAGAAGCCCAGGAACTTTCTCCACCTGTGTGTGTTTATGGCCTAAATGGCTTCAGGATGTATCTTAGCTGCACTCCAACATTGCATCCTTTCTGGGGTGAAGAATCTGGGCCAACCAGGGGCCCTTGGGCCTCCAGAAGACCACAGTAGGCCTCTCTTTGTGGGAATGGAAGGGGACAGCTTGCTTTTAGTGCTGGCCCTCTCTGTGGGTGTGGCCTACAAAGGAACCAACAGATCCTGTGCTGGGGACTCTAACATGTGAGCTCATTAAATTCTTCCAACATTCTAAAGAAGGGTTTGTGATTGTCACCATTTTACTGATGAGGAAACTAAGGCTCCTAGGGGAGAAATCACTTGCCCACAGTTCCAGTGATTTAAACCGGTTTAATGAACCAGGATTTAAACTGGTTTATTCTCACTACAGAGACAATATTTTTCCACCATTGTATCTCACATTTTTCCCAGGAGGTTACCCATAACAGAGGAGACTAGAGTGGAACAGATACCTCAGTGGATAAAGCTCAAAGCAAACAACAGTAAGCTTAAAATTCCTTCATAGTCTCATGTTTTACTTTCACAATTCATGCAAAATTTGCATTCCACTTTCTGATTTAGCCTGGTTGGTTTTAATATGACTCTATGAATATTTAAAAAAAAATGTGCTCTGTTCCTCATGTTGTTCTGTTCTGTTCACCCCACTATGATGGACCCTAGGTCAGCTGGTCTTGAGCTTGACCCTAGAATTGACTCTAGGAGCAGTGACCCTGCTGCTTCCCAGAGCCAATTATAGGCTCAAGCTCAAGATCAACTGACCTCCTAGGCAGCTCCTTTGGTGTGTGGGTGCTCTGACCTCACTGTTCATGAATGGACCTCAACTAAGGCATCTTCCAGTTGGGTGCTGGAAGGAACCCATTGACCCACACTAGAATGATGAGGATTTGCTCATCTGGTGTGGAGAAGGATGAGCCCACAAAACCCTAAAGGGAAAGGAGAAGCTGGACACAGCTGTACTCAGCAGATTCCTGAATGCTAGGCTGGAAAGTGGTGCCTGTTGTCCGAGTGGAGTCACATGGTTGCTAATGTGGGCAAATCTGAGGACACACTTCATAAGCAGCAGGGGTCTGGAAGGTTCCTCACTTTACCCTAGCCACACATACTTACTGGGTGCCTACAGCACATAGCACCTTGGAGGGGGCATTATTAGGAAACCGAGATTACTATGGCACAATTAATTCCTGTGTAAGGCATGGGGTTGTGGTGGACAGAGCTCAGTCTTTAGTTTGAATCCCAACACTGCCATTTCTTGACCATAGAGTGTTGGGCCAACCAATTAATGGAAAAACATACATGAAAAGAGGACCCTCATCAACATTAGAAGGGGTAGATTTGGAGCACTTTAGGCAGGAAAACAGGAAGGCAGGGCCAGGAAACTGGAACCCAGTGAATACTCAGAACCAAGGATGCAGATGACTTATTTAGCAAAGTGGTCACTTCTATGACATAGCTGGACAAAGGATGGGTAACAGCTTGCCAGAGCCACTTGGAACAAGGGCAAATCTCAGGGTCTGGGGCAAAAGACGATGCATTTCCCTCCGACCCATCATGTTTATTCATCCTCCACTCCCTATTTCCACACTAGCTCTTGCTGTATGTCCTCACCAGGATCTACATTTCCTCATCGCTGGTGGGAACCCATTAGAGTACATAGAGGTGTCAGTCCAGTAAGACTGTTCTACACAACAGAAGTGAGGCCCAGGGAGTAGCAGCCAGGCCCTTATCCTGTTATCTCTGCAGGACTGACTGCCCAACCCAGATCCAGAGACACTGAAGGAAATGATAATTCCCTGGTACCTCACTGCCTCAGGACAGAATGAAGAAAGCCACCCTTCCTTAGGCTGCAGCTGGCCACTCCTTGGCTGGGTAAACAGGTCATCAGCACCAAGCTCAATCAGGAGTAACACTGTGGAAGACATGGGTGAGCCCAAGAGGAAGCATGAACAGGCTGCTGGTCCTAAGTCATGTCAACAGGTTGTGCTGGGCCAGGATCCCCAGGGAAAAAAATGGTCAATCCAACTGGAGGGTAGGTTAGAAGAAAAAAAAAAAACATAAACATGGATGGTCATGTCATCTCGAATCCCTGACTTGCCTTCTCCATTACTTAACAGTCTGAGCTCCTTCTCAGCCTATGAGCAGCTTCAAATCACAGCCAAGTAAAACAAGGAAATAGGAAAAGTAAATCTAACTAGAAGAGACAAGCTGAGATTCAGATTTGTTCACTCCTCCCATGCAAGGGCTCCCTGTTGGAGGTTTTCCATGTATACATGTCTAGAAGTGACAGAATTCAAGGCCTTGGCTTTGTCTTGCAGGGATCTGCCTTTGAGGTCATAGACTGAACAGCAAGGAGAGAGGTTAGTGGTGGAGCATGGGCAGAGCTGCTCTAGCTCCAGTTTCTTCTGACACATTTTTCAGGATCATGGATCTGATCCTCAGAAGCACAGCAGAGATATCTAAGCCATATTTGTGCACATGAGCAGACTCTTCTAGTTTTTTAGTAACCGGGGATGGGCTTTTGCATGGCACTGACTATAGAGATGTCTTGTAGAGATCAAGCCAGTCTTTTGCATCCCACCTGCCCACCTCCAGAAGAGATGGGAAAAGGTCATCAAAGGGCATTCACCAACTGAAATCCACTCATGAATGTTAGGTCTCTAAAAGGAGGCATCAACACTCACAATGGTAGCCTCCAAACCTAGTATCCCACCTATCTAAGAGCTCAGTGGTGGTCCACTGGGGCAGATACAAGGGAAGTGCAAGGACTCAAGATGAAAGAAAATCTATTGGGAAGAGTTTTAGGGGCTGGATTGTTATGGGGCTTCCTTCTGTATCTGAGAACTGCTCTGGGTGGTGAGATGTGGACTCTGATCCTTGATTGGAATGTTCAGAGAATGACTGTCTGGTGGCCTTGAAGTGTTGGACAGAAAAGTATCAGTATAAAAGCCTGGAGCTCAGGGTAATTAATGTAGTTCATGGTTCCTTAGTGAGCAGGACTCTTGGATGTGGAGGAGAAAGGGTCATAGGAAGTAACCCACCAAAATTACAAAATTGAGTCTCTGTACAATTACTTCAGTGCCTTTGGGCTTATGAATACAAATCAGTGGGCCTTCTCTATGATGGTCCAACAAACTCTCAGTGCCCACCCTGTCCCTGTATCTCCCATGGAAGATGAATAATGTCAGGTGTTCTTTGGGTCAAAGCCCCCAGGGCAGTCTGGAGGCTTAGAGGGCAGAGTGGTGTCATTCCATGTAAAATCAGGCTTCTGAGGGGTCAGGAAGAATATGATGTCCATGTCTTCCATGGGTCTGTAGATTCTTGGATGAAGTCAAGCACAGTTTGCTAGACCCAGGTCATTCTTCTGAGTATAACTAGGACCCATGAGTGAAACTTAATAGCTGTAAGGAAGAACCTGCTGCCTGCCAGAGAGAATAAGCTGCCCATCTCAGCAGCTGTCTAAAAGAAGCCAGGTGTCTCTTTAAAGGGAAGAGAAGCATTGGTGAAATGGATTTCAGGTCACTTCCATTCCAGATGGGCGAGATCTTGTGGAACTGGGATCATGTTTGAACTCATTCATACTTGTACAGCACAAATCCAAGTAGAGTGTGTTTGGTCTGTACAGGTTGAAGCCCCCTGCTCTCCCGCCCAAGTCTCCCTACCGACCAGGCCAACATGCTGTTGTGGCTGCATATACTGGGCTGATCCAGGCTGGTTATCACCAAACAGCAAACCATAGGGAACAGCTGCTTTGCCATAGACCCAATACCTATGTAGACCTCTGATGAGAGCATCCATAACTCAGACCCACTGACCAACAGGGCCATGAGTGACAGCCAGAACCAGTGAAGGTCCAAGCAGGACACAGAGCAGGGCTTTGCTTACCATACATATTATCTCCAGTGATTATTTCTACCCCACTCCCTATTCAAGGCCTGTTGGAGCAGATTGCAAAAGCAAAAGCACAGTAACTCAATTTACACATGATTATAATCATTTCCAGTGCACACATTTCATCACCAGGTGGATCCTGAGCTAACCCATGTAAATCCAGGTTAACCCATATTGGTAATCATACTCGAAAGCACTTTTCACCCTACATTCTACTAGCCAATCAAAGACAAAGAGTTGTGGCCTCTACCATTGCCTTGGCTTCTGGACACCCTCACAGGCTATCCCAAGGTTCCTGCTCAACTCCAGGGAGGCTGACATCCTCACATCCACTGGGCATATGATATTGCATGAGACCAAAGTCTCCACACTGCAGCCTCCTCCATGAATCCCAATGGCCTGCACTTGTACAGTTTGGGTGTTTGATAGATAAAGCACGTATGAGAAGAGAAAACAAAATAAATCAACTTTTTAAAAAAGCCAGCACTGTGCTGTCAATGTTTTTTTTTTCTTTTCAATTCTAGCTTAAAAAAGCAGAAGGTAAATAATGTCAGGTCAATGAATATCAGATATATTTTTTGACTGTACATTACAGTGAAGTGTAATCTTTTTACACCTGCAAGTCCATCTTATTTATTCTTGTAAATGTTCCCTGACAATGTTTGTAATATGGCTGTGTTAAAAAATCTATACAATAAAGCTGTGACCCTGAGATTCATGTTTTCCTAAGATATTCGTACTGGTGTCTTCCTGAGGTTGCATAGGGATGAGGTGGGGACAAGTTGGAGGAGGAGAAAAAAATTATTATCAGCTAGGTTTCTTTATATTTAAGTTAATCCTTACATCACAGGAAATATATATTATTCCCTCTTTGCAGATGAAAAAGTTGAGGCTCAGAAACATCAAGGGATTTTCCATAACTGCACATTGAGCTAGTAAAAGGGTTGAGTGTAAAGTGGTGTTTCTCAAGTGTGGTTCATAGAGCAGCGGCATGAGAATCACTGGGAAGTTTGTTAAACATACAGATTCCTAAGCCCGGAGAATCACAATTTCAGGGTCTGCCTTGCTAACAAGCTGCCTAAATGTATCAGCTAGCTGTGGCTGCATAATAAACCACCCAAAACTCAGTAACTTGAAAGAAAAATATTTGATAGCAGCCAGCTAAGACTCATCTGATCTAAGCTGAGCTCAGCTAATCTCAGCTAGGCTCATTCATGTGTTGGCTAAGGGCTCTATTCTAGGCAAGGCTTGAGCTGTTACAGCCTTGTGCCATTGGTCCTCCTGGGACCGAGGTAGCCTATGCATATGCTCCTCATGATAATAGCAGGAGCATGAGAGAGAGAAAGTCCAATCACATATATATTTTGCCAGGCCTTTGCTTGAATCATATCTGCAACATCCCCTTGGACAAAGCTAGTTACATGGAATACTCAGAATCAAGGGGCAGGGATTCTACTTCTTGACATAGACCCCTCTTCTCAATTTTCCAGTAAATGCTGAGGTTGGCCAGGCATGGTGGCTCACACCTGTTATCTCAGCACTTTGGAAGACCAAAGTGGGAGATCACTTAGGCCCAGGAGTTCAAGACCAGCCTGGGCAACATAATGAGACCTTATCTTCACAAAAAGTTCAAACAGATTAGCCAGGCGTGGTGGCACACACCTGTAGTCCCAGTTACTCAGGAGGCTGAGGTGAGTGGATTGCCTGAACCTGGGAAGTTGAGGCTGCAGCAAGCTGATATTGCACCACTGCAGTACACCCTGGGCAACAGAGTGATATCCTGTCTCAAAAACAACAACAACAACAACAACAACAACAACAAGGCTGAGCTTAGGTATGAAACCAATGGTGCCTGATGCACCCATTAACTCTCTAATCTCAGAGTGCAATCCATGGGTCACTTACATCATTACACCAGGGAAACTTCTCAACATGTAGAGTCTGATTCAATAGGTCCATGATAGGAGCTAGGAATCTACATGTTCAACAAGTGCCCCAGGTGATTGTAATACACACTAAAATTAGGCAAGCACTGTTTTTAATGCTGTTGTTATTAGAGGGGAACAGATATGAGCCCTAAAGGAACTGGGACAAACCAGTGCTCAAACTGGGACATGAGGCTGCCAACTTCTCAGTTGGATGCATATGTCTTCTATTTTCTTCTGGATGAGCAGAAGAAATAACTAGAACCTGACTCCTTAGAGTTTAGTGGTTCCCAAGTTCTTTGTATGTGTCCAGATATAAGCCTGAGTTGGAAACACAAGCCACAGGGGTGGAGCGCAGGGTTCACCTTGTTCTCTTGCAGCCTTGGGAACCCTGGCAGGGTTCTTCTGCCTGAGGAACCTAGATACATGGCTCACTAGGCCTCCCAGGCCACAGAGTCTAGAGAACATGTGCTTCCCAGCTTGGGTATGACGTGGGGAACCTGCTGTCCAGCCGGCTAGTTATCTTGTCACTTTGTCCTTGCTCATGTTAATCTCACGTAGTCTGCCTGCTACATTTATTCTTTGGCCACAAATGTAATACAACACTGGAGAAAGAAAATTAGAAAGAAGGAAAAAAATCTTAAATAACTCCCACTTAAAAAGAAAAATACTTTAGGACATATCATCTTTCCCCAAAATGGAAATTGCTTTTAAAGTGTTATGATAAAAGTAGCACACACTCACTTGAAAGGACTCAATATGAAATTATTTAAGGAAAAAGGTGAAAGTTCCCACTTCTCAAAGGTACTTGTTAATATTTTTATGCCATTCCAGACCTTTCTATGCATAAGTAAACTTATTTTACGTAAGTGGCATCAACCAGTATATACTCTGAGACCTGCTTCTTCTCACTTAACAGCATATAGTTGTCATATTTCCATGGAAATATGCTTAAAGAGATATCTCTTATCTTCCTTGACACCTCCATAGTACCCCTGAACTTGAAGCTAAGCTATTTTGGGTGCTTCAAGTCTTGTGTTCTCACAGTGATGCTAAGGATCAATGTTAGCAGAGAGAGACATCTCACCCTATGTGCTGCCATCCTGGAGAGAGACTGATGATACTGGCACAGCTCTCTTTATGTGTCTGTTGGCTGTCCAGATGGATCCTAGCCTGCCCTTCCTGTGTGTGGCTAGACCTGGAGTGTGAGCCCACGTCAGACCTAGGAGCACCTTGATTGGTAGCTCTGGTTTGACTTAAGATCTTCCTTTAATTCCAAAGGCTCAAGCCTTCCATCAGAACTCCAGGGAACCTAGAAGCCCTCAGATTCCTGGAGACATGGGACGAGGTCAACAACATACCATGCAGAAGGCAACAAGAGGGATTTGATTCCCTCTGACAGGGTTTGGGGGTGGCAAGGAGGAAAGAACAGGAATAGAAGCAGAAGCAGCTGGTGAGATAAGAGAAAGAAACCACTCTAGTTAATTTCAGAAAATTTTTGACCACTTAATCTTTAGGATATGCAACGAGACTCAACAAAGGCTTGGCCTGAGTGGCTTTCTCTTGAAATTTAATGGAAGGACTGAGCCTGGACTAATCATTGGCATGCAGTAGAGACATGGCACCCACAGGGAGATGATACTCACAAACTGAACAACTGGAGACAGAGAAGAGCATGGGATTATAACCCCCTGGAAATTAACATAAACTGAGGAAAGCATCAGTTCTCCCAGTCTATTGAATAGGCATTGGAACAAAATTTAACTAGTTATCCAAGGACATTTGGAGTACATGAATAGATAGAGAAATATACAGAGAATTACAGATGCATAGAGAAAATAAATTGAATATATAAATGTATGAAAAACTACATCAGTGTATTAACAGTGGTTATCTTTCATCAAAGGGAACACAAGTAATTTTTGTTCTTTATAATTTTCTACATTTTATAAATGTTATGTTACTTTAATACCTAGAAAGACCAATTATATAAAAAGAAGAGGTGAGCAGAACACAGGAAAATCCAGGCAGAACAGATAAGATGATGCCAGGAACAGGGTCATACTCCAAGACCTGCCATATACCTGGATCAAGAGGTTTGAAAACATGGCACTGCCCATCTCCCACAAAAGGGGAACACAGTCAATTAGTCAATGTCCAAAAGGGAAAAATAATCTCTTGCTCAGAATAACTAAAAAACATTCCTGCTATAGAGCCTAGAAGAAATTTTTTTCATGTGTCCCCTTAATAAATAATGGCTTCAACAACATCCTTCGCTGACACAATGGATTCCCCTCCCTGAAGACTCATGGCCTCATGCCATAGAACAATTCAGTGAAAGCTCTTCACTGAAGGACCAAAATGAAGGGGCCCAGCTACATGGTTCTCTGCAAGTCAGACCTAAGCCAGATGTAGGTTTTCAGAATCTTAAGTATTATATAAACAAGTTTTCTCTCCTCTCTGAGTGTCCATGAGCTAGAGGCTTTTAGCCCAGAACCAGTGAAATGACTATTCTGAGTTATTGGTTGAATTTGGAGCCCGAGTTTAAGAGCCAGCTGAGCCAGAAAGAGAATTAGTATCTCCTTTTGGATGATGAGGGGCCTAACAGATACATGTGCTGAGACAGAAGATGAATCTGTTTCTCTATGAAGGTGAGGCATGGCAGGGCCAAGAAGTAAACCCCCGTTCCAGGTTATAATGAGGACTGACTCCATCCCATCCCACTTTCCTTTAAAATACCTACAAATATGTAGTCAAAGCTGGAAACATGTGACCACACCTGGCAGCCAAGCTATTGTGTGAATCCGGAAGGAATTTCCTCTGATTACAAGACACAAGAAGCTGAAATGAGAATCGTAATCAGTGGTTGATGCTGAATCATGTTTTGCTGCCTAAAAGATGCAAAGAAGCCTCAGAGAAGATAAAGTGGCTCATCCCTCCCAGGTGCCTGCTCCAGATGGTCTGTACTCACTCAGAAAATTGGTCAATCGTCCATTTCTATCTCCTGGGAGATGAAATGACATTAAGAAAAACTTCTATGGCCAGGAGAACAGCAGAAAGAATCTTGAAGAAATGTATGCTGAGGATTTTGGCTTTCGTGCCACTCCCGATCCATTTGAAGCACCCCAGAGACAGGAAGGGAGTGGTAAGAGCACCTTGTTGGTTGAATGCATACAAAACTGGGTAAAACAGATGCCTCTTGTGTACCACTTCAAATATTCTTAGCCTAATCGCTTATGTCATCCATGGCCATGGGGACAATTTCCAAGCATGCTTCTTCAGATTTCATATAGGGGAAGTCCATGGTGCCTTTCCTCAGACAGGCTCTGCAGCTCTTGTTTCCTGTGCCACAATTTCTGGTACTATTCTCTGAGATGCCCACAGGAACCCACTTAGCACTTGTGAGTGTGCTACCCAGAAATGCGGGGAAGTTAACAATGAAATCTTTGACTGATAGGAGCCTGGAGGCTGTGAATAAATGCTTCCTCCTTTCTTTCCTCTGAAGGCAGTTCTTAAGTGTATTTCACCTGACTTTTCAAATGGTCCCAGAACAAGCAAACAGACCCTGTAAGAGTAGCCAACTCTATAACACACCTTGTAATACCTCTTTCCCGCTCCTTCCCTGACTTACAACTCCTATTCTCATTGCTTCCTGGAATCATATTTCCAAATAAAATTTCATTTAAGGTTTTGCTTTCAGGGGAACACTAGCTGGGAAACTGGGCTTCAGCTATGCACAATATCCTATCATCCGGCTGTTCATCTGAGATGGGATTCTGCCAACACCCATAGAGGGCCACCAGATGTCCAACCAGGCTTTTGATCTAGGGATAAAAAATGGACTTGATGTAAAGTGACTCATGGGAGATAGTTCTACTCATGTCCTAAGCTCATCCTATGTGTCAAGATGTTAATTTCCTGCTCAGGTTTGGGAACAGGAGTCCTGCCATCTCATACTTTTGTTGAAAATACTTGGTGAGCCTGCCCAATAGACAGTAAGAAGGATGATAAGGGGTCCTGTTTTACTAAAATCCCACTGAGAGCCCTAGCATAGGGTGCAAGAGCAAGAGGGTGGTTGACCAGTGGGGTGGAGGAGTATGTGGATCTGGGATCCACGCACACAGAGTAAGCAGCTTGCAGCAATGCTTACGCCAGCCTATCCTTGGCAGAACATGGCTCCTGACAAACCATGTAGGCAGCTAGCTCCTAATGGAGAAAATTGTGCCAGGAAAAGAGATGGGGGCGTGCATTCCAGCCAACACTAAATGCCAATACAAACCTCTCCCAGGGTTGATGAAGCTCCTTGTACTAGCTCGCTGTACCAGCTCTGCCTAAGCTCTCTGCCCTCACAGGCTGTCAAATTTCTGGCCTGCCAGAGAAAAATAACAGCACATCTCAACTATCCCTTCCCTTTTCTGGCCCCTCCACGATGCTCTCTGGCAGCCCGACCCCAACTCTGAGCAAGCTCACACCTTTGCTTGTAAGGGTGAACAAACAGGAAAACATCACCAGACACATGAAAAGATGCAGGAGTTCAAAAGCAGAGGTTCACTTTGAGGAATGAGAGAACGTGCCTGCCTATGAAATCAGGCCTCTGCCAAAAAAAAGGAAGACATTTCACAATGAATCTCCACAGATGCAGAAAAACACTAGATTTTCTAAACACAAGAAATTTTTTGTTGTTGTTTCCAACAAAACAAATTGCTGAGAAGTCTAATTGAGAGAAAACACAACCAAAATTAGCAGACAGAAAGGGGATATAATAGTGAATATAGAAATTATACATAATTATAAAAGGATATCATAAACAATCATGGCTAATAAATTTTAAAATCTTGATAATGTATGTTATCAAAATTGGCTCAAGAAATAGAAAACCCAAGTTGACCTGTTATCAGAGAAAAAAGTTTTGTTAAGTTGTTGATTCATCTCTGAAAGACACAAGAGCAGGTAGTTTCATGAGTGAGCTGGATCAAACTTTCAAATAAAAAAATAGTTATTATGCAGTCTGTACTATTCCAAAACAATGCAAATAAAATAAAGCTTCTTAATTCGTATTATGAATATTATAAAGAAATAGCACAGATACCAAACTTGACAGTGTACACACAATAAAAAAACCCTACAACCTCTAAACCAGCCACATAAATGTGAAGATTTTTACTAAATTTTAATGATTACATTAAAATCATTAATGACCCCCATAGTCTTTTAAAAAGTAATATACCGGCCAGGCGCGGTGGCTCATGCCTGTAATCCCAGCACTTTGGGAGGCTGAGGCGGGCAGATCACCTGAGGTCAGGTGTTCAAGACCAGCCTGGTCAACATGGTGAAACCCTGTCTCTATTAAAAATACAAAAAAAAATTAGCCGGCGTGGTGGCATGTGCCCGTAATCCCAGCTACTCTGGAGGCTGAGGCAGGAGAATCACTTGAACCCGGGAGGCAGAGGTTACAGTGAGCTGAGATCACACCATTGCACTCCAGCCTGGGCAACAAGAGTGAAACTCTGTCTCAAAAAATAAAAAAAAATAAATAGTAATATACCATGTCCAAGTAGCCTATATGCCAAGAATTCAAAAATACTTCAATATGAGGAAGTCTAGCGGTAAAAAGAAAGACATGTAATCATCTTAATACTTAAAAAACATTTTACAAAATTTAATATCAATTCCTGATGAAATATGATGGCCTCAATAAACTATTAATTGTAGGATACTTTGTTAGCATAAGAAGTTAAAATAATCAGTGGTAGATATTACTAGAGTTCACCAGTATCCACTTCTCCACTCCTTCTTGGCATAAAGGAAGATTACACCTCTCACCCTCCTTGTAATTAGCTGGAGTCATGTGACAAGTCTTGACCAATAAGCATAAGCAGAACTGATAATGTATCAGTTTTATAGCAAAGTATTTAATGACTGCTGAGAGACTCTCTAGCATTTTCTTTCCTTGATTCATCTATCAAGGAGGTCCTGCATTGTAGATGGTGCAGCCATAGGATGGGGGAGATTCCCTCAGCCTGGATCACTGAATCACCACATGGAGTATAGTTACTCTTGGGAGTTACTGGACTCCCAGAACATTGTGTGTATGAGAAATAAACCTTTGTGGTTCTTAGCCACTAAGCTTTGGGAGTTATTACTACAAAATGCATGATATCAAGAGCAAGCATATTAAATAACAGAGAAAATCTAAGTGTATTTCTATTAAAGTCATGGATGTCTACATCCTTGCTATAATTTAGAATTTTTGGATGATGCCAATGTAGCTAGCACTACTAATCAATAACTAAGAGATCATTGTTACAGTTACCGTTGCTGTGTAACCAATTATCCCAAAACAAGTATATTTTATTTTTTCATAATTTTGTGGGTCAGGAATTCTGAAAGGGTTCAGTCTGGCAGTTCTTAAGAAGGGTCTTTCATGTGGTTAGAGATGTCAGGACTACAGACGTCTTTAAGCCTTGACTGGGCTGGATGTCCAGGACAACTCATATATATGGCTGCTGTTGATGCTGGCTGTTGGCTGGGAGACTCAGTGGAGCTGTCAATTAAAGTGCCTTCATGTGGCCTCTTCAGCATAGAGAGCCCAGAGTAGTCAGACTAATTACATAGCCCATATCTTCACCCACAGTGAGTGTCCCAAGAGATCCTGGTGAAACCTAAGTAACCTTTTCCCACCTGACCTTTGAAGTGACATCTCATCACTTGTTAGATTCTATAGGCTACAAAGAATTCACTGAGGTCAGCAGTGATTCAAGAGAAGAGGACATAGACTTGTACTTTTTATAAAAGCAGTATTAAAGATTTGCATAAATGTTTTAAGACCACCACAGTTACTTTTATAAATGAAGGCCCAAAGTTAATACAATCTTTGGTATATGTCTAGTAATGCCAAAAACTATTAAGACTGATAAGAAAATTCAATAAAGGCACAGGTTATAAAATAAGTATGCAAAATTAATAAATAGCTTCTCTATTCATACTTGTAGAATAAACTAATGAATTCATTTATTAGTATAGTATCAATTATATATTAGAAAACATAATGGAAAAGAAAAATTACACTCACAATAGCAGCACAAAATATAGGAAGCCTAGGAATGAACTTAAGAAATGTGCAGGACCCACATAAAGAAAGCTATAGAACTCTATCTTGACACCTAAAAGATGACAGGAATCAACTAAGAGATTCAGTAGACAGTCACAATCATTATAGTGAACATGCCAATTCTACCATAATCTAAAAGAATAAGTTTAATGCTGCTTCAATCAAAATCAATATGAGTCTTTTAGTAAGTAACTGGAAAAAATAATTTTAAAGTTAATATGAAAAACATAAACGTACAAGAATAACCAAACAATTTTCAAGAGTCCTACAATAATTAACACCACATAGTACCCATGAAGGAATGCGTTCTGATCAATTCTTTGAGATTCCTTGTCACACCAGATATTGGGAAGACAAGTCTCCTATTTGTCAATATACAGTTTGGATGAAGCTGGTTTGATATTATCTAGTATCCCCTGATCAAAGCAAAAGAAAATGACAGGGAAAACTCCTCTCTTACAAATCACCAAAGCAAAGTTTTTTCAATTCAGTGCATTTTATTACATCCAGTATATACATTGTCAATGTTTAAGATCTGAAGTGTTCATATTATTCATTTGCTTAATTTTTTAGTTACACAAATGATACAAAAATACATTCTTCTCGTAAAATAATCAGAATTTTACCAATAAAGTTGGGCTCCCTTTGGCCACCATCCCCTATGCCAGCCACTTCCCCAAGAGAAATTGAGAAATCTTTGGTCTGTTTTACTACTCCTGGTCTTCTCACCTCTCCAGGCAACCATGAGGGCAGACAGGCTCCAGGGCACTCCTCTAAGTATTAAAAACAAGGTCAACAAATAGCTTTACCTGATTAAGAATACGCAACTAGAGGCCAGAAGTAAGCAGAGAAGAACCAATTTTAATATAATTTCCTATGTTGGTCCCTGGACTGGAATGATGAGTAAAGCTTCCCTCTGATTCCTGCTACATTCCACCAGTCAGTTCCAGCAAGGTCTGTGCAAAATAAGAAGCTGGGTGAGAAATTTTCCTCGGAGGTGAATCCATCTGTCTCTGAGAGTGGCCTTGGAGAGCAATCAGCCATCACTAATGGCTCCAAGCAGGGCCTCAAGGGACACCCAGACAGCTTGGCATCCAGTTCCCCAGAGATAAGTAATGCTGCTCTGGGGTTGTGGAACAAGTGCAAGCTAAAAGATCCTCAGAGAGGTACCATATGTCCAAACAGACTGTGGATGCCTTCGGAGGGGAAACGTGCTAAGACAGCTCATGTCCTGCTTGACAGAACCAGAAAGACAAAATGCCCTCGTCACAAAACCAAAGACAATCACATGGTATACACTCTAACAAAAAGGAAGATGTTGGTCAATTTTTCTTTACCTATACCACCAGAAAAATAACAGATCTGAAACTAGGAATATGACTAAACTCCAGGTCTCTTGAAACAAAAAAATTAACTACTTTTTAATCCAATACATCATGGCTTACACCTTTATAACCCCAAACAGACAAGAACAAAATAAATGTGCTGTCTCTGAGGAGCATTCTCCAGGATGCTGGCTGAACCTGAAGAAGTGAGCCGTCTTACCTGTAAAAGTCATAGCTCCCTGAGACACAGGCAGCATAGCTCAGCTCAGCTGGTCTGCAGCTATGCATTTCTTTCCAGTTTTTGAAGCAGGACAAGGAGATTTTAGGTTTTCAGGACTGGAGTAAGGTGGACTGGAGTGAGGTGTACTGGAGAATCAACCAAAGAGAGAAAATTCCCAGAAACAGTGGTATAGGCTAAAGGCTAGGGAAGGGCCCATGAGTGCAGGCCTGCCTTCAGGAAAAAAAAGGGGACAGAGGCCTCCATCTGGGGCCCAGCAAGAAATCAGGCCATTTGTGGAATAAAGGCTTGAGACATTTTATGTGGAAAAAAAAAAATCCCCAGAGGCCACAGGAGGGGGATTAAATGTGCATGATGTTGGGAATACTGTCATTATGGCTTCAACTCTGAAAGTGGATAAAACCTCTCTGCAGAGACATCCCTCTACACATCCTGCCAAAGTGCCCCAGAATGGCATCTTTCAACCTTTAGAGAGACAGATCTAGAGCAGAGAATGGCAGCCCTGATTCTTCCTGATGCCCCAATGGCTTTTCCAAGAGAACTCTAGGCCTCTACTCTACAGGGGAAGAAGGCTCCCTTCTTTTCCTATTTTAGAATTCTCAGCCAGCTCACATTGCTTTACATGTCTGATAAATGTGGTTGACCTCCCAGCTGACTCTATTCCAAAGTCACAGTACACCCCTCTTTGCAGGCCTTCTGCTTAATGCGGCCCATAAAGGAAAGGGAGTTACGAGCCTATTCCACAAGCAATCGTCTTAAGGCCTGCCCAAGTGGAATGTGAATAATTCAGGAAGAACAATCCTGGGGGCTGGATAGTGTACCCTACCTGCAGATACCTGTAGGGGATATGAACATCATCTGACCCTTCACCTGCCCTGGGCCAGGACACCTCCCTGATGGGACCTCTGTTAGCCAGCCCCCTGGGTTGAGGCTTTCTGCTGGCATGGTTTGTTCATCACAAAAGGTAAAATTAACATGCATCAGAAACTGATGTCACTCTCAGGATTTTTTAAAATGCAGTTTTTTGCATTGGGCCTGGAGAAAATGTCTGTGGCAACACCTTTCCAACCACCCGAGCGTGCAATTCCAGGTGGGGAAGCATAGCCCTGGGAGGCTGAACCATGAACGCCAGAAGCATCCCAGGGTGAGATTTTTGAAAGAACTAGAAGGTTCATCCAAGGAAACTCAAGAGTGGCTGCAGAGACAGCTGGGTGGCAGGAACAGTGGCCTGGAGATGTCCCAGATGTTGATAGGGTTTCCCACTCCTGCTGTCCCAGCCAAACAACTTTTTATGAGGTTGTTACAAAGACAAAGCAAAATTAATGAAAAACATAAAAGAATAAGAAGTGATAAAAATTTTAAATTGAGACTCAAGTAAAAAGTAATAAACAGTAATAAAATGCAAGACTCCAGTAACAGGATTAAACTATCAACACATTAAAAAATGAGGCTTCTTAAAATCATATTTATCTTATTTAACAAATACTTATATACACTGGCAGAGCTAGTGGTGTTCACCAACTAGTCCATGAGCTTCTCTGCACTGCCCAGGCTCATTCTAATAATATTGGGCCCATGTGACTAATTCTGGCCAACAGACTCTGAGAGGAGATGACACACAACACTCTCAGGCTTTCAAGAAACTCTGAAAATCACGGTAAGATGCTTCACAAGATGAAGGACATATGGATAACCGAGTTCCACATGAGGCCCCTAGAAGGTTGCCTGACCCCCATCAGACACAGCCCGGATGACGAATAAACCTTCATAGATGAAGCCACTGAGATGTGAGGGTTTACTTGTCACTACCGCATATCTTGACTAATACAAATGCTTATAATTCACTAATTTAATCCTTCTTACAACACTGTGATATAGGCTCCATTATTATCCCCATTTGAAATCTGGGGAAACTGAAGCATGAAGAAGCTAAGGAACTTTATTCAGATCCATAGTTGTTAAGTGGCAAACCTGGAATCCAAATCCAGGCAGTCTGTGTTCTTAACCATTATCACATGCTGGTTCTCACAAATAAAGCACCTTAAAGTAAAATGCAAGGAACTTCAAAGGCATGTACCTTCTTCTACAGAAGATTTGGGGATGTTAAAACAGGGCAGGGTTAGAGAGTGTATTCGTCTCTTTTCATGCTGCTGATAAAGACATACCTGAGACTGGGCAACTTACAAAAGAAAGTTCCACATGGAACTTGCAGGTCCACGTGGCTGAGGAAACCTCACAATCATGGCTGAAGGCAAGGAGGAACAAGTCACATCTTACATGGATGGCAGCAGGCAGAGAGAGAAAACTTGTGCAGGGGAACTCCTCTTTTTAAAACCATCAGATCTTGTAAGACTTATTCACTGTCACAAGAACAGCACAGGAAAGACTTGCCCCCATGATTGACTTACCTCCCACCAGGTCCCTCCCACCAGGTCCCTCCCACAACACCTGGGAATTCAAGATGAGATTTGGGTGGGGACACAGCCAAACCATATCAGAGAGTGAGGAGTCAGGTAGCTGTGGAGAGGCAAGGCAAGTATTAATCCTTTCCCCCTCATCCCAATAGGTCAAAGCCACTAATCCCGTGTGATAAAATAAAGGGGGCTTGGATCTGTGAAGGTAAGTGTAAGCTCTTGCCTTTCAGATTTGGCCTCCTCTTTTTGATATCCAGCCCAATGTTGTATAAAGACCCTCACACCCAGGAATGAGAAAACCTGAATTCTAGCTCTGGGTCTACTAGTAACAAGTTGTATTACTTGGACAATTGTCTAAGGTCTCTTTGGGCCCTTTAGATGAATGTACTCCATCTAAAATTTGGTGATAATAACTTCCATCTCATCAGGTTGTAGAAAGTGCCAAGCCAAACAAGACTGTGAAGATGCTTTGGAAAGCTGCAAAGTGCTTTGCAAGTGTAAATTATTATTTTTATTTGACTATTAGAATTAAGGAGACAAGAAGGGCCCTGGGAGATTCCAGCTCCCCCCTGCTCCATTTTATGTATGGGAAAACCAAAGTCTCAGTGACTTTCCCAAAAATAAAAAGGATTACTTGAGTTATGGATATTACCTTATACAATAATGATAAAAACAAAACATGAGTAAGAACCAGGGACTAGGACCCCAGCCTCGAGCTTCTCTGGAATCACTTTTCTCATAGTTATAATTTGAAAATGCTTAATTACTTCCTTTGTGTACCCCAGACTGCACCTGCCCAGCCAAGGCAACAGAGAGATGAGGCAGTAAAGTGGTCAAGAGACTTTGAACCAGAGACACCTAAGCTCAGATCTGACCCTGTGGCCATCACTGGGTGTCCTTTTTCTCATCTTCTCCTTATTGCTTCTGAAACTATTACATCCAATCATAAAAAACACTGCCTTTTTTATAGGTCAAAAATGGCAGATATGACAATTTCATATGATTCAACATAATCAAATATAGTACTGCATGGCAGGTATCTCCATTTCTCTTCATTGTTGAGCCACCTTCATGCATCTCATCCACCTTTTCCCTTAGGGAGAACATTTCCTATGAGGTCCCTCAGTCTGCATGCAAAGAGGCCTCTGCTGGCAGCCCTCCAGACATGCTTAGACATACCAATATGGTCAGGCCACAGGCCCTCTGGCTGAGCACTTTCTATCTTCCCTTTATGTTATTTCATCCACACACAGCCCTGTGAGGAAGGCAGAGCAGGGGCAGTCTGTGTAGTCTAAAGGGCAAGACAGGAGACCCGGACTCTGCCACTGTCTTGCTGTGTGGCCTGGGGCAACATCATCTCCCTCTCTGACCCTCAGAGTCCTCACCCAGAAATAAGGCTATTGGATGAGATCAGCAGCTCCCACTTCTCACTCTGCAGCAAAAGCATTGGAAAGCTTTTGGCAAATTCAGATACCTAGGCCCCCTCTAGAGATGCATTTTTATTAGGTCTGGGGATCTTTTAACCCCTCCCCAGGTGATTCTAGTGTGTAGCCTCCTTGAAAACCACTTGGCTGGATGATCCAAAGGCCCCCTGATTCTAAAATGTACTGAAGAGGATGTCAATCCTTGTGAGCTTTTGGGGCTGAGAAAAACAAAGAGGCAGGAGCTCCTAGAAATGGGTCTGAGGCCTCATTAGGCCTTGTTTGGGAGCAGGTCTGCAGAGCCCCAGTTTCCAGCCTCCTGCCGTTAGAAGGATGCCTGGGCTCTACCAGGGCCCAGTTGGAAAGGCCATTTGTTTGGAGAAAGATTTCTTCTAGTTGCCTCTCAGAAGCCTCCTTCACTGATTCAGGGAACTAAAGCTTTTCATTTTAATTAGGAAATTCTTGTCGCTGCCTTTGGAAATGAGCCTCTGTTCTCATTTTCTTCACAGACTCTCCTCAGCTGAGATGGTGAAGGAGAGGCTGGAAAGGTGACAAGGGAGCTGTTATCTGGAATAATTTGTGAGCCGGTGGGGGGCTTGGAGAATATGAGAGTGGCTGAAATTACAAGGAACCAAATCATACACTTAAGGAAATGGCTTCATGGCTTTGGGACACGGTGACTCCAGTTAGTGCCTCTTTGCAGAACTGCATGCACTGGTGTGATGAGGAAGACGAGGTGTTATTAAGCCCACCCGGGCTCCAGGGACCCAGTGGATAGATGTGTCACATCTTGAACTAAGAGAACCTTTATACGAGGAAAAAGCACACTTTTAACAAAATACCTGTCAATGAAAAGAAATGGAAGATGGTATTTGTCTAATGCATAATGTATAAGTCTGTGAACTCTCAGAGCTGGGAATAGTGCTCTCATTGGTCATCTCATTAGTACCTGATGCACTGGAGAGAAACAGCATTCCTAGGGTGTCTTAGGCCACAGGAAGCCCCTGTCTCAGGTATCCAGCAGGAGGGAGAGGCTGTTCGTGTGACTCCATTTCCAACGTTATATCTTGTTTTGACATGCAATGTAAACAGCACACTTTCTGGAATCATCCTTAGCATCTCTTCTATGACTTTCCCTAATTGTTTGATTTTTCCAAAATGGAGAGAAACATTTACCTTAATGAGGGCTATAAAAAAGTAAGGACAGGCTGGGCATGATGGCTTATGCCTATAATCCCAGCACATGGGGAGGCCAAGGTGGGAGGATCACTTGGGCCCAGGAGTTTAAGATCCGCCTGGGCAACATAGCAAGACCCAATCTCTACAAAAATTTTCCAGGTGTGAGGTGCATATCTGTAGTCCTAGCTACTCAGCAGGCTAGGGTGGGAGGATCCCTTGAACCCAGGAGTTCAAGGCTGCAGTGAGCTATAATTGCACCACTATATTCCAGCCTGGGTGACAGAGCAAGACCCTGTTCCTAAAAAAAAAAAAGGTAAGAACAATTAGAAACATTCTTAAACAATTAGCCAGACTAGTGAAAGGACCACAAGGAAAGATTATTTGCAAATGTCTTAGAGTTCATCTAATCAAACCTCTCAGAGGGAAAAGAAGATGGGGAAGATATAGACCAGGGTCAATAGTATGGGTCACAAACCCAACAGGATGTGGTCTCCCTTTTCACAATCCCTTCCCTGCTGTACCCTTCAAACCCTGTGATCCAGCCACACTGAGCTATTTGTGCCCCCCCCCAATAACATGTATCATCCTGTCTCTAGACCTCACACTCACCAGGCTCCTCTACCAGAATACTTGCTGGTTCCAGGTCCTTCCCACTCCCCTCCTTCTTTCTTTAGGTAGACAGGCACCTAGCTAAATAGGACAGTGTTCCAAGACTCAGCCCACTCTTTCAGTAATTATTGAATACCCATATATGGTAAACAAAACCTTCATGGATGGGTCTGCCTTCATGGTGTGAGGGAGGCAGATATACAATAAAATGACTGCACAATTGCATGTATAATCATTCCAGAAATAAGTGCTTGGAAGGCAAGATCTACGGGGCTAGAAGAGTGTACGAGGAGAAGTTGGCCTGGTGGGACATGTCTAGGAAAGCTTCCCAGAGGAAGGGATGATTGCGCTGGGATCTCAGTAACCAAAGGAAGTCAAGAATGGATGGGGAGGGTCAATTTGGAAGTCCAAAGAGGCCTCCTCCAAGAAGTCTTCTGCTCTTTCCTGTGTTAGGCATTACTTCAGGTGACCATATTTCTTAGTTTGCCTAAGACAGCCCCAGATTATGCTTATTGTTCAGGTTTTAGCATTTGTCCCAAAGATGTACCAATTTGGACGATAAATTGTATGATCATTCTACGAGTGATGGTCTTATCACACTTCATCGTTTTATTCATACACCTGTCTGCCTGCCACACAAAAGCAAGTGTGTACACACATGCACACACATACCCCATGTGTACTCATATCCACACAGGGATGCACAGCATTCTTGCAGCATCAAATTCTGTTCTTATTCATCCTTTGCTGCCCTGCACATAACACGGTACTGGCATATGCATAAAGAAGATGCTTGGTGAATGGTTTTTGAATAAGTGAATAAAGGATGCAAGGATACAGCCTCCAAAGATGCTTAGACCTCCCAAGCCCTCCATCTCACCTCACTTATCTATTTTTCATGCCTCCACAATGCTCCAAAGCATATTTGGTGCATATTTTGAGTTTGTCCAAGGGCCAAAAGATCCAAATATATATATTTTTCCACAGCCTGACTTGGCCCTATAAGTTGACAAAAGTGTCATCTCATTAGAGGCTGTTTGAATAGAAATTATAGGCTTGTTCTCTGAGTGTGGATTTGAGAGCACTTCATAAGACAATTACTGCTAAATATCTGAAAAGAAACACCCTTATTGGCTTCTAAAAGCCCATCTCAGGTCAAACTAACCTAAATTCCTCTCAATACAATTAGAACTTCAATAAGAATGAGAAAAACAACAAGATTCCAAGAACACCAGGACCTCAGAGGAACGATAAATAGCATTATTGGAGGACTAAGAGGGGACAGCGGAGGGTGGAAAATTCTGGAATGCAGCATGACGCGTGTGGTGCACAAACCTACCCACACTTTGATCAGGAGCGATCGGCTAGCCTCCCTACAAGAGAAGAAAGGAGTCGACCCCCATCAGCTGGCCTCCCCAGAAATTACACTCCCACTCTTCTACCCTTTCTGGTTCCACTGAGGATCAAGAACAGGCACCTGTTCCAGACCAGTTGGAGCTTCCAGGCCTGCACAAATGCAGTTCCTCCTGTTCTGAACCTTGTTTTTTCCTTTCTGCACCTCTTCCTATTTCTATTCCTCCAGAATGCCTTTCTATTCCTCTCATTCCCCCCATGGTCCTCCTTTTCTCTAAGTCCTGGCACCGTCTCCCCAGGGAAGACAAGAGGAAATAAGAGTGTGTCAGTGTAGGCTGCACAGGACCCCTCCATCCCATAGTTTACAGAAATGGTACCCTGCCTCTACCTCCCCAACCCCATCCCTTGCCGCCAGAGCTCAAGCATTCAAATCTTTTTTGTTTGCTCTTAGAAAAAAACAAATACTGCTGGCCTGGCTGCTCTTGCAGCTCTGCCCCCTCTCTCCATTCTTGCCTCCTCCCCTAGACTCTGAGAATCTTGAAACCTAGACCTGAATCGAGACTCCGTAATATCCATGTTAGTCAGCAAAAGATTAAGTCATCAAAAGAATGCACGAGTTTGAAATAAGAATGGAAAGAGGTGATAAACCAGGTTCTTGATCCAAACTGAAGGAGAAAGTATCACAAAAACTGGGGGAAAACTTTCCAAAGATTTAAGAAATGCCTTTTCATTTGCTTCATAAAAAAAAAAAAAAGGTGACCAGAAGATGGTGATGCTGGAGGCTCACCTGTACTGCCACGTTAAGCACACCTGCTCACTGGAATACTCCCAAAAAGCAATGTACCTTATGTTGGGGAGAACTTCTTTAAAATGATTCCCTTTCTATAGTGTATATCTCTAAGTGGCCCCAGTAGGGGGTCACAGGAGGCAGGTCATGGAGAGACAGACTCACCTTTTATCCAGGTGACAGCTGTCAGCCAGTCTGTGCCCCTTGCTGCCCAGAGTCCACAAGAAGGATGTTATGGCCACTGCCTTAGAGGGCACCTATTCGGCATATCAAGTGAGTGAGCCCTGACACTGGTAGAGAGCTGAGTAGACCTTCTATGAATGGCCTGGAATCCCAAAGGGAGAGAAGGAATGTGGGTGGAACTGGGAAGCTGGAATGGAAGGTAGGGAAGAGGTGATGGAATAGGCCAAACTTCTTCTAACTCCCTTGCTGTCTTAGACCCTACAAGGGGCCCCCTCCTACCTCTACCCAAGCATACCTCTACCACAGACACCAACAGAGAAATGCAGGATTCCAGAGAGCACAAATCAAAGACAGTTAACCAGAGTAATCCCTGGGGGCCCCTCCAGCTCTGACATTCTGTGAGTTTAACATGGAAAAACCTTCAGCTAAAATCATTGGCACAGTTAGGCAGTGGCTTAGCAATTCCTTTTTATGAAATTACTGTCTCTCTAAAGTGCTAAATATCTACTTAGAAGCTTGGATTCATTCTTAAGATGAGCTGATGTTTGGACTCTCACCCAAAACAATATAACCAGTTCCTTAAAAACAGTCTACCTCCCTCCACCGTCACCGCAGTGAGTGGAGAACACTGTAATGAGAATGTGAGAAGATACTCTGGACTCCTCCTAAACCTTATCCCCACCTTGCTCAAGATAGTAGGGCCTTATTGCCTGGCAATGGACCATCAGGACTAAGATTAATGTTGGGCCATGAGAAACATCACCCAAGATGTCCCATACTCAAGGCCTCTCTGTGGCAATTCCAGCCAATATAATTATTCTCAGGAATGGACCTGGATAGTCTAGTGACCTTCACTATGTTTCTTGACCAGAGACTGATCCCTGACCTCAGACCCCAGAGTGACTACAGACTCAGCCCAGATTCCTGCCCCAAACTGACCCCCAAATCTGATGAAAGATAGACCCCTCTTCCTCTCCAGCGCCTTCATACATCACCGTATGAATCACAGTAAAGTAAGACAATGGTGTCTGATTTAGCTCTATTTCCCAAATACCAGAACAGGAGCTGGCTCCAAATAGGTGCTAAATAAATGCTAACTGAATATGCAAAGGAAAAAATTAAGTGAATGAATAAGTAAATGGGTTCAAGTTGCAAATAGCTAAGTCTGGTCTTCTACTAATAGGTGGATTTTTCAGAGACATGGGGCCCAGGAGGTGGGTTTGTTTGCAAGATGTCCATCTCTCATGTCCACTCCAGCAGCTCCAAGTTCTCCTCCATGCATCTTGTTAATATTCCTGTCACTGGGCTTAACTGTACAGTGGCCAGCACCTCCTGAGCTAAATAACAGGCAATTTAAAACTAATGAGGTGAGAAATGCCCTCGTTGTCTGAGTCCATTGAGGCCCACAGCTGAGCTTGTCACACCTCTAGCATATTCCAGGGAGGGTCCCCAGAGGTTCCCAAATATACAGCGGTATTATAGCAAGGTGGGGAAACAGAAGGCACCCTGGGCTGGGAAGAAGACCAGAGTACCACTCCAACTGTGTTGTCATTGCCCCATCAGTAAAAGGAGATGACCTGTACACTGCACTTCTAGTTTCATTTCATAATCATCCATGATATTTACAAAAATACAGATTCATAGATCCCACCCCAGAGCCACTGAATCCGAACCTCTGGATACGAGACCCAGAAACTGGATTTTAAGATGCACTCAATAAACAATTACAGCCAATATAATTATTCTCAAGTCCCAAGCTCTAATTCAGGGTTTAGCAAACTACAGTTGCAGAGCCACACCCAGCATGCCACTTATTTTTATAAATAATAATGTATTGGAACGCAGCCATATCTATTAATTTACAAATCGTCTATGGCAGAGTTGATGCATTGCAACAGAGACCCTATGACTGGAAAAGCCTAAAATACTTACTATCTGGCTTTTTACAGAAAAACTTAGCCAATTGCTGCTCTAATTTATGAGTTCTGCATGTAGCTAGGATGAAAGCCACAGCCACGGGCCTCATCTTTTTAGGAGAGAAGAGCACTTTATTCCTGACCACTGTGTAAGAGGAAAGCAAGGGAGCTCCAGCCTGCAGGAGCCCTGGACTCACCCTAATCAGAGATTGCCTTGGAAATATAAATGGCACTGCCAGATGGGGATGGTGGGCATCTGCAAGGTGAGCACCCGAGACCAAGGTGAGGTTGGGGCCCAACTGAGAACCAAGCTCCTGTTCTCAACCCTACTCCTGGTGAGGTGGATATCAAGGGCATACACAGAGATAAGTTCTGCTCCTTGCCTTTTAAATGTTCATGCCACTGCCCCTCTGCTGAAGGCTTACCTGATGATCTAAAAAAATGGTATGGAAGGGGAGACAGGGAAGTACGTGGGGTGTGGGGGGCCGCTCTTCAAAGCTCCAAATGCTTCAAAACACAAACATAAGCAGTTACATAATTGAACTTGTGACATCACTGGGACCCACAGGGTGTCTGAGAGGGAAAGAGACTACCCAGACCAGCTGTGGCTGCAGCTATCTGCCTTATCAGCCACACTCTGGGGCCTGGGAAAACAGGTCTCATGTGAGTCTGCCATCTGACCTGTGCTCAGAAGCAGGCAGGACCCAGCAGAGCGCCCTCAGAGCACAACGGTCCCCAGGCCTTGTGGGTCCCAGAGTGCCTTGCTGAATCGATGTGAGCCCTGGGGTGCTCCCATTGCCAGGCCTGGTCTGTCTGTGCCAAGTCTGGCTTCCACTTGTCCTTCCATGCCCAACAGGGTATGCCACCCCAGCTGTCCGGAAGCAAACTGCAGTCAGCACCGGGAGTCTAAGCAGATTTGCGTTACTTAGAAATGATTTGAAACCCACACAAACACATCAATCAGTATAATCTGTTCAGCTGGCAAATAGAGCCAGGCCTCGAGGAAATTCCAGATCAAACAGGTTCATCAGGAGCTAAACAATCTGGGAGTTTTGTCTGGAAATCGCTTGTGCCAGGAAGTTTGGAAAATGTGGACGCTGAAAAACAGAAGACACAAGGTCACTCAGACTTGAGAACAGCTGCCTGCGATGTTGCACTACTCCCAGGGATAACTGTGACTTCAGTCTGATGTATGAAGGCATAATTTTATTTGTACCTATGCACCAATGATTGATGTAGATGGTAATTTAGAATATTATCTCAGTTTTTAGGGGAACTTCTTCTCTTGCCTCTCTCCCCTTTGCTCCCCAAAATCAGAAGTAGTTTTACCACTGGTCCCCATGGGGGTCTGACAACCACTCTGACTGCTGGTCTCAGCCTGTCATTCATCCCTCAATTCACTCTCACTGGGGGACCTGCCTAGGTTTTGCAGTTGTCTGTTATCTCAATAATCCTCTGAAGGAAGCTAGGGCAACTGTTAGCTGAAGACTAGACCCCTCAAAACAAAGCAGGAGCGAACTCTCACAATTCTTTTCCCTCCTTGCCTCACTTCCCCATTTTTCTGTAGAGCTTCCTGGGATCACCACGCAAATAAGCTACTGCACACAATTCCTTGTCTCAGAGTCTACTCCTGCAGAAACCCAACTAAGACAGTGGGAATGCATCCTCCTCTCTACCCTTCTGTCTCATAGAGACCTCCAAAGTGAATCCGCTGACACACTGACACACTGCTGTTTTCAGGGCTTTGAGGAAGAATCCAGGCGATGACCACTTTTGGTCCTCTGGCCAAAGTGAGTGAAAAGCAAAGACCCAAACCGTGGGCCCAAGCCAGTCTGCTGGTCTCCATGGTGCTGCTGAAATAGGATCAGTGCATCTCTCAGCATCTTGTAAATAATCTCCAAGCCGTTCCTGGGTAATACATTTACAGCAGCTACATGAGCTATCTTTCTCCCATTTAGTTCTCACCAGGTGGCACTGATGCAGAGCTTTTCTCTGCCTAGTTGAGCCAATGTTTCTCAATAGGGAGTGTTATTTTCATAAATTTGTGTTTTTGGATCACCCACAGCTCCTGGCCCTGCTTTTGACATGTCAGTAATAGCCAGTGGGTCCCTCTCAGGGGCACAGTGACTGAATCATGGGCACAGCAGCCTCAGCTGTTCCCCTCTAGGCTACCGAGTCAGCCTCCAACTTCACTCCTCACCCTCCTCCGTGATTCAGGACCTTTTCTGTTCTGGTCAATATCCCTGTGGCCGCACCTAAAAGTTTCCTTGTGGAGTTAAAGCTTTGCTTCGACTCATACCTAAAAACAGACATATTCCTTCACAAGGAATATTCACCGGGCTGCTGTGTGTCAGGCATTCTACTTACTATTAGAGATACAGGAATGAGTTTCATGAGGCCAATACATGGTCCATTGTGGGAGACAGCCCAACACACAGCATGCAGGGGCTCAGCACTCACTGGAACAGAGCGGCTCAGAGCAAAGACTCAGAGCTAGATTTCCTGAGTTCAAAGCCAGGCTCTGCCCCTTACAAGCTTTGTGACCTTGGGCAAGTTACTTAATATTTCTGGCCCTCAGTTCTTAAATCTGAAAATGGGGGTATCTCTGTAAAGACCTTAAAACAGTGCCTGGGCAAGAGCATGCATTTGTAAATGCTACCAACCCTTTGAAAGAGACCAAATGCCTCGGACAAGCAGAAGGATCCCAGGAAGTAGTTCTGCTTACAGGCAGGAAACTGCATCCTACGGAGACCATGAAAGGGGAGATTTCCCTCCCACTCACAGGGCAATTGCTAAGCCCAGCAATGAAAAGGAACATCACTGAGATCCCCAAATTGGTAGTGAGAAGAAGCCAAATATCCAAGCTGTGCATGCAAGCATCCCTGGAGTTCTCTGAAATATTTGTGGAAGAGCCCTGGGAAAAATCAGAATGTCTGCTAGGTATGCTGACAGTATGCTCAGAGCCATTCCATGTGGCTGTAACGAATGAGGCTGTCTGCAGGATGGTGGGGGGATAGGAGGGAGCACCATATGGGGAGCATCAGCCTGAGCTTTGCTCTTGCCTTCCCTCAACTTGCAGAGGGATGTTGATCTCAGCCCCTCTTGGAGCCATCTCGGTTCTTTCCTTTCTGTATGGTGAGATCAGCCACTTTATCTCTAAGTTTCCCTCGAGCTCTGAAAATCCAAGTGGAGAGTCTCAGAACTCAATGAGATGGGGGCACTTCTGAAAATTGTGGATTTCTGTACCCCAGCCCTCCAACAAGCTCACTGCATGGTGGTGCCTAGCAATCTGCATTTTCAGTAAGCTCCCCAAGAGATTCAGAGCATACTTTGAGAGCTACTGCCCTGTGGAATGAGGGAATTTGGTTATTTTTGTTTCTGTGGTTGCAGTTAGGCCCTGGAGGGTGGTTTCTTTCAAAGTTGCATTTTATAGGAGTAGTTCCAGGTTCCCTTTAAGGAATCTATTCATGAAACTTGCCTTCAGCCTAGCACACTACTAAGGTGTTCACAGAAGGTTTTTATGATTTTAATTAGAAACAGGCAGGGGAGCCCATGTAATACTTTCCTTTTGACTTGGCAGTCCAGACCAATATTCCCCTAAGGGGAGGCCAAGAGACATGTGAAGGACCTTCTGGAAGAGTAAGAAACCATGATTTGCTGAGCACCTACTGCGTGCCAGCAACTTCAATGTGCATTGTCACATATACCCTGTCAGTGGACGTCATTATCTCACATTTGAGTCAAAGGAGTTAAAGGTCCAATTCAAAGCCACAGGGCTAGTGGCTATTCCAGTTATACTTCGCTAAGTAACAAACTCGCCTAAAACTTAGTGGCAGTGGTATGTGCCTCTAATCCCAGCACTTTGGGAGGCTGAGGAAGGTGGACCACCTGAGGTCAGGAGTTCGAGACCAGCTGACCAACATGGTGAAACCCCATCTCCACTAAATACAAAAAATTAGACGGGTGTGGTGGTGGGCGCCTGTAATCCCAGCTACTTGGGAGGCTGAGGCAGGAGAATTGCTTGAACCCAGGAGGCAGAGGTTGCGGTGAGCCAAGATTGTGCCACTGCACTCCAGCCTGGGCAATAAGAGCGAAAGTACATCTCAAAAAAAAAAAAAAAAAAAAACTTAGTGGCATTTTATTAGGCTCAAAATGTGAGTGTCCCTGAGTCAGCAATTAATACAGGTCAGAGGGAAGATGACCTGTCATACTCCTTCATGCCTGAGGTTTTAACTGGGAAGACTGGATGACCGGGAGGACTTAATGGCTAGGGGCCGAAATCATCTGGAGGCGTTCTTGCTCACATGTCTGTAGATTGATGCTGGCTGTCAGTAGGGAACACACTGGAGACAGTGGTCTGGAACACCTACATGCAGACTCTCCATGAGTCCTGAGCTCCCATGACGTGGGAGCCTTAGCATTCTTATATGGTGGCTCGGAGCACAAAATGTGAGTGTCACAAAAGAACCAACAGGAAGCTTTATCACCTCTTATGACCAAGCTTTGGAAGCCACATGGCATCACTTCTGTCCTACTCTGTTGGTCACCTAGTCACTAAGGACAACCCAGATTCCAACAGAAGAAACACAGAGCCCACCTCTCATTGGTAGGAGCACCAGAGAATATGCAGGCATGTTTTAAAACATATACAACAACAGAGCCAGCTTCTGAGCCTGCATCTGGGACGTTTCCCCATACTCATGAAGAACTGACTTTCCCATATGAAAAACATCATGCATGAGTTTTATTGTGAACTCTACTGGTCAGGGATTCATCCTTGGCCCTTTCTCAACTTCCTTCAGAGCGTGAGCAGCCCCTGAGCTGCTCTTTGCAGAGAGGAGCTGGCAATCAATTGAAACTCTGAAATTCAACCTATGAAACCCAGTGAGTGACCCAGAAAGCCCAATTCCTGTTGTTTTCCTCTCCAGTGCCAAGTCAGGAAAATCTCAAAATATTCATCCCCTCAACCCTTACCCTTCAAACCCACTCCATATTTTCCAGAGCAGAGCCTAGGCTACCAGATGTCTGCACTGGGAGACCAAGACTAGGAAGATGATATTGGGTATTGGGAAGAGTATCAAATACAGAGTCAGCAAATAAAATATGAAGTCCTGCCTCCTTCAATACAAAAAGGTAATAGCCATAGGTTTATGGGGTCACAAGGGCCCAGTGTCTCCCAGAAAATGTGACTGACAAGTCTCCCAGAAGAACCCATCAAGCATAGCTGCTTAGTCACAGCCCCAAGTTTCAGAATTTTGTGCTTGTCCAGAACTAAAGGGTACAGCCATCCTATGGAACTAGACTCACATTTACCAAGCTTACAAGAAGCTAATGAATATACCTGAATGCCAGTATTTAAATTCAACATGAGAAATGCAAAATCAACCATTATCTATCCACAGAGAACCTGCGTGGAAGGCCAATTCATCACGATATGATTGTCATGTGACCATGAGCTCAGTGCAAGTGGAACTTGCTATGGGACCAGAATGTGTGACAAGCTGAATGAAAAGGGTCTGGTGGCCTGTCTTCAAAGGAAGAGGGTCTTGTCACTTGCCAAGCTGTCTGACAGCCCAGGCAGCAATCCCCCAGGGGTAGTATAGGTCTTCAACCAATTTAGCCTATTTGCTAAACAAGGTTCCCTATTTGCTAGGATTGGGGCTGAGCCTAGCTATCTCCTACCTTACCCCCAATTAATGGCAGTGTGTTTGTAGACATGTCAGTGTCACCCAATAGGCTGTACCAAGGATCTTGTCCCACTTCTGGTCTGATTGACATTATGTGTTTTAGGCAACCTCACAAAGTTGTGGGGTTACCTTAACCCCCAACCAGTTACTTGCCCATACTAAGTTTTCATTTCCTCATTGGAGAAGCTTGTCAGGGCCGATGCAAGAATTAATCCACATGGCACAGTGCAGTACCTGGCTCACAGGTAGCAATCCTATGTAATACAGTGAAAGTAAAAGGCATCCCAAATCATCTCAGGGAGGGCTGGGTGCCAGCTGTCATGGCAGCCCCCAAAGACATGAGGAACCACATAGAGAGAAACTGAGTCCCTCAGGTGCACTTCTGTGGCTACAGGCAGAGCCAGGAATCCTGTGTGCCCTCCCTCCATGCCCCCCACAACACACACACACTCACATGACAGCCTTTTCAATGTGTACATGTAACCAGCAGTGTTCTTCCTCGGCCTAACAAAACAAATTGATCAAGAGTCAATACAGGTCCTAATTACAGACTCTGCACTGGAAGATTGATGGAGGGAGATGAAGAGGGAAGAACAGGTCCTTGATGGGCGCCTATAATGAGGTGTCACTGGTCCCCAGTGTAAGTCGTTTATAAACATGGTCTCATGTCTGTGGCTGTCAGCATTCCCGCCAGAGCTTAATGAGCTGCTCCTTCTTGCCCTGGGGTTAATGTCAGAAGCTGATCATGTTTTCTGCTGCAAGAGGTACTAGCTGCCTGATGGTTGGTGAATTTCCTCTGCAAATGTCCCCATTCACTCAGGAAATGCATTTTCCCAAAACTCCTGGCAGAGATACGCATTGATTTTTCCATCTGAGCCTCTCAACCCCCAGGAAGTGCCATTGTTGAATTCTCCACTTGCAGCCTCTTAGCTTGCGTGGGTTCAGGAGAAGAGTGTCGGCAACACCTGGAGTCTTGAGTCCTTGAATAAAGCGATTAAGAAAGGAGACTTGCAGGCTCGGGGTACAGAGGCTTTCAAGAGCTGTGATCATGGGCACTAAGACCCTAAGGGACCTTGGGTGCTCTCACCCCCAGGAACAGGACAGTCCAGCAACTATACAGACCAGACCAACGCAGAAGCGGAGGACATGACTCCAGGGCACTTGCCCACTTCCTCACCTCCATGAGGTCAAGGGAAACCTCCCCCGCCAACCCCTGCCCCTTTAGACATACCCTTGGGAGAGTAGCTGAGGGGTAAATACTGTAAGAAAAAAGTCTGAGAGACTTGGTGTCTTGCTAAAATAGACTGAGCATGTAACTAGAGGGATGATTTCAATGACTACCTTGAATTACATTTCTGGATTCAACTAAATTGTGATGGTCAGCTGATGATTTATAGAGAAATAAAGAAACTACATTTGCTTTGGGAAAAAAAGGGGAAAGGGAGACTTGGCCTCATTTGTTCAGGTATGAATCCTAGCTTTACTATTTTCAAGTTATGTGGCGTCTGTAAGTCTCAGTTTCCTCATCTGTAAGCTGGGAACAATAATAGTACTGTTAAAAGGAAAAAAAAAAAAAAAGGACTTTCCACTTGTAGAGGCACTGAATGCTGAGTTTTACCACACTGGCAATACCAACCAACTGAAGCAGGTAAACATCTACAGATTTGGAGTGACCTCAGGACACCAGATCTTCCCTAGACCTACCTGAAGCCTCTTGCTTGGCCAGTATAAAATAAGACATTTTAATGTATGGATCAATTGATTTATTTTGTCTAATCCAGGATGCAAACTTTGATTCTTAATTAGCATAATCACAATGAAACTTTCTTTCCTGCACGTAAAACTCCCTGACATTTTCCCTTCAGGGAGCCACTCAGTGTATTTCTTCCCCAAGTATCTTCCCTTGGTTGTTAAATTAGTAAATTCAGTGCACACTCTTGCAATCACTGTGATGGTCTTGGTCCTCCTTTAATAGTACCTCCTTTATTAACACTACTCTCTCTGGTAGGTAGAATAATCCCCTCCCAAAGATGTCTATGTCCTAATCGCTGGAACCTGTGAATAAGTTAGGTTACATGGCAAAAGAAAATTAAAGTTGCAGATAGAATTAAGGTTGCTAATCAGCTGACCTTGAGGTAAATAGATTAACCTGGATAATCCAGGTGGACCTAACATAGTCAGAAGCATCTTCAAACAGAGATGAGAGAGACAGAAGAGAACCAGAGAGATGGTAGCATAAGAAGGACTCAGGTGACACTGCTAGCTTTGAAGGCAGAAGGGGCAATAAGCCAAGAAATGCAGGCGGCCTTTAGAAGTGGGAAAAAGGCCAGGAAATGGATTCTTCCCTAGAGTTTCCACAAAGGAAGACAGCACTGCCAACACCTTAAAATTCTAGCCCAGTTAGTTTCATGTCAGATCTCTGACCTCCAGAAATGTAATGTAATCAGTCTGTGTTGCTTTAAGTCACCAAGTTTGTGATGGCTTATCACAGCAGCAATGGGAGACGAAAGCGAATACTTCTCTCATTGGGTTTCTTCTGAGGATTAAGTGAGTTCTTACAGATAAAGTACTTATGCCCAGCAAATCACAGATATTCACTTAACATTATTATACTTATAAATGCCATCAACTTCTTTATTAATAGAGTTTCCTGCCTCCTTCGTCTTTGTGACCACTCCCACGACTTAACTCTGGCCAACAGACCTGGAGGACAGAGAAGAACTGCCCTTTACTGGGCAATTGCTGTGACCAGGCCTTGTGCCAGGCTCTATGCCCAGTGCCTAGCATGAGTCCTCTCGATTGGTGTGTGTCTGGAATCATCTTCTTTGGAAAACCAGAACAAGCCTGGGCCTGAGTAGTTGTAAAGTCCTCATAGTCAAATCATCAGCTATTTGGGACATCTGAACAAGTACACACCATCAACTACCAGCACCCAACTCTTCTCCAAACACCAGCACGAGGCACTTCATGGTTGGTATTTTCTCAACAGTCATTGTCAAGGGAGCTGAGCTGCCCACAGAGTCCAACTGGAGGAGGTCTCTGCTTCATCTGGGCTGCTGAGCCCTTGGCTTACCCCTCCCTCTGGGAAACAACCACCCCATGTTGTCCTTATCTGTCTGGTTTCTCATTTGACTGTGACTTCCTTGAGGACCAGGACAATGCCTATTTACCCCTCTGTCCCAGTGCCGAGCTCTGGCACATTGGTCTCAGTGAGTCTTTGTTGCTTGAAGGAGGAGTGAGATTACAAATCATTTTTACTTGTTCCTTTACAAAGCAGGAGCTCTCAACAGCAATGCTGAGATGAACAGGCTGGGCCTTTTACATCTCTCACTTGTCTCACTCTAGTCCCAGCCCTGCCCATTGCAGTCAGATATTGTTTCTCCAGCAACTGTTGCTGGAGCTTAAAGCAAATCTCATTAAACTTTTTAATAATAAACAAATCAATGTCCAACATCACTGTAAGATGATAAAATTGTCTTGTATATTGGTAAAGATAAAGCTGGGTTATGCTGTGATAACAAATTAATCCTGAAATTTTAGTGGCTTAACAGAGCAAATGTTTATTTCTCACCCATGTTCCATGTCCACAATGGCTCTGCAAGAGGACTCTGCTCCACACAGTCACTCAAGAAGCCAGGATGATAGAGGCTCCACTACCTTGTAGCTGTACCATCTGGAATATGTGACCTCATCAGTCATCACAGAAAGGGAAAGTGAGAACTGGAGAACACACCCCTCATCTCTATACTTTGGCCCAGAAGCAATATGCTTTATTTTTGCATACAGCCCATTAGCTGGAAATGATTGCATGTCTCACATAATCGCAAGGGAATTGGGAAATAGACTCTTCCTATATATCCATCAGGAGAAAGAAGGGACCCAACATTGTTTACCTGAGGGATAGAATTCAAGTCCCTGCCTTAATGGAACTTACAGTCTAGGGCAGTGGTTCCCAAATTTTAGGATGTAGAAGCACTAGCTAAGGGCTTTGTTTAAAAATACAGATTCTTCACCTCTACCTCCACAGGCTGGTTGGAAAAGTCTTGGGAAAGCCTTGAAATTTATATGTTTTGTACATTCCCCAGGTGATGCAAGTGTTCTGTGGACCACATTCTGGAAAACAATTATCTAGTGCCTGGATTTGGCCAAACAGGCCATTTCCACCCAACAACTTGGCCACTGCCAGTGCCATGCATATTCTGACCCCTGTGTGCTCTCTGAGGGCACACATCAGTCTCTCTAAAAAGCAGTGACGCTTGATTTACTTCCTGAAAGCACATACCTGGATGGGCTGGTCTTACAAGGGAAGGCCAGGCTGCCAGCTACAGCCGTGTTGGGGTGCCCATCCCCATGGAGGTATCCAATACCACACTACACACATTCCTGCAAGTCAGGAAGACTGTGGTCCTGAGCAGAGCAAATTCTGAAACATGAGCTTTTGCAAGTTGGAAAAGAATTCAAAACTGAGTAGATCTGAAAACACTAACTGGCTATAAGGCTGGTGAGTGAATGCGTGAAACAGTGACCTAGAAGAGCAGTAGCCTTATTTTTGTGTAACATATGAAGAAACATTTGACTTCTCAGCAACTGATATGAGGGAGGTACTACCTGTGCCAAAGAGCGGCTCAGATGAGCACTTTGAGGGCTGAAGTAAGCAGGAGTCCAAACATTATGCAAAAGAATATGCACCAGCAATCTATGGACAGCAGAGCCTTGGTTAAAGAGGGAAAGCTGCTCCCAGACCAACAGAGGTCAAAGATAGAAATTATTCTGAATTATTTTTAAAAGAGGAGGAGAGGAAAGAGCAGCATGGCTTAGAAATGGCTGAGGGACAGGTGACTGGCAAGAGAATCCTGGCAGGCTAAAGAAGTGTTTAATTTATTAGGTGTTTTGCTGCATTGTATGCAATAAAACCATCTTTTGGGCCTGATCTCCAGGAAAATCTCTATTGCTCACTAATGCTTGGCAGAGTGAATTTTCTTTGCAGGAGGGCTGAATCCTTTGTCAAAAATGTAAAGCAAAGGGCAGTGAGCCATTCTCCCTGCTCCACTCCGGGTCACTCCACAACTTAGAGGCTCTGGGCCTTTCAAATGATCTCTGAAGAACTGCTGGACCTGGGTGAACAGAGAAAAAGGCAATAATAGCTGGATGAAGCCATGGGGCAGTACCAGTGCTTGGCAGGAGTACAAGTGACAGTGATCACCAGCAGAGGACTAGGCCTATGAGGCTTGACGCTAAATGCAGGAGAGACAGTATCAGGAAGCTCCCCAAATACTTAGGGCAGGGTGAATTTATTTAATAGGGCTTGAAGCTAGGGCATAAGAAGGAAGGAGCTAGAATCGAAGGTAATTTCGATTATGCCACTACCCTAAACAGTTGGCCATGACAATAAATGTAGTAGCAGTAATAACAATAATTATAATAATAGCAAGTAACATTTATGTATGACTACTACATGCAAGTCTTGTTCTAATCACTTTACAAATATTAATTTATCTATCCCCACAATTTATAAAGTAGATATATTATTGCCCCCATTATACGAGAACACTGAGTGCAGAAAGAGGGAGTTGCTCAAGGTTACACAGCCTGCAATGGAAAGCCATCATGGGGATTCAGGCAGCATGCCTTCAAAGTCTATGTTCTGAAGTGTTTCCTTTTAATATACGTAAAAGTGCTTTATGAAATCAATGTTAAGGGGCTGAACAATGTAATGTATCACTAGGTTCCTGGATGTCTAGACAAGAGATATTAAAAGAAAAAAAAAAAGAAAAACCAACCCAAGAACTGAGGAGTTTCTAGGAGGTGGAGAAAATTGCAACTTAAATATATTCCCTGTGACCTCCCCCAGGTGGCAGAAATGTTCACCATCCCAGCATCTCAGCCCTGTTTCACAGTAACAATTGCTATTCCAGGCACTTCTCTTTGGCAGATCACAAAAATCAATCAATCTTTAGAGATTGTTATGAACCAGACCAAGCATAGTTTGTACTCAGAAAGTCACAGGGCCGGACAGAGAACCCCAAAAAGGGAGCATCCAGGGCAGTAGTGGATTGGACTTATTCAGCACCAGCAATCTATGGACAGCAGAGCCTTGCTTAAAGAGGGAAAGCTGCTCCCAGATCAACAGAGGTCACAAAAAGATGCGAACAGAACTAAGGGTTCAGTACTAGAAGCTAGGAGCCCTATGTGAGCACATGCAGAAACACAAGAACCAACACCAAAAGGCTGACCAAATCTGTAGCGTCACATCAGCCAAAAACCCTCTAGTCTCAGACAGAAAGCCTTTGTCCAGAATCTGGAATATGGTACTGAAAATCCCTCCTCCAGGTGACTCCAGGCCCAAAGATCAGAGCAGCTTAGGCTTTGCCTGCACCACAGCCAAGATAACACCCCCTGAAGGCACATGGTGTGTTTCTAAAGCTCTGCCAGGCAAAGGAGACACCCCTGCAGCATGTGAGAAAGGCATTTCTGATGTCTGTGTCTACATTTAGTCTTTGTTGATGTATTTATGTCAGATCTTGATCATCACACTTTTCCATAATTTAGGCTGTTTTCCTTCCAAACACACTAAATACATGTTACTGCTAAGAAACTGAGCTCTCAATTTACACTGTTTTGCACTCATTTCTTAAAATATCTTGGTGACATCTCATGGTGAACCACAAAGCTATTCCTGATGGAATTCCTATCTGGATGGTGAGGGAAAGGAGATGGGCCTTCCTAGGAGCACCTTTAGAGAAGGTTAATCCTCCACAGTCATCTCACAGACAGACCTCTGTCTACCATGATCAATATACACCAGGAACCCCAGAGAAAGCCAAGAAGAGACTTTGTTCAACTTTAAACAAGTCCAGTTGAGCAGACCCCAAACTAGCCCACCCTGACTGAAAAAGACTCTAGCAATCTAATCCCCTTCTCCTCCCTGTGTGGCTCCTCCACTAAGGAACGGAGGCTGAACCTGCTCAGACAGCCTGTTTCTCCCGTCTCCATGGCTAGGTTTGAAGGCAACTCTGTGGCATCTTCCCCTTTAAGAATGAAGCACTGTGCACTAATTATCAGGAAAATGCCACTTATAACCACAAGGAGATATCACACCTGTTAGAATGGCTATTAGCAACAAGACAAGAGATAAAAAATGTTGGTGAGATTGTGGGGGAAAAAAAAGGGAACTTTTGCACACTGTTGGTGTGAATATAAATTAGCACAACAATCGTGGAAAACAGTATGGTGGTTCCTCAAAAAATTAGAAGTAGAACTACCGTATGATCCAGCAATCACACTACTGGATATATATCCAAAGGAAATGAAATCAGTATGTCAAAGAGATATCTGCACTTCCATATTTATTGCAGTACTATTTACAATAGCCAAGATATGAAATCAAACTGTGTCCATCAATGAATAAACATTGTGTATATATACACAAGGGAATATTGTTGGAATATATGGAAAATACCTTGGAATATATGTGTGTGTATATATATATGTAAACACATTCCAACAATATTGTTGGAATATATGGAATATACATTACAATATACATATATATACACAACGGAATATTGTTGAGCCTTAAAAAAGAAGGAAATCTCATCATTTGAAACAACATAGATGAACCTGAAAGACATTATGTTAAGTAAGCCAGGCACAGAAGGATGAATACTGCATGATCTCACTTATATTTGGGATGTAAAATAGTTGAGCTCACAGAAATAGGGAGTAAAATGGTGGTTACCAGAGGCTGGGGGCAGGGGCTGGGAGGACTGAGATGTCGGTCAAAGGTCACAATATTTTAGTTACATAGGAGGAGTAAGTGCAAGAAATCTATTGTGCATCATGGAGACTACAGCTAATAACATGTTGTATATTTGAAAATTGCTAACAGAATGGTTTTTTTTGCCAAAAATAGATATGTGAACTAATACATATGTTAATCAGCTTTATTTAGCCATTTTACCACGTATACATATATCAAAACACTATGTGATATACCATAAATATATACAATTTTTACTTGTCAATTAAAATAAACATTTTTTAAATAAATTAATTTTTTAAATGGGGACAAAAGAAGAAAGCACTTTGCACGTAACTGGATCCACAAGTAGTCTCCCCGAAACTGTGCTCTGAGAAGCAAAGGAAACCACTAGACAGATCAATCCCAGACAAACCAAATCTCTGCAATTAGAAACTCCACAACCCCGCTCCTGCAACCCACCAACATGGCAAAATTTGGTATCTGGGGTGAAGAAGCAAGAATAGGAAGGATCGGCCGGGCGCAGTGGCTCACGCTTGTAATTCCAGCACTTTGGGAGGCCAAGGCGGGCGGATCACGAGGTCAGGAGATCGAGATCATGGTGAAACCCCGTCTCTACTAAAAATACAAAAAATTAGCCAGGCGTGGTGGCGAGCGCCTGTAGTCCCAGCTACTCGGAGAGGCTGAGGCAGGAGAATGGTGTGAACTCGGGAGGTGGAGCTTGCAGTGAGCCGAGATCGCGCCACTGCACTCCAGCCTGGGTGACAGAGCGAGACTCCATCTCAAAAAAAAAAAAGAATAGGAAGGATCGGGGAGAAGTTTGGGCTGGAAGAACTTTTGTACATTCAGGGATCTGTGGGAAGTGCCTTCCTAATGCCTACTGGTGACTCCCTGTCTCCTCTCCACCCAGTAGTCCACCATCCAGCAGTCTCTGCTGATGCAGCACAAGGTCTGGTTCGCCTCCTGGAACCCGAGGTTCTCCACATTTTACCTTAGCCTACTCACCTTACTGCTCCCACTCTCTTGCTACTTTCTGAGCGTACTAACTGATGGCTTGCCTCCATGCATGTGTTAGCTCACTATATCATCACCACACCCTACAGGGTAGATTCTATTCTTACTCTCCTTTTAGAGGTGGGAAAAGATGAGTAGCATGTCTAGTGTCACACAACTACAAAGTTATAGAACCAGGGACTGCATCTAGATAGCCTAACCATAAGCCCACTATCACCAGGAAGCAAACCATAAGCACTTTTTGTCCCCACACAGATGCCCTTCCATCCCTAGTCCGCTTTGCTCACCCTTCCGGGCCCTGCTCAGACACCACCTTCACAATTGCCTCCCACATCCCCCAAGTTGGACTCACTCATGCATTTCTACATCATGCCTAACACTTCTCTTGGAAGTCTTAACAGTCTGGGGTATAACTTGGGCTTGTTTCCTTCCCATACACTTGTAAGAGTGACTTATATTACACTCTAGGTTCTCCACACATGAGCTGTATGACCTTCAGGGAGCCACTTTACCTCTCTGAGCTGATCTCCTTATTTATAAAATAAAGCCATAGTGTCTACCTTCCAAGTTGCTGGGGGGATTAAAACAGAGCACATTTATAACTCACCTGTCACGGTGCCTGGCACACAAAAGGCACTCCTTGAATGTCAAGTGAAATATCATTCTGTAAGGTGTAAAAAGGTGGGCTTAGTTGTGTGATGTGAGAGAAGCTACTAACTCTTAAAGGAGAGTAAGAATAGAATCTACCCTGTAGGGTGTGGTGATGATACAGCTGGCTAACACATAGTCTGGCATAAAGTGAGTGCTCCATAAATGTTACCTGCTATTGCTGGCAGCCACTGTCCCGTCCTGGAAAGCAGCAGCTGTGCCTCCCACACCCCACCTAGCATCAGGCCTGGTGCACAGCAGAGGAACTGAAGCAAACCATAAACATTCATCTCAACCTTCCTCCAACAAGCACCTCCAGATAGCAGGGAAGAGTTTGCCAAATGTGTCTTCAATGTCCTTCAGTTATCTATCTTCACATCACAAAATGGCAAAATCAGAACGTTTAGCCATCTCAACCACCGGCTTATTTCCCAGGTGAGGATGGAAGAACTGAATCCTGAGAAACTCCTCTGAGGTCCACAGTGCATGCATTTCCTCTCTCAGCTGGACTTTCCCAGTAGAAACAACTGTCATTACTGAAATGTCAGTTTTCCCCTCCTGCCCTTGTCTAGCCCCTTGAGTGCCACTGGGTGTTGCTCACAAACCAGGGGTGATGCTTCATGTCCATGTCTAAATGTAGTCAGGCCATAGTTTGCACAGAGCAGGAAAGGGGGTCTTAAATGAGAGGCCTCTCCTTTTGGTGGAGGTGAAAGTGGTATAGGGTCTCCTGTGCCCCTCCCTATAGTGTTGGCTCTGAGCTCACTGTTCCCTGCAGACCAGGTGGGGCAGGGCCTAGAGGGAACTTCCATGTGAGCTCTGCACCAACCACAGGATGGGCTGTCAGCAGCAGGTTCACACCTATGACCTCCTTAAACCCTTACTGCCACACAGCATCATTGCTTCTGTCTACAGATAAAAGTGATGAGGCTAGGGTATGGGGAGGAATTGACTTGACCCACTTCACACAGTTTACTTGGAGATTCCAAGAGTCCATTTAGAAGTAGTAACAATTGATCCATGTGTGAGAACTGGGATGCGTTTGCTTCTGCTGCATGGCCACGGAGAAGAAGTTTCTTCTGGCCATGATGAAGACCTGGTCCTCTGAGGGAGGGTTACTTCAGCTCTGGCATGCTATCACAAATGAGTGATCACATGTTTGGTGATTCTTAACTACACCAAAATGAGTTATTCAATCTTGGAGTCCCACTGATTCTTTATTGCCTCTTCCATTTGATGGACTTTAGAAACAACAACTTCTTTCTGCTGATATGCAAGGTGCTTCTGGATGTATCTGGAGGTATAGGTTTGTCCTCTGCTCTCCTTGTCACAAGCTGAGTACTCCCTGGGTCTCCTCACCTGCAATACTTATGCCTGGCTCTGACTGTGGCCTCTCTGGCTGGACCAGCCACTTGGACTTTCTACTCTCTCACTTTCTTCCCTTTAAATTTTTACTCAGCCTGTGTTTATCTCAGGCCTTCATCCTCTAATTCTGGACTTTCAAGTGCTCTTCGGGATTCCTGCTTTTCCTGACTTTTAAACCCAATCATTATCTTATTTGCTAAGCACTGCTGGAGGTGCAATAAAGTAGAATGGGCACCAACTGTGGAATCAGACACACCCAGGGAGAATATCGAGCTCTGCTACTTACCAGCCTGGACAAGTTAGGTAGCTTCACTGAGCCTCAGTTTCCCCATCCATAAAATGGGGCTGAAAATAGTAACCTCATGGTTGTGAAAACTATGTAAGAGTATACATGTGGCTGGCACATAGTAATTTCTCAATAAACTCTAGCTATACATTTTACTAAAGACCTTGCTGCCTAAATGAAATGAGCAGATGTCACCAGTGCCCTGATGTTGTGTCCACTTGTCCTAACGCAGAAGTCTTCTGTGGACAGTTTCTGTATGCACCAATGGCCACAGGACAATGCTGGAGAGTTAGCAGCCCAGGAACAAGCCTCAATCACTGAGGGATGGGAGTTGGTGGATAAATTTTCCAGATTCCTCACCCCAGTGGAGCAATCTGAAGAAGGTTCAACACCACCACTCAGAAGGCTGCAGTCGGACTGAGCCCCAATTGCCCACAGCTATTGCTCCTCCCTTACTTGTCACACTTCCCCCACCTAGTCATAGTTTGTCCTGTTATCTTCTCCCAAAGAAACTACTTACACCCAAACCCTTGTCTCAAGGTCTACTTTAGAGGGAACAAAGACATAAATAAATGAATGAACTCCCCATTGCAATCTAGTGCATTCAGTGCTATGATGAGCTGTGGCACTGAGGGCATCATTCTAGTTTAAGGGATGCATAAAAACAATCCATTCTGGGAGCTCCTGCCAGAAATGACTACAGTCTACCCAACCACTATCAATTTTTACTGAGTGCCTATTATGTACCAGGCACTCTGCCAGGTGCTAGCAATAGTACCCAACTTCTATCCTGGAAGAAATTACTGACCAGAGGAAAGTGGTAATTATAATTATGTGCTCAGTGCTGCAGCAAGCATCTGCATGGGGATTGTGGGATGGGGGCTGTGTCAGAGACAGAACTGATAAACTGAAAGCCTGAGTGGTGGATAGCCAATAGCTGGGCTGTTGGGATGCTCCAAGGTCTCTAGGCTGAGGGTCTCTGTGAGCTTATATATCAGAGTCATTGCCAAAAATGTTAGACATTGATGCTACCTTTCCCATGATAAGACTGACCAGGAGTTCTGGCTCTTGGGAGCTGGTATGGAGCTACATTATATTGTGTAAACAGCCTAGAATTTGGAGTGTGAATTCCAGCCCTAGCTCAGCTTCTTGCTACCGAAGTCACTTCATCTTTATAGACCTCAGTTCCACAATATATAATCTCTCTTGGCTGTCATGCAAATTAGGAAAAATAAATTATGTAAACATCCAGGGACTGAGACCTGATGATCAGGTGAAAAACATACCTGAGAGGTCAGTGGGAACTAGGAGGAAATGATGAATGAAAATTTGAATGTGGACTTAGCAGATCTCCCATGTCGCAGACAGATGTTTTTGAACTGGGTGCTTAATGTAATATCTGGATAGTGGGAATTATGCCTAATCTCCAAACCTGGTTTGAAAACACAGGGTCACTACCCCTCAGTGAACCCCTAACCCTGAGCCAGACTGAGACTCCCCAACCCGGGGTCCTAGAGCTCTGACTGGGCTAGGATTCTGCATGCAAAGAATGTTCACTGTTGAAGCCTCAGAAGGGTTTAAGACCCACATTGAACCTCATTACATTCACTCCACTTTTTTTAATACAATGAGTAGAAGCAAACCAGATGTCGCCTTTTCAAATAATTTATACTTCTCACAGAATGTGTCAGCATAACAAAAAATCATCCAGTAATCCAGGATAAAACCATTTAAACTATCTAAGTTAATCCTTTCTGTTAACACACACACCACACACATAATTAGGGGTGGGAGAAGCAGGTCATTGTGCTTAACCCCCAGGTAGGTGCTAAGATGGTCTCACTCCCTGGAAGATCTCTGTACATTACCCTGGAAGGAACCCTATATGAGGATCCTTGTAACAGTGAGGTCCACAGCCTCTGGCCTGAGACTCAATCTTTAGGTATTAGGACAGCAAAGGACAGCATGGACCATGACACGGGAGTGAGTGTCCATTGGGCTGTGAACTTTTATCCTTAGTGAACCCTAATAGTCTCCCTCTCCTCTTCTTCCTCTTTCCTCCTCTCTCCCTTTCACTCTGATGCTTGTGTGCTTGCTCTGATGAAGCAAGCTGGAGATGTCCACAATGGTCAGGAACTGAGGATGGCATCTCCTCAATAGCCAGCAGGGAACTGAGGCCCTCAGTCCAACAGCCTTCAAAGAAATGAATGCTGCCAGCCACCACGTGAGCTTGGAAGTGGATCATTTCTCCAGTCGATCCTTCAGGTGAGACTGCAGTCTCATTCAACACCTTGATTTCAACCTTGTAGAGGCCCTGAAGCAAAGACCCAGCTAAGTTGTGCTCAGATTCCAGACCCACAGAAACTGCAAGGCATTAAAGGTGTGTTATTTTAAGCTGCTAAATTTAGGGGTAAGTCAGTATGCACAACGGAAAACTGGTATACCTGATATATTAATTCTGATAACATGTAGACATAGGTATCTGTTATGGATTAGTACTGACAGGGCTCTGGGACCATAATTAGGACTTATTCATAATTCATACATAAAATCATTCTATAGTCAGCAATGGAGAAAGGCAAAAAAAATGAATTTGAATAGAAAACGGCATTCTGTGGCATCACAAATAATAGTAACCAATATTTCTGGCAAGTACACCTGTGCCAGATCCCCCCATGCAAATCATCTCATTTAATTCATACCATACCTTGTGATGTTGGCACCCTTCCCATCCCTGTTTTATAGCTGAAAAAATGAGACTCAGAGAGGTTAAGTAATTTATCCAAGCTCACACAGATACTTTTGAGCACCAGACTATCAGCCCAGGCCTCTCTGACTTCAGAACCTTCCCTCTTAACCATGCATCATAACCCTCTGTAGGCTACAAGTGAGGTAGGAGCCTTTTACAGGCTGTGAGAATGAGAGGGAGGATCCACCTCAGACTCCATTTTCCACATCCATGACACGAAGCATGGCAGCTCCACAAAGAACCCTCCAGATCCTGAGACTCTGGGTGGAGCACAGTGTCCAATAAGTCTTCAGTAAGACCCATAATCATGCAATAAGCTACATGCATCACATTTTATTATAATATTAATGACAATAAAGAATTATTAGAAGAATAAAATTAAAACCCCTGAGGCAGAGAGAACTCTAGCCTGGAAATCAATTGCAGTGAATGTTGCTGAATTTATAGACTTAAAGGATCCGAAATTCCAAGGATATTTCACACTCTTCGCCTTCCTGTATTTCCTCACTCAGATAACCCACCAAAATCTCTGCAGAGTGACTCCATATGGAAAATCTTGACTTTCTAGTCAAAACATCCTAGCCCATCTGATAGTTGTTCACTTATCCGGCCTCACCTCTGCCGTAACCACACATACATCACATGTTCTAGTCTAGTGGGTCAGGGATCTGCGAGCAACCTAGTTGGATGCTTCTGGCTAAAGGTCTTTCTTGAGATTATAGTCATGGAGTCAGTGAGATCTACCCTCTTCTCAAGTCTCAACTGGAGCTAAAGGCTGTACATCCAAGCTCATTCACATGGTTGTTCACAGGTTCATTTCCTTATGGACTGTAGCACTGAAATACTCAGTTCCTCACCATTCTCTGGGGGCGTAGGATTGCTTACAACATGGCAGCTTGCTTTACTCAACACCAGTGAGATGAGAGCAAGAGAGAGAGAGAGAGCAGGAGAGAAAACAAGAGCGAGAGAGACAGAGAGAAGGCATTGCCTTTTTATTTTTGTTTATTATACTTTAGGTTTTGGGTACATGTGCACAATGTGCAGGTTTGTTATATATGTATCCATGTGCCATGTGGGTGTGCTGCACCCATTAACTCGTCATTTAGCATTAGGTATATCTCCTAATGCTGTCCCTCCCCCGTCCCCCCACCCCACAATAGTCCCCGGAGTGTGATGTTCCCCTTCCTGTGTCCATGAGTTCTCATTGTTCAATTCCCGCCTATGAGTGAGAACATGCGGTGTTTGGTTTTTTGTCCTTGCAATAGTTTACTGAGAATGGTGTTTTCCAGTTTCATCCATGTCCCTACAAAGGACATGAACTCATCATTTTTTATGGCTGCATAGTATTCCATGGTTTATATGTGCCACATTTTCTTAATCCAGTCTATCGTTGTTGGACATTTGGGTTGGTTCCAACTCCTTGCTATTGTGAATAGTGCTGCAATAAACATACATGTGCATGTGTCTTTATAGCAGCATGATTTATAGTCCTTTAGGTATATACCCAGTAATGGGATGGCTGGGTCAAATGGTATTTCTAGTTCTAGATCCCTGAGGATCTAGAACCGCATGTTCTCACTCATAGGCAGGAATTGAACAATGAGAACTCATGGACACAGGAAGGGGAACATCACACTCTGGGGACTATTGTGGGGTGGGGGGAGGGGGGAGGGACAGCATTAGGAGATATACCTAATGCTAAATGACGAGTTAATGGGTGCAGCAAAACAACATGGCACATGGATACATATGTAACAAACCTGTACATTGTGCACATGTTCCACAATGGTTGAACTAGTTTACAGTCCCACCAACAGTGTAACCTAATCTTAGAAGTGGCATCCATCACTAATGACATTCATTAGAGAGAGTCTGCAAGTCCAGCCCACACTTAAAAGGAGGGGATTACATGAAGGTGTACCTACTAGGAGGCTGGGATCACTGGAAGCAATGTTAAAGTTTGCCCACTATTCAGTTAGTTCTCATGATCAATAAGGAATCTCATGATTAATAAGAAATGAGTGGCCTTTCCCCTTTTCTGCTTGTTGAGCAGCTCTCTAGGAGCCTGGATTAACGTGGGGATCTGTGACTTGCTAAACATCATGGAAAACAATGATCTCTTTTAATGATCAGTGTCTCTCCTTGAAATAAGTTTGTTTGCCCCAGAGCTCTCTGTCTCTTCTCTTCCAGGACATTGAATGGAGGAACCATCTTCTTGAAGAAAGACCATGTATGTTTTGGGATGACCATCACTTTCCTGGCCAGAGTGCGCTCCTTCTACCTTGTTGTTCCGTCCTATGGATATCCTATCACTCCCCATCCCTTTCTCTTTTGAGCCCATGTCTCTTCTTTTTCCTTCTCTCTCTCTCTTTTTCCAGGTCTATTTCACTCAGTCAAATTCCAGTTTAAAAAAAGGCATTCTGTCCTTTAGTGTAGTGGTTGATGGCATGAATTATGGAGCCAGATTGCGTGGGTTAGAATTCCAGGTCTGCCATTTACTAGATGTGTGACATTGGGCAGGTTATCTTATTTGTACTTTCTTCATCTATAAAATTGTGATAATAGTATACACATCTCATAGTGTTGCAAAGATTGTAATTACAAAGTACTTAGAACTGCCTGATACATAGGGTTATAAAGATGCTTTTTGAATGACTAAATGAATGAATGATCTCACCAAAGAATGTGGCAGAATAAAATTAATAATTAATGTCCTTACCTTTATATAGTGCTGAATTATTTACAAAACACCTTCATATAGAGATCCTCTCTTATTTGTAATGTAGTATTTATTATCCAATTTTGCAGATAATTAAAATATAAAGAGGTGAAATGCCCTGTCCAAGGTCATATGGAGAATTAGTAACAGGGCTAGGAGTAAATCGGGTCTTCAGATCCCGATTACTCTGCACTATGCAGGAAAGTGGATATTCCTCCAAGCTAATGTCTGGCATCTTTTTCAAGTCACCACATTTCTTATTCTCTCATAAAGGTAAATCAACAATTAAATGAGCAGCATGAGGTCCCTGTTGATGGAGTCAGCTCACAGCAACATCTTTTTCAGTATGTTGATTAGTCACAGAAATCTTGAGATGCCTCAGAGGGCTAGGTATGCAGGTGATTCTATGCCATCATCAATTGGCTGAGACACGGGGCCCAGAAGGTGCAATAAAAGTTCAGATTGGATCCACACCTGCCCATCTGGAAGAAATACTTTGCTGTCATTATATATTAGCTCCTTGTATTTCCCATATCTTAATGGGTCTGCTGAGAAATCTTGCCAAATTGGTTTGACATCTGTAAAATAAGGAGCCAGAACTTGCTCCCACCTTGAAAGAAAGGACCATTTCTTATCTAACCCTGAACTCCCAGCATCTAACTAGTGCCTAGTGATTATGTGCTCTGAAGATCTACCCATGAATGATCTTTGAAGTCCCTCTCAGATCTAGCATTTAAAAACATTGACAGCAAAGACAGAGACAGAAAAATAAAACCAATTAAAAACAGACATAATAACTCAATGAGATCTATCTGGAGCCATCCATACAGGGGTAAACAGGCTTAAACATTTCAGTAGGTCCTGTAGGTATCAGTGTGTATTCCTATATAGTCAACAAATGTCCATGGTGATGATCCCAAGTTACCTGTAGATAGTCCAGTCTTATTTAAGGAGGCATTGGCTATTGTTATTTGATGAACCATGTGGTTATAGTCTGGATGTTTGTGTCCTTCAAATCTCATGTTGAAATTTGTTCCCCAATGTTGGAGATGAAGCCTAATGGAAGGTGTCTGGGTCATGGAGGTGGATCCCTCATGACTAGATTAATGCCCTCCCTGGGGGTGAGGAGACAGACTGATTTCTCACTATGTTATTTCCCAAGAGAGGTGGTGGTTAAAAAGAGCCTGGCACCTCACTTCTCTTTCTTCCTCTCTCACCATGGGATGTCCGCACAGGTCGGCTCTCCTTCTGCCATGAGCGGAAGCACCCTGAGGCCCTCACCAGATACAGATACCCAATGTTAAACTTTTCCAAACATCAGAATTAGGAGCCAAATAAACTTTTTTCTTTATAAATTACCCAGCCTCAGGCATTTCTTTATAGCAACACTAAACAGACTAAGACACCTGTTAATTACAGAACCTCCACACTGAAAAAATAATCTGCTGAAGACAAGATCTGATAACCAATAAAAGTACCATAAATTCAATTCAACTGACATTTTTTGATACCTATTATGCATCAGATACTGTGTGAGTTTGGGTTCTCTGAGAAGCAGACACCAGGATGGGATTGGATATGTAGGACGTTATTGGGGTAAATTCCCAAGAATGACAAAGGGAGCAAGGGCAGGCGGGGAGAACTCTCAGACAGATGCAGTGTGACACCTGTGAGAGAGGGATGGAAAGATAGGGAATAAAGATCTCAGGTCACAATGCAGTTCTGAGATAGTATCAGCCAGGCCAATAGAGAAAACCCAGACAAAGGTTCTGTTGGAAGAGCTCCACACCGGGCACAAGTGCTGTGGCTCTAGTTCTCCTGAAATGTTTGGTCTTGAACTAGAAGCAATGTAGGGGAGGCTTGGCCTTAGCCTGAGCACCATGGACAACCCAAATTCAGAGCACCTGGAGCCTGCCAGTCAACCTGCATCAGGTCCTCTTGAGGGCAGTGACACAGGTATATGGAAGTCACAGGTGGTCTCCTAAATTCCAGAGGTACAGACCTTCATGAGATACTGTGTTTTTCTCTGAAGAATTTTGTTTCACTTAAGGAAAAAAGATAATAAACAATGATAAAAATATGAGAAGGGACATATGTTGTAGAGAAGAATGAATCATCAACCTATTTGGGCAAGGAAAGGAGCCTCAGAGAAGTCTTCAGAGAGGATAAGACAACTGTTCAAAGTGTTGAGAAATGATAGCTGGGATGGGGTGGCAGGAAGTAGATGACTGATGGACTGACCTGTGGGAAAAAAAAAAAACAGATTTTAAAAATCAAACTGCCTCCATCTGTGAAGATGTAGCTTGAGAGGCATCCTAATCAAAGTCTACAAATTCACAAATGGAGAAGAGAAGGTGGAAATGAAAGTGTGCATCAAATCCCACAACCAAAAAATGAGGATAGAATGTTTTACAGCAGATGAGAAAAAAGGGCTCACTTTATACTGAAGGTTATCACCCTTAATTGCTAATCAAAACAAACCAAAGATGTTGCAGCACTGCCCCTGTCATCTGACCCTACCAGGAGAGGAGTTTCTTCATGCTATACAATTTCCATGTGACAGGATGGGCTTCTTTCAAAGATAACTACAAAAAATCAAGCATGTAAAAGAGAGACTTTTCTGAAATCAATTGACCAATGTTCTGCCATCTTAAGCATCATTCCAATTTTTTCAGATGACTCAGATGAGTTTGCTATGAGCAGGAGAATGACTGTGGTCAGTTACAGCAATACCCTCAAATCCAATAAGATGGAGAACTATTTGCGCTTACACCAAATAGCTCCAAATATCCCACTTTGAAATAGCCTTGTCATCTTCTCCTTCCACTATCTAGCAATCAGTGGATCCTTCTTGCTGCTTACAATGAATTTGCTCCTACAAAATTTGGACCTACTATCCCTTCTAATTCATTGCTTCTAATTTCTAGGTGGAAAAACCTGGTAACCATTTTCTCATTTAAATTGTATTTAATATGGGACTAAGAACACTCTGAATGAAGAACGGAGGTCCTTTTCTATTAATAAGCTGACTGAGAGTACATGAATTTAATGACATCTATTTTTGCACATGCTGCCTGAGGGATGGGGAGTATTTGTTTCTTGGTTCCAAGCTATAGTCTAGATAACTGAGGTTGCTGAGTAAGTGACTTCTGGATGAATGAGATGCTAGATGATCTCACCGTGATGCACAGTTAAGGGAAACCCAGGCATTTAAAACTTTGCTGTCCCGCAAATATCCAGGTACAATAAAAATAAAAGACCTTGAGCCAGGAGTGTGTTAAAGCTGGCTAGGTCAGCTTACAAGACTCCATTTTTCAATGGTAGGTACATTACAAACAGATGGATAGCAAGTTAGTGGCTTGAAATCAGGCATGATGTGAGTTTTCCACTACAGAAATCAACAAATGCTACAATTTAGGGGGGAGGGGAGTTCTTTTTGTTTTTTTCAGAGTCTGTTGTTAAACATTTACCAAGCACACCACCACCTTGCACTGTGCCTGGAACACAGTAGCTACTCTGGATGTGTGAATGGGGCGTGTGTGTGTGTGTGTGTGCATGTGCCTGTTGTGTTTACTTTCTGTCTTTGAATTACACTTAAACTCTTTTCTCTGATCCCAACCTCCCACACTAATTCCTGCCACCATAATTCAATTCCTTCCCCACTTCCCTACCCATGATAAAGCAGCCCAGCATTTGATTTCACCTTACTAATGGAAGGGCACCATCTAGTGACAGAAATAGTAAAATAATCTCGGTAATGTAGTCTTCACAACAGGGATAGACAAACTACTGCTATGAGGCCAAATCTGGCCCTCTGCCTGATTGTGTAAATGAAGTTTTATTGGAAAACAGCCATGCCCATTCACTGACATATCCATGACTGTTTTCATACTACAACAGCAGAGTTGAGTAGTTGTGACAGAGATGGTATGACCTGCAAAGTCCAAAATATTTACTGTCCAGCCCTTCACTGAGAAAGTTCTGACCCCAACCTACAGAACAGTTATATAAGCTGCTTTCCTTACATTTATCCACCTGTGTTCATAGACCTCAAGGCCCTCATATTTATTGGCTCCATGACATTTGATGCCCTACTGTTAGGTAGGTCATTTCCGATACCCCTGTTATAAATAGTTCTGAAGTGAAGGGATGTCATGTTCACTACAAAATTGTTGAGGTGTTCCTAAGGTAAAGAGCTCACTCCATCACCAGAAGAAAAATGCTCACAGAATGTCTCTGTCATTCACTGCCTGTGTTGTTTGGGGCAAAGTAATGAACACTTCTGAACCTCAGCTCCTTCATCTGGTAGTTGGAACTAACAGTATTATTTGCCTCCCTGGGTTGTTGTGGGTAACAAATGAGATAATTTATTAGCTAGCCTTTCACAAGCTATAAAAACAAGTTCAGTAATGTTGGGTTTTATTACCTATATCACCAAGGGATGTGGTATATGACTCTCCTCATTAATTACCCAGGGCTCTGTGGAGAACAGAAGTTCTTATTTTAAATGTGTTTCAGAAAGGCATCTCCAAATCACACATCTAGTCCTACATCCCACAGATGCCCTTAGAATGTGAATGCTTCCTAGTCCCCACTCCAGACCTAGTTGTGGCTGAGAAACAAAGGATATGTCCGGGGGATGGGGGATAAAAGTGTTAAGTGTCAAACACGGGACATCCCCAGAATAGGATGTCTTTGGCCCCACACTATCTTAGGGTCTGAGCCAGAGAAGGGAGGCTTGTTTAAAAGAAGCAGAGGGGAGGGCTGCCTAGCCTGCCAGGGGAAGAAACTCTGTCAAATCCCCCCAGGAGAAGAGCTGAGTAGCAAAGCTCACCCATGAAGGTAGGAATAGAACCCTGAGGGATATGGCTTCTCTGGCCTCCAGCAAGCCCCAGAGTCAGCTGTCCCCAGCGCTCCTTTATGCCAACTGTCTTTGGCATCTCCACCTTCCTTTGTCCTTGCTCCTCTCAGCCCATGTGTGCACATGCACACAAGCATGTGCGCACACGCACATTGTAAGTGCCCCCACTGATGATCCTTCAGCACTCCCCATTCTCGTGCCCACAGACTTGACTTCCCACTGAAAACACCTGCAACTCTGCCTGCTTGGCCCTCTGGGCAGGCTGGAAGTATCAGAGTTCATGCCTCCCACCAGAGCCTAAGGGCAGTTGGTGGATAAACACCCCTGCTCCCTTGCCTCTCAGTGAGAATAACTCTGAGGTGTAGCACACACTCTCCGAGAGGTTCTCTGAAGGACTGAGCCCCATTTCCCACAGCAGCAACATGCTGAATGAGCTACCGGTATTGGCTTTCTTTATTCCTCTTTTTCCCCACGCATGCGCTGGTGCTTCCTGGAATCACTACCCAAATAAACTACTGGCACCCAGTTTCTTGTTCCATGGTCTGCTTCTAGAATGTCCAATCTAAGACATCCTGTTATGACTACCTACTTTATCCCAGGCTCTCTACCAAGAAACTCATAATAGAAAAGAGGAGGACAAACACACTTTATGGTGGCCTAGAAGGCCCAGCATGGTCTGGCTCCTGCCTCCCCTTGTGATCTCACCTCCAATCACTCCCTGCTCCCTCACTGTTCTTTAGTCACATGAGCACCTTTGCAGTTCCTCCATCATCCCAATCTTATTTGGCCTCAGGACTTTTTCTCTGCCTGAAACAACCTTATCCCATCCCTTTACCAGGTGATTTTTCAGCCTTCAGATCTTACCTTAACTGTTACATCTTCAGAGAAGTCTTTTCTAACTACCTTACCCAAGTAGGACTCTCCCTTCATCCTCATTATTCTATCTAAATATTTTATTCATTTACTGATTTAAGAGCATTCATAAAAATTAGTAATTGTGGGCTCCATTGTTTGTTTACTTCTTTAATAACTAACTTCCTTTCTAGAAGATATCTTCCTTAGATATCTTCTTAGACAGATATCTAGAACTATCTTCCTTTCTAGAATGGGAAGGGGCAATATCTGCTTTATTTACTTTTGTATTACTAGTGCCAAGCATAGTGCCTGGAATGTAATAGGCATATAATATATATTTATTAATGGATGGATGAAGCTCAGAGCTAATATTTTTCATCTTCCAATATCCTTATTTGTGTACTCGCCTTGCCCTCACCAAAAGCTCACAAATGTGATTACAATCTCCTTGGGGGTATGGCCATATTTTTTGTGTCCCCAAATAACTTTAAATAGATCAATTAATCAAATCCTATTTCTTGAGGCCAGGTGGAGTGGCTCACACCTGTAATCCCAGCACTTTTGGAGGCCTAGGCAGGAAGATCACTTGAGGCCAGGAGTTTGAGACCAGCCTGGGCAACATAGCAAAACCCCATCTCTACAAAAATACAAAAATTAGTTTGCCACGGCGGTGCATGCCTGTAGTCCCAGCTACTCGGGAGGTGGAGATTACAGTGAGCCGTGATCACACCACTGCACTCCAGCTTGGGCGACAGAGCAAGACTGTGTCTCAGGAAAAAAATCCTATTTGTTGACAGGACAAATGGAAGGAGAAAGATAAACAATTCAGAAGTCCCTAGTCCTGTATCTTCCTTCTGCACCATTCTATGACTGTGGAAGAGGAAGTGTCTTCTGCAACTCAGTTTCATTATCCATACAATCAGCACAGGAATCCCAATTCAATCTCACACAGTAGATTGTGTGTGTGTGTGTAAGGACCTTATAAACTGCAAAGCACCTTCAAAAATCTTACTGAATTCCCTTGTGAGTTTCTGCGAATTGCCACACCAATCCCTTGCTGTCAACATGGCAAGTAGCAACACTCTTTTAAGCCCTGAGAGTTTGCTTACAGTTACTAACAGTTCCCCATGTACTGCATGTTCCCAAGTGCACTTGAGGAAGGAAGCCAGAAGAGAAGCTGCCTAAACCAAATGAGGCCTGCCACACGTGGGTTCTTTAATTGCTTACAGCTGGATTCACTAAACCCGTCTCGTGGTGGGTTGTTTCAGGACACTGGACAGCTCCAGACCCACAGCAGAGCCTAGAAGGAGCCTGGGGAAGGCATACTTGTCCTGGGTAGGATGCGATCTTGGGGGAGCCCTACTTGATGAGATCTGTAAGTATAAGTTCTGCAGAGTGAGGGAAAGGACAACAGAGTTGCTAGCTGACCTCGCTTTTGCATGCAGTGAATCCAGGAAAGGCCAACATGTGAGTGAAGTGGAAAGGATGGAAAATTATATAGCCACATGAACCTTAAATTTTGTTCAATTTCTCACTCATCTGAGAGATTAATTCTAGGACACAAAAGCATACAGATTTGTGTCAAGGAAGATCTCAATGACCTCTTGAAGTTGGAATTCACAGAATTTTCATTCAGAATCAGAATCAGGAGAGAAAGCATGGCGTTTGGTGCACAATAATTCTGGGTTTGAATCTTTCCTCCACACAACTAGCCATGTGATCTGGCAAATTTTCCACCTCTCTGAACTCAGATCCCCCATCTACACAGCGGAGGTAATAATACCTGCTTTATTAAATCACTGTCCTCAATTTTTCTCCCTTTCCTGTACCTACTCCCTCACCATGGCCTCATCAAGAGTAAAGTTCCCTGCCCCTTTTATTGGCCATGTGACTTGTTTGGCCAATGATATACGAATGGAAGTGCCATCAACACAGGATGAAAACATCCTGGCTGACTGAGAACAGAAGAAGAGAGACCAGACCATACCAGCCATCTCACAGACTTGCAGTGAGAAGCAAAGCTATTCCAATTAAAAATTAGGCTTCAACAAGTCAAGCTCCAGCCAATCCAGAAACATGTGAGTCATAAAAAACCATTGTTTTCAAACACTGAGTTGTGAGGTTGTCTGCTACACGGCAATAGCTAACAGATTCCATAGCCAATAATATCTACCTCTCAAGTTGGCCACACAAATTATGTTGGATCATGTGTGTAAGCTTTGAGTACAGAGTCAGATGAGAAGCCCAGCAATGGAATCTCTTTCTTCCTCTCTCCTGAATGTGAAGTGTTTATGGGGGCTGCTGCTGGTTTCTACTTTATCCTGGTTTCCCAATTTCTGCTTCAGAGATACCACCAATGACTTGGGAAAAAAAAGGATGTTTTTCTTCCCTATTTCATTTGCCTGCTGCCAATTAAATCAAATTTATGGAATTTACTCTGTTTGGTAATTATCCTAGGGAATTTATTTTAGACTGTTTAAGACGCTACTTCACCTTTCTCCCCTGCCCCACCCTCCAAATCTGCTGGCTATAGGGCAGAATTACAGCTGCAAAGCCTCAACTGCAAGGGAAATAAACCACTGCATTATTTATGTCTTTGTATTTGTATTTATCAAGACAAGTAAGGGATACCAGGCTATTCAAACCTCTTATTAGAGAGGAGGAAAGTGTCAAGAATTTGGTTTCTGAGTCTCCTATATCTTCACTATGACCAAGTTCAAAATGAAGTTAATTATATCACTAAGCCCTGAGTGGCTCCTTCAACACCACAAGGCTCATTTGTTTATTCTTTATTTATTCATTCCTTCATTTTTCTGCTGCATTAGATAGTGGCAACGCACAGGAGGTCTGAAAGTAGATTGTCTCGGTTCAAAGATGATCTCTGCCAATTGCCAGATGTGTGATCTTGGGTAAGTTACTAAGCCCCTATGAGACTCAGTCTCCTTGTTTATAAAATAAGTGTAATAATTGGTGACCTCATACAGTTATGCAGTTGAAATGAGACAGGTCATGTAAAGATGTAAAGTGTTCAAAGCTTAATGAAGGCTTACTCCATATTTTCTGTGGGCTTTCAGTAGACTCTGCTCTGCACTGGGGATCCAGGAATAAATAAGACATCATCCATGTGTAGGGATGGCACAGTCTTGTGACAGGCATAGAAAAGTGAGTCAGACTAAGGACAGAGTGCTGCTGGTGCAAAAAGAATCCAGCCAACTCATCTTGGGAGGTGGGAAGTCAAGGAGGCCTTCCTGAAGGAAGTGACATAAAAACTGAGTTTTGCAAGATGATCTGTTTCATTAGTCTCTTATATTTATCCTGACCCCTTCCCAAGGATGATTCCACAAGTCCCCAGAACCCCATACAGTCATACACATCCAGAGGAAATGAGTCTCAGAAGAGCCTAGAAAGAAAGACAATGAACTAACATTTATTCAGCCCCCAGGATTAATCACATATTTTCACATAACTTGTCTTATTTAATCCTCACAAGCCTGCAAAGTAGCTTTATTGATTTCATTCTACATATGAGGAGATAGAGCCTCAAAGAGGTTGACTTATCAGAGTCACAGAACCAGTAGGGCTGATAGAGGGTTCACACTCAGATTTCCCAGCTACAGATCTGGTTCTGTCTTTGTGTTCTCCCTGAAATATCCTGAAAATAAAATAGAACCAGTTATGGGGTTGCTAAAGAAGGAAGACCCAAATCTGTCAATACATTCCCTCTTACTTATATTTCTGCAATGCCAGTAATATAATTGTTAAATGAATCAAAATCTGAAGTGAGAATCAGAATTAAAACTGTAACATTCCCAAAGGTTATAGGAACTTCCTTTTATCAACAGTTCCTGATCCCTTCACCCCTTCAAAAAAGATCCACCAAGAGTCCCATAGAGAAAGCATCTCAGTTTAGGGCTGATATTGGTTGGGTTGTAATTTTCTTTGTAACTCTAAGAGGATGAAATATAAACTCTCCATTTCTTCTGCCTTTAAATTAAAAACAGAAAACATAACATACACTGGTAAAAAAATATAGCAAGGATATAAATGTATTTAATTTTCAAATTATGACAAATTCAGTTAGAGGAAAGGAAAGGATAGAAAATTATGCAGGGCAAAGAAAGGGAAGAGGCTGGGAGAGAGGAGAGAAGTAATAGACAAACAGGCTGAGCCTGGTTGGTAAAGAAGGGACCCAAAGAGAAGGGAAGAGAGACAAATGCAAAAGAAAGGGTGGGAGAGTTACACAAGGCAGGTGTATTAGGGTTCTCCAGAGAAACAGAACCAATATCAACATAAATACATATACATACATACCTACACACACACACACACACACACACACACACATATACATACATATATGAGAGTCAGAAGTATGTACAAGGAGACTTATTATGAGAATTTACTCACCTGATTATGGGGGCTAAAAGCTCCCATGATTTGCCATTTACAAACTGGAGACCCAGGAAAGCTGGTGGTGAAATTCATTCTGAGCCCAAAGGCCTAAGAACCAGGAGCACTGGCTATCCAAGGGCAGGAGATGATGGATGTCCCAGCTCAAGCAGAGAGAGCAAATTATTCCCTTCTCTGCCTTTTTGTTCTATTCAGGCCCTCAACAGATTGGAGGATGCCCACCCATATTGGTGAGGGTGGATCGTCTTTACTGAGTCCACTGCTTCAAATGCTAATCTCTTTAGAAACACCCTCACAGACACACCCAGACATGATGCTTTACCAGCAATCTGGGCATCTCTTAGCCCAATCAAGCTGACATAAAATTAACCATCACAAGAAGAATGCTGTTAAGAAAGCAGAGGAAAACAACAGGCTTGGGGAGAGAGGCTTGGAAACTTATGAAATAAATTCAAATATGAATTTACACCTGGTCATGGCTTTTGAGATGCTTTCACCTGTTTCCTCCTTTCCTTTAACAAATCGATTGCCAGGTAGTCATCAGTCTCAGTTTTTCTACCCATGTGTTCCTTAAAGGACTTTTACACAGCGGGACATCCTACAAGAAGGAAAGTTATTTTCAGGACCAATGTAAACATACTCTGAGAACCGGATGAAACAAAATATAGTGCTACAGTTTCCCCTGTTTACTAATTTGGGGTGTTATTAGAAAATTATTGCGCCTCATATTTGAGTACCTCCCTGGAAGACCAAGTCAATAAGCCATTGAGGCCTTTGTAGGCTCAATGATACTGATATTGAAAACAACTTGAACAAAATCATTTCTTAGGTGAAGAAGAGACTGAAGTGAAACAAAAGAGAAATCAATTGATTTTTCTGCAATCCAACAGTTTTAGATCATCAGACACACTGGTTAATAGAGCTGCACTCTCCTCTGAGTTTCTCTTTAGGCACTTTTTTCCTGGAGCTCATGCTCTTACAGTCCTCTGTGGAATGTAAGCAGAAGAAACTGCGGGAGACTAGGGAAAATAAATAAATCTGGTCTGACACTTCAAACCGTGTCCTGGGTGGCTAGTAGGGCTCACCTGACCAGACCAGTTCCAGATCTACCAGATTTAAAGGGCCAAGTCAAGAACACTGGAGAGAAATCCCCTTGTTCTTTTGTGTCCCTCTGACTCATCTCCCAAGCCCTGAAGCAGCCAGTCAAGGACAGCCTGGCTCCCAGAAAAGATGGTCATGAGTGGCAGAGGCCTGGAATCCTCCTTACTGCCTGGAGACCCTTCCTGACCCTGGGTGATGAGAAATAAGATGAAGGTATACACAGGACCACCACCATCTAGGCTGTCATCAAAGCTGAAGCAATCCTTAGGTCCTGTCCCTTCAATTTGCTACTTAAAAAAAAAACTGAAGAAGCAATATATTAATGCAATAGCATAAAAATTAAAGTTATGCCCGGGCGTGGTGGCTTATGCCTGTAATCCCAGCACTCTGGGACGCTGAGGCAGGCGGATCACCTAAGGTCAAGAGTTCGAGACCAGACTGGCCAACGTGGTGAAACCCTGTCTCTACTAAAAAAAAATACAAAAATTAGCTATGGGTGGTGGTGCATGCCTGTAATCCCAGCTACTTTGCAGGCTGAGGCAGGAGAATCATTTGAACCCAGGAGGTGGAGGCTGCAGTGAGCCAAGATTGCACCACTGCACTCCAGCCTGGGAGACACAGAGAGACTCCATCTCAAAAAAGAAAAAATTAAAGTTATGCCCAGATACATAAAATAAAAAGTGAAAGTCAAAGTCCCCCCCATTAACCACCACCACTTCCATCCCTTTCTTCTCCCCAGAAGTAACTATTAATAGTCTGTTGTGTCTCTTTCACAGTTTTTTTTAATGCATGTGCCTACATATTCCTATACATATGTAGAGTTCAGGGATAATTTTATTTAGATAAATAGAATCATGCTGGATATACAGTCCTGTCACTTGCTCTTGGTATTCAACAATATATCTCTCCATGTTTTCTCATATTTGCATGCCAGTACATAGAGTTCCCCTTTGTTGTCTTTATTTGCTACAATAGTTTGGTGGATAATTATTGTTTCCAATATTTGACTACTACGAGCAGTGTTGCATTGAACACTCCTAGCACATGCATCTGTGACCCCAGAGCTTGAGTGTTTCTACAGAATAAACAGATACCTAGAAGGGGAACTGGTAAGGCAATTTTCCATATAGGGAAACTGAGTCTCAGAGAGGGGAAGGGTTTCTGAAGGTTAATAAAACATTAGTAGCAGAACCAGAATGAGAAGTCAAGGGCCCCAAGTGCCAGGCCAGGCTGTCCTATGCTATCACAGGACAGCATCCTCTTTGGGACTATGAACCTGAACATGCCTAATCTACTCCAAAAAACTGTGGGATTTAAGACCCTGTATTGAGTGGGCAGAAACAAAAAGTTCATGGACAAAGAAGGCTGTGACATCAATTCTATTGTGCCTCAATTCTAACATCATGAGGCAAAGAGTAGGGTGGCCAGAAGGCACCCAGTAGAGGGCAGCAGAAGGTGCACTGAGCTTAGGATTTACATACTCCAACTCCAGTCCTGGCTCCCCAACCCTCCACCTGTGTAATTTCCTATGTTTGAGCCTCTGTTTCATCCACTGTAAAATGGACTTAATTTCTACCTTACAGGCTGATTGTGAGGGCTGAAGAAGGCAAGACACCTGACACTTATGATCATAATTAGTATTTCTTGAGTTCTTACTATGTGCCAGGACCCTGCTAAGTAATTTTCCTTAATTATATCATTTGACACTCACAATAACCTTATGAGGTAGGTCTTACTTTTGTCCCCATTTTATAGATGAGGAAACTGAAGCACAGAGAGGAATCTTTTGCCCAAAGTCACCTGGGAAGTCTCCTGGTAGAGGCCCAGGAGCTGAATCCAGGCAGTCTGACTCCAGAGCTCAAACTCCTGGCCATTAGAAAGGCACTCAAAGCCTGTGGGCACCCTCACATAGGCAGGAAGCCCCTAAACAGAGCACGACTCTGCAGGTGCAAGGCCCCAGGGTAGGGGACCAAGCCAAACAAGCTCCAACAGGAATGTATTGAACCCCAGCAACTGCCAAGTCTCAGTGCTCAGTCTCTGAGGTCTGCTGCTGAGCCCCACCACTGTGGGCCTTTACCATTGCTATTCCAACCATAACTAACCAGCCCCACAGAGAGCTGCCAGTACCTGAGGCTGGCAGGGCCCTAATGGAAGAACACTGACTGTAACTGCCTCCATCCATCAACCTAGCCCACAGAAGGGAATAGAGTCTGGTTTCAGATTTAAATAAGCTATTTACCTGCAAAAACTAGGGTCACGTGGCACATCCTGCCTTGCTAGGAGTTTGAACAGGCACTGCAGAACAAGAAGCATGCAGGCTTTGGGGCCACAAAGGAAAGGAAGAGGAAAGGATAGGGTAGAGGAGCAAGAGAAGAAGCAGAGAGAGAGACACATAAAGACAATGAAAGACAGGTACAGAGACATGGTGAGCTTGATAGAAGACAGAGGAAGGCGATGTGCCAGGAATGTATTTCTCAATCAGGAGGGGATTCTCAAATTCTCAAGTAGGTAGGTAGGCAGGAAAATAGAAAGAGACAGATAGACAGACAGACAGATAGATAGATAGATGCATATGTATTATTTGTATGCTTGTACATATATGGATGTTTATATATTTTCATTTTGATGATATCCTAAAAAATACAATCATATTCTACATTTTTTAGCCTGCTACTCTTGAGCAGAGTACTGCCATCCAATTTAACTGTCCAGCCTCTCCACCACCTGTGAAATACGAATAACAGAATTTCCTTTTCCAGGTTAGTGTGAAAGATAATGTTTATAAGGTACAGAATATATGTTTACTAAATAGTAACCATTTTATTATTTTTGTTCCTAAAATAAAGAGAGGTTATCCATGCAAGATTTGGAAAGTGTTTTTGAAGGTGACTTCTGAGCTGGGCTTTAAGAGAAGTGAAGTTCAACAGGCCAACAAGGAAGACAGTGGGCTTTCCAGGTAGAAAAAAGGAGGTCCTTGAAACAGGAGCAGCCAGATGTGCTCAGGAATGGCTGGATGTTGGGAGGGAGAGGAGGCTGGTGGGAGATGAGGCCAAGGAGGTCAGCATGAACCAGAACAAGGAGCTCAGGCTTTGTGTCATTGGCAATGGGAGCCAGAGCCCTTCCCAGGGACCAACACTCCCAGTTCCAGAAAGTTCTCCAAGATCATTATGTTAGCAGGTAGGGGGATTCCCATGGCAGAACAAAGAAAGACGTTAAGGGATGGTAGTACTTTTTGAAGTTTATATCACTATAGACAGGAGCTAAGTTGTACAATTTTTATTTTACTCAGAATATATGGAGGCATCCACCCTTCCTACTCCCATATCACCCCTGTCCTCCACACCCATGCACACCCATGGAAGTCTGATGAAATAGTCATCTGTGCTGTGTTTACTGTATTTAGAGAAAAAGAAAGGGATTTGGGCTGAGTACCAGGTACAAACAAAGGTGAGGAAGGCACTGCTGTATTTTACCAAGATCCATATTTTTCTCTTCTTCCTGAGGCTACTGCTAGATTACATTTGCCAGCCTCCTTTGTAATTCCATGTAGCCACATGGAGTGGACACTATCTATGCTTTGCTCAGTCTCCCTAGATTCAATTTCTGTGTGCCTATCCTCCTGTTTTGGAGTGCTCTGATTCCAAGGGTTTGCACCTGCGACTTTTTTTTTTTTTTTTTTTTTGAGACAATGTCTCATTCTGTCACCCAGGGTGGAGTACAATGGCACAATCTCAGCTCACTGCAACCTCCGCCTCTGAGTTCAAGCAATTCTCCTTTCTCAGCCTCCCAAGTAGCTGGGATTACAGGCACATGCCACCACATCCAGCTAATTTTTTGTATTTTTTTTTAGTAGAGGCGGGGTTTCACCACGTTGACCAGGCTGGTCTTGAACTCCGGACCTCAAGTGATCCACCGCCTCGGCCTCCCAAAGTGCTGAGAATACAGGCGTGAACCACCACGCCCGGCCATACCTGTGACTTTGAAGCCTGCCCTTGGCTAATGGAGCCTTGTACTTGCAGAGAGCCAGACATGTCTGGGCATCTACACCCCCCTGCCCTGGGGCAGCCCTTAACCAGAATATGAAAGCCAAGATCCCTTGCCTTGAGGTGGGACCTAATTCATCTCCCAGAGCTCCCCACAGAATCAAGCCAGCTCTGGGACTTTGCCTGAAATTACACCATGCTTGCCCTCTTCCACTTCCCAGTTCTGCTGCTTTGCTGGCTTCTCCTGGGAGCACTTCCCATGCACTAATCCTCATCTCAAGGCCTGCTTCTGAAGAATCCCACCTGGGACATCACATGACTGAGTTCCAGCCAGTGGAATATGAGCCACTTTCTTACATTGCCCATAGAAACCTGCCTGTGCTCCTCGTGCTCTTTTCCTTGAGGAATTGGCTTGAAATATTCATAATCAATTTTTGCTTCCTAGACTGTTCCTGGGAATGTAACACCATGGGCGACTGGTCCATTTGGAACCCTGGGATATATTAGGATTATAATTCAAACTAATCTTAGAGGTGACCAAGATTCTGTGGCAGAGTCCTGAACACCTCTTTTCTCCATTCCCATGATTTAAGGCATAGTTAAAATATTCTAGCCCCAACACATTTCCTGAACCTGTGTACTGTAAAACTTAACTATGGCCTTTCACCATCCTATTCTGTGCTCCATTAGCTATTTACTTGTGCCTCTAGCATTTAGTTTCATTACCTACTAATCAAGTGAACTGATAATATGTTTGATTTTTCAACTTGATTGTAAAACCTTTGAGGATGGGTATTATCTATTTATCCTCATATCATCTGTCTTGTACTCAATAAATGTAAAGATTTCTGTCTTGTTTATCATTCTCTCTCTAGAACCTTCAATATTATCTGATTTATGGTAGATCCTTGGTAAATGTTAAGTGAATGAATGAAGTAATCAACATAATATCAGATTTGTGTTGACAATAATCATAGTCTCCAGGTAAAACAGGTCATAGCATGCATGCCTCATTGCTACTCAGATGTTCCCACTAACATTCATCTTTGCGATCAAATTTGCTCTGTGCTTACAGGTGAGACCCATCTTAGACCCAGTCAACCTGAGCTGAGAAAGACAAAGAGTAGTAAGTTAAGCCAGCACTGAAACACACCTCGTCAACTTCCTACTTTGCTATGAATGCCCCAATTGCAAATATCTCACACCCTTTATGCCAAATGCAACTCTAGCATCTGAATTTTGGCTCAGAAAATATACACTCCTTGACTTTTCCCCTTGACCTAAGGGGCAAAACGCCGGCCCTAGAGTCATACATACCTACTCATCCGGTTATCAGCCCATGGCTTTAGCCAAGTTATGTAATGTCTCTAAACTTCAACTCCCTCATCATTAAAATGGGCATGACAACATCTACCTTACAGAAGGTTTGTGAAGATTAATATTGTCTATGCAAACTCCCAACGCAATGCAGGTAGTAGCTCAAAGAATGTTTGTTTTCTTCCTGGCTGATCACACATACACAAATAGAGGTGGAAAGAAGAAACCACGTTCTGATGTTTTCTGGATGATAAAAAGAGGAAAGAGCTACAGGTCTTTCATGACCTTCAAGATCATCTAAGGAAAGAACAGGGCCATGTACAAACTCACTGGCCAAAACTGTCTCCTTGGAAGCCACTCTTTCATTCAGAGACGTCATGTTGACAATGGCAAGAGGGAGGAGACTGATTCCTTTATGTTGTACACCTGATTGTCTTTTAAGACAAGGATGAAATGATAGTTTTGTCCATTTATCTTCACTAGACAACTTACAGCTGTGATTCAGTTTGTAGAAGAAGAGAAACACTATTTCTACTATTTTTATTTTTTAAGGGAATAGTGGAAGAAATTTACATAGCTAAAGAGGACCAACGATGAAATTACTTTTAAAAGAACAGAGAAGGCTGGGAGTCGTGGCTCACACCTGTAATCCCAGCACTTTGGGAGGCTGAGGCAGGCGGATCACAAGGTCAGGAGATTGAGACCATCCTAGCTAGCATGGTGAAACCCCATCTCTACTAAAAAAAAAAAAAAAAAAAAAAAAAAAATTAGCCAGGCATGGTGGTGGGCACCTGTAGTCCCAGCTACTTGGGAGGCTGAGGCAGGAGAATGGCGTGAACCCGGGAGGTGGAGCTTGCAGTGAACCGAGATCGCACCACTACACTCCAGCCTGGGCAAAAGAGCGAGATTCCATCTCAAAAAAAAAAAGAACAGACAAAGGACCAAACTAATGTTCGATAATTTTCTTCCAGTCAAGAGGTTCCTAATAATGCTGGACAACTTCCAGTTTGGAAACGACCACCTCCCCGGGTGTTGTCTAATCACATCGTCCAAATGCTACGACAACAACCTCCTGAGAAACATCCACATACTCAGGTGATCTTATGCCTGAGTGAAGAATATAATTGTTACTCTAAAATATATTTGGCATGTTAAAATTATATAGTACTGCAAAATAAAACATTCTCAGAATGATATTTAAATTTTCATGGGTGTTTTACTCTTTTTCATAATATTTAAATAGTTTGACTATGAGACTAAACCACTTGAAAAGGCAAGTTTACTCATAGCATTTGTACCCTTTCATATAGACCCTCATTCAAAAGCCTAAATTCTTTTAGAAACTCCTCATTTATATTAGAAGCAAGAAGGGAACTACATCAACAATGTAGACAGTTTTAATTCAGAATTTCTCTTGCATTAAATTATTTGGATATGTCTCAGGGAAAATAATCCAGGGACCAGAATGACCTGGATAATTACTTTCATTATTTCAGTTACCCTGCTAAATCTGGCCTAAATTACTGGCCTTGGAGAGTTTTTGAAGGAAGCATTTCAGAAAATCAAAACACTCAGAATAATATTTCACATTTTTTCCACTGGATTCACAGGCCTACATGATAGAAAAGGTCAATCACTATTTAGAGAACCAACAAGCCTTAGACCTAGGAAAGACCTCTTATTCAACATTTCTAAAGAGCTCTACAACTTACAAAAAAATAGTTGCAAGAACATTTTGTCTTTTGATCCTAACAACCACTGTGTGAAACACAGATCATAAATCTCCATGTTTACAGATGAGAAAACAGATTCAGAGAGGAAAACGATTTGTTCAAGGTCACACAGTAGGTAAGTGGCAAACTGTGGCTAGATACCAAATCTGCTAATTCCACATCAAAAGCCCTTTTCACTATACCATAGCTAAATCTAGATGTCTCCAATGATTGGGTTGAGAACACATGGTCCCAAACAGACAACCTCTGATGGTGAGTCAGCATGCTATCCTGGGTTTTATCCTATCTCAACATGGGCTAAGCATTAGAATCAATTCATGACAATACCTGGGCCCCAAATCCAGACAAATTGTCAAAATACATAAAGATTGAGCCTAGAAATCTGTATTTTTTAAAGTTCTGTAAATGATTTGGATGTTCAGCCAAAGTGGAGCATCACTGTCCTAGACTGACTCTTGGACCAATAGATCCTAGGTCTGTCTTCAGCCACAGCAATCAGACAGTTGAGCTAGACTTGCATGGTTTCAAAATTATGTTTTCTCAGCCTAGTATCATCCTGCAGCCTAGTGGCACTGTGGATTTGCATTGACCCTACGGTGACCAGCCTCAGATTTTTTTCCATGAAAGTTATTGCTAATTCAGTTCTCAACCTGTGTTTGTATGGGTGGACTTTTGAACTCAAGTTTTGGTGGATTACGCATAAAGGACTACCCTGGAAGACAAGGATAAGGTTCAAGTCCAAAGGGAAAAGCTAGACATAGGAGAGTTAGTTCAAGATCAAAATCCATAAGGATGGAAAGCAAATGGGTGACTTGGGTTCTGCAAAATGATGGAGGAAGATCATCTGACAGTTGTCAAGCTAACAATTCTTAGGAATTCTGGATAATAAAATACTCTTAACTGAATAAAGCAAGTCACATATTCTGTTTGGCTAAAGAAACAAACACACTACTGCATTTGTGGAGATGCATTTGTATATCTTTTCTCACAGGGAGAACTGCAAGAAGAAATATTCAGCAGGCTGGCAGCACTGGTTATCTTGGTGGGGGCGGGTGCAGAAGGTTGGAGAATGCAGGGAATAATTAGCTTTTCCTTTACACAGCCAGCATGTGTTCTGTGATTTGAATAACATAAAATAAATTGAATAAATCAATACATAAATTCACAACCAGTCAAAAAAATAAGAATTAAAAATTTGGTAATTTATAGTTTACATTTTATAGTGATTAAGTATTGGGAGGAAGTCTCTGATATATTCTATAAACCTGAAATGGAGTTATCATTCTATACATATTTGTATTTCCTGTTTCTTCTGACAAAAAACTCTAAAATCATGTCTGATGTCCCCAGAGCTGTCCTGCTGAGTCCATTAAACACCTCTCTCCCCACAAATAAAATAGGTGAATAAATATTTAAAATAAATGGTTGAGCTTAAAAGAAAGAAAGGAGACTCTTCAGATGTCAGAACTGAAGACTGAACTACAAACTAGGTGGCAAGAGAGATGGCACCAAGCTGACCAGGAAGGAGAGGGTCTATGGCATGGGTCCTAGACACTTTAGAATCAGATTTCAATGCCCATGAGTGGGATGTTCTACCCAAGGAACTAACAAAAGGTGCAATCCGAGGGAAAAAATTATAGAAAAATATAGAAGCGAAATGCGAGAAGCAAGAATGAGAAAGAAATTGGTAAACATATGGGCAAAACGAAACAATGATTAAAAGTAACCATAGTAATGATGATGATGGAGATGATGAATTTGAGGGCATTGAAAAGTGAAACTAATATTCTAAACAATAATTATTTGCAGGATTAAAGGATGATTATGAAACTAGTTCAACCACTGTGGAAGTCAGTGTGGCGATTCCTCAGGGATCTAGAACTAGAAATACCATTTGACCCAGCCATCCCATTACTGGGTATATACCCAAAGGACTATAAATCATGCTGCTATAAAGACACATGCACATGTATGTTTATTGCGGCACTATTCACAATAGCAAACACTTGGAACCAACCCAACTGTCCAACAACGATAGACTGGATTAAGAAAATGTGGCACATATGCACCATGGAATACTACGCAGCCATAAAAAATGATGAGTTCATGTCCTTTGCAGAGACATGGATGAAACTGGAAACCATCATTCTCAGTAAACTATCACAAGGACAAAAAACCAAACACCGCATGTTCTCACTCATAGGTGGGAATTGAACAATGAGAACACATGGATACAGGAAGGGGAACATCACACACCGGGACCTGTTGTGGGGTAGGGGGAGGGGGGAGGGACAGCATTAGGAGATATACCTAATGCTAAATGACGAGTTAATGGGTGCAGCACACCAACATGGCACATGGATACATATGTAACAAACCTGCATATTGTGCACATGTACCCTAAAACTTAAAGTATAATAATAAAAAAAAGAATATTTTTCCCTCAAAAAAAAGAAAATATAAAGAAATAAAATTCATTAGAAATGAAAACAAAAAAAAGGATGATTAGAGTAAAGCATTTCTGAGACTTTGTATCATAAAGAAAAACTTTGATTACTTTTAGTCTTAATAATAAACATTAAAATTTTAAGGGGAACCCCTAAAAAGGGAAGAATTTAGAATACTTAGTAAAAATAGAAAAAAAATAAAAATATGTTGTAGTAAACTGAGGGAAAGGAGGAAGCAAGAAAGCAAAGCGGCACAGTAAATCAAAGGACCCAAAATAATAAACACAAATATGTCAGTAAGGACAATAAGTGTTCTTAGGCAAAATAGAACAGCTCAAAGACTCAAACTGAATTTTAAAATTAACCTAGTTATATGATATGTATAAGTGATATTCCCAAAACACAAGGTCACAGAAAGGTTGAAAATAAAGGCATAGAAAAAGATACTTCCAACAATTGCAAAAGAAAAGAGAGCCAGTATGGCTCTATGAATATCAGATTAAATCATTCTTAAGATAAAAATCATTAAGAAAAAGAATCATTACAAAAAAGATAAAAAGAAAAATTCCACCAAAAAAGAATTAGAAAACAAGATGCAAAGCAGACACTATGAACAAAGTTAAAAGCCTGGGAGAATATATTTGCAATGTGTATAACTGATAAGTAGAATCCAGAACCAGTAAGAAAAATACAGATAGATAACATAATACGAGGTAAAGAATATGAATAATCAAGTCACAGAAACAGAAAACCAAATAGTCAAAATATATAAAAAAGAAAGCCAACCTTGTTAGTAAACAAAGGAATGCAAATTTTACATAATTTGACACTCATTAAATTTGCAAACTTTAAAAGTTTGATAATGGCAAATATTTACATTGCTGGTGGGAGTATAAACTGGCACCACCCTTTTGGAGAACAGTCTAACAACAGTTAGTACACTTGAAGATAGAGTATATCTGCGATATGGTTTGGCTGTGTCCCCACCCAAATCTCATCTTGAACTCTAGTTCCCATAATCCCCATGTGTCGTGGGAGGGACCTGGTGGGAGGGACCTGGTGGGAGGTAACTGAATCATGGGGGCAGTTACCTCCATGCTATTCTTGTGACAGTGAGTTCTCACGAGATCTGATGGTCTTATAAGGGGCTTTTTGCCCCCTTCGCTCTGCACTTCTTGCTGCCATCATGTGAAGAAGCACATGTTTGCTTCCCCTTCCACCATGATTGTAAGTTTCCTGAGGCCACCCCAGCCCTGCAGAACTGTGAGTTAAACCTCTTTTCTTTAGGAATTACCCAGTCTTTGTTATATCTTTAATACCAGTGTAAGAAAAGACTAATACAGTATATTGGTACCAAGTAGTGGGATGCTGCTGTAAAGATACCCAAAAATGTGGAAGTGACTTTGGAACTGGGTAACAGGCAGAGTTTGAAACAGTTTAAAAGGCTCAGAAGAAGCCAGGAAAATGTCAGAAAGTTTGGATTCCTAGAGACTTGGAGAGCTCAGAAGACAGGAAGATGTGGGAAAGTTTGGAATTTCCTACAGATTTGTTGAATGGCTTTGACCAAAATGCTGACAGTGATATGGGCAATAAAGGCCAGGCTGAGGTGATCTCAGACAGAGATAAGGGACTTGTTGGGAACTAGAGTAAAGGTCACTCTTGCTATGCAAAGAGACTGCCAGTATTTTGCCCCTGCCCTAGAGATATGTGGAACTTTGAACTTGAGGGAGATGATTTAGGGTATCTGGCAGAAGAAATTTCTAAGCAGTATAGCATTCAAGAGGGAGCAGAGCATAAAAGTTTGAAAAGTTTGCATCCTGATGATGCAGAAGAAAAGAAAAACCCATTATTTTCTGGGGATAAATTCACTGGCAGCAGAAATTTGCATAAGTAACAAGGAGCCACATGCTAATCACCAAGACAATGGGGAAAATTTATCCAGGGCATGTCAGAGAACATGGCAGCCCCTCCAATCACAGGACCAGAGGCCTAGAAGGGAAAAATGATTTATTGGGCCTAGTCCAGGGCCCCCCTGCTGTGTGCAGCCCCAGGACTTGGTGCCCTGCATTCCAGCCACTCCCAAGGTATAGCTCAGGCAGTAGCTCCAGAGGGTGCAAGCCCCAAGCTTTGGCAGCTTCCACGTGGCATTGAGCCTGTGGATGCACACAAGTCAAGAAGTGAGGTTTGGGAACCTCCGCCTAGATTTCAGAGGATGTATGGAATTGCCTGGATGTCCAGGTAGAAGTCTGCTCCAGGGGTGGAGCCCTCATGGAGAACCTCTGCTAGGGCAGTGCCAAAGAGAAATGTGGGGTTGGAGCCCCCACATAGAGTCCCCACTGGGGCACTGCCTAGTGGAACTGTGAGAAGGCCACTACCCTCCACATGCCAGCAGATCCACCAACAGCTTGCACCATGTGCCTGGAAAAGCCACAGACACTCAATGCCAGCCCATGAAAGCAACTTGGAGTGGGGCTATATCCTGCAAAGCCACAGGAGCAGAGCTGCCCAAGACTGTCGGAGTCCACCTCTTGCATTGTCATGACCTGGATGGGGGACATGGAGTCAAACAAGATCATTTTGGAACTTTAAGGTTTAATGACTGCCCTATTGGATTTTGGACTTGGATGAGGCCTCTAACATGGAGTCAAAGGAGACCATTTTGGAACCTTAAGGTTAAATGACTGCCCTATTGGATTTTGGACTTGCATGGGGCCAGCAGTCCCTTTGTTTTGGCCAATTTCTCCCGTTTGGAATGGGTGTATTTACCCAATGCCTGTACCCCCATTGTATCTAGGAAGTAACTGACTTGCTTCTGATTTTACAGGCTCATAGGTGGAAGGGACCTGTCTTGTCTCAGATAAGACTTTGGACTTTGACTTTTGAGTCAATGCTGGAATGAGTTAAGATTTTGGGAGACTGTTGGGAATTCATGATTGTGTTTTGAAATGTGAGGATATAAGATCTGGGAGGGGCTGGGGTGGAATGCTATGGTTTGGCTGTGTCCCCACTCAAACCTCATCTTGAACTGTAGTTCCCATAATCTCTATGTGTCATGGGAGGGACCCTGTGGAAGATAATTGAATCATGGGGGCAGTTACTTCTATGCTGTTCTCATGATAGTGAGAGTTCTCACAAAATCAGATGGTTTTATAAGGGCTTTCCCCCCACTTCACTCTGCACTTCTCTTTGCTGTCACCATGTGAAGAAGGATATGTCTGCTTCCCCTTATGCCATGATTGTAAGTTTCCTGAGGCTTCCCCAGCCCTGCAGAACTGTGAGTTAATTAAACCTCTTTCCTTTATAAATTACCCAGTCTTCGGTAGGTCTTTATTGGCAGCATGAGAATGGACTAATACAATCTGCCTCACAATGGAGCAATTCTACTTCCAGACATCCAGACTGAGGCTACTCTCACAGTTGTGACCAAAAAGATACATTTAGTGTTTATTGCTGCAATTTATATAATAGAGAAAAGTAGAACAACCTAAATATTTCTCAGTAGAATAGATAAACTGTGGTTTATTCACACAACATTTAAAGTAAAAGTAATAGCGCATATGAATCAAAATGGATAAATCTGGAAAACATAATGTTGGGTGAGGAAAAAAAGGAAGTTGCAATTGATATGTACAGTAGGATAACAAACAGGAAAATTTTCGAAACACAAATAACAGTAGTTTATACTGTTAAGGGACCCATACATATGAATAGAAGTACAGACTCAGGGGAAGAAATGACACAAAGTAACTGCAGAGTTCTGGTGACCTCGGAGTAGGAATAGGCAGGGAAAGGATGAGCAGGATAACTGTGTCAGCAATGTTCTATTTCCTTTTTAAATAAACATTCTGAAGTAAATATGTACAAGTTCTGAAACAAAATGTGCAGGATTCTTGTACCCAGATGTTTTTTTTGTGTGTGTGGGTATGTGTGTGTGTACACACATATATATTATGCTTGTAATATTTCTTAAAAGTTAAAAATGTACATTTGAACCTCAGGGAGGCATTAAGAAAGGGAGAGAGAGGGAACAGTGAAGAAATAGGCAAACCCTTAAAGATGATCAATGAGGAGCTCTCTGGTAGGCAGATTGTTTTGTTTTTGTTGTTTTGGTTTCTGTTTTAAGACAGGAGATCTCACTTTGTCACCCAGGCTGGATGCAGTAGTGCGATCATAGCTCACTGCAGCCTTGAACTCCCAGGCTCAAGCAATCCTCCCATCTCAACCTTGCAAATTCTTGGAATTACAGGCATCAGCCCCTGCCCCTGGCCTGGTAGCCAGATTCTAATAAGTCACAGAACAAGCAAGGAGAGGGGTGAAGTAGATGTTAGGAAAGCTATAGTTTCCATCAAAGGAGAACTAGGAGCTGGGAAGGTATGGGAGACTGTTCAATGGCTTCAGAAGAAAAGCTGAAGGGAGGGTGCCTGTTGAGAGATGAACCCTGATCATCTATACAACCTTCAGTTCTCTCATTTGGGCTGAGCATAATTATTTTCACCATGGTCTTTACTACCACCAAACATGCTGGCCAGGGTCTAAAAGCAGTCAAGTTCAACACTTCAGAATTGTTAAGTTGCAGAACATGCCACTCCTGGGAACATTATTGCTCTATACAATAGAATAACTGCAATAGAATAAGAACAGCCTCAGAGAGGTTAAGTGACTTGCTTAAGGTCACATAGGAGGGACCTCCAGCATCCCTGCTTTGATTCCAAAGCCTGTGCTCTTTATACTACATGTTTCCTCTCAGGATTCAAATAAGCCTTTTGCAAGTTTCCTACTTCCAGCAACAAATCCCAAGCAGCTTAAACATGCCAATGGATATCTTTTTGTTTTGTAGTTTCCCTCCTGTGGCCAGAATAAAGCATGATTTAGAAATAAAACATAAGGCATCATTAATGCCGAGGTACTGAGTCAACATTTCAGGTCATAGGGAAGTGATGATGGAGTTTCCAGGGCTTGGAGGTCATTGGTTTCAGCTGTCTCCAGAACACAACACTCTGGCAGGGACAGATGTCCTCCTGGTCCCCAGTGAAGACCTCCTGCTTCCGAACTGGCAAGAAATATCAAGCACTAAACCATCTCCATGAAAACAGCATATTTCAGAGTTGATCTGGGTTTTATGGGCTGGGAGAGCAGCTCCTGAAGGCTAAGGAAGGCAAGCAGGAGGCTCTGCCACCACCTCGGGACAACACCTTTGGGTTTTATTCAAAGGTAGAAGCTGTTCGGCTTGCACCATTAGAGGTACATGCAGTTCAGCCACTCTCTCCTTTGCCTCTCCTTGATTTTCAGTCTTGTCTAACGAGATGGGTTCCAGTTTCCACTTGAGCTTCAGTGATTTTAATTGCACCATTAGGAAGGAAATTGGGGCTTAAATTAGAAAACTAAAAGTAAAAAATAGACATACAACAGCAGCAACAAAAAAAATTCTTCTGCATCTTTTCTCTTGTCAACCAGCTCTAAAACTCAACTGAGACACAAATAATCTTACTGTTGATGTGTTCTTTTTTTTTTATTTTGTCTTGGTATTCAGTGTCCAAGCAGGGCGGAAAGTCAAGCACAGTGGACTAAAGAGATGAGCATTGAATCTAGCCATGTCTCTGACACAGGCAAGAAGCCACTTGAGCCTGGACCTCAGTATCTCCACTCTACAGACTTGATGATTTATTTCTCTCCTTCCCTCTTTCGTTCTATTTCTCTTTAACTTGACGATTTCTAAGGTCCCTTCAAGTTCTGATTTTTACAGTTGTGGGCACCTACTATGTGTTAAAGTTATGCAGGCAACCTCAGAGATGCTTATGAGCTAACAATCTGAGGCATACAATGAGTCAGGGGCTAAAATCATGAGAGTGAAAAAGGACAATCTCTAAGGGGTGGAGGAGCAGGATGAGCAGGTGAGTAGTGGGTATTCCAGATGACAGAAATGACTGTAGCAATAATCCTAGCAACAGACTTTGTATTAGTTGTGCTGTATTGGTTGCACCTCACAAAAACCCAACTAAAACCAGCTCAAGAAAAGGAAAAAAATCTTTGCTAGAAAAATAGCTGCAAAAGCAAAGACTTGAAGACCCAATACAGAACCATAAAGTGGGGGCTTGGCCACCAGGACTCCTACTGCTGCTTTCTTTGTTGTGCTAAATTCAGAAAGACATTCTCCTTGTAGCAGGCAAAATAGCTGCTGACAGTCCTGCTTTACAGTTGTAAAACTCATGACCCAAGGAAAAGGAACTTGCTCTCCAACTTGGAAAAATCTGGAGAAAATTCTGATCATATATGAGTCTGGGTTACACATTCACCACTGTGGAGGTTACTGTGATTCTAATGAACAGCTGGAGCACAGCAGCAGCATGTGGAGTAAGGCAGGAGCAGTTTTCCAAACAAGCAAGGAATGACACATCAGGAAAATGGGGGAACAGATTATGGGCAAACAAAAAATATCTAACATTATGTGTCACAGCTGTCAAACCCATTTTACAGATGAGAAAGCTGAGGCTCAGAGACGCTAGGTAACCAGCCCAAGTAACCCACACGTTAGAAGTTAGCAAAGCCAGATCCTAACTCTGATTCATCTGCTCAAATGTACTACGCAGATCTGTTGCTATTCTATTTTCTGGTGTTAAGTCATGCACATATTTTTCAGAATATGGGCAACATTTTAAAGAATAAGAACAAAATTAAAATCACCATCATTAAGAAATAATCACAGTCAAAATTTTGGTGGGTTTCCTCCTAGGCTTTTTTTCTGTATCTATGGTATATATTTAGCATGTACCACTTTATTATTCATTTTCTTGACACAAATCCACAAGGCATACCCAAGGACCATGACTGCAATAAATGCCACTAGTGCCCTGCCCAGACCCCTTTTATATTTTATAGACTGGACCACCCATCCCCCAGCTGCTGTGAGTGGTGGCTGCTAATGGCTCACAGCTGCTCCCTCCTGAGATGCTTGGGAGATTTTGCCCCTTTGGGGGTCCCACAGTCAATGATTGACTACCAGAGAGTTATAAAAGTCCAGCCTCCCTCCCTCAAGGAAGGAAAACGTTAGGGTTCTGTGGAATGAGGTGGGAGCTAGGTTTCAGTTGAAAGCCATCTTTATCTCTTTCCCCTTTCCCTGACTTGTTTCTACACCTCCTTAGAGGTTTTCTACAACTTATCACTTGCATGTGAGTTCTTGTCTCAGGCTTAGCTTTGTAGATAACCCAACTTGGCAATGACCCAATAAGTTTCAGTTGTCCTGAAGCATGGCTTCTAATCAACTGCTCACTGAAGATGGGGTGGACCATTTAACTGGTGGCCAAGCCCAGCCAACCACCAGCATTTACATCTCAACGTGCTTTTGTATTTTTCTCTTCCTTTTCACCCTTGTAATAACTCTTATGAAGTGCTAAAAAGCTGTGTTTTGTGGTTTAAAAAGCCAATTACTTTATTCATTTCTTTAGTCATGTATTTATAGAATCATTGAGGCTCTGAAGAAAAACATGCATTATTCAGTTAAATTTTACTGCATTTTATGGGAGGAAAGTATATACTGTCGCAGAAGTCTTAATTTAAGAATTCGTGAAGGTTTTAACTTATTGATTATCTTATTCCCTCCATCCTAACACGTATAATTTCATATTTTTGAAAATCTTAGAACCAATGAATACATTGAGTGAATGTTTTTACTCCCATCCCATTCTCTAAAAACCTATTACACATTTTTTTATTCATCCAAGTGAAGTCTAGAATCACTTCCCTGGATCTTAAGACACCAACTTCTGAATAAAATTTAGAATAAAATTAAGTCAAACCTATAAATTAATTTGAAGAAAAATGACATCTTTATAACATGAGTGTCTTTAACCAGTACTATGGTGTGTCGGCCCCCTCATTTATTCAAGTTTTTATTTATTTCTCCCAATTGATCACTGTCATCTTCTCCATGTATATACTGCACAATTCTTATTAAAAAGTTAGTATTTTGGCTAGGCACGGTGCTCATACCTGTAATTCCAGCACTTTGGGAGGCCGAGGCGGGTGGATCACAAGGTCAGGAGATTGAAACCAGCCTGGCCAACATGGTGAAACCCTGTCTCTACTAAAAATACAAAAACTAGGCTGGGCGTGGGGGCACATGCCTGTAATCCCAGCTACTCGGGAGGCTGAGGCAGGAGAATCACTTGAACCAGGGAGTCGGAAGTTGCAGTGAGCCGAGATCATGCCACTGCACTGCAGCCTGGCAACAGAGCTAGACTCAGTCTCAAAAAAAAAAAAAAAAAAAGTTAGTATTTTGTACTTGCATTGCTAATGGGAATCTGAGGTCTGAGTTGTTTCCATTATCTCTTCTAACTGGTATTGTTAGCATATATAAAAGCTATTTTCAATATTCCTTAAATATTTAACTATCTTGCATATCTATCTTATTATCATTTTAGTTGATCATTTGGGGCAAGCAGTACAGATAATTGTATCACTTGCAAATAAAGACAATGTCTCCTTTTTCCATTATTATAAATTTATTTCTGAACCATGTCTTATTACATTGACCAGAACATCTATAAATTTTTTAAATAGAGATAAAAGAAATTATTAGGAATGGCCCTGATATTTCACCACTAAGCATGAAATTGAGTGCTTACTACAGATACTTTTCAACATATTATAGAAAAATGTGTCTACTCTAAGTAATTAAAGAATTTTCATCAATGATGGGGTTGAGAATGATCAAATGCAACTTTAGGAGTTTATTAAATCAGATTCAGGATGACATAATGGAAAGTACTTTCACACTTTAGAGTAAGTGAGACTGTACTGTACTGGAATGTCAGCTGTAGTGCTTACTTTGGCCTTTATCAACTTGTCTGACCTCACTCAGCTATCATTTCTTTAGCTATAAGATGATGATAATAACTCATAAGGTTCTGTGATCACTAATTAATCTGGTTTTTATGAAGTGTCTAATATATGGATGATCACACATTAAATGTTCAATTACCATTTCCAAAATAAACTCTACTCTGCTATGGCATTTCATTCTTTTAATATACAAATGGATTTGTCATCATTTTACTTAGAATTGTTGCATCTATCTTTATAATTGCGTACCAAATGCAAAAACATTGTATTTTCTCTGTGTTTGGATCACCTAGAAGAAAACTATGCCTTAAAATTTGAAAGGGATACATTTAAATTATATTTTAATGACATATACATGCAGAAAATTGCATGAAAGAATGCATTCATAAATCCATCTGGACCCACAGTACTTGATAACTTATTCCAATTTCTGCTCAATGTAAATGGCCATCATGTATTGCATACTAGTGATGGACCAGCACTGTGCTAAGCATTTCACATGCATCATTTAATACGATTGTCACAAAAACACCATGCGAGGGAAATAACTCTTCCCCTTCTTGTAGATGAGGGAAATGAGGCTGAAAGAGGTGAGTATCCTGCCCAAGGTCACATAGTAACTGACAGAACAAGGTAAGGCTGAATCCAAAAGAAATCCTACTATACACTAAGAGGATTTAGTGGGTTTCCTCCTAGGCTCTTTTTCTCAATAAAGATACCTCAATTGATCTAATTCTTTGTTAATTTCTGGTAATTCATATTTGCTTTCCAAATCATGTACTTTTAACAAAATTTCAAATATATAGAATTAAGTTGTTTTTGATATTTTCTTAGACTACGTCATCTGCCCAGTATCTGTTTGACTCCTTTTAGTTCTGTCCTAATTTTAAGTATTTATGCTAGCTTTCTCTTTTTCTCATTTATAATTGCCAGAAGTTGATTTATTCTATTGTCATTTTCAAAATCCAGCTCTTGGGTTTACTTACCAATTTTATTTTTTGCTTTATAATTAATTGCTGATTTTATCTTTACTATTTCTTCCCTTCTAATGTATCTGAGTTATCTTTGAACTTCTTTAATAATTCATTCCTTTTGTTCTCTTGTTTAAATTGGAAATACTAAAACTTACAGAGGAAAGACTTCAAGATGGCTGATGAGAAGAATTTCATGCTTTCCTCGTCCACTTAGGGGGACCAAAATAGTGTATACACAATCACACTTTGAATACATTATCCAAGACAGAACACTGGAATTCAAGAGAGAAGTGACAGAAAACACCAAAAGTGAGAAAGGAGAAGAAAGCAAGGCAGCCCGCTCGGCCAGGATTGGCTGGGAGCCGGGAGTAACTTCTCAATGTGGGGAAGAGTGAGTGAGAGACTTCCAGCAACGCACAGCCCCACCATGCAATCATGCAATCCTGGTCACATAAGAGCACCTCCACCCTCCCAATCTCTGAAACTGACACAAGAAGCTGCTGGGAGATGACTGGATGGAATTGCTGTGGGGCGGGGGAGCTCACACTGAGTCCCACACTCTTCTGAGACCTAAGAAACTATAGCAAGGCATCATTTTCGAACTTAGCTTCTGCACGCTGTCCTGGGGCCCAGCAGCACTGGGACTGAGGCACTCATGAAAATGGGGTTGTCACTGCTGAGACTGCAGCATGAGCTGGGAGTACTCCCACAGCCCGGGCTGAGAAGTGAGCAATGTGCAGGCTGCAGTTGCCAGTGCCAGGAAGGAAGTACTGCTGGGACTTGAGACTGGGACACAAGTGAAGTGTGAGTTGCTGCTGGCACTTGGTTACGATCTGGGCAGGGACTCCTGCAGCCAGGGCTGGAGTGCAAGCTAGGCACACGCTAACACTGCCAGGGATGTGGGGCGAGCCCCATTAGAACTAGGATGAAGCAGGGATATGTATTCTCCACCTGCTGGCCCCATCTTCTCCAGTGGGATATCCTCAGTGCAACTGCTACTTCCCTCACCAGAACACTCCACCTGTAGCCTAAGGATTGTCATGCCCTCCCTCACAGTGCCTAGTGCCCTCTCTCACCATTGGGAAGCACAGGCCCATCCAACCTGACTATGCCATTCTCCCTCTCGACATAGAGTACACAGTCCAGGTGATTGCCCAACCTAATCCACCACCTTGGGCACCTGACCACTCCTTCCATGGGCCTGAAATTGAGACTAAACTCCCAGCCACTACCACCTTAGCTGACACTTAACCTGCAAGCATAACATGTGGGTCTGAAGACTGCTCAACATAGCCATTTACAAGCACTGCCGACATCAAAATGCACACCACTTGGGCCCCAGAAAATTGCTCCAGTACAGCTTTTGTCATTGCCCATGCCACACCAGCTTCCCAGGGGCCCAGGAACCCACTCACCCATCTGATCCACTGCTGCCACTACTGACATTCAAGTAAGCCACCTGGAGGCCCAAGAATCAGCCCACCAGTAACTGCCAACACAGGTGCCAGCGTACACAATCATGGGTCACAAAGATAGGCACACTCAGCTCACTGCTGCCATGACTGTGGCCTGAAGACTGACCCAATTGCCATCTCAGTCTCCATCACAACTTTACCACAGCCTTCACTAATAACCACAATGTAATCCACTGAGGAAATCACAGATTCCACTAACACTCTACAGACAAAGAAATCATGCCAAGACTACATTACTGTACACACCCAGAATCAAAGTAATGTGTCCTACCCACTCAAAACCATACATAGAGCTTCAGGAAAAAGTTCTCCCCACAAAAGTCAATCAAAAATAGAAAAAAAAAAATGACTGTTACACCAGATGTGCAGATATCGATTGTAAGGACACAGAAAACATAAAAATGCAGGGAAATATGACACCTCCACTGGAGCACAATAATTATCCAGCAATAGATCTTAATCAAAAAGAAATTTTAAATTTCATATAGAGAATTCAAAATATTGATTTTAAGGAAGCTCAATGTGATACAAGAGAATTCTGAAAAACAATTCAAGGAAATAAGAAAAGCAATTCAAAATAAAAATAAGAAATTTACCAAAGAGATAGCTACTTCTTAAAATAACTAAATATAAATTCTGGAACTGAATAATTTATTGAACCAAATACAAAATACATTTGAATGCTCCAACAATAGACTAGATCAGGAAGAAGAAAGAATCTTAGAACTCGAATATAGGTCTTTTAAGATAACCCAGTCAGACAAAAATAAAGGAAAGAAAGAGTAAAAACAATAAGCAAAGCCTTCATGACATTTGGGACAACATGAAGTTATTAAATATTTGAATTGTCAGTATTCCCAAGGGTGAAATGAGAAAGAATTGGAAAACCTACTTAATTAAATAATAGACAAAAACTTCCCAAGTCTAGCAAGATATTTAAACATTTAGATACAAGAGGCTCAATCTTCCAGCAATTCCCAGGAAAATACAACACAAAAGGTCTTCTCCATGGTGTATTATAGTCAGATTGTCTTAAGTCAAAGAAAAAGAATGAATCCTAAAAACGAGAGAAAAGCATTTCATCACCTATAAAGGAAACTTCAACACACTAACAGATTTCTCAGCAGAAATCGTACAGACCAGAAGATAAGATGATATATGCAAACTGCTAAAAGAAAAAAAAACTGTCAAACGAGAATACTACATTCGGCAAAATTATCCTCCATAAATGAAGGGGAAATAAAGTTTTTCTCAGACGACCAAATGCTGAGGGAATTCATTAGCACTAGACTGGTCCTACAAGAAATGCTCAAGAGAGACCTAAAAATGGAAATGAAAAAACAACATTTACCATCATGAAAGTATAAAATTCACTGGAAAAGCTATTACAAAATGGAGAAAGAAAAAACTCAAGTGGTACCACTACAGAAACCCATCAAACAATAAAAGAGAAAGAAAAGAACAAACAATATATAAAAGAACCAGAAAGCAATTAACAATATGACAGGAACAAAGCCTGACATATCAATACCTTTGGATGTAAACTGATTAAATTCTCCACTTAAAAGATAGGGAGGCAGTGTCTCCCGCCCCATCCCGCCCCCGCGCACCTGCTCCAGCCATGATGAGCTTCCGAAGCGTGGATGCGTTGCTGGGCGCCCTGTTCCCGCCGTTACAAGGCGGTGGCAGCCTCCACTAAGCGCTGGCCCGAAAGAGCGGCTCAGGCTGGACGCGCTCAGCCGCCTGCTCCTCCAGCGGCTTCCACTCGTGGACGCAGACGTCCGTGAGCTCCGTGTCCGCCTCTCCCAGCCGCTCACCGACTCGCTGGGCACACTGAGCAACCAGCCAGAGGGATGCGTGGTGGCGGCGGCTACAGTGAACAGTGAGGAGCAGCTGCAGGCGCTAAAGGATCGCTTCGTGGGCTACATCGACAAGGAGCTGCAGCTGGAGGCACACAACCACAGCCTGGAGGGCAAGGCGGCGGCCCTGCAGCAGCAGCAGGCGGGCCGCGAGGTCCACGAGATGCGCGGTGCGATGCTGCGCCTGGGCTCGGCGCACAGTCAGCTGCGCCTGGAACAGGAGCGCCTGCTCGAGGACATCACACACGTGCGCCAGCTCCTCGACACCCACCGAGGTCTGGCAGCGCAAGGAGGCCGAGGCGGCTGCCCGCGCTCACGCTCTGCACGCAGGAGGCCGAGGCGGTGCGCGTGGAACTGCAGAAGGCGGCGCAGGCGCTGCAGGAGGAGTGCGGCTACCTGTGGCGCCACTACCAGGAGGAGCAGGTGGGTGAGCTGCTCGGCCAGAACCAGGGCTGCAGCGCGCGCAGGGGCAGGCTGAGGCGTGCAACGCCCTCCAGTGCGATGTGACATCGGCGCTGCGCGAGATCGGCACAGCGTGCAGCTTGAAGGCCACGTGGTGCAGAGCACACTGCAGTCCAAGGAGTGGTTCCGAGTGAGGCTGGACTGACTGTCAGAGGCAGCGAAGGTGAACATAGATGCCATGCGCTCAGAGTAGGAGGAGATAACTGAGTACCGGTGTCAGCTGCAGGCCAGGACCACAGAGCTGGAGGCACTGAAAAGCACCAAGGACTCACTGGAGAGGCAGCGCTCTGAGCTAGAGGACCGTCATCAGGCCAACATTGCCTCCTACCAGGAAGCCATTCAGCAGCTGGACGGTGAGCTGAGGACCACCAAGTGGGAGATGACAGCCCAAATGCGAGAATACCAGGACCTGCTCAATGTCAAGATGGCTTTGGATATGGAGATAGCCACTTACAGAAAACTTGGAAGGCAAAGAGTGTTGGACTAGCTTTGGCCCAATTCCTTTCTCGCTTCCAGAAGGACTCCCCAAAATTCCCTCCGTGTCCACTCACATAAAGGTCAAAAGCGAAGAGAAGATCAAAGTGGTGAAGAAGTCGGAGAAAGAAACTGTGATTGTGGAGGAACAGACGGAGGAGGCCCAAGTGACTGAAGAAGTGACTGAAGAAGAAGAGAAAGAGGCCAGAGAGGAGGAGGGCAAGGAGGAAGAAGGAAGAGGAGGGGGCAGAAGCGGGAGAAGCAGCAGCAAAGTCTCCCCCAGCAGAAGAGGCCACATCCCCAGAGAAGGAAGCCAAGTCCCCAGTGAAGGAAGAGGCAAAGTCACCGGCTGAGGCCAAGTCCCCCGAGAAAGAGGAAGCAAAATCCCCAGCCAAGGTCAAGTTCCCCAAGAAGGCCAAGTCCCCAGCAAAGGAAGAGGCAAAATCACCAGCTGAGGCCAAGTCTCCAGAGAAGCCCAAGTCCCCAGTGAAGGAAGAAGCAAAGTCACTGGCTGCTGCCAAGTCCCCAGTGAAGGAAGAAGCAAAGTCACTGGCTGCGGCCAAGTCCCCAGTGAAGGAAGAAGCAAAGTCTCCAGCTGAGGTCAAGTCCCCTGAAAAGGCCAAGTCCCCAGCAAAGGAGGAAGTGAAGTCCCCAGAGAAGAAGAGGCAAAATCTCCAGCTGAAGTCAAGTCTCCCGAGAAGGCCAAGTCTCCAGTGAAGGAGGAAGCAAAATCTCCAGAGAAGGCCAAGACTCTTGATGTGAAGTCTCCAGAAGCCAAGACTCCAGCCAAGGAGGAAGCAAGGTCCCCTGCAGACAAATCCCCCAAAAAGGCCAAAAGCCCTGTCAAGGAGGAGGTCAGGTCCCCAGAGAAGGCAAAGTCTCCCCTGAAGGAGGATGCCAAGGCCCCTGAGAAGGAGATCCCAAAGAAGGAAGAGGTGAAGTCCCCAGTGAAGGAGGAAAAGAAGCCCTAGGAGGTGAAAGTCAAAGATCCCCCAAAGAAGGCAGAGGAAGAGAAAGCTCCCGCCACGCCAAAAACGGAGGAGAAGGAGGACAGCAAGAAAGAGGAGGCACCCAAGGAGGAAGCTCTAAAGCCCAAGGTGGAGGAGAAGAAGGAACCTGCCGTCAAAAAGCCCAAAGAATCCAAAGTTGAAGCCAAGAAGGAAGAGGCTGAAGATAAGAAAAAAGCAGCCACCCCAGAGAAGGAGGCTCCTGCCAACGTGGAGGTGAAGGAAGATGCTAAACCCAAAGAGATGACAGGTGGCCAAGAAGGAACCAGATGATGCCAAAGCCAAGGGACCCACCAAACCAGCAGAGAAGGAGGAGGCAGTGGCAGCACCAGAGAAAAAAGACACCAAGGAGGAGAAGGCCACTGAGGCCAAGAAACCTGAGGAGAAACCCAAGACAGAGGCCAAAACCAAGGAGGATGACAAGACCTTCTCAAGGGACCCAAGCAAACCTAAGGCGGAAAAGGCTGAAAAATCCTCCAGCTCAGACCAAAAAGACAGCAGGCCTCCAGAGAAAGCCACAGAAGACAAGGCCGCCAAGGGGAAGTAAGGTGGGGAGAAAGGAATGTCAGGAGCAGCCAAAGAAACTCAGAAGGGGCCCAGAGCTCAAGGATTGGAGTAATGCAATTTTCACTTTTTCTCTCTTTATGTAAGAAGAAACTGCTTAGATGATGGGGCCTCCTTCTTCAAACAGGAATTTCTGTTAGCAATATGTTAGCAAGAGAGGGCACTCCCAGCCCCCTGCCCCCACACCCTCCGCAGGCAATGGACAATTGTGTTATGAAAGCTTATGTAGCTGAATGTGGTACATGCTGAATGCCACACGTAAACTCTTGACTATAAAAACTGTCCCCCTCCTTTCCAAATAAGTGCATTTATTGCCTCTATGTGCAACTGACAGATGACCACAATAATGAATGAGCAGTTACAAACACATATGCTTGACATGTCTTAAACTATTTCCACATACCTTCTGTTTTCCAAAGGAGTAGTCAAGCCCTTGCCCAGAGCTCTCTGTTCTAGAAGAGCTGTCCAGGTGGGGCTGGGCACTGGCCACTAAATTATGCCAGTACACTTTCCACTGGAGTCCACTTTCAACTGCTTCTGTTCAATAAAAAAACCAAGTGTTTATAAAATGAAAAAAAAACTAAAAGAGAGAATAGCTGAATAGAGTCTTTTAAAAACGTGATTGAATTATTTGCTTCTTATAAGAAACTCAAATTATTAGTAAAGACACATAGACTGGAAGTAAAAAGATGGAAAAAGATATACCATGCAGATGGAAATCAAAAATGAGCAGGAATAGTTGTACTTCTATCACATAAAACAGACTTTAACTCAAAAACAGTAAAAAAAAAAAAAACAAACAAAAAAAAAACCATACACACACAAAGAACATTATTACATAAACATAAAAAGATCAACCCAGCAAGAGGATATAGCAATTCTAAATATATATGCACTCAATACTAGAGCATCCAGATGCATAAAGCAAATATTACTAGGTCCAAAGAGAGAGATAGATTCAATGCAGTAGTGGTGGGGAACTTCGACATTCCACTCTCAGCATTGAGCAGATTATCGAGACATAAAATCAACAAAGAACATTGGATTTAAACTGGACTTTAGACCAAATGGACCTAACATTTACAGATCATTCTATACAACCACAGAATATGCATTTTTTCATCAGCACATAGAATATTCTCCAGGATAGACCATATGTTAAACTACAAAGCAAGTCTCAACAAATTATTTTTAAAAATCAAAATTATATTAAGTATCTTCTTAGACCTCAATAGAATAAAACAAGAAATCAATACCAGGAAGAACTCTGGAAACTATACAAATACATTTAAAAAATGCTCCTGAATGACTATTACATCAACAAAGAAATTAAGATGAAAATCAAAAAATTTCTTGAAACAAATTAAAATGGGAATACGACATACCAAAACCTGTGGGATATAGCAAAAGCAGTGCTAAAAGGGAAGCTTATATCAATAAACACCTACATCAAAATGTGGAAATATTATAAATTAACAGTCTAACAATGTACCTAAAGAAACTAAAAAAGGAAAAAAACAACAAAACCCCAAATTAGCAGAAAAATAGTAAAGATTAGAATGAACTAAATGAAATAGAGACTAAAAAAATACAAAAGTCAATAAAAGAAAAAAGTCAATTCTTTGAAAAGATAAACAAAGTCAATAAACCACTAGCTAGACTAAACAAGAAAAGGGAAGACTTAAATCAACAAAATCAGAAATGAAAAAGGAGACATTACAACCGATGCTACAGAAAAACAAAAGACGATTATGAACAACTATATGCTAACAAACTGAAAAACCTAGAGGAAATGGATAAATTCCTGGAAACACACAACCAACCAAGATTGAATCAGGAAGAACTAGAAAACTTAAATTGGCCAAAAATGAGTAGTGAGTTTGAATCAGTAATAAAAACTCTCCCAACAGAGAAAAGCCCAGGACCAGATGCATTCACAGCTGAATTCTACAAAACTTACAAAGATAAGCTAATACCAATCCTTCTGAAATTACTCCCAAAAATCTAAGAGGAGGGAATTCTCCCTAATTCATTCTACAAGGCCAGCATTACCCTTATATTAAAACCAGATAAGAACACATGTAAAAGAGAAAACTACAGGCCAATATCCCTAATGCACAGAGATGCAAAAATCCTCAACAAAACATTAGCCAATCAAATCCAACAGCATTCAAAAACATAATAATGAAAACAGCATGGTATTGGTATAAAACTGGACCCATAAACCAATGGGACAGCATAGAGAATCCAGAAATAAAGCCACATATTAACAGCCAACTGATGTTTGGAATTTTTCGTTGACACTTTATAAAGTTATACTAATTTTAATTTTATTTCATTCTTATCAGAGAATTTATCCAGAATCATTTTTAATATCCTGATCATCAATTTTCTTTATAAACTAGTATAGGTTAATTGTGATAAATGTTCCACGTTTTATTGCACAAAAACAATGAAAATTTTCTTGCCATTTTCAGAACACAAAATTTAATCCAAATCTATTAAATCAAAGTCAATATTACTAACCATACATATTTTTTTTAAACCAAAGGCTACATGATGGTTTCTTGGTTTTTTGTTTCGTTTTGTTTTGGGTTTGTTTAGGGTTTTATTGGTTGGTTGGTTGGTTGGTTTGTTGCCTCAACATCTGAAGGCTGCAATGTATGCCCATCAATAGTAATTCTGGGTCAGTGGAAATGGGATTACTCGCCCCCTCCCTCTGAATATCGGAATATGTGTGTATGTGAGTTTTTATAAAATGACTTCTCAGACTCTGATATGATCTTTGGGGCATCTTTTACCAACTTAGTTGAGAATCACTGAGATAAATGGAAATTAGCATCATAGCATTCATGTGAATTTTATCTTTCATTGGCATAAAATGACTTCTATCTTAATAATCGTGCTTACCTTGTACTATACATTTTTACTGATGTTAATATTGTCACTCCTAGTCTCAGTTTTTATTTTTAGCATTTTTCTCTCCCTCTTTTAGGTGAAGCTTTGACAAATAGCTATAATTGGCTTTGGTGGATTCTAAACCAAATCTAAGACAGATTTTCTTTTAATGGAGGAATTTAATCCATTTACTGTCATGTTTGGCCTTCACATATTTAACTGATATATTTAATTTGTATCAGTCAAATCAACTTTTGACTCAGGCAGCTTTTTGTTTTAAAAGGTGTCTTCTAATGTGTATAGACCAGTCCTTCACCTGTTTTTGCCCTCATGCCCATCCCTGGCCTTTCCTTTGCTCATTTGGTATCACAATAGGGCTGACCCATACAGGCTGCATTTTCCAGGTTCCCTCATCCACTCCCTTCAGGATAGGTTTGGCCAGCGATAGAGACTGGCAGAAGTTTGCAGTGTGGAAAGCAAGAAGAAGGGTATTGCCCCCCTCTTCCTTGCCTTGACTGCATCCCTTCTGTGACTCCAACTTGGGCTGGACAAGGTTCCCTCTTTTTCCAGTTTCTACTCGGTGATCCCTGCCCCTGGGCACAGTGACGCTGCTTCCATTTTTTGTCCCTACAGCCCAGAATTTCCATTCTCTGTCCTCCATATATCCTCCCCATTGATAACTGCCTTCTTTCCCTGGGCTTTTTCTCTATATTCCAGGAGATCTTCTTAACTGTATCTTCCTTAACACCAATTCCATTTTCTGCAATATTATTTTTTTTTTTACTGCTTCTAATCCCAATACAAGTTTTATTAAGCTATTGGATTTTATAGGTATTTACAATCTTTATCTCAATCTCTGCTTGCATCTTAGCAACTCTTTTAATCTTACTATGTCATCTGTCATTTCTTGTATCTCAGAGTTCAAATTTACTGAGAACACAAAAAGATGCATGCTAGTAAATGCCTTTATTAACTATTTTATATTTTTTCAAGACATTTTTCCTCTGAATCTAGTATTCTCCTTTTTATGTCTCAGAAAAATCTTCAAGGTCTCTTGTTTTGTTTTTCCTATTATTCATGCTTGATAAAGGAGAAAGCTGGTCAGGCATGTTGCCAGTACATAGTTTGGATGGATCTTCTTTGGTCCTTGTTATTAACTACATGATTATAATTAGAATCCACATCTAGACCTTAAGCTGAGGGCTGATTAATATGCACAGATTCCAAATTCCTAGTGGTATGGTCCTTTTTCTCATGTATATTCTAGACCAGAATGGGCTGACTTCGGAACATGTGGAGGGAATATTCTGGGATAATTGTATGCAGCCGTCTCTGCTTTGGGAAAAGCAATGCATGGACATTTACATTCACCAGCATATAACTGTCTCACAGGTCTCTCTAGCTCTACTCTCTCATAGATTTCACAGTCAATTTCATTGATTTCACAGTCTGGTATTGGTATGGCCTGAATGTGCACCCCAAAATTCATGTTGAAACTTAATCACCCAAACGACAGTGTTAACAGGTCAGGCCTTTAAAAGGTGATTAAGTCATGAAAGCAAAACCTTCATGCATGGGATTACGGCATTTTAAAAGGGCTTGAGGGAGTGGGTGTTTTCTCTTCCACTCTTCTGCCATGTGAGGACACAGTGTCCATCCCATCTGGAAGATGCAGCAAGAAGGAGCCATCCTGGAAGCAGAGAGCAGCCGTCACCAGACACCAGATGTCAGTGCCTTGATATTAGACTTCCAGATCCTCAGAACCATGAAAAAAATCCATTTATTTTCCTTATAAATTACCTAGTCTATGGCATTTTATTTTAGCAGCACAAACAGACTAAGACACATACGCAAAGATCCATATCCTGTTTTCATCTGCCATGATCCCTTCCTGCTTTTTTAATTTCTAGAAAGTTAAAATTAGTCCCACAAACGGTAAATCAATAGAAGTGATAATAGGGAGTGCTGGAGGTTAAATGGCCTCAGAAACAGCTTCTGTGTAGTAAGTGCAGGTTTCTCTCCTTTTGTTCAGTGGAGACACTGCCTTTAAGGCAGGAAGTAGACAGGAGTAATAACTGAAAATCTATCATGTATCTTCTGTTCTTTTCCCAAGAGTGTCATCCTTGCTTTACTAAGTAAAAATTCCACCCAAGGCCCAGAATCCATGTTACCGAAAAGTAGCAGTGGTTTCTGTGTCTTCATGAGAAGTGCCATGGGTGAGGAGTAAAGGGAACCCAAGTGCCACAGCCAGATGCCACCTGAATCTGGAAGTCCCACCTATGTTATTTGAACAACCACTTCTTTCTCCCTCTCTAGCTTTCCCACTTAATCCATAGAGTCCCTGTCCAAAGGGGATGTCAAAATGTTATCCCATCTAAACTCCTCCCTCCTAAGAGGTCAGTGTTGACCTGCCCCAGGTCTGGAGTTCTCAAACCATCCATTCCACATTCATAACTTTCCAGCCTAGCCCTTTATTCACTTAAGGGTATGGGAGGGCTACCCAAACCCACTCCCCATATTGGTATCCTGCTATCCCTACATATCATATTCAAATTCTTGTACTCAAGCAGATTATTGTGCAATTGCCTGCTGATTCAGCATTCTATGATGTTGACCCAGACTGAATAAACAATAAATAAAAATATCAAAATAATGTTACTGTTTCAACTACTTCATTTGTCAGGAACTAAGAATTCACGTAGTAATGGGAATAGAAGAAATAGATGTTAACAGATATTTTGAAATTTATTATGACTTAAGGAACAGCATATTATTATTTACTCCCCTACCCACCAACTTCCTAAAATTTCTGTATGCAGTTTACTCTAGCATTTGTTTAATTATAGCTTATTTTTTAATTATTCAGGTGTGTATTTACCTCCCAGTTAGGTTCCATGTTCATCCAGGGCATGAATGACAACTTACTTGTCTTTATGTCCACAGTATAGTGTGCTCAATTCTCACCAGAAGGACAAGCTAGGAACTAAACTGATGGGTTGAGTCCTGTAGAGGCAGGACTAGCAGGGCATCTCTGACCTGGAGCCGCAGGTGTCCCTGAATAGTACAAGGGGCGAAATAAGAATTGGATGAGGCAGGACAAGGGGTAGTAGAAGAGGAACTAAATGTAGTTTCCAAAATAAGAATGAAGATATTATGAACTAGAACACAAACCAGGATACCTAAAAACTAAGAAGAAAAAGGAGCAGAAGCAGAGGACGGGACTACTATCTCTATTTAGCATGAATAGTGGACACACAAGTTATGCCTAAAAATCAGAGCCACAGTGGATCAGACTCTCAGTGAATGTTAATTAAATTGGCACAACCAAAATGAATTACGAAAAGGAGTAACCTTCAGTTCCCTCAAACTTCTCCCAGAAATCCCCCCAAAATTATATAAAAGTTATTTTATATCTAATAACTGCAAAAAAAAAAAAGGCTTGGGCTATAGGATTTGAAATTGCACAGATATGTCATTTCATGATCCCCTACTTGTTTTGTCCGTCTGTGATCTTGGGCCACTGACCTTTCTGAGCTCAGTTTCCTTAGCTGTAAAATGAGGATAATAGTGCCCATGTCACAGGGCTTTTTAGAGGAGTGAATCACGTAGAAAGTATCTAGCACACCAGAATCATTCAATAAATGCTGGTTTCCATCCCCCTTCATCAGCGGCCTCGGGAGTCTAATGAGGCTAAAGCAGGGATGCTTACTTAACAATTTGGAGCAAAGCAGCCCTGGTGAGCAGACGTACATTCCTGATTTCATTACGTGCCAGAAGATGAAAATGAACAGCCCTGTGGATCATGCCCCATCCCTCGCAGCTGCCTCTCTGCTGAGGGATTTACGTTCCGTGTGATTAAGCCTGAAATGGACAGGAAGCTTTATTGCGCTAGGCTGGCATGGCGTGGAGGAGCAAATTGATAAAGATGCCTGAGTCAGTGGCAAGCTGGGTGGTTCCTAATTTATAGAAACACCTCGAGTTCCATTACTCAGCCCCTTCTTTTCTGCTCCTACCTCCCCACCCTTCCTACTCAACGCTTCTCTTCCCCTCCTTGCAAAATGGTGACTTATTTATGAAAGGAAAAGGGATTTACTGACAAAGATAAGGCATCAGCCAAACCCACAGCAAGGAAATTCCCAGAGAAGCAACATCTGGTGAACAGCAAACATTTGCTGAACTCTGTGCCAGGTGCTGGGATGTCAGCGATGTGACCAGTGACCAGGTTAGGTCCTGCCTCAGCTTTCTGAACACTTAACCTCTTTGTTTCCTCTTTAAAAAAATAAATAAATAAATATAAAAATATATTTTAAAAAATTTTTTAAAAATTAAAAAATGGGATAGTGCTAGTTCCTGTCTTGCAGATAATGGATGCTAAATAAAAAGTAGCATTTAGGCTGGGCGTGGTGACTCACGCCTGTAATCCCAGTACTTTGGGAGGCTGAGGCAAGTGGATAAATTGAGATCAGAAGTTCAAAACCAGCCTGACCAACACGGCGAAACCCCATCTCTACTAAAAATAAAATAAAATAAAAAAAACTAGCCTGGTGTGGTGGCGTGTGCCTGTAATCCCAGCCTGGGTGACAGAGTGAGACTCTGTCTCAAATAAACAAACAAACAAACAAATAAATAAATAAATAAATATTTGAAGTAGCATTTATCATCATCATCGTCCACCCAGGCTTCCGGATTCCAAACCTTGGCATCTTCCTTAAGATAACCCTCCCCAATGACCCCAGATTGGCAGAAAGTATCTCACCCTCTCTCAGGGCAACTCTGCTAGTTCATTTCTCCACTGGGCTTTTGCTTCATAGGAGGAGGGAAGGGGAGAGAAAGGAAGAGCAGGGGAGTGGGGTGTAGGGGAGGGGAGAGTGTTACATTCACTGGGAAACTCCTTTGGATCAGGCAGCATGGCAGTCATTTCAGACCATTCCAGTTAGCAGCCTCCTGGTCAGGGTCCCCGCCTTGGGTCTCACCCTTTCCTTCAATCCTACACATCAGCCAAGAACTATTTCTCACACACAGTTCTGATCTTATTGGATCCTGAACTGAAATCTTTGAGAGCTTCTTACGGACTGTCAGATGAAGGGCATGGTCCTTAGTCTAGCAGCCTAGGCTCTTCATAGTCTGGTCCCAGGAGAACACCTCATACTCTCACCACCAACACTTCAGTCAGTCTGCCTAGATTGCTTACGTTCTGAGGAATCAGCTTTCACATCCCCCATGCTTTTGCTCATGCAAATTTTCACTGAGATTGCTTTGAGCTTACTCATAAATTTGGGAAGGACTGACATCTTTACACTTTTGATTGACTTTTCCCATCCAGGACCACGATATGTCTCTTCATTGATTCCAGCCATTCTTCATGGCCTTCAGTATTGTATTTGCTTTCATATAAATCTGGACTATTTCTAGTTAATTACCAAGAGTTTTATATTGTTGTTATTGCTATTATAAATGGGATCCTTTTATATATTTTCTAATTACATATTTCTAATCAATAGAAATCCTGTTTTTCTTCATGTTCATCTTACATCCCACTACCTTACTGAACACTCTTATTAGCATCAGCTACTTTTAGCTGGGTCTCTTGAATTTTTGATATAGACAGACATGTCACTTATAAATCATGGTATTTTTTAGGCTAAACAAGTACGGTAAATTTATCATGAGGATATTGAGGCATCTCACTAAACCCAAAGGCTCAGGAAAAAGTAGAATTAGAGTCTCAAATGCCATGAGGATTCTCTCCATATCTCCTATAAACCCAAATTTAACACTTTTATGTTATTTTTATATGAGTTAAAGTTTACAATTCTTTCCTTGTTTATTTCAACTAGTTTATGCATTAATGCAAAAGATCTTCATGTTATAAAAATACGTATGTATACAAACTGAGCTAAGGATTACTTTTTAAAGACATGTTTTTCAAAATTGTCTGAAAATTCACACAACGTGAAATAAATTTGTGGGTTTTTATTCAACACTGAGATGCATAGATGTTGGTACATACATAAGCTGTAATCCATTTTTTCTTCTTTCATTTTTTAAAATAACATGCAGGAAAATTGGCATATGGTTCTATGAGTTTCAACACATACACAGATTTGTATAACCACCACCGCAATAAGGATGCAGAACAATTCCAAACAATTCCTTTGTGCTGCCCTTTTTTACTCAATGCCTTTTCCCATCCCCAAACCCTGGCAAGCCCTGATCTGTCCTCCATTACTATAATTTTGCCTTTTCCAAGATGTCATATAAGTGGAATCAAACAAACCGTGGCATTTTGGATCTTCCTTTCTAATATTTGTATCTCCTTTTGTATTTTTCTTATCTTACTGCTTTGGCTAGGATGCCACCAGATCCTCTTGGTTTATTTTTGCCTCCCAACTAGACTTTGAGATTCCACATAGTAAAAGTAGTGTCTCCTTCATTACTTCGACCAATTCTTAGCCAATGTAGGTGCTCACTATGTGTTTCTAGAATACATAAAGGCATTATTATCAATAGATGGGCTTCCTCTGGGGGCACCATGTAAGCTTCCCCAAAACCAAAACCCTTTCCCAAGAAAAGGTATGTTCTAGCACCTAGCTGGCCCATGGGACTGTAAAATCCCCCAACCCATCTTCATTAATTTGTCAAGACACACACAAAAACATCTGCCTATTACATGCTCACTGTGCCACATGGAACTGTCAGCCTCTAATTAGAATTAATTAGCTAATGTGGGTTTCAAATTTGGAAGACAAGAAGTTTTGTCTGTGTTCTCAATTGGTGTTAATTATCCTGGAAACCTGTTTCAACCCAAAGTCTCCCTCAAAGCACTAAGATGCTCTTTCCCACACAGGCTCCAGGAGGTAACCAGTGTGATACTGGCTGACAGTCAACAAGACTCTCTTGTATCAAGACCTTAAGGAGAGAAGGACTCATGGCTCTCTAAGGAGCTCTATTAATGCTTCCCCCTCAAGAAGACCTTTGTGAAGAATTCAGGATATTCTGGCAATTCCAGAATAGGAGTTTCAAGCTCAACAGCAAATGGAAATCAAATTAGGAGGGGCTGGGTCTAGAACCAGATGTCCCCATTAGTGGGGCAGCAGGAAGAGTACCCCAAATCACTTGAGGAGTCCATTTAAGGGGTTGCAATCCAAAAGACATATCCCTTTTCCTAGACTTTGTGGGATTATTGCCTCTTTTACTTGCCAAAAAATGAATGTAACAACTTCTTGTCTTGGGAGAAATTTGTAGTATTTCACACAGAAGGATATATTATGAGAGCATATGCATCAGGGGTTCCTGTTCATCTGGTGGTCAGTGCTGGCGTCCCATAGTGTGTGGGGTTTTCCTTTTTTTTCAGAGCCATTGATAAATCTGGATCCATCTGCCTACCCAGGTCATGGCCAGAGCAAGGGTCAGAGTTTATGCTGATTCTGGTTGAGCAGCATGCAAATCGAATTTCCACCGTTGAGACACATCCTACTTTATCACCCCTGTGAAATACCCCTACCTCTCACTCAGTGGTTATTCAGGGCCAGTAATGCAGGGAGTCCCCAACAAATGTGATGGGGATAGGACAACGATTGGCTTATGGTAACAGCTTCAGAATCTAAAATTTACTTCTACCCTAACCTCAGCACCAGGGAAAAATAATAAGGCATTAAAGACATAAGTAAATTTTTAAAAATAATTTTTAAAAATCTGGTCCTTTATTAGCTATACTTAGATAAAAGTGAGGTGAGGAAAAAAAAAGATAGAGGGGGTGGTCATTTTTTCTTCTCATATCAAACTTATTTCTTTCATTGGACTGGATCCTTTCTCATTTGAATTGGTTCAAATTGGAGCTAAATAACTGCAGGTAGGGGTCCTGGGGAAGACTAAAGCATACCAATTAATATGCATTGGAATCACCTGGATATGGTATTAAACTACAGATCCTGGGTGAGTAGGCCCAGGGTGAGGATGAAGGTTCTTCATTTCTAAGAAGCTGCTAGGTAATGGTGATGCCACAGACTAGCCGTCCCCAACCTTTTTAGCACCAAGGACCAGTTTTGTGAAAAATTTTCCACAGCCAGGGGGATGGTTTCAGGATGAGTCAAATGCATCACATTTATTGTGCACTTTATTTTTATTACACTCTAATATATAATGAAATAATCATAGAATCCACCATAAAGTAGAATCAGTTGGAGCCCTGAGCTTGTTTTCCTAAAACTAGCTGGTCCCATCTGGAAGTGATGAGAAACAGTGACATCATCAGGCATTAAATCCTTTTTCTTTTTTTTTTTTTTTTTTTTTTTTTGGTTTTTGTTTTGTTTTGAGACGGAGTCTCTCTCTCTTGCCAAGGCTGGAGTGCAGTGGCATGATCTCGGCTCACCACAATCTCTGCCTCCCAGGTTCAAGCAATTCTCCTGCCTCAGCCTCCCAAGCAGCTGGGACTATAGGCGTGTGCCACCATGCCCGGCTAATTTTTGTATTTTTAGTAGAGATGGGGTTTCACTGTGTTGGCCAGGCTGGTCTTGAACTCCTGACCTCGTGATCCACCCGCCTCAGCCTCTCAAAGTGCTAAGATTACAGGCATGAGCCACTGCACCCGGCCAGGCATTAGATTCTTATAAGGAGTCCACAACCTAGATCTCTCACTTTAGCAGTTCACAATAGGGCTCTCACTTCTATGAGAATCTAATGCCGTTGCTGATCTGACAGGAGGCGGAGCTCAGGCAGTAATACTCGCTAGCCTGCCACTCACCTCCTGCTGGTGTGGCCTGCTTCCTAAGAGGCCACAGACTGGTATTGGTCCATGGCCCAGGGGTTGGGGACCCCTGCTGTAGACCACACTTCTTGAGTAGCAGGTTGTATTCATTTCCTATTGCTGCTGTAACAAATTACCACAAGCTTAATGGCTTAAAACAACATAAATTTATTCTCCTACAGTTGCATAAATCAGAAAACTGAAAACAGGTCTTACTGGGCTAAAATAAAGGGGTCAGCTGGGCTCTGCTCCTTCTGGAGGCTCCAGGGAGAATCCTTTCCTTGCCTTTTCCGTTTTCTAGGGATACCCACATTCCTTGGTTCATGGCCCCTTCCAGAAATGACAGCACTCCAACCTCTGCTTCTATCACCACATCACCTTCTTTAAATCTGACCCCCTGCCTCCCTCTTATGAAGACCCTTGTGATTACATTGACTCCCACATGGATAATCCAGGATAATCTTCACATCTCAAGAACCTTAATTTAATCACATTTGCAAAGTCTTTTTTGCCATGTAAAATAATATATTCAGAGATTCTGGGGATTAAGTCATGAACATTTTGAGGGGGAAGGCGATTACTATTCTGTTTACCACCCAAGGGATCAGTTCATCTGAAGAAGATTGAGAAGGGCACAGTGGTAATTGGGTAGATAGATGGTGGGTATTTGGAGTAGGTTGGGATCATACAATGACGAGGGGCTGCAAAGAGGCACTATTTCTAGTTCCTAGCATTTGGGCAGATGAGGGAGCAGGCCACAATAGCTACCAGACAGTCTGAGAACAGGTACTGGGCCCTGGGATGAAATTAAGACAGGTCTTTAGGGACTGCAAGGGGGCACAGTTAGGGGCCTGGGACTGACCAACTCTAGAAGTGATGGAAGGCTTAACCTGCCACATGGCTGTTCCAAGTCTCATTTGACTAAGGACATGAATCTAAAAAGTTCTTGGCTTCTCTCCCTCACTACCTCAACACTCAGTGGGACCTGCTTCTCTGGCCCTAATGGTGACCAGCAAAGAGGAAGTGGTTGGCAAAGTGTAAGTGACAGAAGCCTTGAGGGAAAGTGACCATATCAGCTCAGGGTTCCTAATGGCTGAGAAAAGGTTGGACACACATCCTGAAACTGAAAGCAGCTTTCAGAAAGTCCTAATAAAAACTGTCATCAGATGTGACAGAGATGACGACTCAGGGCAGCTCTCAAAGCCCCAGTTCTGACCATTTGTGGCTCCAGGAAGAGAGGTGGAGCCTATACATAGAGATCTCCCCCAGGGACTTGAGTTTTGAAAAGTCAGATGAAGATGGAAATTTGACACATCACCAAGGACTGGCTGGTATGAGTGTGACACTGATGGGTAAAATGGATAGGGAAGCTAAAGCCCCAAAGAGCTGGGACTGAAAAATTGTTCAAAATGTGATAGGCTTCTGTGGCTTGGTTTAGGAGATCAAGGAGATCTGCTTGCACAGGAGGAGGCCAGTGCCTGGGTCTTGTCCGGACATTCTCCACTCAACCCACCCTTGCCCCACCCTGCCCATCCCTACTCTCCTATAAATCCCAGGAGAATGACTTCTATGGCTCTATCACCATCCTCTCTTGCTCTCTGGTTTCAGCTAGGCTTAGCCAATAAAAAAAAAAAAAAGCAGGAGATAGAAGAGTGGAAGTAGAGGAAAGCCAAGACATTTATTTTCTTAAGTCCTGCTGAACCAGAGTAAGCCATGGCTGCATTCCCCTACCCAAGGCCACAGCTCCTACCATTTGGCCCTCTCTTAAAATTATAGGTCTCTTTTGGGTTCTGGTAACTCTACTCAGCAGGGTGGGGAAGGAGCCAGCTGGAAAACCTTTTCTCCCAACCCCAGGGCCAGTCCTTGGCTCTTCTATCAGCTACTATGGGACCCTCCCTGGACCTTGGGTTCCCCCGATATTCACCAAGGAGCAATGCTCAGGACTTTAGACACCACTTTTCAAGGCCATGCATATTGGCTTAGCAGACCACAGCAACAAGAGCCAACAATTGTCACATACTTACTCCATGCAGGTCGCTGCTCAATCATGTGCCTTATATTGACCCATCTAATCCCTGCTGCAATGCTACAGGGTTGTCCTTTGCTGTGCTGGGAGATGGATGCTGAGGTCAGCTATGTTCCCTTCCCTTCAGCAAACTCAAAGTCTAAAGGGGGAGACAGGCAAGCTCACAGAAATCTCAGTGTATTTATATATAATAAAAACAACAGTAAAGCTTTGATGAGCGTTTGCTACTTGTCAGGCCTTCATTTGGATCATTTGATTTTTCACAGCCGCACTATGAAGTAAGGGAGTGTTATTACCATTTTTACAATGAGAAAACTCAAGCTTAGAGAGCTGGTGATTTATAAATGCGAGGGGTTTCAAAGAAGCTGAATGCAGGTCTTTCTGACTCCAGAGCTGGTACTTTTAACCCTCTCATTACATCATGCCACCTGCATGTGAATGTGTGTCTCCGTGCTGCACAAAAGGGACCATCACTCCTGGCTCTTGGAGAAAATAGGTAATCAATATAAATCTATATGGAGAGATATATATGTTAGATTGATAATATGTAGAAATATGGTTTTAATAAAAGAGCAATTAGCAAAGTATCAATTGGCTACATAGCTACTCCCAAAGGATTAGGGTCTATCTGGTAGAGAGATCCCCAGTGGTACACAGGCTGGTGTAGGGGCAGGCAACCCATGGGGGTGTCAAAGTTAGGCACACACCCTGTGGCATCTCAGGGCAGAACAAGGCAGTGGCTGTTCCCTCCCTGGGCTGACAGCTCCTTGGCACATTGAGCAAGTAACTTGGTGGGGTGAATCTCTCTCTTGCCCCCTATTCTAATACCCTGGGCAAGAACACTGCACTTCCTGAGGAGGGTTGCCTGTCCATCACAGGTTGGAACAGAAGGCCATGCAAGGGGCACATGAATTCATTCCCCAGCTTCTCCAATCAGGCCCCATCTTCATTTTGCAAACTTTGCAGAATGTGCTTGGCAAATTCTGTACCCTGATAGTGTGCCATGGGGCTTAAGCTTTGTTCTTGGATTTATTCTGTCCCAAACTATTGTTGGTGACTTGTAGAAAGATGTAACCTGCCTAGTGATACAGGTGTAAATGTCAGGGGAAAAAGAACAAAAACTAAGAGCCACAGAGAAACATTATAAGGAGAGATTTCTGCTCATTCTCAGGAATATCTCTCCACTCATCAGTGGGAGAATGGATTTTACCTACTAGAGGTCTAAGGGGATAGAACTTAGGAGCACATTCCCTCGTCACTGGAGATGTTCAAGCACAGAGGTTGGCATGGGTGGGTTATGGCGTGGACTCCTCCAGAGATGGGTGATTGAAGAGCTTGTGAGGTTGTGAGTTTCCATCTTGTTTGCCCAAGGCAGATATTTTGAGCTCTTCAAGAAAAAGCCTTTCCTTTCTCCTGGCTGGGTCTAACCCCTAGATCTTGGCATTCATGGCATCCCTGGTCTCCTTCCCTCAGCACCCCCAGGACCAGTGCCTCTAACCTGCCTTATTCCCTATCCATTAGTGCTGCCCTCTTCACACCACCTCTCAGGGAGTCCAGAGTGCAATTTTCCCACATTCCCACCTCCCTTTCCCTCTCCCAAGGCACGCATGCTGTCTGCTCAACACCCCCTCCCTCAATCATTGGTGTAGGTGCTTCTGCGGATGTCTATGTTCAGGCACTGATATGTCTACAAACTAGGCCTCATTTAAAAGTAAACAAGATATATTCAAAGCTTGAAAAATTCCCCCAGAGTTTGGCAAAGTCTCATTTCTTTCTGGAAAACAATGTAGTCTGAAGCAGATTCTGTCTTTACATTTTAGGTGGGATACGAAGAAGCTCTGATCTGAGGTGATGAGAGGCTAAGAAACCAGTCCTGGTTCCTTAATAAAGGATGTGTGGTTTTCAAAAAGTCACTTCCCCTCTCTGAGCCTCAGTTTCCTCAATTGTAAAATAAAGGGACTGGATTAAGAGATCACTCAAGATCCTTCTGATCTTATAATTTCATTTTACTTGGCATGTTCTGTTCCCAAATAGTCCTGAAACTCAACAGCCATGCCAACCACTAGAATGAAGGCTCTGGCTCTACATATATAACTCAGCCTTTCACCCCCAAAGCAGCTCTTCCTCCTGTATTCATCCTGGTTGGCTTCCTTCACCCAGTAACCTAAACCTAAGAAATCACCTAGACTTTTTGAGTCTTACTCTTTGTCACAGCCCATAGCTGATCAATCACCAAGTTCTATCTGTGCTAATTATTACAAATCTCTTGTGTGTAAACTTTCTTCTCCAGCCCATTGGCATTGTCCAGTTCAGGTCCCTATCAACTCTCATAAATTTTTGAAACAGTTTCCTACCTGATTTCCTAACACTAGTGGTTATATTCTCTCCTATACCAGCTGCTGGAGTTAAAAGCCCCAAAACACAAAACTATGCTCAACATCCCCACCCCAAGAATCTTCAGTGGCTCCCCACAGCCTAGAAAATAATACCTAAATGTGTATGCCGCCCTTCCAGGCTTTGTGATCTAAAACCCTGTCTATGTATCTGTCAGAGACTCAAAAATGATAAGGACAATAATGTCACATTTTTTTGTGCCAAGCTCTGTGCAAGAACTTTACATGGAATATCTCAAGTCACAACTCCGTGAAGCCATCCTGGCTGCAGGTGTTTCCAATCACTCCTTGACTTTAAGGAACTTGAAATATTTTGGATTCTGATGTGCCCTCTCAATTCCAGTATCCATATACCCTAAAGCTCAAATTAGACATGTTACTTCTTCACAGAAAAAAAGTCTAGGTCCCTATCAAGAGAACCATGAAAATTCAGAATAACATGGGGGCAGGTATCCTAAAGCAATTAGCTAGGAATAAAGACAAACCAGTATGTCATCACATAACCATTTAGCTTCATGCAGATTGCACTCAAGATACCAAGAATTAGGAGAGGGAATTGAATTCAAAATTTTTTGCAGCCTCTTCTTCCAGTTAATTCTAATTCTCTTTGAAAATTAGGCTTCCATATGGTTAATATTAGGGCTCTGTAACATTAGGAATCTGCAGCCTTAGCTCATTAATACTCATTAACAGGGAAGGCTCATAATAATAACCCTTCGCATCTGTGCAGCCCTTTACGGTTTTAAAGTGATGCCATATGCATTATCTCATTTAATTGCCTTTAATCCTTGGGATTTAGGGTTCAGCTAAATATGTTCACTGACTGAGGATAGGGATAACCCCACTCAGAGATCATAGGGAAAGATGAGAAGACAAGGGGTGCCTGTGATGTAATGAAGAGATGGAGGGGATAAATTAGTTAAGTGTAACACTCTGAATTACAGAATATTTTTAAAAGCAATGCTGTCAAGGCTGCTTGCAAGGAAATAAAGGAATAGAAAAAGATCTATCTTTAATGAACAGTTAAGAGTTAACTTATAATTAGCACATCAGAGTGTGGCCAACTGAAGGCTGGCCTTGGCTTCTTTTGCAGCAATGTGCTTGAAAAACCACAATCTCTGCCTGGATAAATATCTTTCCTGCCCTTTGCCTTCATTTTTTTCATAAGCCAAGGGTGATGCTCCCCCTTGTGCAGTGTGGACACACACATATACATGTGGTGTAATAAGAGAGTTAAAAGTACTAGTTCTAGCGTCAGAAAGACCTGCACTCAGCTCCTTTGAAACCTCTGGCATTTCCAAGTCACACCCACTCTGTAAGCTTGAGTTACCTCATCTGTAAAAATGGTAATAATACTTCCTTTCTTCATAGTTGGCTATAAAAAAAATCAAATCAATTAAACCAAATGAAGACTTGACAAGTAGCAAATCTTCACCAAAATGTTACTATTGTTTTGATATTATTATTATTATTTTGTAGAGAGAGGATCTCACTATGTTGCCCAGGCTGGTCTTTAACTGCTGACCTCAAGCAATCCTCCTACCTCAGCCTCTCAAAGTGCTAGGATTACAGGCATGAGCCACTGTGCACAGCCTATTGTTATTTAAATACAATGAGATTTCTGTGAGCTTGCCTGTCTCTCCCTCTAGACTTTGAGTTTCCCCTAGGGCAGGGATCACAGCTGACCTCTGCATCCATCTCACAGCACAGCAAAGGACAACCCATAGCACTGCAGCAAGGATCAGGTGGGTCAATCCAAGGCACTTAACTGAACAGTGACCAACACCGAGTAAGTACGTGATAATTGTCAGCTCTTGCTGCTATGGTCTGTCAAGCCAATATGCATGGCCTTGAAAAGTGTCTAAAGTCCTGACAATGCTCCTTGGTGAATATTTGGGGAGCCAAAGTCCATAGAGTGCCATAATAGCTGATGGAAGAGCCAGTGACTAGCCCTGGGGTCAGGAGGGAGGGTTCCCCCGCTGGCTCCCCCCTTATGTTGCTGTGGAACTCCAGGCAGCTCACTTGCTCTCCAGGCCTACATTTCCCCATCTTTTAAATGAAAGTAGAGTAGGAGGCTCCTTAATGACCTCCCAACTTGAGACTGTACACTACAAGGCTAGAGTTGTTAATAGGCTTGTATGGGCCTGCCTTCTAGTAAGTGTGTTAAAAATACAAAAAAATACACTGAATCTTTCTGAGCACCAGTTGCAGCCTGTGTAAATGGGAAGTGATATTGTCTGCGTTGAATAGTTGCAAGGACTAAATGAAGTGAGCTATGAGAGCCAATAACCATCTCAGTCTTTGGAAACACATGGTGATAAGTAGCTATTCTTCCAACAACCTTACCTGTAGATGATGTCAGTCTCACAGGTTAGGTTCTCAAGATGTGGCCTCCAGACCAGCAGCATCACCATCACCTGAGAACTTGTTATAAATGGAAATTCTCCAGCCCCACTTGAGACCTACTGAATCAGAAACCCTGAGGGTGGGGCCCAGCCATCTGTTTTAACCAGCCCTCCAGGTAATCCTAATGCACACTTAAGTTGGAAAACCACAGCTCTGTAAAGGTTGGTGATGGGGAAATGGGCTATATCTGTTAAACTGAGGCAACTGGAGCACTGGAGATCAGAAGTCTGTGTCAGATCCTGACCATACTACTCACTATCTATGGAAACTTGAACAAATAATTTACCACCTGTTAGCCTCGATTCCCTGATCTTTGAATGAATATAATGACCGTCCCTCCAAGTGCTTCTAGTTTCTCAGGGATTACAATACCTCCTAGAGTGGCTTTGTGGAATTAATATGCACAGAGTAATGTCTGGGCCTGGCATGGAGTTCCAGCTGTCAGATTTTTGTTTACTCTCCCCTCCCCTCTGGTCAAACAATTCTCTTCATATTTCACCGAAAATGCTCAATTCGTTTTGACCTTTGCAGTTTGCTCCTGCTGTTCATTCTTTCTTGGTGCTCCTCAAATGTTAATATGGCACATGAAGTACTTGGATAGCCCATTAAAATGCAGATTCTGATTCCTCAGGTCTGGGGTGGAGTCTGAGATTCTGCATTTCTAACAAGTTGCCAAGTGTTGCTGATGCTGCTAGTTTGTGGACCACACTTTGAGTAATACAGATCTAGCCCACATGACCATCTCCCAGTGTCCACCTAGTAAGGTCCTACGCCTTCCACCAAGACACTGACAATAGGTTAAAGTATGAGTTGGAAAACAGAGAGAGCCCCTAGGGGAGAGAATACTTCAACAGTCCTTCTATGAGATGGTCTGTGCTCCAACTAGGGAAGATGGCAGGAAGAATCAGTTGAGGAAGGACATGACTGAGAAATTAGAGCAAAGATCTTAGGCTGATTGACCACAGAGCTGTAAAGAGCACCCGCTTCAGCAGATTTATTCCATTGAGTCAGAGAATAATGGAGGAGGAGCCAGTGAGTAGGAGAGGAAGCCTGTAATCAATTTGGGCATGCATGGACATTCATGAACACTCTGGGTTAGGAGTACCCATAGGTCATCCAACAGCAGATGTCAAATAGCCATTTGGATATTTGAGTGTGGCACTCAACAGAGAGCTCAGTGCTAAAGGCTGAAATTTGGAGGTCACCTGCATGCAGAAGTTGTCATAAATTTGGCTGAGATTGTCCAGAAGGGGATAGAGAAGGTACCAGAACTACCTATGTGGGTGAAGGGTGCACACATGCACTCATCTATGCCTTTCCTATCTCATCCCCCAAAACCGACCCAACCCGGGGGGTGTGTGGAGATGGAGATCTAGATAAGAGCTTAGATATCTCCTTGTTGGAAAAAAATGTGAGAATTTTGGAAGCAGTCAAATCTGGATTTGAACCTCAACTCTGCCGTCTCCTAGCTGTGTTGACCTCAAAGATGTTAACTCACTTCTCAGAGCTTCCATTTCCTTATCTGTAAAATAAGAACTGTAACACCTTCCCAGCTGGGTAGATGGAGACTCAATATGATACATGCATGTTTATAAGGTGCTTCCTAGCACCCAGTAGGCACTCAGGAAATGTGAGTTGTCTTCTCCCTTCCCCCCCCCCCATTGCTGCCTGAAGGTCAGTAAATAAATGGTTCTTGGTGGTGACACTCTTAGGTAGTGGTCATTTTCAAACATGTGCTTCATGCACTGCAGGATGTCTGACCTACCCAAAACAGAGATTTCTTTCACCATCTTTCTGTGTTTCACCAAGGAATAGAGCCCCATGTACCTCTCTTTTGTCCCATCCCTAGGCCTGTACCTGGCCTGGCCTTAAAACTACAGCTTCCCACATCCCCAGACATTACATCCCACAGTAAAAGTTTGTTGAATGAATACCATTTACATATAAGAATCCCAGGCTCAGAGATGTCAAGAAACTTACCCCAGGTCACTGCTGCCTTAAATCCAGGGTCACATGGTTGAGTGTAAAACCCATGAAATTTTCACTTTTCAAATGACACTAAGAGTGTTAATTGATTTTTATTTTTAATTCTACTTCTCTCAAGCCAAATTTGATGGTCTGAAAATGGATCCAAATGGCTTCTGCATTTGCCAAGTTCATTCCCTATCTATCAAAGGGCAGAATTCTGCCCAGGAGTCATTGTGTGTAGAGGCTGCCTCTAATGACCTTGCTGTGGGAAAGTTTTCCCTGGGGTGTAATGGACCTAAAGGGTCAATGCTGTTTTTCCTGGCTTTCTGCTGCCTCCTGTTCATGTGAAAACTCCCTCCCAAGGACAAAGCTCTAGTCAAAATGGTTGATATTGCATTATACTCTTGAGAACTAGAAAGCAATCCACAGCAGCAAGAAAAAAAAAAACAGATGATGTTAGGAAACAAGTGTAGCAGCTCCATCCCTCAGGTTTTCAACTAGGCTTCCCGGGAAAGGGCAAGCAGCAGACCCTTCTTTCTTCCTCACCACTCTGGCTGTCCTCACCTATTATGAAGCTGAGTCGGACCTCCACCTGCCCATCAGACACTCCAGTATTATCATCATCAGCCAGCATCTCCCTAAGATTTGTTGGGCTCTCTTGATTTCAAAAACAATATGTGCCCCTCCTAACAGATCTGTACTTCCTAAAACCTTTCATTAAACAGGAAGACAAAGTGAACAATTCAGAGCTCGCGGTTCAAGCTTAACAGCATTCGGCCCAAGCAACGGTACATAACTAGGAGGCAGAGACAGAATGTTTGCTTATTAATAATGCACCAGCTATAATTACCAAGCCTCCACAAGATCAGCACACTCACCCAGCTGCTTTGGTCTACCATACATTGCTTTCCACCCTGAACTCGCACAGAAGAATTTGCAAAGGCCTAGGAATTCTTTCCCAAATGTCAAGAAGAAAGCAGTCTGCGAATCTCCAAACCAACTTCATAATAGTTTGTAATTACATATGTGTGTGGTTACTTGATTAAATGTTTGTCTTCTCCTCTAGACCGTGAACTCCATGAGGACAGGGCCAGGGCCTGGTTTGTTCAGAGTAGGCACTCAATATTTATAGCATGAGTGAATGAATAAAGGATGCACATGGAAAGGGTGGAACGTCTTTCTTCCTTGTCTCTATATTCTGCCAATCAGCCACAAGGCATGCTGGGAGTCAGTGGGGAGGAAGGGAGGAATACAAAGGCTTGGGAGCTAAACCAGCCATAGTGACCTGGACCCTATGAGGACTGGCACTGGAATCACATCTGAAGGAGGTTGTGAACCAACTCCCACTAAGGGCCCAAATGAATGGTTCCTGAGTAGGTAGAAGGTATGTTTTACAACGGCACTGGATGGGACCAGGTGGCGAAATGGTCAGTGAGGCCTGTGTTGATGCTGTCTTGTATCATCAAGACATATGTCCATCACAGCACACACAACCTACCTTTGCGCAAATAAGTGAACCTGATCTGTTTCCCAGGACCAGTGATGAGAAATGCCTAACCAAACTCACATTTGACCTTGAGCAGGAGTGAATCAATGCTTTATTCATCACAACTCTTGAACCAGGAGCTCTTTATTCCTGCATAGCAGCCAATTTGACCATGAAGTGGGATCAAAATCGAAACAGAAGAGTGAGGTGGGAGTTCCAAGCAGAAGGGAGCTTTCAGCACACATGGCTGGGTGCCCTACCCTTGGCCCCTCACCCTCAATCACATCAGTGCTGCACCCTCAACTGCCACACCTGCAGTTCTTTGCCTCAGGGCTTTCTCCTGTTTCCAAAGCTCACTTTTGCCCATGTAAGTTGCAAACCTGGAGGTGCTAGAAAATTAACATTCAACTCTCCTCCCTACACCTCCTCAACTAACAACTGATGGGAGTTGGTGTATAAATACCCCAGTTCTCGCACTCTTCAGGGGAGGATGACTCTGTGATGTGATATACACTGGCTCCCAGAAACTCCCCAGTGGGTTAAGCTCCAGTCAGCACAGCATTAGCAAAGGTGGGTTTGCTAATGTAACTTTTACTAGCTGCCTTTCCTTCCCAGTTTCCTGCTCCTTCTCCATGCTTCCTAGGATCAACTCTTAAACTACACCCACTTGGATCTTTGCCTCAGTTCTCCTTTTGGAGAAACCTAAACTAATACAACAATGTATGTGTAAAGGCCAGGAGAGGAGAAACAAGAGGGGAATTGAGAAATGCCAAAAGGTGTTTGTTGAAGGTGGTACAGATAACAGGAGATGGGAACAGGGCGATTGAAGCAGAAGGCTAGGGACAACCCTAAGGGGCCTCCTGTATAAGGCAGGGGTTTCTGGTTTTGTCTGGAGGGCAGTCACCATCTGTTGCTTGGGAAACAGTGCTGCAGACTGTTATGCTGCAGTGCTGCATGTGAGAATGGCTCTTGGGGTCAAAAGGGACTCAACAGTACCTAATCCTGCCCCCTTCCAACATGTGAATCCCTTCCACAGCATCCCCATGGATATTTGAATGCTCCCAGTAGAGTGAGAGCTCACTCTCACCAAGGTCTACCTAACTTACAGAAAGTTCTAAAAATAGCCCTCTTATTTCTTAGGAAGATCTCATTGTTCTACCACATGAAAGTCCTGAAATATATAAACTGTCTCTTCCCTGACTCTTCTCTTCTCCAGGCTCAGTCTCTCCATTTCCTTCCACCATTCTCCATGTCACAAGGTCACTTGTCTCTGCCCCATCTCAGGCCCTGTCCTCTACATGCACTCTAGACCCTTAGCTTTGGGAATGATATTCCAGGTGTCATCCAACTAGCCCAGAACACAGGAGGCTTCCAGTATCTGCTTCCAGAGTGTCTGTTACTCAGTTAGGCCAATTTAACAACACGCATAATGACCCTGATCCACAGCAAGCTGTTGACTAAAACCAGTTTTAGTCATTCATTCATTCAACATATGTTTTATTGCATACTTACTGTGTGCTAGGCACTGTTGCAGGTGCTGGTTATGGATCTACATTTTTTTAAAATCCCTTACTTTATGGAGTTTATATTCTAGAGCAGAAGTCCGGAGACTACTTCTAATCTGGCCTGCTGCCTGTTTTTGTAAATAAAGTTTTATTGAGACATTACCATGCCCACTTGTTCGTTTCTATATTGTCTGTCTGTTTTCACACTACAGCAGCAGAATTGAGTAGTTGTGGCTGAGACCACCTGGCCCACAAAGCTGAAGATCTTTTCTCTCTGTCCCTTTATAGGAAAAGCGTGCTAACCCTCACTCCAGAACAGCTACTGGAATGCTACATACAAAGACCCTGCTTTCTTAAAGCTTGTGTTCTAGAAGCTTATGATGGACCAGGCAACATTTGGGACATCGGGATTCTGCAGTTTGCAATCAAAGAATCTTCCCTCATGAAATATTCTAAAAGGCCAATTATGTATGTGACCTATTCTGTGCATGGCATGCAAACAGTGGTGAACTTGACCGATAAAATCCTTACCTCCATGGGCTTCCCAATCTGGTTGAGGATAAGGTAATAAACAAACATGCAAAAACACAGCTTTGGGTGATAATAAATGCTATGAAAAACGTAAGCAGGAGCTGGGATGTCCTCGTAGGGGCTGCCATCCTGTGTCTCCACAATCCTGTCCCTGTGCAGCTGTTTTGGATACACACAGAGACCCTGCTATGGATGTAGTCCTGCTACATTCCATCTGGTTGGGCTAGGCTTTTGGTCCTGGGCTACTGAGATGTAAACTCAATCCCATTGGCCCCTTCAGCAGGATCCCTAGAGGACTGGCCTGACCTCAAGCCCTAAGGAGGCGGTGCCTACAGATGCACAATACACCTTGTGTGTCCTCTCATCTCCTCCTTTCAAAAGGAGAACAGCTAGATGGGTGTGTGTGTGTGTCTAAAACTTTAAAGGAATCTTTACTTCCTTCGTTTAACTAAAGCATTTTTCCACGCAAGTTCCCCTGCTCAAGCGTTACTTCTAATTACCATTTTCCTTTTACAGTGTGTTGTGTGGAGCTGCACAGAAGTAAGCTCATGGTGAGCAAGAGCCCCAGGGTGGTAGGGAAAATAAGGCCTTGCTATTAGATGACTCGGTGAAGCGGCAGCTTCTGCATCTTCCCGGCAGGGGAGAGAAACGGTCCAGAAACTGCACTGTACTGGGCCAGACACAGCGCAGTAGGACCTGGCTCTGAGAAGGCTTTGTAAAGTAAGGAAACACCATTGGCTTTGAGGGATTATGGAAGTTCTACCCAGAAGCTCCACCCAGGACCCCCCCAGGACCTGATTTCCTCATGCATCCTTTGTGTTCTTTCAACACATGCAGGGATCGTCACAATGAGGCTTGGATATGTCAGGCTTTTATGTGTGGAATGCACATATGCCAAGCATTTAGGATGGTGCCTGGAAGACAGTATGTACTCGATAAATCCTTGACTGTTATTATGATGATATCCAGGCACCACCTTCATTTATTCATTCATTCATTCATTCATTCATTCAACTTTCTAGCAAACATTGGCGAGAATCAATGACATCCCAGACTACTGGAGATACAGAGATGAACACAGTAAGCATGGATACAACTTGTCCAGAAATGAGATATAGGGTCAGGGAGAGGGAGGGCTAAAGGATTGCAACACCATCTTCTAAATAAAGTTTTACAATACTCTCTTAGAAGGATGGTATTGTCATTCACTGAGACTAGAAACAACGAAAGGTCTGCACTGGAAGGGATTGGGTCATGAGTAGGTTTGGGAGCATGATGAGTAGAGATGTCTGTGGATATCCCAGCAGAAACATTCACTGGGCAGTTGGGTATATGGGCCTGGGGCTCAGGGAGAAGTCTGGTCAGTCCTAAGCTGTGGCTTGAGGCTGCCTGAGCATCTCCTCCCACAGATCTGGCCTAATGCTCAGAGGAGACCAGAGAGGGATTACCGGGGCCTTGAGGGTGTTAGCATAAATTAGCTTTCAGAGTGTCATTATTTACTTGAAGACCAAGGGCACTGATTAGCCTTGGACCTCTGCCCAAGAAACAGGTGGGCCCAACTCATAGGCCACATTTTAAGTATCTATGTATACATATATATCCCTCTATTATATATATAATACATATATATTATGTCTACATTATATATGTATTACATATGTAATATATAATAGCTATATTATATATAATAAACAAAAGATATTTTGTATGTATATAAAATACACACACACAACCTCTAGTGTACTGTTTACCCTGTCCCAAATCCTTTACAAAATTAACTTACATCCTTGCTGCAACCCTATGATTAGCTAATACTATTAAGTTTTATAGATAAGAAAAGAGGAGAGACAGAGAGGTTAAGTAACTTGTTTACAGTCTCACAGCTATTAAGTGATACAAGCCGGGATTCAAACTCAGTCTGGCTCTAGGTTCTCCACTCTTAACTGTTGTGTTGTTGCTTCTTCCCAGCACTGGTGCAGCTCCTGCACAGGCCTAGAGAAATGTACCCAACCCCCAACATGCCTGGAGCTGGCTGGGCTCACAGGAAGGGCAGGAGTCTCCTCTGCCAAGGCCACAGGCAGCCCCTTCCCTGGGGCCCCTCTCCATGGGCCCCTTTCCTCAGACAGAAACCCAGCCCCTGCTTCTAGCCTCTGCTCCTTCCTACTGGTTCACATGCTGTGCCAAGGACAGTCCGAGGGCCCCGGGCACAGCAGCGGAGACTAGAGTCTTGGCAACAGGATGTTGGCTCAGACTGCTTCAGTGTGGGCTGCCTCCTCCAGCTTTATTAGTCGTCTTTTAAAATAGACTTTTCTATTTCAAACACCTCCACTTAACACTTGCTGCTCATCTTTCAGCACATCCACTGTGTTTCCCTGTCATCGGAATATGCTACAGGGAATATCACAGACATGCTGACTGTTTGTGAAAGAGCAGCCTCTTGAGAAAGAGTTTTCTTTTCCTCTTTTAATCATGTCATTTTCCAGCTGGCCTTTTTCTTTTTGAAAGGTGAGCTTCTGATTACTGATTGTTCAACCACTAATTTCAACATCTTGATCACACTTACCAGATTGAGGCAGGAAGCATCTTCAGCTGATCGTGCATGTCTACCTTCTTACTTTGCAAATGAAGCAGCTATATCTCAGAGATGGAGCTTGGCTTGTCTGAGATCACACAGCCAACTGGTGGCTGAGCTGGGGCTGAAACATGAACCAGTTAACATTGCAGTGTGAGGATTTAATAATAGCAAGAATTGTGTTGATAATAATTCATATTTATCACACTGTTACAGTTTGCAAAGCATAAACTTTAGTTCTCAGATCTCTGGACCCTCTGTGTTCTATGAATCATGTGCATGGCTGTCTCCCCTAAGGAGGAAGGACCTTCTTCTTCCAAAGCCAGATATCAACTCTACCAACTTCTGGGATTCCAAGTGCTACCATCCTGTAAGAATAAAGTGCCCATGATGACATTTGAGGTTCATCAAGGGGTAATGAGCCCTTATTGGAGAGCCTCATGTTAATCCTGTAGTCACCCCAGGGCTAACTCTGCAGTCAGACTCCTCCATCTCCCCAGACACCACCTCTCCCTCCTCTTCCTGGTGGCTGTGTTTTCCCATGGGGTGGCAGGAGGGCACTTGGCTTCCTCCACTAAACAATGAGATGTCTTCCCAGTAAAGTCTCAGCAATGACAAGTGCCAACACTGCAAGACGCACAGAAAGTGTTTCATCTAACTCTCCTGCTTCGAAGATCAGGAAGCAGAGACCCAGGGAAGGGAAGGAACTTGCTCAAGATTACACTGATTTGACACGAGAAACTACCTCAATCAGTTGTCTATTGTCCTCTGTATTCTAAATACCCAGCACTAAATGTGCTGGGTACCCTCTGCCTCTGGCTAAATGCTAGCTTGAGCATGGTTTCTTTATTGTGTTGTTAAATAAAAATGATCCTGAATTTGCTGGTAAGATGGTCAGATACGAACAGCTCTGGTCTGCAGCTCTCAGCGAGATCAATGCAGAAGGTGGGTGATTTCTCCATTTCCAACTGAGTTACCCGGTTCATCTCATTGGGACTGGTTGGACAGTAGGTACAGCCCACAGAAGGTGAGCCAAAGCAGGGTAGGGTGTTGCCTCACCTGGGAAGGGCAAGAGGTCGGGGAATTCCCTGCCCTACCCAAGGGAAGTCATGATGGACTGTCCCATGAGGAAGCATGCACTCTGGCTCAGATGCTGCCCTTTCCCCAAGGTCTTCACAATCCGCAGACCAGGAGATTACCTCTGGTGCCTATGCCACCAGGGCCCTGAGTTTCAAGCACAAAACTGGGCGGCCATTTGAGCAGACACAGAGCTAGCTGCAGGAGGTTTTTTTTCATACACCAGCGGCGCCTGGAATGCCAGTGAGACAGCAAGACAGAACCGTTCACTCCCCTGGAAAGGGGGTTGAAGCCAGGGAGCAAAGTGGTCTGGCTCAGAGGGTCCCATCGCCACAGAGCCCTGCAAGCTAAGATCCACTGGCTTGAAATTCTCGCTGCCAGCACAACAGTCTAAGGCTCATCTGGGACACTGGAGCTTGGCGGGGGGAGGGGCAATCACCATTGCTGAGGCTCGAGTAGGCGGTTTTACCCTCACAGTGTAAAAAGAGAGAAGAATCAAATAGACACAATAAAAAAATGATAAAGGGGATATCACCATTGATCCCACAGAAATACAAACTACCATCAGAGAATACTATAAACAACTCTACACAAATAAATTAGAAAATCTAGAAGAAATGGATAAATTCCTGGACACACACCCTCCGAAGTCTAAACCAGGAAGAAGTTGAATCCCTGAATAGACCAATAACAAGTTCTGAAATTGAGCTAGTAATTAAGAGCCTACCAACCAAAAACAAAGCCCAGGACCAGACAGATTCACAGTCGAATTCTACCAGAGGTACAAACAGGAGCTGGTACCATTCTTTCTGAAAATATTCCAAACAACAGAAAAAGAGGGAATCCTCCCTAACTCATTTTATCAGGCCAGCATCATCGTGATACCAAAGCCTGGCAGAGACACAACAAAAAAAGAAAATTTCAGGCCAATATCCCTGAGGAACATCGATGTGAAAATCCTCAATAAAATACTGGCAAACCGAATCCGGCAGTCCATCAGAAAGCTTATCCACCATAATCTAGTCAGCTTCATCCCTGGGATGTAAGGCAGGTTCAACATATGCAAATCAATAAACGTAATCCATCACATAAACGGAAACAATGACAAAAACCACATGATTATCTCAATAGATGCAGAAAAGGCCTTTGACAAAATTCAACACCCCTTCGTGTTAAAAACTCTCAATAAACTAGCTATCAATGGAATGTATTTCAAAATAATAAGAGCTATTTATGACAAACCCACAGCCAATATCATACTGAATGGGCAAAAGCTGGAAGCATTCCCTTTAAAAACCAGCACAAGACAGGGATGCCTTCTCTCGCCACTCCTATTCAACATAGTACTGGAAATTCTGGCCAGGTCAGTCAGGCAACAGAAAGAAATAAAAGGTATTCAAATAGGAAGAGAGGAAGTCAAATTGTCTCTGTTTGCAGATGACATAATTGTATATTTAGAGAACCCCAAAATCTCCTCAAGCTGATAAGCAACTTCAGCAAAGTCTCAGGATACAAAATCAATGTGCAAAAATCACAAGCATTCCTATACACCAATAATAGACAAACAGAGAGCCAAATCATGAGTAAACTCCCATTCACAATTGCTGCAAAGAGAATAAAATTCCTAGGAATACAACTTATAAGGGACGGGAAGGACCTCTTCAAGGACAACTACAAACCACTGCTCAAGGAAATAAGAGAGGGCACAAACAAATGGAAAAACATTCCATGCTCATGGATAGGAAGAATCAATATCATGAAAATGGCCATACTGCCCAAAGTAATTTATAGATTCATTGCTATCCCCATCAAGCTACCATTGACTTTCTTCACAGAATTGGAAAAACTACTTCAAAATTCATACGGAACCAAAAAGAGCCCACATAGCCAAGACAATCCTAAGCAAAAAGAACAAAGCTGGAGGCATCATGCTACCTGACTTCAAACTATACTACAAGGCTACAGTAACCAAAACAGCATGATACTGATATCAAAACAGATATATAGACCAATGAAACAGAACAGAGGCCTCAGAAATAACCATCTGATCTTGGACATCTACAACCATCTGATCTTGGACAAACCTGACAAAAACAAGCAATGGGGAAATTATTCCCTGTTTAATAAATGGTGATGGGAAAACTGGCTAGCCATATGCAGAAAACTGAAACTGGACCCCTTCCTTACACCTTATACAAAAATTAACTCAAGATGGATTAAAGACTTAAATGTAAGACCTAAAACCATAAAAACCCTAGAAGAAAACCTAGGCAATACCATTCAGGACATAGGCATGGGAAAAGACTTCATGACAAACACTGAAAGCAATGGCAACAAAAGCCAAAATTGACAAATGGGATCTAATTAAACTAAAGAGCTTCTGCACAGCAAAAGAAACTATCATCAGAGTGAACAGGCAACCTACTGAATGAGAGAAAATTTTGCAATCTATCCATCTGACAAAGGGCTAATATCCAGAATCTACAAAGAACTTAGACAAATTTACAAGATAAAGACAACCACATCAAAAAGTGGGTGAAGGATATAAACAGACACTTCTCAAAAGAAGACATTTATGCACCCAACAAACATATGAAAAAAAGCTCATCATCACTGGTCATTAGAGAAATGCAAATCAAAACCACAATGAGATACCATCTTACGCCAGTTAGAATGGCAGTCATTAAAAAGTCAAGAAACAGATGCTGGAGAGGATGTGGAGAAATAGGAACACTTTTACACTGTTGGTCGGAGTGTAAATTAATTCAGCCACTGTGGAGGACAGTGTGGCAATTCCTCAAGGATCTAGAACTAGAAATACCATTTGACCCAGCAATCCCATTACTGGGTATATACCCAAAGATTATAAATCGTTCTATTATAAAAAACATATGCACACATACGTTTATTGCAGCACTGTTCACAATAGCAAAGACTTGGAACCACCCCAAATGCCCATCAATGATAGACTGGATAAAGAAAATGTGGTACATGTACACCATGGAATACTATGCAGCCATAAAAGGGATGAGTTCATGTCCTTTGCAGGGACATGGATGAAGCTGGAAACCATAATTATCAGCAAACACAAGAACAGAAAACCAAACACCGCATGTTCTCACTCATAAGTGGGAGTTGAACAATGAGAACACATGGACACAGGGAGGGGAACATCTCACACCAGGACCTGTCAGGGGGTGGGGGGCTAGGGGAGGGATAGCATTAGGAGAAATACCTAACGTAGATGACGGGTTGATGGGTGCAGCAAACCACCATGGCACGTGTATACCTATTGTAACAAACCTGCACGTTCTGCACATGTACCCCAGAACTTAAAGTATAATAATAATAATTTAAAAATGATCCCATGGGGAATAGCAATAAAAGTGTAGGATAATAGCAACTCACCCACCTCACCCCTGCGTGGTCCAGCTCCATGATTCTCAATCCTGGCTATGTATCAGAATCCCCTGTGGTACTTTATACATATTCTGATTCCCAGGCCCTGCCATAGATTGAATGGATCAAAGCCCCCAGGAAGTGAGGCCCTGGCATCTGTATTTCTTCAAAGCTGCACAGGTGATTCTAACAGGCCATCAACAGGTAGACCTGATGGCCAAGAATCACATCAGCAGGTTTAGTCTTTATGATTGAAATGGAATGTAATAATTATATGTTTGAGCTTTAAAAGCTTAATTCTAAAACAATTAGAACATGAAGCTGAGAGACTGTAAAAGGTTTCTGACCAGAGGAACTCTTTCTGAGGCACACCTAATATGCAGCAGGCAAGCTTAAAATGTCTCCATTCACCCCTGCTTGCAAAAAGAACACATCAGACCCATGAAGTCATAATATGCCTCACTCATGAAAACTATGAATGCTCAGGTATGAATAGGACTATTTTTTATTTGCAAATTAAGAACATAGGTGATGAATAATACAATTACTGATCAAAATTTATCTTAGTCTTCCCAGGTGGTCTTTGTCTTCATTATCTCTACTACTAACTCCCAAAATCCAATCTGTCCTCAGATCAAGCAGAAAGTCTAAGTCTCAAAATCAAAGCTCTTTTGAAGGACAATATGTTCATATGGAAGCTAGAAGGGCATAAGGAAAGGCATAAAATAAAATAGGAGTTCCTGTGAGACTCAGGATAACTGTACGCTGGACTCCATCCCCACCCTCACCTAGACATTCACTCTTAGTGCACAGCTGAGTAGGGACAAGGTGGCAAGGGTACAAGGGCATCCTCAAAAGTGACAATTCAATAACAAAAAATGGGCCAGGGGTAGTGGCTCATGCTTGGAATCCCAGCACTTTGGGAAGCCAAGGCAGGCGGATCACCTGAGATCAGGAGTTCCAGACCAGCCTGGCCAGAATGACAAAACCCCATCTCTACTAAATATACAAAAACTAGCCAGGTGTGGTAACGCAGGCCTGTAATCCCAGTTACTTGGCTGGCTGAGGCAGGAGAATCGCTTGAACCCGGGAGGTGGAGGTTGCAGTGAGCCAAGATCACGCCACTGCACTCTAGCCTGGGTGACAGAGCGAGACTCCATCTCAAAAAATAAACAAACAAACAAACAAAATGTACTGCCTGATGAGAGAGACGGAGGAGTAGAGGCATTTAGTCCAAAAGCTGAAGAAGGGTAATAAAAAATCAAGGAATGTTTTCAGCTGTTTTAAGAGATACAAGACAGTAAATGTTCAGATTTCCCCTGAAATGAAAAAGGGCACCTGTTCTGCTACAGTGAGAGGAAAATAAAGGTGGAAATCAGCACTGGTTGAGGCTTGAATGCTTTCCTGGCTCTGTATTACATTCATATCTTTTATATTCATCCTCTGCTCCTGATTCAACCATCGTTCCAGCTATGCTCATAGTAGTTACAAGGATCCCCATTTTGAGGATGAGGGAAATGATGTGTTTTTCTGTTTGTTTTATTTTTTTAGAGATAGAGTCTTGCTCTGTTGCCCAGCTAGAGTACAGTGGCATGGGCATAGTTCACTGCAGCCTGGAACTCCTGGGCTCAGGCAATCCTCCCACCTCAGCCTCCTAAGTAGCTGGGACTATAGGCACGTGCCACCACATCTGGCGGAAATGATGTCTGAAGTGGTCAAGACCCTCCCAAGATCCAACAAGCAAGGAGAATATGCAGCTAAATTTCAACCCAGGCCCTTTTAACTCCAAGTGGGGAAGAGACATCTTTCCACTGGGGAGACAGAGCTTTGTTAGATACAATGAAAAGCAAGAGGCTCCTGGTGCGGTGGCTCATGCCTGTAATCTCAGCATTTTGGGAGGCCAAAGTGGGTGGATCACCTGAGGTCAGGAGTTCAAGACCAGCCTGGTCAACATGGTGAAACCCCATCTCTACTGAAAATATAAAAAATTAGCCAGGTGTGGAGGCACACACCTGTAATCCCAGCTACTCTGGAGGCTGAGGCAGAAGAATCACTTGAACCCAGGACGCATAGGGTACAATGAGCCAAGGTCACGCCACTGCACTCCAGACTGGGCAACAAGAGCGAAACTCCATCTCAAAAAAAAAAAGAAACACAAGATTAAGGTAAGGGGGGCTTTCTTTATCCATTTCTGTAGGAGCCATGGACATCTGGCCATTGGACTTGTATATTACTAGTATATTGGAACTTGCTCTAGCTAGGATACCAGAAACATTCCTTTTTAGCATTTCCAGCTGGCAAACTGGAGCTGTATGTGAAGAGGAGTATTAAATCACCCCTCTTACACTTCCATTTTGCAATTATTTACCCTTCTCCTGTGTCATTATTTCAAACCCTTGGACTGTCATTTTTGCTCTCCTCCGAGTTCCTCCCATTCCTCGTTTCATGGGGAGCCAAGAGTTGCTTCCTTCCTCTCTGCCATGTTCCCTTGGCCACATCTTGGGGCAGGACCCAGGGGAACTGCTCAACAAAATGGATAAGTGGTCTGGAGAATTAGAGATCAAGAGAGCACGGGCAAAATGAGGGATGTTTAAACCAATGTTTATCTGCCAGACACTAAGCTATTATGTTGGTACAAAAGTAATTGCTTTTAATGGCATTACTTTTAATGGCAAAAACTGCAATAACTTTTGCACCAAACTAATAAAAGTTTACATCCATTATACCATTTCATTTTCATGATAAACTTGTGAAGTGATACTATCCTCCATTTCACAGATGAGAAAACTGAGGCATGGGAAAATCAAGTAACTTGCCCAAAGTCATAGAGTACGTGTCAGAAGCAGGCTTTGAACCCAGCACTAATCCAGAAACCTGTGTTATTTCCACAGTACAATGCATCTGTGAGAGCTAGGAAAGAGCACCAATACGGAATAGTTGGGGTGGGAGTAGTCAAGGGTGCAGGTAAAGGTTGGTCATCTGAAGGTTGGAAATGGCTCAAACTAAAGTTCAGGGATATGAGATAATAAAAAGGTGTTACCTTCAAATTGGATAATTTAAGGGAACTTTACTAAAAAAACCATTTACCAAGGTATAGGCAGAATGTAAGAAAACCACACAGGATAATGCAGAACTTCAGGAACAGTAACGGGAAATGCTCTTACCCATCCTAGCTGTATTAGTCTGTTCTTACACCGCTAATAAAGACATACCTGAGACTGGGTAATTTATAAAAAGAGCTTCAACTGACTTACAATTCCACATGGTTGAGGAGGCCTCACAATCATGGCAGAAGGCAAAGGAGAAGCAAACACACACCTTCCATGGCTATAGGCAAGAGAGCTTATGCAGGGGAACTCCCATTTATAAAACCATCAGATCTTATGAGACTTATTCACTACCATGAGAACAGTATGGGGGAAACTGCCCCCATGATTCAGTTATCTCCACCCAGACCCACCCTTGACATGTGGGGATTATTACAACCTAAGGTGAGATTTGGGTGGGAACACAGCCAAACCATATCTCTAGCCTATAAGGAGCAAGGGGAGGAAGTTACTGGAAACTGGAGAGGGAGTGCCATGCAGACAGGGCCAGCTACCTGGAGCCTAGATCCTGTGGAGACACAGGGAGGCAGGAAGGCGAGTAAGGATCCCTATATCACTCCTCCCCTTCTCTTGGATCTGCTTCTGGTACCAACCAGCTGAACCCATCTGGAAACCAGAAGGAAGGGAGCCCATGGGTGCTCCATATAGTCAGCCTCCCCGGCATACAGCTGGGTGCAGAAGGGTAGAGAGTGGACCCAGAGGAGCAAACAGAAGAAATTCACCCCCCCACTTTCATGGAGAAGCAAAAAGCTGTAGAGATCCAGAGTCAGACCAATGGGAGCAGTAATGGGAGGTGGATTTCAGATCCCAGTCTGTTGCGGAGAGCCTCCTGGGATGAGATCTTCATGCCAAGATGCTCCCTTCAAGGGCTCAAGGCTCACACTCTGTGGTTATGGCTTCAACTGTGTTAAAGACTCAGTTCACAGACCAAGCACCTGATAGCTGCTTCCTGCTCCTCCTACCATCCTTGCTGCCTTCCTACCTTCCAAAAACATATTGGCTATAAGCAGTGGTTTTGATCTAGATTCAAATCCTGGCTCCACCTCTCACCAGTTGTCTGATATGGAACAAGTTATTGAACCTCTCCCTTCCTCAGTTTCCTCATCAGTAAAATGGGTATAAGGACAGTGCCTCTTTTAATAGAGTGCTATAAAGAATGAATAACATGGTACCTGCCACACACCAAGAGCTCAAAAATTAGCAACAATTATAATTATTGTGATTTCCCCCACACATATCTGTTGAGCTTCAGACTATGAGCTAGAAGGAGAGTTGTCTGTAATGTTCATGAGCTTCTGATAAATGCCTGTACAGGAATGTACCAGTGACCCTTGACAAATATAAAGAGAAGCGCTAATGGGCAAGTATAAGGAGCCTCTGAAGAAGGACCCCAAGGCTCCAGCCATAAATCAGAAGGAAGCCAGAGGCTGAGAATAGTAAGTTAAATTCAGCAATAACTAGGTTAATGTCAAAAATGTATGTGAACTTGGAGCAACCAAACAGCAAAGGATGCATCCCCAGCCTCCCTCAACAGCTGTGAGTAAGGAATGTTGATCGACCACAAGAAGCAGCCATAGAATTCAGCCAACACTTCACCTGAAAATTTCTGGGTTTTGTTTTGCACCCTGGAGCCAAGCAACCCTTCCCAGAGTAGTGAGACAAAGTGTTCCTGAGCATTTCACGGAGGCATCTTTGCAAACAGTATTAGTAGAGTCCATTGGCATAAAAGTTGCTGTATTTGGGTGAATCACTGCAGGAGCAAATAGGAACAGAATCAGCTAAAACAATAAAAATAAGTTGGTAAGACTTTTAGGAGGCCAAACTGAAAGAAAAAATGTCACAAAGACTAAGGTGTCTGCAATTGGTTTATCCATGGTCCTGCTATAAGGTAACAGGTTGTCAGTATCCCCACCAGGCAAGCAAGGTAGGTGGGAGACACTTCTCTGGAGGACCATGTCCTGGAGCTTCACTGGGAACAGAGATGCTGTGCTCTGAGTTAGCCTTCTAGTCAGCAGAACCAAAAATGGAGTGGGGCCAGGAGGGAGCTGGGTCCAAACCACATCACCTATATGAGTGGTCTAGGGATGACACCAAACAAGGTGGAGTGTAGGGGTGCAGATGCAGAGCAGGTTCCAGACCACAGGCATGTGTGTTAAGGACTGGAGCAAACACCCAAGGTACAGGAGGCCAAAGAAAGGGTCTCCTAGTTCCTGCAACCATGTGCATGGAAATGCTAGGAGAATGTGAATGCAATGAGCAAACAGTGACCAAGCTAATATATTCCAGCATGGACCATTCCAGGAGTTCATGCATTCATCCAGCAAATATGTACCAATCCCCTACACTGTACCAGCTATTTTAGGCAACTGGTATATAGCCATGAACAAAACCAACTAGATTCCCGCCCTCATTGAACTTACATTCTAGCAATGGGAGATAGATATAATCCAATAAACTAGTAAGTGTATGACTCCAGGTAAAGACAAGTACTATACAAACAAATAAAGTAGGTTATGAGGAAAGAGATTGATGAGGAGGGAGAGTAAAGATAGAAGACTCCAGCCTTCCTCCTTCTCCTCCCTGACTTAGCTTCTCCTCCAGGGAAGGGGACCATAACATTGCAATACATGGGCTGCACACCAAGACACTGATTGGGTCTAACCCTGTAATGGAGGAGTTACCTTACTTTAATATGAGTATATTTTCCTCTCTTTTCTCTCTTCTATCCAAGCAGCAGGAATAGCAAGTGACTCAAGGCACAGTCTCCCAGAGCAACACTCAACTAGCCTTGCCTCCTCTCTCTTCCATTTGTGTGCCTTGGACAACAAGGTGCTCTGCTAGGCAGGGCTTGCTTGGTCAGAACGTGTCATGTCTTCCGATCTACTGGTCTCTTCTGCCTCTTTTCTGCGTGCAACCCTCATGCAAAGAGATGTAAGGCTTAGTTTGGGGCATAAAACAAGATAGGTGGAGACTAAAAAACGATTGCCAGTAAGGACAGCAGTGATGACCTACTTCAATGTAATTTAACTAGTTGAGGGAAAGGGATATTCTACACGGTTCAGCCCAGTTCCCCAACCATTCCTTGCTTTAGGTTTGGGGACCCAAGCCTAGTCAATAATAACATGGCTGTCTTGGTCCATTTTGCATTGCTACAAAGGAATACCTGAGACTGGTTAATTTGTTAAGAAAAAAGGTTTATTCGGTTCATGATTCTGCTGGTTGAAAGACTGGGCATCTTGTGAAAGCCTCAGGCTGCTTCTACTCATGATGGAAGGTGAAGAGGAGCAGGTATGTACAGAGATCACATGTCAAGAGAGGAAGCAAGAGAGAGAAAGAGGAAGTGTCAGGCTCTTTTAAACAGCCAGCTCTCACAGGAACTAACAGAGCAAGAACTCACTCACCATCACCCACCATCCAAAGAGGAAATTAATCTATTCATGAGGGGTGTGCCCCCATGGCTCAAACACCTCCTACTAGGCCCTACCTCCAACACTGGGGATAGAATTTCAACATGAGATTTGGAGGAACAAACATCCAAACTGTAGCAATGGCAATTCTGTGCCACTCACCATGTATATCTGTCAGCTACTGTTGCCTAACAAACAACCAAAAATCTCAGTAGAGTATAAGAATAAGCATTTATTCTGCTCATGTTCCTGTGGGTTGGGGATTCTGCCGATCTTGGCTTGGCCTAGATGGGCATGAATGAGAAGCTCTAGGCTCAAGGTCTGGAGCAGTCTGCTCCATTGTCTTCAAGGTCTCTCATCTTCCTAGACCAGCTGCCTAGCCAGGGCATGTCCTTTTCATGATGAAGGCAGAAGGACAAGAGGGCAAGCAAAAACACCGAAGACACCTTATAGCCTTAGGCTCGAACTGGCACACAGTTGCTTCTGCCCACACTCCTTTGGGCAAAAACAATTCACACAGCTAAGTTCCAACTCAAAGGGCAGGGACCTGCATCTACCTTTAATGGAACAATTGCAAAAGTGCCTGGCAAAATAAGTGGAAACATGAAGGGGTGAAGAAATAAGAACAGCCATTCCTCATGCAGACACCTCTCTTGGAAACATCCTAAGGAGTAGAGGCATGGTCCAGGGATAAAGAAACCTTTCCCTGGGCACCTACCTCAGATTTGAGGTCACCTTTAACTAAGGTTTGCCAATAAGGAAGAGGTGACTCTTTATTAATAATTTTTAAAAGCCAACATTCACTGTGTACTTACTTTCTGCTAGACCTCATTCTAGATGTTTTACATGAATAAATCCATCTTAATCCTCATATAAACCATTCAATATGGGTTCAATGACTGTCTTTATTTTGAAGATGAATAAACTGAGGCACAAGAAGATGAAATAAATTGCTTAAAGTCAAAAAGCTAGTAGGCACTGGAGCCAGGATGGGAACCCAGACAATCAGGCTCCAGCACATACTCCCCTAACTACACAAAATAAGGCCTTTTCCATAGAGGATGTGGCCTGATCACACACATTCCTAGTCTGTTCTGTGCCCCTTCCACAAGCTCAGTGAATGCTCATGAATGGAAGAGGCTTTAGACATTGGGAGGGAAAGGGGTAGGCCTAGGGGTGGCACCCAGCTTGACGTATAGAAGGTGCTGGTTAATAGGGGCAAGAGCTCAGACCAGGGTAGCTAAGCTGGAGCCAGGGAAGCAGGGGGAAGACATAGAAAAAGCCTTTTCAGGGACTCTGGAAGGAAATGATGCCGCTAAGAGAAAGGCTGGATAGTCTCCAGTAGCTAGAAAGAGGCCTTGGAACTAAAAGACGACTTGATTTTGAGACTTTACATAGCTCATCTTAGCATCGTTTGTCTCTCCAAATAGGCAGGACCTGGAGTTCTTTGTCCAAGCCATACTAAGAGTGAGGGCACAGGGGCAGAAGAAGACTTTGGGGAGAGCAGGTGCCCTGAGGCCTCATCTCAGACAGCCCAAGGATTTGAGTGGTAAATTTAAAGAGAGAGAGACAGGGAGTCCCCTGAGGCACATTGCCAGCTCATATTCAACTTGTCACTCACTTCAGTTACTCTCCTTATTTTCTGTTATGATAAACAATGATAACAGCTTATTCAGTGAGCATTTTATGAGACAAGCCATTTTCGGACACAGGGATTGCATTTGACACACATGACAACCTCACATGGAAGGCAACTCATTTCAAATATGTTACTGGGGCTGAGAGAGGTTAAATGGCTTGTCCAGGACTATGAAATTAATTAGAATTAGAATCAGCTTCTTCATCTTCTTACCTCTGCACCATCCTCACATCTTTCCCTATATGGAAGGAAAGCAGAATTAATCAGGCTTTGGTCTCTTAAGAGAAGGTAGTAGTTTAAGTCTGTATCAATCATTCACACTTTAGTATGATGTATTTCCAGTCCAGTCTAGAGTAGAATGCCTGGATGCAGTAGAAAGGTGCAACAAGGGCTCCACCAAGGGGTGGAAGGGAAGCAATGCAGTGAACATCAAAACAACGTAATTCTACCCAGTCTCAATTTCTCCTTCCTTTGGGACTCAATTGTTGGAACGAAGCTCACAGAGGTCCAGGACAAGGAAAAAGATATAGGATGAAGACATTTAACAAATAATAATAATTATTGAGACCTGTCCAGGTTCAGGGTGTTGTGCTGAGAACCTAGGAGAAGGCAATGAAGCTCACCTTCTATGATAAAGAGAGAGGCAATAAATAAGTACACAAATAAGGATGTGACATAGTGATAGATGCTTTATAGCATCTATCACGTCATAATATGATAGAGAGTTTTGAGAGTTACGGGGTGGGGTTACAGGTTTGGGAGTCAGGTAAGACCTCCTAACAACATCCCATTGGTGAGACACTTGAATAAAAAGAAAGTGTTAAGCTTGTCCATATCGAGTTGATTGGAAGAACAATGTCAAGACTCAATGTAAAAAATTATAATGGCAACAGCAATAACGACAGTACAGTAATAGCAGTAATTACTAACACTTCTGTAGCTCCTATTTATGTGATGGTAGGATTCTAAGTAACGTACATATAGCATATCATTTTATTTTCACTACGATCCTGTGAGGTAGGTATTATCACAATCCCCATTTTACAGATGAAGGAACTGAGGCACAGAGATTAAGAGATTTGTCTGAGAACAGATAAGAACCAGAAGGAAAGAAAATTGCTGGGTAGTCAGTGATTAGATCCCAGGGTCCCAACACTAGCTCCCAAGAGGCAAGATGGCCAAAGAGCCAACAGTTGAAACTGGGGGTAACTGGCAGCATTTTCCAGACTCTGTGCAGGACCTTAACTTCCATCCTAGACTCAATGCCAGGAATCTAAATGGGCTGCAGCAACAGAATGATGATGTCACTGAATGAAAGGGTTTAGCACCCAGCTCCCCCGAGATTTCCCACTCAGGAACCAGCAGAAGGGAGAGTGTGAGGCCAGTGGCACACCACTCGCTACTGGTCTCACCTTGGCTATAAATAACATAGTTAAGGTGAAAAAAAAAAACACATGGCAGAGGGGCTTTATTGCTAAATTCACTTTATTGTCTGCTAACCTCATAAGAGGGATGCAATGCTCTGAACCCAAACTCAGACATTGCAAAACACAGTGTGTCCGGAAATCAAATGGTTCTTGTCAAAAGATCCAGGCTGAAGGTCTCACCTAACCACAAACAAAAAGCGTTGTTTGCTCTCTTAAAGACTATACATTCCTCTTCCTGATCTCAGCTAAGGATGCCATCAGCCAAGCCAGAGCCCACCACCCCTGCTCCCCCATCCTTTAGTCTCTCCTCATTCTGGTTCTGGTCATTAATAGAGCACTTGCCACCTTATAGCATTACAGGAGTTAAATACATACTGGAGGGAAAGGAAGGTGAAGAGGGAGGAGAGGAACAGAGAGGTCCAGGCTGAAGGGGAGGAAGAAGCGAGAAAGAAGGACATTGCAAAGCCTGCTCCTAAAAAGCTTATAGCTGATGGGGCAAATGGGCATACAAACATGTTGGGGTGATGGCATCCCAACATGGCACATGGTTTAGAAAAGATCTGACCAAAATTTGGTGGCAGCCCAGAGCCAGCAATAACCTCCGCTGGGAAGGACAGAGAAGTCCTTTGAGCTGGGTCATGAAGGGCCAGTAGGAGTTTTCCAGAAAGAGGAAGGAGAGAAAGGACAGAACAACACAAAGAAAACAACATATGCAGAACCACAGACATGTAGAAGGGCCCATCACACGCAGGGAGATAAGGCTGGGATGGCCATCAAGGCTATGGATGTCAATGGCACCATGCTTTATTCTTCCTCTAAAGCTGAAATCTTAACACTACTGATGGCAGCCCACATCCATCTGCTCCCCTCATCCAGATACCAGGTCCCACCATTTCTGTCCTACACCATTTTTTAGCTTTGTCTGACTCTGATCCTTAATACCACCACTGTCATTGAGGGTCACCCATCCATGGCCTCTTTGCCAAGTCTTTATTATTACAACAGCCTGGTCTCCCTGCCTCCTGGTTCTCCTCACTCCAATCTATTCATTCTCAATGGCCATTCTAAGCCATTTTCAGAGTCTATCTAGCTAATAGTGACCCAAGGAGAATGACACTTGCTCCAGTAAGAACCCAGAGGGCACACCAAAAGAGAAGTTAGAAATAAAATTGACTTGCAAAAACCAGAGAACTGCAGAGCAGGACATAGCTAGACTAGTGATAAAGGCAGGGCTCATGCATTCATTCAACAATATTTAGACTACTGACTCTGAGCCAGTCTCCTTGCTGTGTGCAGGGCACAAGAAGGCACACAACAGAGACCCAGTTTCTGTCATTCCCACCTACGTGCAACTTGAGGAGAAAGCTATTAATCAAATAATTGTGAAAACAAATCTAAAATTACACATCGTGATAAGCACTATGAAGAAAACTTAAAGGGAATTCTGTGTGCTTACAACAGTGGTGAAGGCAGTTATGGAAGACTTCCAAGGATGGGGCATTTAAGCTGAGATTTGACAGGTGAGTTAACTACATAAGGAGTGAGGAGAAGCCATTTCATTTATTAGTTAAGAGAGCTAGCCTAGGAGTGATATAACCTGGGTTTAAATTATGTCTCCACCAACGGTTAATTTTGGGCTAATTATTTCACCCTCACATGCCTTGGTTGCATTGTCTGCAAAATGGAGATAATAATTGTACTTAAGAGATTATAAGGATTTCATAAGACAAAGTATTTCATTAGCTAGTACAGTACAATGTAAGGGCTCAGTAAGTGATGGGAGTGCCAGCAATAGTTACTGTGGTAGTAGTGATGATGATTACAACAATGCTACTGGTGATGATGATAGAAGTAGTGGTGATTATGGTGATGATCATGATATTGATGGTGGTCATTATGAGAACTGTAGTGTTAATTGTAATGATGTTGAAAATGATTGCAATGATGATGATGATGATAATGATGGACTTTTTCACTCACAGCATATGCAAAAGCCATCGGGTTGAAGGAAGCATGGCAGGTATGCAAAATAAGAAGTGCCAAGAAAAGAAGCTAGTCATGCCTCTTAAGGCAAACAGAGCCAAGCTCTGCAAACTCCAATTTATAGAGTCTAGACCCTGAGCTTTCTCAAAATGTAATCAGGGAACTCTAAAAAGGATTTAACAGTGTGCTAATGCAGTGACCACTCAGATTCAGTTAACATTTCTTGAGCTCCCTGTCTTAAAAAGCTTTGCCTTTATGTCAACAGTATCACCACAGAAACCAGTGTTAACTGTGTGCCTACTATATGCTGGATAATTATTTATGCGTCATTTCACTTGACTGTCATGACACTGGGTGGCAGGCACCATGCTAAGTGCTGATAATATGTTGGTAAACAGGATACAAATATTATGCCCATTTTACAGAAAGGAAAATAAATAAGGCATAGAAAGTTTAATTACCCAAGTCACAAAGCTAATAAATAATAAAGATAGGAGTTCAACCCAACTTCAAATATCTCCTAGTTTAAGCTCTATTGTATGTACCACAATGCTTTTTGGTGCTGAGACAGACGGTTGTGGACTTGAAGATGCAGAACTGCAGGACCCCTGTCCTGACTGACAAAAGGAGCTCTCTCTCCTGCTTCATCCGCTGGGTGGAGGCAGCTTCCAGATGCCAGCAGAATTCACAGGAAGTCCTCAAGTTGGACGATCTTCAATTGGTAGTCACTGCTTATAGGAGATGACAAGAGAGGGAAAGGCTGCAAATGTTCATGGAGCCCTACAAGATGGTAGGTGCTTTATATACCTGATTTTGCGGCAGCCAATCCCATTCCTTACTCAAGTATTACCACCTCCCATTTATAGGATAAAGGATCCAAGATTCAAAGGAATTGTCAAACTTAAAACTTATTCAGGGTCACACAAGGGAGTTGTCATTTAAATCCAGGATGTCTAGCTCCAAAGCCCAGCCTCTTTAGCCCACACTGTCTTCCAATGATGTTGTTTCAACACACACACACACACGCATACACAGACACACAACGCCAACACAGTGATAGACATTTAAAAATATTTTCCCCCAACTAAATGCACAAAAATGTGCATAAATTCATAATACTTCAAAGATGCCCCACCTCTGAGGCCAAGACAGAGAGAGTGAAGCAGGGCACTGCCTGGTTTCCTCGTGTATTGGAGCCGCAACATGGTTTTTCTACACTGCCAACACCTCTCTTCTGCGCACCATGGAGGATAATATCTAAAATCAGCTGAGGTTTCAAGGTTGATGCTTTAGACACTAGAAAACAAATTTTCATTGGTTATTTATTTCTTGTAGTGTTCTTGGCTCTTCCAGGAACTAAAGTTACTCTAGATTTATAGGCCAGGGACTGAGCAGCATTGCTGGAAACACATTTGGGCCCGTGAGAGATGTATTTGTGCATGCGCTTTTCTGGAGATAATGGTTAAAAGTGATTTCCTGAGTTCCAAGCAGACTGTCCCTTACTAACTATGATCTGAACAGTTCATTTAACTTTTCTATGCTTCACTTTCACCATCTGGAAAATGAAAATAATAGTGTTACCCAACTACTTTATCTTAGTGAGCTATTGCTGTGATGATGCCAGATAACAAACAACTCCAAAATCTCAGTGGTTTACCACGACAAGCATTTACCTCTCACTCACAGGCCTGTATGTGCTGAGGCAGCTCTGCTTCAGGGTGCAGGTTAAATTCATGTCATTTCCATGTGTCCCTCATTTTAGGATTAAGGAAAGCAGTTATTGGGACAGCCAGTTCCATGGCCAGTCCCAGAAGAGCAAGAGGGCTGGCCAAATCACCTGAGCACATTTCCAGCTTTGGGTTGGACCTAGGGCACATGGCATCCAATAACATCCCAACAGCTGAAATCGATCGCATGGCCAAATTCAAAGTCAAAGGGGTGGGGAAGTATATTCTACCTACACAGAAGCCATGAAAAGAGTGGGGGGGGTTCCAGTTATTATCGATGTGAAATTTTACCCCAAAACTTAGAGGCCCAAACCAACCACAGTTTCACTCTTGATTGCATTGATTGGCTTGCCAGCCTGCCTCCCATAAGCCTGCACAAGCACAGTGAGCCCTCTCCAGGCCCCTGCAGTCCTCCAGCCCACAGCCAGATGAGTGCATCAGGCTCCCTCACCCAAGGAAACCTCCCAAAGCATAACCTGTCAGGGGGTGTGATAAGCATCCTGTCCACTTACAGGCATGGCCGATCTCCTGCCCCTGCTCAAATTCCTTTAATGACTCCCATTTGCCCTAAACCCCACATGCTGCCTGAGCTGTACTTGAGCGCCCGCCCACCCACCCACTCCAGACTGAATCAGGGTCTCCTGTTCTGCACTCCCAAAGCATCCTGCACTCTCCTTCCTAGCTCTTGTCACATTTGCAAGTATTCAGTCACTTGTATACTCAACTATATTCTATGCTCCATCATAGTGTTCCTGTTAAAACCTAAGCGAGATCATTAAGTCGAATTAGGTCCTCCTTTGGCTCAGACTCTCTGCTGGCTTCCCCGGTCACTCCAGTAAAACTGGTCTTCACAGTGGTCCACAAGGCCCTGAACAAGAACACTGCTACCTGTGACTTCCCCCTTACAATTATATTCCAACATTACCTCTGAGGTAGACCTTCTCTGGCTACCCCATTTAAAAAGCCCCTACCCTCTCTACCTCTAGAATTCCTTAGCCCCCTTCCCTGCCATGTTTTCTTCTTGGTATCTATTCCCAACCAACCTACTTTAAATGTTATTTCTCTTGTTTATTTTCTGCCTTCTCCCACCCAACATCCGGCCTTGGGCAGAGATTCCTGTATCTTTATTCACAGCAATATCCCCAGGGCCTAGATTGGGTCCTATCATAAGTAACTGCTTAATAAATATTCATTGAATGGATAAATGTCTCCACCTACTACACAGTCAGCTTCATGAAGGGGCCGTGGAATGGATTTAAGCTGGGAAACAATCTATATTTATGCTTCAGAACATGCATAATTCTGTATCCCCCTGGAAGGTGGGCTGCAGCCACAAGTCCAGTGAGGAGGCTGTGGTAAATCCCACACAATGAAGGCTGAGACTGGAATCACAGCAGAGGCAGTGGGCATGGACAGGAAAGGACAACTGGAGAGCTGCTCAGGAGGTGGAATCCACAGGGATCCATGAACAATCAGGGAAGAGAGGCAAGGATGCTGCCCCCCACCACCCAGGTATCTGGCTTGGATGATTTGGTAGACGGTGGTAAAATCATTGGCTCAGTCACAGGAAGAGACCAGTCAGGGGCTAGGCCTGGGTAAAAGGATGGGTTTGAAGGATGGTTGAAAGCAGGGATCCAACATCACTCTTTGCAACTGAAGCTTGTCTTACAGTAATGCCATGCTCAGAATGCCTATGCTTCCTCACTAGGGTCCATACCCCCATTTCTGCCAAACCCAACAGATTTCCTATGAGCAAACAATAAATTATAGAAAACAGGAGGGATTGTCTCTATCAATCTATACATTTGTTTAAGTAAGAAACCTCAATGGTATTGACATGAATTTTGATTTAAATGATTTTGGACTTGATTCAGGGGAGATACAGAAGAATAGCTCAGAATTTTTCTTGTAAAAAATTAAGTGGGGGTGGGGGCAAGGCAAAGAGGCAGGGAAGAGGGGAACTTGGATATACTAGAATGTCAAGGTGTTGTAATTAAAACAGTCCATTGCTGATGTAGTGAAAGGTTAGAGTTCAGAAACAAACCTAAGTACATATGAAAATAGGAAAACAATGGGCTTCTCAATAAATAGTGTCATGACAACTAGCCAAAAAGTGAGGGAGAGTAATGCTGAGTCCCTGCCTCCACAGCACAGCAAAACCAACTCCAAATAAATCAGAGAGTTTAATGCTAAAAATAAATAAATAAATAAATAAATAAAAGCACTAGAAGAAAACAAGACTAAATGCTTTTTTTTTTTTAACTCTTAGGAAAGAAGATATCTTCTAAACATAATACCAGAGACAATGCATGGAAAAGTAGAGATATATAGCTACATAAAAATTTAAAACCTCTTTATGACAATGAACACCATGTATAAAGCCAAAAAAAAATACCTGGCAAAAAGTACTGGTAATATATATTATAAAGGGTTAATAGTTTCACTACAAAAACAATTTTTGTAAATTAGACTTTCAGCAACATTGGTAGACTAATCCATGACAGAGGCCCCTGTCCACCACTGAAAACCCAACAAGAGTGTAGGAATTAAAATAATTAATATTTAAAATATATAGGTTCACTCTAAAGACAGGAAAATCTCTAGAATGAAAATAAATGAAAAGAAAACTCAAAGCCAGAATGGAAAGTGTTTGAACCATGACACCTCCCTCCCAGGAGGTGGGTGCATGGCCCCAGTGGTTAGGGACTGGGATTTTAATGCCAACTTTGGGATAGGAGATGTGGCCTTAGGTCCCAGTTAGCAAAGTAATGGAACTGAGACCTCTGTAAAATCAGGACCCTAAAAAGTCCCCTCCATGGAAAGGGCTAGAACAACTCTGCCCACTGTTCTGGAAACAGCAAAGAAGCTTGCACCTGCACAGGGACGTGGCTGAAAGCAGAAAGGTTCCATAAGAAGTCGAAGCCCAAAGCCTATACCATGCAGTGTAGAGTCCAGGCTTATATATTTGTGTGATGAGAGATTTCAACACTAATAAATTATTACAGGAGGTCATCCTAGGTTGGTAAAGTCCTGAGGGCCCCAGTAAACACAAAAACTTTTTTTGAAAGAAGCTTCCACAACCCAGGCACGTGGCACTCTGTGGGAGTGCAAGGAGAGAGGGGATTCCTGGAGGTAAACTCCGCATCTAAAGTTAAATCTATAAGGATAAAATCAACAGGCAATTCAAACACACAATGCACGTGGCCACTAATAAATGTATTAAAAGATCTTCACCCTCCATGGCAATGAAAGAAATGCAAATAAAAATGGCCTTTATTCACTTCTCAGACTGATAAAGATTTAAGAGATTTACCATGAGCAAAGATACAGGACACATGAGCATTACTTTTTCCCAAAGGTAAATGCATAATAACTTGATAGCAGAAAACAGCAAGCTAAAGGTATGGCATGTGGGCACTAGCTTTCTGGTGCAAAGTTACCCCTGCTGGGCTGCCGATTCTTCCGGTTCTTTGTTGGGTCATATCGCTACTCCTCTTCCAGTGGAGAGCACAGGGGTAAGACATTCCCAGTCAATGAGGTTCCCTTTTATGACTGATGGCATTTAACAGACTGCATTTCCTGTTTGTTTGTTGGTTGGTTGGTTTGTTGATTGGTTTTAATAATTTATTGAGGTAAAATTCACATAACATAAAATTAGCCATTTTAAAGTGAACAATTTAGTGGCATTTAGTACATTCACAATGTTGTGCAACCACCACCTCTATCTAGTTCCAAAACATTTCTGTCACTGCAAAATCAAATCCCATACCCATTGAGCAGTCACTCTCCATTTCCACATTCCCTTTCTGTCCCCAGAAATCGCCAATTGCTTTGTGTCTCTATGGACTTGTCTATTCTGGGTATTTCATAAAAACGGAATCATACAATACGTGATCTTTGTGTCTGGTTTCTTTGACCTTAGAGTAATGTTTTGGAGGTTCATCCACACTGTAATATGTATCATTTTTTTATTCCTATTATGGCTGAGTAATATTCCATTGTACGGATATGCTGTAATTTGTTTATTTGTTCATCTGTTGATGGACATTAAGGCTCTTTCCACCTCTTGGTATTGCAAATAGTCCTGCTATTAACATTTGTGTACGAGTACTTGTATGATACCTGTTTTCAATCCTTTTGAGTACACACCTGGGACTGAAATTGTGGGGTCATATAATAAACCTATGTTTAACTTTTCAAGGAGCCACCAAACTGTGTTCTACAGTGGCTGAGTCATTTTATATTCCCACTTTCAAAGTACAAAGGTTCTAATTTGTCCACATCCTCAACAACATTTATTATTTTCCACCTTTTGTTTTAAAATTATAACCATCCCAGTGGGTGTGAAGTGTTACCTCATTATAATTCTAGATGCTATTGTAAATGTAATTGTTTTCCTAATTTCTTTTACAGATTTATATGAACATTTTTAAATGCTGCAGGAGGAAGACAATTTGATACAACCTTTCTGAAGTCTAGCTTTGTAATATCTCTAAAAATACATGCGTGACCCTAAACTTTCCAAATCAAGGAATTTATTCTAAAAAGATAACCAGACAAAGTGAAACAATCTAGGCACAGAAAGATAAATACTACATGTTCTCACTCCTATCTGGGAACTAAAAAAGTTGATCTTACGGAGGAAGAGAGTAGAATGATGGTTACAAGAGGCTGGGAAGAAACTGGGGGGATGAAGAGAGGTTGGTTAATGGGTATAAACATACAGTTAGATAGAAGGAACACATTCTAGTGTTTTATAGGACAGTCAGAATAAATTATTCTTAACTATAGTCACCTGGCTGAATAATTTATTGTATATTTCAAAGTAGCTAGAAGATTTGAAATGTTTCCAATATGAAGAAATAAGTGTTTGAGATGGTATCCTAGAAACCCCGATTTGATAATCATACATTATATGTATGTATCAAAATATCACATGCACCCCATATATATGTACAATTATGATGCAGCAATAAAAATATATATTATAGATCATAATGTTTAACCTTAAAATTTTTTTAAAGCATCCTTGAATGAACACAGAGGACATTATGCTAAGTAAAATAAGCCAGACAGAGAAAGACAAATACTATGTGATCTTATGTATATATGGAATCTGAAAAAGTCAAACACATAGAAGCAGAGAGTAGAATAGTGCTTGCCAGGGGCTAGGGTGTGGGGAAAATAGGGAGATATTGGCCAAAGTGTACAAACTGTCAGTTACAAGGTGAATAAGGACTGGGTGTGATGGCTCATACCTGTAATCCCAGCACTTTGAGATGCTAAGGTGGGAGAATCACTTGAAGCCAGGAGTTCAAGGCTAGCCTGAGGAGCATACCAAGACCTCATCTCTACAAAAAGTAAATTAGACAGGGACAGTAGCACACCTGTAGTCCCAGCTACTCAGGAGGCTGAGGTGGGAAGATCACTTGAGCCCAGGAGGTTGAGGCTGCAGTGAGCTATGATCCCACCACTACACTCCAGCCTGGGTGGGTGACAGAGCAAGACTCTGTCTCTGGAAAAAAAAAAAAAGATAAATAAGTCCTAGGGAATGAAATGTACAGCATGGTGACTACACTTAATAATACTACACTAGGCTGGGCACAGTGGCTCACGCCTGTAATCCCAGCACTTTGGTAGGCCAAGGCAGGCGGATCACTTGAGATCAGGAGTTTGGGACCAGCCTGACCAACATGGTGAAACTCAGTCTCTACTAAAAATATAAAAATTGGCCAGGCATGGTGCAGTGGCACATGCCTGTAATCCCAGCTACATGGGAGGCTGAGGCAGGAGAATCTCTTTAATTTGGGAGGTGGAGGTTGCAGTGAGCCATGATCATGCCACTGCACTCCAGCCTGGGTGACAGAGCAAGACTCTGTCTCAAAAAATAAAAATAAAAACAAAAAATAATAGAGTGGATCTGAAGTGTTCTCACCACACACACACACAAAAATGGTAACTATGTGAGGTGATGGTAACTGATTGATTGTGGTAATCATTTTGCAATGTATACATGTATCAAATCATCATGTGGTACACCTTAAATATACACAATTTCTATGTAAGTTTATAAAAACAGCATGGGCATCTCACTGAGGCAAAATTATATATTTATGTCAATACATATGCCTTCAAAAATCTAATAAGATGTTTTGGCCAAATATTAATATTGTTTATCTTGAGTAGTCAGATTTGAGAGATTGTTTTAAGAAACACTTTAGAAACATTAAAGGAAAGCCATGTTGTGCTTTGGGGTGGGAGGACTCAATATGGTGAAGATTTATTTCTTTTTAAATCTAAATTTCATGCACTTCAAATCAGAATCACTAAAGAGTTTTTTTAAAAGGTATTTGACAAAATAACTGTAATGCTTATCTAGAAGAATAAACACATGATAATAACCAAGAAGGTGTTTTACAGAAAAAAAAAAGAGAGAGAGAGGTTTTCCCTACCGTATTTTAAATTATTGTTCTGCAACAATGTGCTACTGGTCATAGAATATGTTCATTTTGCTAGTAATATGGAGTGGGCTCTCAATAAGTATCTGTAGTGTAGAATGAATTAATATTCCTAGTTATCGGAGAAAGGCAACTTTGAACTATGACTGTTAAATTGACAATAATAATAACAATCATACTCAGTGTAGAGATGGGTGTGTTAAAAAAAAAAAAGACAGCTTCGTTGATGAAAGTATAAGTTGGTACAACCTTTTTGGTCAGGCAAATTAGTTACATTTTTCACACGAATGTCAATGGCAACACTGTTTTCAACAATACATTTAGAAGCAACCTTAGTCTAGCAATAGGAAATCAGTTAAATTAATTATGGTACACCCATACCATGGAATATGTGATGTCACTAAAAATGATAATGTAGCTAGCTAATACATTTCTTGACATGGAAAATGCTCATAATATGCTCAAAAGTGAATTTTTAAAAGAACAGAATTGTCATCTGCTATTTAGCAAGTATTTATAAAGGGTTCTCTGATAGCCTGACACTGATGGGAGTTGGAAACTGGTCAGGGTCCCCCAGAGTCCCTTGAGGCTTACTGTCCAGCAGGTGAGAGATACTTTTTAAAAGGCCTGAATATTCTGATGGAAAAAACTACAGGCCGCTGAGGGATGCCTGACAGAGGACTCAATTTCAGATGAAGAATTCCTGAGTAAGGATGAATAAGGATTGTCCAGGCACAGTGCGGGAGAAGGAGGGGTACAAACCGAGTGATCAAATGGTTGGACAGTGTTCTCTGAGGAGGTGGAAGAAGTATGTATGTACAGGAAGGTCAGAAAAACAGACCTTCACAGAAGAAGTTAAGGATTTTGGTCTTTATCAAAAACACAATAGGGAAAGGTGATATAGAAATTTAGGAAAGGATGTGATCAGTCTGGAATTTTCATAACACCTCCCTGGTTTTGCTGGAGAGAAAAGAATGGCTGCTCAGAAATCAATATGATTCCATATAAAATATGTATACTATATATATGTATAGCATATATACTTATGCATATAAATACATCTGCATGTATTATACATGCATACTTATGTATATTATATAAACATTTATATATTATGCACATATATACTTAACTATATTATATATACATATACCTATGTATATATCCATATATAATATTTTACACATATATATCTATACATTAGATTTATGTCTACCTGTATTATGTAGACTATAGGTATTTATATGTATACCTATGTATGTAAATATGTCTATATATTATATATACCTATGTAGTATATAGATATCTACTTAATGCATATTATACTTACATACTTAGATGTGTATGATACATATCTATATATTGTATATTACACATATATACTTAAGTGTATATTTATATACTTATGAATAGTATACACAGATATCTGTAAATTATATATGTGTTATATATACTCATGTGTAATATATGCCTATTTACATTACAAATATACTATTTATAGTATATATTATTTATAATCTATGTATATTTTATATACCAATACATAGTATGTGTAATACATATACACCTATATATTATACATATATCATGCATATGTACCTATGTGTATATATGCATATGTATATTATATATATGCTTTTGTATAGTACATATGTGTGCATGTGTGAATACCTACATGCATGGATACCTACATCAAAATGTCAACAGTGGTTAACTTTGGGTTGTGAAACTATAGAAAATTACTTTTCTTTCTTGTTTTTTCTATTTTTTTAATTATTATACTTTAAGTTCTAGGATACATGTGCAGAACGTATAGGTTTGTTACATAGCTATACACGTGCCATGGTGGTTTGCTGCACCCATCAACCCATCATCTACGTTAGGTTTCTGCCTTCCCTCCTACCCTTGTCAGTTAATAGATATTATATGTTTATCAAAAAGAAGAGAGGAGAAATAAAAGACAATTGGAGGTTGGAAGTGTACCCATACAGTTCATTTCCCCCTTGGCAGAACACATGCTCAGCTCTGCAACTATACTCATCTCCTAGAAAGATCCCTGGGTGGGCTGCCATGTGGCCCCAGACCCCTCCCCTAAAGGACTGTTCAGTGATACGCCTGTGTTCTTATAGGGAAGGTGCCCTTGCAGCCCAGCCTCCAACTCTACTAGCAGCCTGGCTCCCCTGGGAAACAGCAGCCCAGAGAGTCTCAGGAGTTAATTAAAGCACCACAGGAGCCTCAGCCTGCAGCAATAGCTGTGACTCTGAGCCAGGGGAAGAGCTCTCCATGGAGACTGAAGCAAGGTCATGAGACACAAACGGTACTCGTGGTCTTCAAATCCAGAGGAGAAAACAGGACTCTCAACCCTCATGCTCTCTAAAGAGCCATGTTCCAGGTCTTGGGGTTATGAATGGAGACAGGAGGGTCCTTAACAGGTCCAGCGCGAGGATGCAGGCCAGGGGTAGCTCTGTGATTTGCTCACCTCAGCCCCTGTAAGTGCCTGGCAACCAGAAGCCCCAGGAAACAAAGGTTCTGTCCAGGTCTCAGAAAAGCAGAATTTTATGCACAAATATATTGCCCTCCTGGCAATTTCCAAATGCACTATCAGTAGGAAACTGTTTCCCGGACACTAAGACTAATCAAAAGCCTGTTCAAAACACATTATGCAGGTACATAACCACATACATTAGTTTCTTATGGTTTTATATTCAATTCAGCAAAAATTTACTGAGCACAGATTCCATGCGAGACACTATGCCAGATGCTGTGGGAGCACATGACAGATAACAGTCCCTGTTTGTCCCCAGCCCTCAGCAGGCATGTTCAAGGTAGGGGCTGGGGGTGAAGAGCAACTCACACTGATGACCCCAATGGAAGGACCACTGCACTCAGTGCTACAGGAGAGACACAGCAAGATAGGAAAGTGGGAGTGTGTGACTACTTCTGGCTGGGGAATCAAAAATGGTTTAATGTAGATCTAATTTTTCCTGAGCACCCCTTCTATTATCTCATTTAATCTTTATAACAACCATATGGGATAGATATTATTATTATCCCCATTTTACAGATGAGAAAACTGGGGCTCCAGAGTAGCTAAGTAGATGGCACACAGGTAGTCAAGTTTGACTGCATCACTTGGGCTCCCTGGATGATATGAGTATTTCTTCCCCAAGGGCATGAATCAGCATAAATAAGGTCTTTCAAAATGTACATGCCTATACCTCAACACAGATCTACTGAATCGGAGGTTTTGAGGGTAAGTTTAAGGCGTATGTTTTGAAAAAGCTCTCTGGTGAATCTGGTATTTATTGTGTGGTATAAATACCATAGTGTGGTATAAATCTTGATTTATACCACACTATGAAAGCTTGAGTGGAATTTCAGAGGATGAGGTCGGGAAAGATAAAAGCCTTCCAGGTGGATAGAACTGGGTAAGGAAAAGAGCAGAGCTGGGAAAGGGTAGAGCTTCTTTGGGAAATGTTGAGTGGCCTTAAGCATAGGAGTCAGAAGAAGAGAGAGGTAGGGTCTGCCAATACGGGGAGAAGAAGGTGGCTACCATATAACTAGTCCCGTTCCTGGACTGTTCAAACCCATACTCAGAGCTCAGCCATGCCCTATACTGTGTCCAAGCTGCCTTCAGTGAGGAGTATGATCTGCTTGCACCACGGCTGAAAGAAACCAGCCTCTGTTCAGAGAGAGATGAAGGCCTGACATTATCGAACACCTACAAATTGCCAAGCACTGCATTTGAGCCCTTTGCATACATTATCATATTGATTCTTCCTAACAACTTCGAAAGTTATGTATCGCTAGCTGCATTGTTTAAAAGATTAATGAGATTGAGTAATTTGCTTAAGGTCACATAGTCAATAAGTGACCTATCCAAGATTCAGCCTCACATCTGTCTGGCTTCCATGCTTGTGCTCTTCCCTCTGGGACTGAGTGCTTCCCAAAGTTATCAAAAGGGGCTCAGATAAGAGGAAGGTGAGGCTGGGCCATGTGGTGAACAAGGAATCGATGGAAACTGTTCTTGGGTAAAGACTGAAGGTAGCTGTTTTGTCTGGGTTTCCTTAAAAGCAGAGCCTGAGACAAGGATGCAAGTAGTTTATTTGAGAGGTGATTTTAGGAAGTACTAGGAGGGAGTAGGGAAGTGAGACAGGGAAGGGAAGGGAGCCAATGAAGGAGGCAGGTTGCCACTGTGGTCAACTGGGGCTCATTGCCACTGGGGGCCTCTGAGAGATTATGGAGCACACCTTGGCGCTGTCCCACTGAAGAACAAGGAGGCTGAGATCTTTATGCCCTTATTGTTTGATGGCTGTTTCCAGAGAACAAACTTCCCAGCACTTCCATGTTGCCCTGTTTGAGTGCTGAACATATTCCCTGGACCAAAGAGCACCTTAAGGCCGAGAAATAGCTGGAAGCCTTTGGTGTACATGGGGACTGTCTGCAGGTGACCTCCAGGACTGGCTGATAGGATACGTGTAGGGCATCAACAGCATCTTCTGCAATGAATGTGTTCAGTACTTGGGGACTAGAACAAAGCATAGCATCCCTCAGGACTTGGAAAGTAGGAAAATAAGATCTCCATATATGAAATAAATTTTTAAGATTAGCAAGAACTGAATCAAAAAAGCTGAGCAGAGGCAGGTGAATAGAATGATATGCATCCCAGATCTGAGGGCCAAGGCTATAATCTGATCAGATGTATTATTAAGATCTCTAAAGAAGCAGGTATGGAGTGGAAGAGGGTTGGTCAACTGCAGGAGCACGGATCAAGTTTTCCCAGAAGCAGGGGTTGGCTGGGCCTGTTTCAGGCCTGTCCACAGAAGAGCCCGTGGTCAGTGGGTTGCGAGGATGTCCAGTCCCATTGGCTAGACAAGCCCCACTATAAGATGGACATATCTCAGCCTGTGCCCTTAAACATCATAGCACCATCTACCCTGGTTTGAGGCTAGACATTTCCAGTACATTCCCATGTGAATCTAGTTCCAGAAAAAACTCCTAGGAGGATGAGTTTGTACAGTAGGATTATAGCTCAGTATCTTAACCTCAGTTAATATGAATCTGCCCAAGGGATGGGCCTGCTCCTGATGCAGAAATAAATAAGCATCCAACACTGCAGTCCAAAGTCCAGGGCCCAAACTAAACTTTATTTTGACTGGCCTCACAGAATGTAGCCCTCCAGCCTTTCCTAGGCAACACCCCAAATTTAAACGGGCCTGCCAATGTCTTTTTTTCTATTTACGTTTCTACAGTAAACAAAGTGAGGAAGCTTCAAGGAGAAGAAAGCTAGGAATCCAGGCTTTTGTTCTAATTAACAATCACAAGACTCAATCGCTAGTTCTTTGCTGAACATTCTCCTTGAGTGCGTGTCTGTGTGTGTGTGCACACATATGTTTTAATCTGAATGTTTATGCACGTGCATCTCTGCATGCATATGTATTTGTGTAAATGGATATTTGTGTAAATGCGCACATGGAAGCAGCAAACATAAGCTCTGTAGTCCCTTACTAGTTCTGTGATCTTGAGCAAGCCATTAATAACCTCTCCAGGCATCACTTTCCTCACTTGTAAAATGAGTGCAATAGTAGCATCAATTTCACAGAACAGTTTGGGGGATAAAATGAGATAATACTTATAAAGCAGCTTAGCATAAGCCAAAGTGAGAATTCAGCCGATGCTAGCATTTGACATTTCAGGTTACTATTTTTGTTTTTTTTGGTAAGACAGTTTCACTTTGCAGCCCAGGCTGGAGTGCAGTAGCACTATCTTGGCTAGCTGCAACCTCTGCCTCCCAGGTTAAAGAGATTCTCGTGCTTCAGCCTCCTGAGTAGCTGGGATTATAGTCACCCACCACCACACCCAGCTAATTTTTGTATTTTTTTTAGTAGACAAGGTTTCACCATGTTGGCCAGGCTTGTCTTGAACGCCTGACCTCAAGCAATCCATGCACCTCGGCCTCCCAAAGTGCTGGGATTACAGGCATGAGCCACCACTCCCAGTCTCAGGTTACTATTTAAGGTGATTCTGTGTGTACGTGTGTAAGCTGTGGCCCCTTAGGATTACACAGGCATATATATCTGTGACTGTTGCTCCATGAGCCCCACATTATAATGTTGTCACCAATGGGGTTGGTCACAAAGTCAAGGGAACGTCTAGAGAATGACCACAAAGCCAGTGTAGTGTTCTCTGTGGAAGTGATTGCCAGACCCCTGCAGAACAACCAAAGAGGAACCAAGAGCCAGAATAACGGAGAGAGAAATGGCCAAGTCATGGAGAAGTGTGTCCCTGCAATCAGTTCATAGGACACAGTGAATCAGCATGCGATTCCAAGGACCTTTTACACAGCATCCCCAGGTAGACCAGAAACCTCAAACCAGATGTGTTCATGGACACAAAATCCAAGTCTGTGTCTTGGGCAAATACAAACTGATGCTTTTCACTGGACTGCAGTTTGATGATAACATGTTCCCTACCCCCATCCAAAGATATCTAGGAAAAGAGATTTCAGAAAGACATCTCTCCCTCTTACTACATAGTGGGACTCTGGATTTGGCTGTTTATCTCCTGTCTCAGAACTAAGATGATTATTCTGATAAGCTGGAATGAAACTTGCAGCAGAAGGGGAGCTAGCAATAGCCCTGCTGATTTATCACCCTTTTCAACCCAGTTGGGTTCCAAGAGAGTAAATCTTGCTTGCCTCTGGATAGGTACCCGCAATCATGCCATGGACCATGACTTTCATATCCCATTAACTCCAAATTACTCAGTCTGGGGCTGAGCTAAGAGGTAATTTAAAATGGCAAAAGGGGAAAAATGTTCTGATTTAGATCTGATAGAGACTGGATTAAGTCCTCTCATTTTTCAGGACTTAAATGTGAGCTTTGCGGAGGGGGAGCACCCACGGGATGGGACTCCCATGAAGAATCTGTGCTGCATATTAAATGAGAGGAGCGGAGGCAAACACGTGTTCCACAGGGTCTGTGGCTCCCTCATCCTTGACCGAGAGGCAGGGGCTGAGTTCCTCAGGAGAATTATCCTATTCAAAATCACTAATCTCTGGAGCATAAAGGATCACAGCCCTTTAGGGTAGCAACTTGGCAGTACCTATCAAGACAAAAAGGGCTCATACCTTCCAACCCAGATGTCTGACTACAGAAACACTGGACATGTGTTCAGGGGATGTGTACAAGAGTGTTTACTGTAGCCTCATTTATCATATTGAGGAATCAGAGACAAAAATAAAAAGGTCCCTCAATAGGGGAATGTCTTCAGAAAGGATGGTATGCCTATTCTGAGAGAATAAGCACCCATTGAATGAGGGGAAAGGTGGTCTGTGATAGGCACTGAGTGAAAAACATCAAGGTGCAGAGTAGTTTCATGTGACATGCTTTTATTTTTCAAAAAAAAAAAAAAACACTATTTGGAGATTAAATTGAAACCACTGCTTTTCTCCATCCTCAGTGTCTTAACACAAAAGAGATGCCTCTCTATCAGCAATCATGCAGACTCTGCAGTCTGAGCCACTTTGAACATCTCAAAATAAATTTCACAACCAGCCTGACCTTATTTTCAGTCTTTCTGATCAGACCTTCTTGCCAGGACCACTTCTGATGCCCACCTAACATACTTGGACTGCCACAAAGACCATCAGGTCAGAGGAAAATAAGAGAAGGCCTTTCTCAGCAAGAACTTACCTGGTACTCATCTTTTGAATGCATGTAGAGAGTCATGCTCTCTTGGCATTGAATCACCTGCCCCAACAGCAGGGATAAGCCCTCAGGCTCCCCCACACATGTGGACCTACTCTAGATGAGTGTGTAGGAGGACTGCTGGCAACAGAAATTGCACTTTTTGCTCTCTAAGAGCAGAAAGCCCTTAGCCTGGCATTTAAGGCCCCCAGAAATCTGGTCATGCATTAGTCAAGATAGAATAAGATATACTACAGTAACAATATAAACCCCAAAATCTCAGTGGCTTAACGTAACAAAGATATATTTGTCCCTCACTAAAAGTCTAGTGCTAGTTAAGTAGCCATCTTCCAAGCAGTGACTCAGAGATCCAGGCTGCTACCCCTGTGGCTCTGCCATCATGGTATGTGACCTTCATGGTCACCACAACAGGAGAACAGAGAAGTGGAGGCGGCCTGTGTGCTCTTAACTGCCTCAGCCCAGAAGTCACCTCCACTCAGTCCATTGGTCAGAACTGTCACATGGCACCAGTCTAACCCCAAGGGAAGCTGGGAAATGCAGTCTTCTTATGTCTCCAGGAAACAGAAATTGTGTCCTCATAACATTATCTCCACTCCAGGTCCCAATCTACCTTTCCAGTTTTACCCCACACACACTTTCTCACTCACCTCAGACTCCAACCTTCATCTACTCTGATATCCCCACCAGGGAAGAGAGATCAGACTCCAGACACATGGAATCTATACATGCCTAGTCTCCTGCCTCTGTGCTTTCGCTAGTCCTATTCATTCATTAATCCATTCATTCATTCAACAAAGATTTATTGCACATTGATAATCGCCTTGCACTGTGCTAAATCCTGAGGAAACAAATACAGTCTCTATCCTCATGAAGCTTACAGTCCAGGGGCCCATTTTCACCATCTCTGCCTTCTAAACCCCATTGGGCTCTGCTCAGCTGATAGCCTACCTCGCTACTTCTCTAAAATTGTTGGGAAGGGATTTGCTGGGCTAAAGAATGGAAAGGTCAAGCCCAGCTACAGGCACAGGCAAATACTCAGCGACACGTAAATACTCAACAAGTGTGAGTTGTTAGTAATAGTAGCCACCTTATTTCAGTGAGAACACTAGGAGGTTGCTCTTTCATTCGAGAGTCAATTCTTACCATTCCTCTGTACTTATTCCCTTGGCTGAATTTCCAACCCCTCTTCGTCACTTGCTCGTAGAAGAGGACCCTGACTATAAACTTAGCATAAGGCAACTGACAGATTCAACAGGGGCTAAAGTTTCTTTTGAGCAGTATTTGAAATTTATTTCTTTTGGGCTTTGAGAAAAAACTGATCTCTTTTAGTATTTGGGGGTAGGGAGGAGGTCTGAGCCTCCTTGAAGGAGTTCAGGGACCTTATACCAGATACATTTACACAACTAATCAAGAATGAAGAATGAAATGGATTGTAAGACCCTATGGACTCACTCTGCTCAGATGTCACCTCCCCAGAGAGGACTTCCCAGACCACCCTGAATAAAAACATCATCCACATCATTCTCTACTCTTTTAGCCATTTTTAGTTTTCCTCAAGCTATTTGTTGCAACAGCAAACAGTACACCTCTTCCAAGATTTCAGAACCCCTCAGCCTGGTGAGCAGCCCATTGCCATATCACCAAGGGCACTGACTGGCCCCAAATACCAGAACTAGGTTCCTGGAGGACAGAGAATGGATGAAGTTATTCTTTGCACTTTCTCTGGTGCTGAAATCTGGAAGCATACATGCCCCCTGAACATGCTCCTTGACTGAATAAATTTTTAAAAACAGGATGGCAGGAATATCATTAAGAAGCATGCTTTTGCATCTCAACTTTCTAAAATTATGTTAAACTTCAGAATTTCTGTAGGCGCCTGTTTATAAACAAGGTTAGATTCATCCAAAATTGAGTTATTCTTCATGCTTGGTTAGTTATTACTGGGAATTTAAAAACACTTATTTGGATAATATCCAGGTCATTTGGAGTCGGCATCTTCTAAAAGTTGGGCCTGTTACAGATAAACATCCACGCTGTGCTCCAGGCACAGAAAGTAGCAAAATAGTTCATTTCCTAGAATATCAGATGAAAGGACAACTCCTCCCCCACCCCCTAAATATAGCCTTTCTCTAAACAAAGTATTCAATACCTAGCATGAGACTGCATTTGTGTCCCAACATGGGTTTCTGTTAACATACCTCATGCTGCTTTTAAAAATCAGATAGATTGGTTAAATCCTTTTAAGAAAATTAGGCAAGCAAAGATGTCGTTAGTGCTAGAAATCCACCACATACATAACAGAAGCATAATAATAATTTTTAAGGCCATTCTTTTTTATAATGCTTGTCATTTCTGGGTATTAGCTCAAACAGACAAAACTTGGAATCTCTTCAGGAGATGCCCTAAGTATCAAACATAATATAATTTGTCACAAAATGTGCTGGTGGTTTTTGATCTTCCTTTCGATTCATTTGTCAGTTATATATAGGGTGACAATATAATTTACTTCCCAAAGACACTGAGGAGAGTGAAAAGGGCCCTATTAATATGAATAATGATGCCAGGACAACAAACCAGGCATATAATTGCCCTAGCTTTGTAAGGTACTAAGCCAGGCTCTGTGGGGTAAATGTGCTGAAATCCTAAAAGTTAACTGTGGAAGGAAATGATGAAGCTAGATCAGGGATTAGTACACTTTCTCTTAAAGGGCCAGATAGTAAATATGAAGCTTTGCAGGCCAAGAGGCCAAATGGGGGATAATGTATCATGTAAGTATTTACAAAATCATTTAAAATGTAACTATTTAAAAATGCAAAAATCCTCCTTAGCCATGGGTTGGATTTGGCCCATGGGCCTAAAATGGCCAACCTCTAACATAGAGCATCGAGGACATTAAATGCTAAGCTCAGAAGCTGGGATTTAATTCTGCAGCCAGTAGCTTCCAGAATGATTTTTATTTTAGGAGTAGAAACTTGTTCTCAAATGAAATCTTACGTGGAAGCCCAATATATATGCAAAACAGATAAAAATCGTTCTGCTGTGTTTGAAACGGGAATGAGAGAAGCAGCGAGCACAACCTCTCTCACCCTCAGCAGCAGGCTCAGAGCACCCGAGGGGGCCTGCCCATCACGACTTTCAAACCACAGCCACAGTCAGTGGGGTGCTATTAAAGACTTCTGAGGAGAGAGGTAAAGTGATCACAGCTGTGTTTTACAACAGTCATTCTATGCGCAGTATGAAGGGTGCATTGGAAGGCAGAATGCCTGGGGGCAGAGGGGCCAGTAAGGAGGGTCCAGCCTGGCAGAGCAAGGATTGCAAGGATGTTTCTAAAGCAAACATTAGGGGCATAAATGTTAGTCTGAGGGAGATTCAGACATTAGGCAGGACCGATTCCATGGGTATGGGCCCTGTGCAGTCTCATATGGCCCATGCACAGATGGACCCACACTTGGTTTAATGCTCTGCTATCACCATATTGAAATTCCCAATTATTTTTCAATCAGGTCCCTGCATTTTCACTTTGCACTGGGCCCCACAAATTGTGTCACCAGTCCTGCATGCAGGGATGACTGAATCTACAGGTGCCTGACCACACATAGGTGTACCTTCCTCCCACTGTCCTATTGTGTTAGTCCATTTTGCATTACTATAAAGGAATGCCTGAAGCTGCATAGTTTATAAAGAGATTGATTTGGCTTGTGGTTCTACAGGCTATACAAGTATGGTACCAGCACCTGCTCAGCTTCTGTGAAGTCTCAGGAAGCTTACAATCATGGTGGAAGGCTAAGGGGTAGCAGGCATGTCACATGGAAAGAGAAGGAGAGAGACAGAGGGAGGAAGTGCCACACTCTTTTAAACAATCAGATCTTGTGTGAACTAATACAGCCAGAACTCACTCTAAGAACTAATATAGCAAGAACTTACCATGAGGGTAGCACAAAACTGACATCTGAGCAGAGACACACAGTCCATAAGGTCTTACAATCCATTTCATCCTTTATTCTTAATTAGTTGTGTAAATGTATTTGATATAAGGGATCCACCTGCATGACTCAAATACCTCCCATAGGTCCACCTCCAACATTGAGGATCACATTTTGACATAAGATTTGGAGGGGACAAACATCCAAACTATATTGTTTTGTCTTTGACCTCTCCAAATCTCATATCCTTCCCTTATTGTAAAATACAATCATCCTTTAGTTCCCTAAAGTATTAATTCCTTCAAGCCTCAACTGAAAAATCCAAAGTCCAAATTTCTTCTGAAAATCAAGATATAGCTGTGAGCCTGTAAAATGAAAAACAAGTTATTTACTTCCAAGATACGTTGGTGATACAGGCATTGGGTAAACATTCCTATTCTAAAAGGGAGAAATCAGCTGAAAGACAGGGAAAACAGGCCCCACAGAAGTCCAAAGCCCAGCAGGGCAGACATTGAACCTTAAAGCTCCAAAATTATCCTTGACTCCATGTCCCACATCCAGAGCACAATGGTTCAAGGGGTGGGATCCCACGGCCTTGGCAGCTCTGCCTCTGTGGCTTTGCAGGGTGCAGCCCCCAAGGCTGCTCTCATGGATTGGAGTTGAGTACCTGTGGCTTTTCCAGGCTGAGGTTGCAAGCTGCTGGTGGCTGTATCTTTCTCAGGTCTGGAGGATGGCAGCCTCCTTCCCAGAGTTCCACTAGGCAGTTCCCTGGTGGAGATTCTGTGTGGGGGGACCAACTCCACAAGTCCCCTCCACACTGCCCTAGTAGAGGCTCTCTGTGGGGGTTCCACCCATGTGGCAGGCTTCTGCCCAGGCACTCAGTCTTTCTGACACATCCTCTGAAATCTAGGTGGAAGCTTCCAAGCTTTTTTCACTTTTGCATTCTGCCAGCCTGAAGACTTAACACCACATGGAAACCACCAAAGCTTTCGGCTTGCACCTTTCAGAGCAGCAGCCTGAGCTATATGTGGGACCCTTTGAGCTGAGATTGGAGCCAGAGCTGCCAAGATGTGAAAAGCAGTGTCATGAGGAAGCACAGGGCAGTGGCACTCTGGGTCTGACTCCCAAAACCATTCTTTCCTTTGGACCTGTGATTAGAGGGGCTGCCTCGAAGATTTCTGAAATGAGTTTGAGGCCTTTTTTCCATTGTCTTCATTTTCAGCACTTGGCTCCCTTTTACTCTTGCAAATATCTCTGGCAAGTGGTTGCTGCACAGCCAACTTGTATTTCTCTTCTGAAAATACTGTTTCCTACTCTACCTTGTGGCCAGCTTGCAAATTTTCCAAATTTTATGCTCTTCTTTCCTTTTCAATATAAGTTCCAATTTTAAGTCATTTCTTTGTTTCCACATCTGATCACAGGTTGTCAGAAGCAGCCATGCTACATTTTGAAGGCTTTGCTGCTTAGAAATTTCTTCCATTAGTCTTCCATCATCAGTCTTAAGTTCACCCTTCCACAAATTGCTTGGACCTGGGCACAATGCAGCCACGTTCTTCGCTAGGGCATAACAAGGGCAAACTTTGCTCCAGTTTCCAATAATTCTTCATTTCCATCTGAGACTGCCTCAGATGAGCCTTCACCATCTGTATTTCTGTCAGCATGTTGGTCACAACTACTTAACTGGTCTCTAAGAAGTTCCAAACTTTCCCTCATTTTATTGTCTTCTTATGAGCTCTCCAAAATCTTCCAACCTTTGCCATTTCCCAGTTCTAAAGCTACTTCATATTTTCAGGTATCTTTATATAAATGCCTCACTCCTGGTACCAATTTTTTCTAATTAAAGGGAAAGCATGGCACAAACATTTGGAAAGTCTTCAACCTGGCCATATCATAGAGAAACAGCATTTTCAGGAGAGGAATTACAAGTAGGCTGTGGTGCAACCACTTGCTAGAGAGATTGCCATGACTAAAAGGGATCCAGGTACTAATATCCAAGACAATAGGAAAAAAGCCTCGAAGCCATTTCAGAAATCTTGGAAACAGCTCCTCCCATCACAAGTCCAGAGAAAGAATGATTTCAGGGCCCAGGCCTGGGACACTACTGCCCTGTGTCAACTTGGGAGACTGCTATTCCCATTACAGCTGCTCCAGCTCCAGCTGTGGCTCAAAGGGTACCTGGGACAGCTTGGGCTGCCACTTTGAAGAGCACAAGCCACCATAAGCCTTGGCAGCTTCTGTGTCGTGTTAAGTCTATAGGCTGGCAGAATGCAAGAGTGAAAGAGGCTTGGTTCCTTTCACCTAAATGTAAGCAGATGGAACAGAAAGCCTGGGTGACCAGGCAGAAGCCTGCCACAAGGGTGAAGTCCTCACAGAGAGCCTCTACTAGGGCAGTGTAGAGGGAAAATGTGGGGTTGAAGCCCCCACACAGAGTCCTCACCAGGGAACTGCCTAGTGGAGCTGTGGAGAAGGAGCTGCCATCCTCCAGACCCAAGAACAATAGAGCCGCCAGCAGCTTGCAACTTCAGCCTGGAAAAGCTGCAGGCACTCAATTTCAACCCATGAGAGCAGCCTTGGGGTCTGTGCCTTGCAAAGCCACAAGGGCGGAGCTACCCAGGGCCCTGGGATCCCACCCCTTCCACCAATGTGCTCTGGGTGCAGGACATGGAGTCAAGGGAGATAATTATGGAGCTTTAAGGTTTAATGTTTGCCCAACTGGGTTTTGGGCTTGCACAGGGCATGCTGCCCTTTCTTTGGGCCAATCTCTCCCTTTTAGAATGGGGATGTCTACCCAATGCCTGTACCACCATTGAATCTTGGAAGTAAATAACTTGTTTTTAACTTTATAGATTCATAGGTGGAAAGAATTTGCCTTGATTATAAAATGAGACTTTGAACTTTCGATTTTTCAATTCATGGTGGAACAAATTAAGACTTTGGGGGACTATTGGGAAGGGATGATTGTATTTTGCAATGTTTGAAGGACATGAGATCTGGGGGCCCAAAGGCAGAATGATATGGTTAGGATATTTGTCCCCTCTAAATTTCATGTTGAAATGTGATCCCGAATGTTGGAGGTGATCCTTAGTTGGAAGTGAGCCTTTGGGTCATGGAGGTGGATCCCTCATAACCGGCTTGGTGCTCTCACCTTTGTAATGAGTTCATGCAAAAGCTAAAGAGTTAAAGAGCCTAGAACCTCTTCCTCTCTCTCTTACCATGTGACATGCCTGCTATCCCTTCCCTTCCACTGTGATTGTAAGCTTCCTGAGGCTTCACCAGAAGCTGAGCAGATGCTGACACCATGCTTTTACAGCCTGCAGAGCCATGAGCCAAATAAACGACTTTTCTTTATAAATTACCCAGCCTCAGGTATTCCTTTATAGCAATGCAAAACAAACTAATACTCCTGGTGAGGAACACTCTGCATAATCCCTGAGTCTCAGATTGTCCCTCCCACATGCTGCCTCACCCCCTCACAAGCATTCATAGTACCATCTGTCCTCCCTCTAGTTCCTGCATTCTGGAATCACCAGTCACAGCTGATTAGTCCCAATTCCAAATCTCTGCCATGCAAATTCAAATAAAATCTTTACTCACTGCCAGATGCCCAGCAGGACTACCACAGACCAGGAGCTGCTTTCTGCTGACCAGCCAGGTAGTCCATGAATACAAAATCCTAAGGGTTGCCTTGCATCAGGAGTAGACGCTGAAACAAGGATTCAGGTGACAGTCATGTATTTGTGATGTGATCCCAGTAGCCCCAAGAGGGAGTGGGGAATGGGACAGGAAGTAAAAGTAAGCCAGAAAAGAGGGCCAGTTACCACTTTGGGCCACTGGGCCCAATCCCAGTAGGGATCCTGAGACTGTGGTTACATCCAAGGATTTTTCCCCAACTGGCTGGCAAGTAAGCTGGGGTATTTATCACCAACTCCCAGCCCTCATTGATTGAGTTGTTCCTGAGATCACCAGAAATTCTGGCTGCTCCAAATGCATGGTGAACAACCATCTGTGACCAAAAAATGCCCTCAGACAGAGACACAGAGCTGCCACCACATACTGGAAGAGTTTGCAGGTAACCTCTGGAGTGGGCTGAAGGTAGGGGGATCTGAGCTGGCACCAACAATGTTTGCTCTACCCTCAGGGCCACTATAAGGCATAACAAATATTCGAGGAAGCAAGTAGATTTTGAGCACTCCCAACATCTGAGAGTACACCTGCCATGATTGCTTTAGCCAGTTATTTAAAAAATAATAACTGAACACCTGTTACATCCAAGTTCCACTTTTATGTAGAGCACTGTTCTACACGTTGTAGAAAAAGACTCCAGAATCACAATTTACAACAAGGCCCTGTCATTTATAAGGGCCACACTGCACAAAAGTGCTCAGCCACCAGAGGCCAGGACCACCTCACTTTAGTTTAATACATCAATCTCAAAGGCATCCTTGTATCCCTGGGAATTCCCAAGACTTCTTTCAAAATGTTTCTAGGGAATGGGGGTCTGAAACACACAGAGAAGGGAGAAGGGAGAAAAGTCATCTCAAAAATACCTATTTGAAAGAAACACAGTGACGTGTTTTCGAATGACATCAGAATATTTTATTCAGCAAAACATTTAGGATCTCCTTGTTGACTGAGATGTTTAACTTTTAAAATGCATAACATGATCCTCATATGCTACTGGTAAGATTATAAAATGGTGCTGCCATTAAAAAAAATCTGGGAGTTCCTCAAAAGGTTAAATAGAGATTTACCAGATGACCTAGTAATTCCACTCCTAGGTATATACCCAAGATAATAGAAAACATATGTCCACACACAAACTTGTATGTGAATGTTCATAGCAGCAATATTTATAATAGTCAAAAAGTAGAAATAGCCCTAGTATCTATGAGCTAATGAATATATCAATAAAATGCAATATACTAACACAACGGAATATTATTCAGCTCTAAAATGAAACAAAGTACTACTATACACTACAACATGGTTAAAGCTTTAAAATATACTACATGATTCCATTTATATAACATGTTCAAAGAGGCAAATCTATAGAGACAGAAAGTGGATTAGTGGCTGCCTCTCCTAACAGGAGGTTAGAGAGAAATGAAAAATGGCTACGGGGTACAGGGTTTCTTTTGAGGGTGGTGACAATGTTCAATTTGTGGTGATGGTTGCATAGCCCTGCAAACGTCCTAAAAAACATTAAATTGTATACTTTAAATAGGTGAATTGCATGGTATGTGAATTATACCTCACTAAAGCTATCATTAAAAAAAGATGCCACGAAGTTTTATTGGAGATTACTTTGCACTCTTCATGGACACTTAGGATGTATCAGTAAACAAATAGGCACTATTACTACCCTCGAGGAGCTGATATCCCCAGGAGAAAAGTGGACAATGAATCCTAAATGGGATATATAAATTATATGATATGTTGTTGTGGAAGATAATCAGCAATGTGGGAAAAAATTAAGCAGAGTAAGGAGATAAGGAACTCGGGGTGGCTGATAGAGCCTGGTAGTCAGGGTAGACATCGTTGAAAGGGTGACATTTGGCCAAAGGCTTGCAGGAGCTGGCCATGAAGATGTCTGAGGAAAGAGCATTTCAGGTAGAGGGCACTGCCAGTGCAAACACGTGGAGGCAGGAGCGTGCTGACACATTGGAGGAATAGCCAGGAGGTTAGTCAATCATCGTGAGCCGGGAGAGATTAAGGTCACAGTGAGGGTGATGAGGTCACAGAGGTAACGGGAGGCCTTGCAAGACCTTGTCAGGCCAAGCAAGTGGAGAGCCCTGATGATGACTCAGATCAGATGCACAGCTTCAAAGGGATGCAATGTGATAGAAGCTGATGGGACAAGTAGAAGTTTTCTCTCCTCTGCTTAGTGGCTCACCCAGCTGGGAACCAGGGTTCTTGTCCATTTTCCCTTGAGCAAAGGAAACAGGTAGCCTGGAGCACATTCAGGCAAGGGAGGGGAGTGTGTCATGAGGATTTGCCAAGCTCGAGCCCCGGAAAGCAAAACTGAGAAGTCAGGAAGCAGCAGGCTGATGGGAAGCTGCAATTTCACCATCTAATAACCTCACATGTTTGTAATTTTCAGCTTCCAATTTTTGTATCGTCATGGTCAATTACAGGTCACAAATGGTTTCCAAAGTGGGCTGCCCAGGGAGGCAGTTGTGCAAATCCATTTTCCACAGTCATTCCACTCCCAGGCTGCTCAGTTCCCAAGATATGCTTTGGAGCAAACCACGTCAGAACATTCAGAGGGATAGTGAGAAGGAGGGAAGGTCCCCCAACCCCAGTTGCGTGAAAAGAAATGGAATCAGCCTAATGTCTCAGTGCCAGATGGCATTTCCATCTCTGTTCTGCTAGGTACATGCTGTGTGATCTTGGCTCAGTCACCTTATCCCTCTGAGCCTTTTCCTTATACAGAATAGCCAGACCTGACTTAACTCACAAGGGATGTTGTGAGATACCTCATCAAAGGTATCATGGAAAACTCCATATACCAGACCTTATCCATGTGTCTGGTCTTGAGCTCTTTCATTTTGTTTAACAGTTTTATTGAGGCACAATTTATATACCATAAAATGCACTCATTCTAAGTGTTCAAATTAATGACTTTTAGTGAATTTACAGAGTTGTGTAACCATGACCACAATCCCAATTTTTAGAATATTTCTATCACCCCAAAAATGATATCTCTGGAACAATTCTTTGCAGTTAGAGTCCCATATAGAATAACATCAATTTAATGCTGTATAAGGCAAAAGAGAAAAATAGTGATTTATTGGGTTGGATCAGGTGAAATTATAATTTTTATAGGTTAAAAATGTTCAAATATTAGCAATTTCATAGTTTAGCCATTTTTAAAAATTTACAAATACAGTACAAAATTAAAATATGCGTATCAACTCAAATACTATATATGATTGCCTATGAATTGCTTACATTATGAATTTATACATTGTAATGTATACAGAAATCTATGTATGTTGGACTTTGTGAGTGATTGAAAGGATTTGTAATTGTTTTTAAGGGGGAAATTTTGACTATGCTCAGTTTTCACCTTCGGCACTGTCCTTAGAAAGAAACCTCCACAAGGGGTACCCACTTTGATTCAGTTCAAGCTAGGACCTTCAATTTGTAGTTGAAAATAAAAAATAAAGCTTAGAAAATGTAGATAAGCTATTCATGCACTGCCAACCATACCACACTGTCTCAAGAAATGTGAATACAATACAACTTTATAAGTAGAAACATCTTGTATCTATAGCACAAAAGGATCATGGGTTGTATTTTCATGCTTACTTTTTTTTTTTTTTTTTTTTACTTTTTTCGAGACAAAATCTCACTGTGTCACTCAGGCTGGAGTGCAGTGGTGCGATCTTGGCTCACTGCAACACCTGCCTCCTGGGTTCAAGTGATTCTCGTGCCTCAGCCCCTCAAGTAGCTGAAATTACAGGCATGTGCCACCATACCTGGCTAATTTTTGTATTTTTTTGTAGAGACAGGGTTTCACCATGTTGGCCAGGCTGGTCTCAAATTCCTGGCTTCAAGTGATCTGCCTGCCTCGGCCTCCCAAAGTGCTGAGATTACAGGCATGAGCCACTGCACCCAGCCGCATGTTTACTTTTTTGTCTCTATTCTCCGCTAGTGTCTAAGATATGTGAGGAAAGACATGAGACCTTGTTTGCACCTCTGTATGTCCAGCACCTAGCTACACAGCATTTGCCATGTGGTGGATGCTCAATAAATACTGAATGAATGAAATAAATTTCGTGGAAAAGAAAGATCCTGATTCATATATGTAAACAACCCACCCCTACTTGGCCACATACACACACAGGAACTGGCATCACCACAGACACTACAAGATAGTTTGTGAGCAATGACTGCATGAACAGATCCAAAAGGCTTTTATATCAATGTATGGCAGATCCATTTTAAGCCAGCTCAAGCCTGGCAGAGACACTTCCTACTCGAGAACACAGAACAGCCTGTCTTCCAGCACCAAAGTCAGGAGTTTCCGATCCCAAACCTGGGAAAATGAAGGCTGAGAGAAGAGGCATTTCAAAGAGCACCACACCACACTGGGTGGGTACCTGGGGTCTTTAAAGAGTCAGAAGCCAGACCTGTGGCCAGGAAAGGTCTAGAGGGAAACTGCCCAGAGAAGCGGGGAGATAAGATGCTGGAGCTGGTGCAAATGCTGCTGGCCAGGCTTTCCATGGCTTGCAGTCAAGAGAGAACTGTGGGGATGAAGGAAGACCTGGGCTGCAGGGTAGGAACAGTGCTACTACTCCAGTCCAGGCTACTTTATACAATCCCATGGAGAAAAGATGCTACAAGCCACCTACCGCCACCACAGCTCTTCCCTAGCTTCCCCAAAGTGAAGAGGTATCTCCAGTCTAACTGACCAAAACCTAAGACACTGATTAAACAAGGGTGCTAATGGGCCAGGTCACTGCGTTAAAAACATGGGTGGTTCTTTGCTTCCTGCCTCCAAGTGGGAGTGCAGACTTCTGCACTGGTAGATATCAGCCGCTGTCTCTGCTCCTAATAAGGCAGTTTTGTATCTCCCACTGGGTGTCTGCTTTTAGCACATAACTCCCCCAGGAAGCCCATCAGACTGGAAGAAGTGATTGGCATTTCTAGGTTCATCACATTATTGAACGTTTGAAAATTCTGGCAGAATCTCCAGCCTGCCTAAGGTGTCCAAAATAGTGAAGAGTGATAAACTGTGGAGGGTGGGATACAAGAGAGAAATGGGTGCAGGGGTTTTCACATTTTCACTTTTCATATGTACTTTGGGGTTTTTTCGTGTTTACAATAAGCCTATGGTAAGTCATAATTTTAAAATAATTATAGGGGTTAGAAAATGGCATATAATGATATAAATCCAAATTTAAAAGTCAACAACCAGCATTCTGCCCCAAATAGTTGTATAGCACTTATGGAAATCATATTCATCCCCCATTTGAGAAAACCAGGAAGATAAACTTCTACATGCTGCAGCTAATTCACATTCAATGTTAATTAACCTCTCAAGTCTTCAGTTTTCTCGTCTATAAAATGGACATAATCATTCCTGTGTTTATGACAATGTATAGCAAAATATTCCTTAGACATAAAGGGATATAATGTATGTCTTCATGGTGAGCATTTCTGGCATTGTCCAGGAAATTTGCTGATTTAAAGCAGTTGGCCTGTTTTTAAACATATATATATATTATATATATGTTTTATATATAGTATATATATGTTTTATATATATTATATATGTTTTATATATAGTATATATATGTTTTATATATTATATATATGTTTTATATATAGTATATATATGTTTTATATATAGTATATATATGTTTTATATATATAATATATGTTTGCAAGAGGTTTATTTATTTATTGAACAAAGTGCCTTCACAGCCTTCCTACACTTACAGTTGAGGATAACTATGTCATATTATGCTCAATATCTGTTATACAAGCACAGCCCTGCACACAGAAAGCACTCACTACACATTTGTGGAATAGGCACTGATTATGTAAACAGCCCTGCTAAAGAGATAACATAATCACCATTTTCACAGAAGAGAAAACTGAGGCTCAGAAGGACAGTGGAAGAACCTCTGTGCTGATGAAAAAACAATTTTCAACCAAACTCTTCCCTGTTTCTACAGATTGAAAAAGAGAAATGAAGGAGGTAGAGCAGGAGATGAATTGGTGCTTAGCTCAAAGTCGAGAGGAGAGGCCATAAAGGAATTAGAGAAGGAAGAAGCTACCAGAAGCCAAGTGATAAATTTCTATTTGAATTACGTTGCAGAAATTTAAAGAATGCTGTTTGGTAGATAAATGTGTATGCTGCCTGTTTTCAAGAAAGGAACATTGTGTATCTTTCTGTTTTCTTACCTGCCATGGCAACCAGAAAGCTTCGAATCAGATTCACTGCTTGAGTAATAATCAGTCCAGAGTTTAGAAGCACCTACTCTTTCTTTCCCTCCCAGAGGAGCTGTTTTCTGCTCTGTGCTTCTCTCTGCCCCATAGAAACGCCCAATCCTCACCCTAAACATGAAGCAGCATGGGAGAATTTTCACACATTGTATTAATTGGCCCATCCTTTGATTCCTTATATTTCACTAGCCCTACACTAATCATAGGAGTAATACCAACCATAATTAGGCATCATAAGTATAATGATTTCATTAAAGCTCCTTTAATGGATTCGGACATGTACACTTTATTACCTTGTGATAATTGGAGTTGCTGAATTACAGTAACAGAGCAACTGAAGGTAATTTCCTATTTGGCCAAAGTCAGTCGACCTCCCCTGGGTCTCCAATTATCATATTTCTTCCTGGAATCAGGTCTCCCTTCTACTCAGAAGCTGCTGCAAGCTTCAAGTTATTACGATGGACTCTAAGCTTGCACGGGAGTCATGAAGTTCTAATTTTCTCATTACACAACCTCATCTGTCAGCTATTTTCTGGTGAGCCGGCCCTGTTCTTTAGCATAGGTGATAAATAGGCATGAACATCTTAGCGAGCAGAGAGGCAAATAAACATCTAAAAATGATCAGGCCTTGAGAATCTTCTATCAGATAGTGTTACGGGTCAGAGGAAACCAGAGCAAACCACAGACTGAAACATGGAGAAAAGGCTGAACCCAACCTGCCCTCTTTGACTCAGAATCACAATGACAGCACTAGGTAATTTCTTCTGCTACACAGAGACTCTCAGAGAGTTCTTTAGACAGTGCTGTCAAACTCAGTAAAGTAAGTTGATAGCATACCATCCACTGAGCACCTAGGAGGTGTGCTATAGTGTGTGAAGGCTTTAAAATACTGACTTTTTTCTAAATCAGGAGAATAGTTTACATTATGCACATTCACTCATTCACTCAATCTTATTAAATGAGATTACGATATGCCTGGCATGCTGTAAGCATCATATAAGTGTTAGTAAACATCTTCTTTTATTCATATAATGGCTCAGTGTCTATGTTGAGCCAAGCACAATGATAAACATCAGAGGTATGATTGTGAATGAGACAGACACAACCACTGCCTTCAAGTTGTTTGCAGTCTAGTTGGGTATAGATACTATATAAATCAGCTTATATATATATTGATGTTATTGTCATTACAACGAATGTAGTGAAGGAAAGTTCCAGGTCCCATAATAAGATAGAATAAGGGACATGACTTAGTGCGATGTAGGAGGAGGAGGCAATGATAAAGTGATGTTTAAGTTAAGACTCAGAAGATAGCCAGGAGAAGAGGTAAGATGAAGAATGTTTCAGAAACATGGAATAGCATGGATGGAGGTTTTCATGCAGGAAGGAGCTGTGTAATAAACAAGGAAAGGGAAGGTTTGTCTGAAGATTAATGAGCAATGATGGGGAGGTAGCAGACATGAGATCACACAAGGCTTTGTAAGGCATGGTGAGAGTGTGAATTTCATTCACTCAGCCACAGACACTGAAAGACTGATGACTGGTCAGTCAGAGATTGGCTCTGAATGACCAATCATCACGATTTATATGATTTCTAGATGAATTGATCAATAGCCAATCCATCCTGAAATGTTTATTTAGAAACTACTGTATGCAAATCACTTACGCAATGATGAAGAAAGCATGAGAAATCTTCCATTATTTCCTGATTATTTAAAATGAACTGTTTGGCCAGGGTACAAGGTTCAGCAGAGAACTGGAGGAGGATGAGGTTGAAAGGAATGCAACTTAAAATGCTAAGACAAGGAATTGGATTTTAGAAATTTTGCCTTTTAGAGAGGAGAAAAGAAGGGCAGAAGGCAGGGAGAAGTTAATCTTGTTGATTGTCTTTCATCTGCCAGGCACCTGTATTGTACGTTTTATACATAGATTATCATTTGATAACCAAAACTCTGAGAAATTAATTTAAGCATCTCTGCCTATTTACCCTCAATATCAAATTTTTAGTTATGAATACAAAAAAGGAAAAGAAATTGTTCAAGCTGAGCTTAAGATGCTGACCACTGCCTTCCCATCCTCACTTTTGTCTAAAACATTTTAACCTGCCTTCATCCTTGCTACCACACTGATATCCCCACCCACACAGCTCTCAGCCAGAATTGACCACCTTGAGGCATCTCACCCAGGGAATCTATCTCACAGACCATGGTGAGGTGATCAAGTTCACCCTACTGAGGATCTGAACCAAGTGAACCAGAGTTTGGGTCCGGTAGGAGATGGTAGGAGTTCAAAATCAAAACCAGAGCCAAATGAGTCAAAGCTGAAGTTGTGGAGAACAGAGGAGTCCTGAGCACCAGAAATCGCAGCTGCAGAGAGATGCAGATGAAGAAAGCACAGGGCACAGAAAAATGCAGGGACAAAAGGCCTCATAGCCTCTTCAGAGACAGAGGGCATAAACCCAGCTTTCCAAATCTTATACTCTCAACCCGTGTTCAGTTATCTATTGATCTGTAACAATCACCCCAAAACTGAGCAGTCTGAAAGACCAACAATCATATTATTCTTATTTCTCACATTTCTGGGGTTGGCTGGGCCCAGCTAGGTGGTTCTCACTTGAGGTCTGTCATGTGGTTGCCATCAAACAGTGGCTGGCGCTGCAATCAATGGGTGGATGGATGGATGGATGGCTCACTTGCATCTTGGAGGCCTGAGTTGGGAAGATCACACAGGTGGGGCTGAAACAACTTGGGCTCCTCAGGCATCTTTCTCTATCTCTACATGGTCTTTCCACATGGTCTCTCCTTCAAGGTGGTTTCAGAAACCTAGAAGTCTTCCTGGAAGTTGCTTAATGTTCCAAAGGCCTGGATCTGCCAAGAGAGAGCCGGGCAGAAGTTGCATTGCCTTTTATGACCTAGCCTAGGAAGTCATCAGGCATCTACTCCTGATGCATTCTACGTTCAGCAGCAAGGTATAGAGGCCAGCAGTAGTTTAGGGGAGGTGAAAAAGACCCGCTGTATTGATGGAGAAATGTCAAGTAATTTGTAGTCAGGTTTTTGAACACCACAGCCCAGCTATATACTTTGTCTCTTGCTCTTTGATGCCTGTGAGATGCTCCTTATTTCTCTAAATTAAAACACCTCTTTACTAGTGAGGATGGATTTTCATACAACCAAATGTGTCCTGATCAAAACACAAGATATACCGGCATACTTCTTTTTCTTTTTTCTTTTTTTTTTTTTTTTGAAACAGAGTCTTACTCTGTCACCAAGGCTGGAGTGCAGTGGTGCAATCTCGGCTCCCTGCAACCTCCACCTCCCAGGCTCAAGGGATTCTTTTGCCTCAGTCTCCCAAGTAGCTGGGGACCACAGGCGTATACCACCATGCCCAGCTAATTTTTGTATTTTTAGTAGAGACGGGGTTTCACCATGTTGGCCAGGTTAGTCTCTAACTCCTGTTGTAGAAGCTGCAGCAGGTTATCCAGAAGATCTAGCTAAGATCATCAATGAAGGTGACTACACTAAATGACAGATTTTCAGTGCAGATGAAACAGCCTTCTATTGGAAAAAGATGTCATCTAGGACTTTCACAGCTAGAGAAAAGTCAATGCCTGCTTTCAAACTTCTAAGCCCCTCTAGTTAGGGGCTAATACAACTGATGACTTGAAGTTGAAGCCAGTACTCATGTGCCATTTCAAAAATCCAAGGGCCTTTAAGAACCACGCTAAATCTACTCTGTCTGGGCTCCATAAATTGGACAACAAAGCCTGGGTGACAGCACATCTGTTTACAGCATGGTTTACAAATATTTTAAGCCCACTGTTGAGATTTGCTCCTCAGAAATAGAAGATTCCTTTCAAAATATTACTGCTTATTGACAATGTACCTGGTCACCCAGGGTGTTGATAGGGATGTACAAGGATATTAGTGTTTTTTTCATGCCTAATAACACAGCATCCCTTCTGTGGCCCATGAATCAAGAAGTAATTTCCATTTTCAAGTCTTATTATTTAAGAAATACATTTTATAAGGCTATAGCTGCCATAAACAGTCATTCCTCTGATGGATCTGGGCAAAGTAAATTGAAAATCTTCTGGAAAGGATTCACCATTCTAGATACCATTAAGAATATTCATGATTCATGGGAGGAAGTCAAAATGTCAACATTAATAGGAATTTCCCAGAAGTTGATTGCTACTCTCATGAATTACTTTGAAAAGTTCAAGACTTCAGTGGAGGAAGTCACTGCAGATGTCGTGGAAATAGCAAGACAACTAGAATTATAAATGGAGCCTGAAGATATGACTGAATTGCTGGAATGTCATGATAAAACTTTAACAAATGTGGAGTTGCTTCTATAGGTGAGAAAAAAAATTATTTTTTTTTTCTTTTGCAATGGAATCTACTCCTGGTGAAGATGTTGTGAACATTGTTGAAATTGCAGCAAAGGATTTAGTTATTACATAAACTCAGTTGAAAAACAAGCAGCAGGGTTTGAGAGGATTGACTACAATTTTAAAAAAAGTTTTACCATGGGTAAAATGCTATCAAACAGCAGTACATGTCACAGAGAAATCTTTCAGGAAAAGAAGAGTCAATCACCGCAGCAAGCTTCATTGTTGTCTTATGTTAAGAAATTGCCACAGCCACCCAACCTTCAGCAACCAGCACCATGATCAGTCAGCAGCCATGAACATCAAGGCAAGACTCTCCGCTAGCAAAAAAGATTACAACTTGCTGAAGTCTCAGATGATCATTAGCATTTTTCGGCAAAAAAGTGTTTTAATTACGTACTTACATTTTTAGACATAATGCTATTACATACTTCACAGACTATAGTGTAAATATAACTTTTTTAACCCCTGGGAAACCAAAAAATGTGTGTGACTCACTTCATTGTGATATTAACTTCATTAAAACATTTTCTTTATTGCCATATTTTCTTTAGTGCAGTGGTCTGGAACCAAACCTGCAAGATCTCTAAGATATGCTCATAGTTCATTATGCTTAGATCCAGTATTTATACTCAGGCCTGCCTAGTTTCAAAAGCCCATGTTTTTCTTATTGCACAAGGTAGTAATAAGTTTCTGGACCACTGTGAGGCATTATATAGATGTAGCTGTCATCCAGACCAGCCACTGGAGCTCTAGGGTGGACTGTTGAAGGATCTCCCCCAGCAGTGGCAGTTAGTGCTGTGTGAGTGGGTGAGCTACCTGAGGATAACGCCTAGAAAGCAAAAAGTAGAAAGGGAAGTACAGAATCATGGGGAAAGACACCATGGAGCAGCAGAAGAAACAGCGGCCAGCAGAAGGCAGAGTGGGGATCCAGTTAGAGAGCTGGGAGGCCTGAGAGCCACAAAACCAAAAAAGAGAGAGATTCAAGAAAAGAAGGGCTGTCACTATATTAAGGTAATCTTGTTACAGTAGTCAGAACACTTTTGTATGTGAGTGAGAGAAACCTCAACTCAAACTAGCATGAGAAGGGAGGGAGGGAGGGAGGGAGAAAGAAAAAGAAAGAGACATAAAGAGAGAGAGGGAAAGAAAGAGAAAGAAAGAAAGAGAAAGAGAGGGAGGGAGGGAAAAGAAAAGAAAAAAGAAAGAAAGAAAGAAAGAAAGAAAGAAAGGGAAAGAAAGAAAAGAAAAGAAAACAAAGAGAAAGGAAAAGAGAGGAAGGAAGGGAGGGAGGGAAAGAGAGAGAAAGAAGGAAGGGAGGAGAGAGAGAGAAAGAGACAAAAGAAGGAAAGAAAAAGAGAGAGGGGGAGGGAGGGAAGGAGGGAAGGGAGGGAAAGAAGGGAAAGAAGGAGAGGAAGGGGAGGAAGGGGAGGAAGGAGAGGAAGGGAGAATCTAGGGAGAAGGATCCTGAGGTAGCTTACAGATGCAAAGCAGAGTTTTAGGAATGCAAGCAGATTAGGAGACCTCAGTAACTGAAAACCAATTTACCTCCCCCTCTTCTCCCTCTCCCTTCCCCCTTCCCTTCTCCTCCCCCTCCCCTCCCTCTCCCCCACTCCCTCCCCCTTTCCCTCTCCCTGCAGACAGACTTTCTCCAAGAAGCAGAGAATCTGGTCACCAGCAATCAGATTCACACCCTTCTAGCTCCATGAAACAGACAAGAGTGACCTCCCTGCTAGCTCAAATTAGAAAAAATTCCTGGAGAGTACATGTGCACAATGTGCAGGTTTGTTACATATGTATACATGTGCCATGTTGGTGTGCTGCACCCATTAACTCGTCATTTACATTAAGTATATCTCTTATTGCTTTCCCTCCCCCCTCCCGCCACCCCACAACAGGCCCCGGTGTGTGATGTTCCCCTTCCTGTGTCCAAGTGTTCTCATTGTTCAATTCCCACCTATGAGTGAGAACATGTGGTGTTTGGCTTTTTGTCCTTGCGATAGTTTGCTGAGAATGATGGTACCCTAGAACTTAAAGTATAATAAATATATATATATATATATATATATAAAAGTTTTGTTAATATTGTGAGGAGATATTTGGCCTTTATACAGGTAAAAGCTTGTGGAAGGATGAGAAGTATATGGGAGGTAGACAGTGAGGAACTGATACCTGAAGAGTTTGTATTGCAAAGAATGTAAAATTTAACTGACTAAACCACAAATAAATAACCAATATCAATTCATTTACAAAAAAAAGAAAGAAAAAATTCCTGGAGAAAGACTGATTTCTCCAACTGTGGCCATTTCTACCATGAAGTCATCATGGCGGCTGGGGATGGAATACACAGGCTGGACCAGTGCAGTTAAGGAGCAGAGCCTGTTCTCAAGAGAAAGGTGCAGGAGGAAGCACACCGGGAGAGGCAATGAGAGTTTCCACAAAAGTCACAGTTCAGGAAGGGCTGAGAAGTTTTTGTGTCAAGGAGCAAACTGCTGCAGCTGTCCCCTCTGCCGCCTCACTTTCCACTACAGCCAGCTGGCCACCCATACCCCATATATCCACCTTCACCCCCTGCTGGGGGCAAATGTCTCAGAATCCAAATTCCACCCCGCTTTTGACTGTCCTGGTAACCCAGTCTCTCACCTGGATCTTCTGGTCATACAAAGATCTCTCACCAGCCCTCAAACCCCATCTCATAGTCTAATGAGTCTATGAGTCACAGATATCCCCCAAGCTGCCCATAGTCTCTCCCCATTTCCCAAATTGTGCCCCAGACTTAGCTTGGAACTTTGAAACCTGTCCTATGCTCAGGTTTTGCATGTGCCCCTCATGTTTATTCACTGCCTGTTCCTGACCTGTGTCCTGTACATGCTCCCAATCAGCCCTGTTCTCTTTATCCCAGCTCAGGCTGACCTTGGTCAGCAGCCTCCAGAGCTTGCCAGCCACCTGACTCTCAGCCACTTTTCACCCTAGTTCACCTCCTCACCCTGTGTCTGGGCCCGGCATGACAATGGCCCCATTGCAGAGCCAGCTGCGAAGGTTTGCCAAGAAGAGATGAGGGCTCTCAGGCATGGGAGTTTCTCAAGCACACGTAAACAATATCCCACCTAACTTCCCCATCCCCAGAGACCTGTCCGAATGAACGGTAAAATCCAAACTCAGAAGAAACAGCCCCAACAAGGCTAGACACGAGAAAGTTTTCCATTTGAGGTCAGCTTCCTTACCTCCTTCAAGTCTTTGCTCATCAACTTGTCAGTGGACTGGTGGAGCTATCCTGATCACCTGTTTAAATTAGCACCAATCTCAACCCCTCCCACCACCATTCCTGATCCTCCCCTTTCCTGCTCTATGTTTATATCAGCTTATAAAATACTACATAATGTATGGCATATTATGTTTGTTTTTTGTCATCTCTCTCCCCTCCTAACTCCTGCTAGAATCTGAGTTCCATAAGAGTAGGGGTAGTCAGGATGGCTGCTATTAAAAAAATGGAAAACAACAAATGTTGGTGAGTATGCTAAGAAATTGGAACCCCTATGCGTTGTTAGTAGAAAGGTAAAATGGTACAACTACTGTGGAAAACAACATGGTGGTTCTTCAAAAATTAAAAATAGAACTACCGTATGATCTAGCAATTTTACTTCTGGGTATGTACCTAAAAGAAATAAAAGCAGGGTCTCTAAGAGATATTTGTACACCCATGTTCATAGCAACATTATTCACAATCACTGGAAGATAGAAGCAACTTATGTGTTTATTGATAAATGAATAAACAAAATGTGGCATATACATACAATAGAATGTTAGTCTTAAAAAGGAAGGAAATTCTGATACATCCTAAAACATAGATGAACCTTGAAAACATTATGCTAAGTGAAGCCAGACACAAAAGGACAAATTCTGTATGATTTCACGCATATGAGGTACCTAGAGTAGTTTAATCCATAGAGATAAAAAGTAAAATGGTCGTTTCCAGGGGCTGGGAGAAGGAGAAAATAGTTAAGTTGCTGTTTAATGGGTACAGAGTTTCAGTTTTGAAAGATGAAAAGAATTTTGGAGATTGGATGCCTAGCAATGTGAATGCACTTAACACTATTGAACTGTGTGCTTAAGAATGGTTAATATGGTAAATTTTATGTTACATATATTTTACCACTATCAAAAATAATTTTTTTTAAAAAATAAGGGTATTTATCTGTTCATTCACTGATGGATCACAAGTACCTAGAAGAATACCTGGAAAATAGTAGGTATTCAATAAGTATTTGCTAAATAAATACATGCCAGAAACTTCAAGAGTCCTCATAGATACTGAGGAGATAGGACCAGACAGAAAGCACAGAGTTTGAAATTCTCTCTCCAAACAAAGAGTGATCCGTCTGGGGAGAAAGTAAACGAGTCTCTGAAAAGATTTTCAGAGATACCTCAATCCTGGCTCATTTTAGGCAGTATAGCTTTTTCTTGGTACAGTTGGGCAAAAAAGTGTTAAAAGTCTGAAAAGTGAAAAAGTAAAATGCAGTAACAAATTTTTAAATCATGGAAGAAAAAAGAATAAAACATTATACTGAATAAAACATTCAGTGATACTGATTTTCAAAAATACTAGCTTTCCCAGAATTAAGGAGAAAAAGACAATGACAAACATTATGATAAAGAAGATAATAGAAATGGAGGACAGAAAATGGCAAAATGCAACATAAAGACAACTTATTCATTTTCAAGAGATACCAGGACAGAACAGAAGCACTAAGAAAAAAAAGAAGAGAATGCTTTCCCAGACTAGAGAAATGATCTGTAATAAGATTATAAGGATATCTATATTTCAGATATCTGATTTCAAGCATCAGTGAAGAGATTAATATCTAGACACAGTCTGGAAAAGTTTGCGACTTAAGAATTTTAGACCCGGAAAACTCACCTTTTTTAGTGTAGAAGCGAAAACAAAACCATTTTCAACGAAGACTTAGAAAATGTGCCACCATGCATCCTTCTGGGAATTAAAAAACCACTTGAACACTAACTAGTCAAGACATGATATAGTTAACAACTCAACTTTGGGGAAATCAAGGTATTAAAAGACAAGGTTGAGTTCTGTAATCAGCCAAAAAGGTGATACATCAAAGTAATGCTTGTAAATCTGTGTATAAAACAATGCACATGTCAAAAATTATTCTTAAGATTACCTAATGCAAGACACTAGATTGTGTTCATAAAACCCAAGAGGTTTAGGATAAGAGAATAAAAATATGCTCACACTGCATATTAAGGAGAAAAAACTGAAAAATTAATGTCATATTTAGTTATAAAAATTTAAAAAGCAATAGTTACAGAATGTTTTTGAAAATCTTAAATAAACCCACTACTCTGATTAAAATATATCTTCCAAAATGGCATTTCTGAAGTAAATATAGTTCTCTAGTTTAAAACAATGCAAAGAAAAACAATGAGGCATAAAAGTTTAAAACATGAAACAAAGCTAAGGAAATAATATCAAATAGTTTTAATAGTAAATGCCAATATGTAAAATTCCACTATTAAAAGAAAAAAATTCCCAAATTAAGTCAAAGACAAAATCCAACAATACAGTTTTCAAGGACACAAGTGAAGTATCTTTCTATGTTAAATATGAAAAGGGCAAATGTGTATTAGATAAATGCAAATTTTAAAAGCATAAGTACAACATTCATATCAGATAAAGTACCTCAAAGCAAAAACATATTACACAGGACAAGAAAGATTGTTATATATTGATAAAGTCTAGGTTTCATAATGAAGATTCAACTGTCATATCTTAGCCTGTGTTCTCTCAGAAGAGCATGAGACAAAGACTTAAATACAAGGACACATGGAACATTAATTACAAAAATTGACCATATCCTGCACAAAAGCAAGAGTCAGCAAATTTCAAAGGATTTACTTCATGCAAAGTAAGGTCTCTGGCTACAAGGGAATTAAGCTTGAAATCAGAAACAAATAATAGCAAAAAAAATTGCCATTTGTTTGGAAATTTTTTAACCTGAAATACACTTCAAGCAACCCATCGGTCAAAGAACAAATCAGTAAGGAAATGAGAAAATATTTTTATGTGATTTATAATGAAAATAAAACATATTAAAATTTGAGAGACATAACAAGTCATGCTTATATTAGAAAGAAAATATAAGCTGAAAATCAATAAACAAAGCATTTAGTCTTAAAAATTTAGAAAAGGAATAGCAAATTGAGCCCAAAAAAAAATAAAAGGAAGCAAATGAGAAAGTTAAGAGTAAAAACTAATGAAACTGAAAAGTAGAATGCAACAGAGCCTCAAGGTAGAGAAAGTTTTCTTAAATCATACATAGAAATTACTAACTAAATAAGAAAAAAAGTGTGATAAGTTGGACTTGATTATAATTAAGAATTGTACTCATCAAAAAATACCATTAAGATTACAAAAAGGAAAGTCAAGAGAAGAAGTTATATAAATTAATAAGAAAAAAGACAGTCAACTCAATAGAAGAATGAGCAGGAGACTTAACTAGGTACTTTCCAAAAGAGAAAATCCTAATCTCCCCACCAACCAAAAAAATATGTAAAAAGATAATTGATCTTCACCCGATGCAGTGGCTCACACCTGTAATCCCAGCACTTTGGGAGGCCAAGGCAGGCAGATCATGAGGTCAGGAGTTCGAAACCAGCCTGGACAACATAGTGAAACCCCATCTCTATAAAAATACAAAAATTAGCTGGGCGTGATGACACATGCCTGTAGTCCCAGCTACTTGGGAGGCTGAGGAAGGAGAATTGCTTGAACCCAGGAGGTAGAGGTTGCAGCGAGCCAAGATTGCGCCACTGCATCCAAGCCTGGGTGACAGTGAGATTCCATCTCAAAAAAAAAAAAAAGAAAGATGATTGATCTTATTAGTCATCAAAGATACACAAATCCAAACAAAAGATGCCACTACACAGCCACCAGCATGGCTAAAAATAAAAAGTCTGACCATGCCAAAGTGTTGACAAGGATGGATGCAGTGGAAGCTCTCCTACAATGTTGGTGAAAGTGCACATGGATACAGCTACTTTGAAACAGTTTATACTACACCACTGAAGTTAAACACACACAAAGCCTGTTACCCAGTAACTTCACCCCTAGTAATGCATGCTCATATGCATCAAGAAACATAAAAGAATGCTTGTAACAGCATTATTTATAAGCATAAAAAACTGAAAACAAGCCATTCAACCCCATTTCACCATTTATTCATTATCAACTCATTAATCCCAAAGCTGAAGAGACCCATTAACAAAACAACCCATTAGTATTCAAATGAACAAATAAATGGTGGTATATGCGTGTAAAAGAATAAAAAAAATAAATTGCAGTATATTCATATAATGAAATAAACAGCAATTAAAATGAGTGAACTATGTCATAAATCTCACAAAGATAATGTGAAACCAAATAAGCCAGAAAGACAAAAATAAACTACATTAATCCATTTCTATAAAGTTCAAAAAGCAGACAAAACTAAACTGTAGTGTTTAGGTACACATATGTAGCTGGCAAAATTAAAAGGAAAAGCAAGGAAGTAATTAACATAAAAATTAAGATAGTAGTTACTTTGAGGGGAGAGAGGAGCAGCAACCGAATACAGGCATAAAGGCCATTTCTTGAAAGGCTAGCAATGATCTGCTTCTGCACCTGGGTAGTAAATACTAAAGTGCCTCTTTGTGGTCAGTCATCAAACTATGATAACAAAAATTAAAAACAAAAATAAATTGTAAAAAAATTTCCTATGGTATGTGACCAAATCTCTACTCAAGGACAAATTTACGTAATTCCATGTTTTACTATTAAACAAAAAGGAATATACAATATTTGCTAAACTTAAAACTCAAATCTTAGCTATAAAATATTAGAGAAACCATGCAATAATTTATTCAGCATATATCTCTTAAATGCCTACTCTTATGTTTGACACATATAAATTAACAAAAATACAAACAAAAAGTAATGACTTAGAAAACTGAAAAACACACAACACATACACATATACACATCCTTCTGGTAAGTTTTTCACCATCAACAGAAAGTAACCTATTGATTAATTGGGGATACAGTTTGCATTCTGAATTACAGTAACACAATTCATATTATGTGGCAGATATTAAAATCTCACCCCTCATTGTAGCCATGCCCTTTGCAAGGGGACTTTTTAAGTCCTGTCATGAAGAGATTGAGTCTATTTTGACTTAATTCTGGCCAACAGAATATGGCAGAGATGACCTTGTACAGTTCAAAGCCTAGGTCTCAAGAAACCTTACTTCCCTCTCTCTTAGAACGCTACCATCATCATGTGAGCAAAGCCAGGCTAGCCTTCCAGAAAATGAGAGACCATGTGAAGTAGAGATAAGCCGCTGAGTGGAGGCCACTCCTTGTTCAACCAGCCCTGAGCTGGCCTGGCAGCTGACTGCCCAGCCAAAACCAGAAGAATCTCCCAGGTGAACCCAGCCCCAGTCGCCAAACCACAAAATCATGTTGATTTTTTTAAGGAACTACATTCTGAAGTGGTTTGTTATGCAGTAAAAGCTAACTGATGTACATTATGGGGACTACCAATGATTCAAAATTTGACAAGCTATTGACTGAAAATAAGAAGACCCAGCAGTCTGCTGTGAGTGCTTGAGTATTATCATAAGAATGTGTACTTTCATTTATCCTCACATCCTATGGTTCTTTTTTACTGTTGACTTTTATAAATTGTGCTGCAAGCAAAAGTGTAAGGTTAAGTTCAAAGTTGACTAAAGGAGAATGGGAGGTTCCTGCGTGTGAGACTATAAGGACAAGTAAGCAGACATTTGAGTTTGTTTCTGTCAGTATTGATAAATCAATTTTTTCATTTTTCATTTGCAATGACAAAATATACCTGCAGAAATAAAAATAGGTAAACCTTTATTACTGACATTTCTGTAGAAAAAATAATTTATTGTAGATCTGAAACTATCTAACTCCTAACCTTGTCATACTGAAAAAATTTTTTCATAATATAATCTTTCAAATGCAGTGCTTCTAACAGTATAATTGTTTTATACTAGAAAATACCGTAGAAAGAAACTGGGTAACATATATGAGCTTTTTCACATTAAGTAGTGAGTTTCTTTTTACTCATAAGAAAGCACTAGGGATAATTCTCTGCTAATCAATTTGAAATCCTCAGTAAAGTAAATTTGGGTAATTTATATATTCCTAAAGAAGAGTTGAGAAATTGGACGACTCCAGCAAACCATTAATTGTGTAAGAAATATTTTTTAAAAGAGAGAGGACCTATATTCTCAGGATTAGAAGTACCAGAAACCACATTTAAACTTACCTTGGGAATTTATTAGAAGGATAATGGGGCTACTCACATAACTATAGGAACGGGAGCCCCTCCCCAGAGCTGCGTGTCAAGGGAAGCTGCTGCCAGACACTCATGCCATCTGCACTCTCTCCATTGGGTGCAGTTTTCTGTATTAGATTCATTCTGTCCTTCACATGGCAAGGATCTAGTCGAGCTGTAATTTCTGACTCCTAGTCCCATGGCTCCCACAATCAAAAGGGGGCTTCTTTACTTCCCCTTACTTCCAAATCAAAAAATCCTTGAAAAGACTCAATCAGCTACAGCCAAGGGAGCAGACTCCCATAGAACTTACACAACTACTGGGAGTTGCAAAATAACTAATGAAATATTATCATATATAATTTAAATTTAAAAGGTGAACAAACAAGAGATATTTCTATTCTGAGTTTGGATGCTCATTTTTATCTTATCATCCTAGAAGTGCTGGAAATATAAGGAAAAAGAGAAAGAAAAGGAGAGAGAAAGAAAAGGGAGAGATGAAGAGAGAGGAAAATGAAAAAAAATGTTGAATACTCGAAATTATAGTTATTGTAAATGATGCCAGTTTCTACTTAGAAAACACAAGTATCAACTCTAAAGTATTAGAATAAAACAGTTCATTAAATTTGGTTGTTACAAAATACATATTAAAAAATGAGTACCTTCCTATATACATGCCATAATCTGTAAAAAAAAAAAAAAAATGTGGAGGAAATTCTATTCATAGTTGTAACAAAAATATAAAGTCTCCAAGAATAAATTTAATTATCAACAAGTAAAACTTTTATGAAGAACACATCCAAACCTTACCGAGGCCATAGAATATGGCCGCTTCCCTCCATAGAAGAGAAAGTTACAAAATGCTCCTGAGGGCAACACTTAAATATATAAAAATATAAATTATGCCAAATCAACTATAAATTTAAAGCAATTGATAAAATTGTAAGAACAACTCTGAAGTTTAGGGAATAAACATCTGAGAGAAGCCAAAAAAGTTTAGAAAAAGAGGAAATATTGACTGGAAGAATTAGAGACAGGGTAAATTGTCAAAAAGTAAAACCTTATATACAGTTTCAATTATAAAGCCACTTGGGTACTGTACAAGATTAGACAGATCAATGAACACAATAAAAAGCCTTAGACATAAATATTTAGTATGTAATAATGGCAGCACTTTAAATCAATAGGAAAAGACTACATTAATAAGGATTGCTCAAATTATTTAACTACTTGAAAAGGAAAAATCCCAAGAATACTACCTTGTACTATTCACATACCCAAATAAATCCCAGACGTATTAAAGATTTTTAAATGCAGGAAATTAAACTACTAAAGTGTTAAATATGTAGCGTTTTTCAGTTGGCCTTTGAATAACACAAGTCTGAACTGCACAGGTCAACTTATACGTGAATGTTTTTCAACCAAACGTGGATTGAAAATACAGTATTTGAGGGATGAGAAACCCAGGTATACTGTTGAAGCAAACTGAATATGGTCTGAGAAGGACTCTGTGCTTCTCTATTTGAGTCCTCGTGGATGAACTGTAGCCTAGCTTAATAGTCAGACAAGATTGAGAACCTAACGTAGGAGCATGCTCCTGTAACAATAACTGAGTCTTGGCCAATCCCAGCAGCCGTGCTTCAACCACTCAGAGGGCTGAGTGTTCAAACTGTGTTCAAGTGAGGCAAACGCCAACCTGGAACCAATCCAGCTGTTTCTGTACCTCTCTGCCGATGTCTGTATGTCATTTCCCTTTTTTGGTCTATAAATTTTCTTCCACCATGTGGCTGCTCTGGAGTCCCTGTGAATCTGCTGTGATTCTGGGGGCTGCCAATTCACAAGTCATTCATTGCTCAGTTAAACTCCTTTAAATTTAATTCAACCAAAGTTTCTCTTTTATCAATACAAAGGGCTGACTTTTGCATAATTTGGTATCATGGAAGGTCAGACACCAATCCCCTGCATATATCAAGGGACAACACACACACATGTGTGTGTGGTGTGTTATATATATGTTATGTATATAAACACATATGTATGTTATATATACACACATATACACACGTATATATACACACACATATACACATCTATATGTGTAAATTAAAAACATCTATGTGTATATAGGCGTGTGTATATATACACATATGTGTGTGTACATATATATATATACATATATGTGTATATATATATAGAGAGAGAGAGAGAGAAATGTATATGTTTGAGTCCTAAGCAAGTAACCAAAGTAAGGAAAACCATCAGTAAAAACTAGATTGATTTTGCTATATAAAAATGTAATATTTTGGCCAGTCAAGGTGGCTCACACCTGTAATCCCAGCACTTTGGGAGGCCGAGGCAGGCAGATCACTTGAGGCCAGGAGTTCATGACCAGCCCAGCCAACATGGTGAAACCTCATCTCTACTAAAAATTTAAAAAAATTAGCCTGGCGTGGTGGTATGTGCCTGTAATCCCAGCTACTCAGGAGGCTCAGGCAAGAGAATCACTTGAACCCGGGAGGCAGAGGTTGCAGTGAGCTGAGATCACACCACTGTACTCCAGCTTGGGTGACAAGAGTGAAACCCATCTCAAAATATATATATTATAGATATAATATATATTATAGAGATAATATATATAATAGAGATAATATATATTATAGAGATAATATATTATAGATATAATATATATAATAGATATATTATAGATACAATATATTATAGAGATAATATATATTACAGATATATTATATCTGTAATATATATTATCTCTATTATATATATTGTATCTATAATATATATTATCTCTATTATATATTATATCGATAATATATATTATATCGATAATATATATTATATCTATATATAATAGATATATTATTGATATAATATATATTATAGATATATATATAGATAGATATATCGATATAATATATAATATCGATAATATATATTATCTATAATATATAATATCGATAATATATATTATCTATAATATATATCGATAATATATATTATCTATAATATATATCGATAATATATATTATCTATAATATATATCGATAATATATATTATCTATAATATATATCGATAATATATATTATCTATAATATATATCGATAATATATATTATCTATAATATATATCGATAATATATATTATCTATAATATATAATATATCTATTATATATTATCTATAATATATAATATATCTATTATATATTATCTATAATATATAATATATCTATAATATATATTATCGATAATATATAATATATCTATAATATATATTATCTATAATATATAATATATCTATAATATATATTATCTATAATATATAATATATCTATAATATATATTATCTATAATATATAATATATCTATAATATATATTATCTATAATATATATAATATATCTATAATATATATTATATCTGTTATATATAATATATATAACATTATTACATATAATATTTCAATATGTCAAGAAACACAATGAAGAAAATTGGAAGGCAAATGACAAATGACAAAATAATTGAAATAACTGCAATGTGCTTACCAGAAAAAGAGTTAATATTCTTAAGTTTTAAAGACCTCCTGCAAATTAGTAAGAAAGGAATAGGCAGCAGCAAATTGAACAGAGTATATAAATAAAGAAATCATGAAACAAATGACCAAAAATATATGGAAAAATGTTTACCCTTACTACTAAACAAACCAGTGAAAATTAAAACAAAAATGTGATGCCATTTCTCATTCAGTGAATTGACCAAAAACATTTAAAGTCCAGTCCTGTGCACAATGTCAGGATATGAGAATTCTCAAGACTTATGAGGGTGCAACTTAATGATACTTTCCAGAAGGCAGCTGAGCAATGCATGTTACAAGATTTTAAAATCTTTGTACCCTATTTTTTCTACTTTTATAAAATACATAAAATTTTTCATTAAAAATAAGTTTTAAAATTCATATGCTTTTAGCTAGTCATTTTACCTGGAAGAATTTATCTAAAGAAAGTAATAAAGAATGTGCATAAAGATTTATGAAGATATTATGGGTGGCGATGGTGATGGTGAAGATAATAGCGATTTGAGATGCTTTTGCTTCAAATGCAAAGAATGTCTTTGACTTCTTAGATCTGCATCATCCGTACCCCCCAAATGGCTAAATAAAAAAAAGAAAAATCCTGCCTATTAGGCAGAGACCCCAAAAGCTTCCAACACTAATATTATCCCAAGATCCATTTGTATAATAAAACCAGTATTTTATATATTCATCATCCTTGAACATCTTAGAAATCTCTTCTAAAATTTAGTATCATAGAGAAATGACAATTGGTACCTTTTCTATTTCTTTGAGATAATAGTAATTACCTAGTAAAGTCCTCCTTGGCCTCCATTCTTTCTCAAAAGCCTGTGTCTTGACCTTTCATAGCTCAGGGGTAGTGAGGCGGGGAAAGCGGAAATCACGTGGGATAGGACCTTCTTATTAATGTCAGGCTAGAGCCAGGTCCCAGGCTCTGTGGTTCTAGTTTGACCTATCGAGACCCCTAAACTGCTGAAGGTCCCCTTATTTACATTTACTCAGATCTCTTATAAAAAAAAAAAAAAGACTTGAGATTAACTAAGAGCCCTGAGTTCATAGGTTGATACACAGTGACAACAAATGCTTATTTAAAATGGCAAATGAGGCCTTTGAAAGAGAATGAAAGCTCACATAACAATCAAATAAAACATGGTCAATTGGGACAGACTGGGCACCATTGTTCTTGGCTAAGTGGAAATTTCGAAGTGTTAAATATCATTAGAAGGCTTTGTCCTTTTTCTAGGAAAGGGTAGAAATTGATGGAAACTGTATTGTCTGAAAATGCTTTCTGGGAGAAACCCTGTTCCAAGAGAACCATCTATGTCTCCTTCTGGGCTCTCTCCACCTTGGCTCACATCTGGGAGCTTGGATAGATAGTTCTGGGGTGGTCTTTATAAAATCAAGCCAGCTTCTGTGTAGATGAGTGCAGAGAGCAAAGCTTCTCAATGTTTATTAGAGTGGGCTTTAAAGCCACCCTGAACCTTTACACCAGCCGACTGCCTCCAATACAAGCAGCCAGACTGTATGAGATTGATAAAATGAAATGCTTTCTGGCCTTCTCCAAAGGCTGAGGAAAAATACAGGTTTTGAGCAGCCTTTGGAGGGATGCCATACCAGGGTCATCTTGGATTTCTCCCAAGAATGACTGGGAGGAAACAGCAGGGATGGGATTCCCAACAGAAGAGATAGAATACCAGATGGCCAGACAGAAGGAAGATAGATTCGGTCAAGGAGAGTTAAGACTCAGCTTTGAACAGCTGCCAATCCCAGAGAGTAGTAACACCAGCTCATGACAGTACTCGCCAAGTACAGCCTTTCCTGACCATACGTCTCCTCTCTCCTCAATCCCAGCCCTGGAGAAACAAGAAGTAACTATTGGTGGGATGGGGAGGGGAGGAAGGAAAGAAGCCAATGCAGATGGAAGAAGAGAGAAGCTTTAACTTCTCCCCTTCCTGCAACTAGGATGCTGTATGTGACCGAGCATTGGCCAAGCAGATGCTCCTACCTGGAATGCTGAACCCTAAGGAAGTGAAGCAAAGATGCATTTACAATTGAGAATGCATTCACAGCAGCAATAACCAGCAGCATCGTCCTAACCAGAATGCCCCTGTGGTGCCTGCTGCCCAGCTTCCTGCCTGATCCTCAGCCTTCTCAATTCTATGAGCCATACCCAATATCCCCCCAATGAATTCCTTTTCCACTTAAGTGAGCTGGGACTGTTTCCTATTGCTTGCAACTGAAACCACCTCTTTCATATCCAACCATGCTATTTTTATCTCTTTTTGACTCGTACCTCTCAGATGCCACTGTTTTCCAACAGAGGCAGAGCAACTTGAGACTGTAACAGCCAGGGTCCTGGCACGAAGCATAGACACACTCATACTGGGATCACATGAACAGGGCTTAATAAAAGAACCTTTGCAAAGGTGGGGGCAGGTTATAGGGAAGCTTTCAGGGACAGCGCAGTACCCCGGGATTAGTAACAATGTGGTCATTATCTTTTCTAGGCTCATAATGACGAGGAGAGAGAACAGATACCAGAACTGGAAGGAGAGAATTTCATAAAAGGAGCCACCTTGAGGGGAACATTTACCTTCCACTGAAAGGTACAACCAGCCTGAGGCAATTCCTTCAGAGGAATAGATACCCTGAGCATACCCTCCTCCCTCCAAACCTCTGATCTCCTGCCAAGGGTCCCTGTTGACTGGACCCACCTAGCTGAAGCTAGAGGGCACAGGAACCTGCTCATGCAATCAATCAGAGTCAGCCTCCTGGGAAGAGAGCAGAGCAGAGCAGAGGCAGCAAAGAGTAGCTCTGGGTGGTGAAGAGGCACTTGAAATGCACTTGACACAACCACCTAAGACAAAAAGAACTGCAGGTGATCCTCACATGCCCACGGGGATATTTACCTAACCTGGCTTCTAGCATCCCAGTCCTATCCCAGACAACTCCAGGTTAGAACTCCGCCAAGACAAAAGAGCTTACTTACAAGGCATTGGGGTTCTCTGCCTTTGCTTCCTTTATCTGTCCCAAGACTGCTTTGCAAGAGCACCTACTTCTGCATCGTCATCTCCATTACTTCCTTCAGTCTTTCCCACCATCACAGTTCCATTCCTTCTTCTATAGCATGAAGGCGCCTACACACACAGCTGAAACATTTTCAGTTGAGGACAAATCTAAAAGTTTTGTTTCTGCCAAAAATCCAGGGGATATAAAACCACAGTGAGACATGGAGGCAGCCAAGAGACATAAACCTCAGATCACAGGGCACTCAGATCCAAGCAACAAAGCAGAGCAACAAGCCATGTGAGCCATTTGTCATTCTGCAGGCAATTGTCTGTAGGCATTTTTCTGAGAATATGAAAGGAAAACAAGATTCCCTTGAAAACATAGTTCAGAAAAAGTCCGTACTTGACAATATGAAGACCGTAAGCAATTGCAGATGGAGAGACTGAGAATTCTTTGAAACTACAGAAGTATAAAAGGCTTTGATACAGAGAAACAACCCATATAACATAGACCATCGTGAGATGCAGAAGCAGATTGGGGAAAAACACTGACCTACGATTCATCTATTCAACTTTCTACAAATATTTATTGAGCCTTGTGGGCACTGGACTGAGATTATAAAAGGCCAAAAGAGCTAAAACAGAATGCTTTCCCTTAGCTATATCTAATTAAGTCTTTTTATCTTTTCCCTAGGGAAAAAGGGTTGGAAAAACAACAATAGCTACCATTTCCTGGGCATTTACAATGTATCTGATATTGTCCTAAGCATTTCCCATTTACATCTCTCTGCAGCTCTAATAGATAGGCAAGTACTATTCTTATCCCCATTTTACATATAGGGCACGGACGGCAAGTAACTAGCAATGAGTCACACCAAAGGAGATGGTGCACAGAAATAATAACAGAACTAGGACCATAAGGTGTAGTATTTCACTGGATGTATAATGCTTTACACAGTAAGAGGTGTGTATGGAGATGATGGGGATATAGCAGAGGGAAGGAGAAATAAATGCTACCTAGCTACCTACAGATGCTTTAGCAAAGGGTTCCACTAAACTTTCAGTCTAATTGATTCCCCCTTCCATAGTTATTTTCTTCATTAACTGGTCTTCTGTGCACTGACAATGTTTTGTCAGAGAATATTGATGCTTGGACATTTAAATCAATTAATGCATCCATTTCAATTGCTCATCTGTCAAGAACACCAAGTTTTCTTTCCAAATTAAGGATAGAAGGACTGTGAGGGCAGGAAGAAGCGTGTATTTGGAGAAGTATTTATAGTTATATAAAAAGGAGAAGTGTTTACACTTTGTCAAGATAAAAAGACTGATATCATTTTTCACCTAAACAGACAGTCAGGGGAGTTCAGTAGGGCTCTGGATGCAGGCTGCCTGGGTCTGCCTCCCAGCTCCAGCTCTTTCTAGCTGTGTGACTTTGAGAAGAGTCCTTAACCTTTCTGAACCTCATAGAGATGATAATAACATGTGTTAATAGCTCAGCTGTTTTGTATTCAACCACCATTGCCAATTCTCTAAGACATGTTGACCAAACCCATGGCACTAGAATGTTCAGGGCTAATAAGCTATTCTCTGACACACCCATTCACTTCAGCTTCTAAAAGCTGAGTTGTTTAATCTTGCATTGGTTCCAAGCGTGCTAACACCATTTATACTTGTTACTATAATCACAGATTTAATTAAATATTATATATAAGAATCAATGCATCTATGAAAACTGTGTTTGAATACTGTGTACAAGGCAAATAACTTTTTTAAAAATTCTACAGAATTCGGAGTTTGGGAAAAACAAAATTCTAGAAGGATTCCTGCCCTCAGATTTCTTCACAGGTTGAATTCTTGCCCACTTCAAAGCAAGTTAAAGTTAGGGATCATCAATGATATGTAAACTTCAGCAGGAAGGAAACATGGGTACTCAAGGAAAATACCTGGACCCCCACATCAAAAGACTCATGAATGCATGTACACTTATATGCTTAAGTTAAAATTAAATGCTTAAAGTGTATATAATTTGTATGATTTCTTGCCTTAATTGATTTTTTTCAGTTATCTAGCCAAATACCCATTCTAGATAAGAAGATTTTTATACCTACCTCAAAGGGATATGGTGGAATTAAACTGGAAAAGCCAGCCAGGCATGGTGGCACAAGTCTATAATCCCAGCTACTTGGGAGGCTGAGGCGGAAGGATCACTTGAGCCCAGAAGTTTGAGGATGAAATGAGCTATGATTATGCCACTGCACTCCAGCCTGAATGACAGAGTGAAACCTGTCTCTAAAGAAAGTAATTTTTAAAAGTCCAGGGGCCAATGCTGGCACATAGTAAGCCCTCTTTAAACAAAAGCAGCTCCAAGGCTCACAAAGCACACAATAAATGCTAGCTATTTAGTAGGAGTAATAGCAGTATGGTTCTGTCACTACTTAGTGCAACATCTACCAGTCATTTTGCCTCTTGTCCACAGTAAGTGGAAGCATTTGGAGTAGAATGAGTGATACTCAGACTTCAGCATGCATATAAATCACCTGCAGATCTTCTAAGATGCAGACTCCAATTCAGTAAGTCTGGGTGTGGCCTGAGATGTTGCTTTGGTAACAAGCTCTCCCAGGACATTGATGCTGCTGGTCTATGGCCCACAATTCCAGTATCAAAAGCCTAGCATATCCTTCTCAAACTTGAACATGCATCAGAATCACCTGGAGGGCTTGTTAAAACACATATGACCAACTGGGTGCAGTGGCTCACGCCTGTAATCCCAGCACTTTGGGAGGCCGAGGCAGGTGGATCACTTGAAGTCAGGAGTTTGAGACCAGCCTGGCCAACGTGGTGAAACCCAGTGCCTATTTTTAAAAATACAAAAATTAGCCAGGCATGGTGGCACATGCCTGTAGTCCCAGCTACTCGGGAGGCTGAGCCAGGAGAATTACTTGAACCCGGAAGAGAGAGGTTGCAGTGAGCCTGGGCAACAGAGCAAGACTCCGTCTCAAGGAAAAAATACATATGTGACCGTGTTAAAACACAAAAACTCTGAGAGCTTCTGAATCTAGTTCTAGCATAGAACCCAGGAATTTGCACTTCTAACAAATTCCCAGGTGGTGCTGATGCCACTGGTCTAAAGACCATGCTTTGAGCATCACTGTCCTAGATAATCTCTAAGCACTCTTACAACTTGAAGCAGAAACTCAGAATGGTATGACCATTTAAAGCCAAAAAAACACGCTGTTGTTGTGTTACAGATGGAGGAAACCAGGCAAGCCCTCAACCTTCCTAATCACCAGAGGCCCTATCAGGAATCAGAAAGATAGTGATACGAATCCTAGCTCTCTGTTTCTCTGCAACTCACTTCGCCTCAGAACTATAATTTCCCCACAAGTCAATAGGGTTCCTTTTTCTGCTTCTTTTTTGCTTTTTCCCCTTTCCTTCCGTGCTCCTCAAGAGGCCCACAAGAAAATCTTCGTAATGGGGGTGGGAACGAGACTTTGGCTCTAATCCTAGTGTCTTGACAAGCTCAAAGATGCAAACATCACTTAATGTGACAAGCGAACCATAACTGCAGTGAGAAAACACTGTTAGTCAGGTAAAGAGATGATGTGCACAGAACATGCTGAGCAAATAACAGCCCTTTGTGAATCAGCATTAGCATAATTACTGAACATTGGTAATTGCTGAAATTATGTTCACTAGGATCGTTTATAATTCTAAGTGAGAGGCTTCTTCCACGTATTCTCTCAGCAGGGAGATGAAAGTGGCTCACCAGCTGGTGTTCGACACTCAAAAAAGCACTAGTTGTCTTCCACAGGACATCCCAAGCATAGCCTTCAAATGGATTGTCATCATCAGGCGGGCCCCAAACTCTGCCTGGAATTTCCTGCCTCTATATCTTTGTTCCAGTTGTACATTTCCTCTAGAATTCTGTCTCTTCTTAGTTCAATTTGTCCAACACTGGCTGGTCAAAAAGATGTATGTAGTGAAATATAGAAAGTTATGTAGTAAAATGTAGAAAGAAGGGTTTGGATCATGGCATGCAGCAAGTGCAATGAAAGCTGGATCACCTGTCCAAGTGGGATCATTTTAAAGTCAGATTCAATCAGGGAGCTACCACATGCTACTCAATGCAGGGCAGGATATGAGTCCTCCCATCCCTGCAAGAGAGCAAAGGGGTTAATTGGTCGTGAATAGCACCTTGCAGAGTATAACAAGGGAGAAGAAACCTTAAACCCAGCACCATGTGTATCTACATCATAGATGGAACTGTACAGGTATGTGAAGAGATTATGTAAAAGGTAACCTTTCGGCATATTAATAGACACTGAGAATTGACTCCCATTAGTCCCTGGCAGTAGGATGCAGATGATGGAACAAAGAACAAAGAAGAGGATCCAGAGCTTCACAAAGAGGAGAAGGAACTGGATAAATCAAGGCAAAATGATGCCCCTTAGCAACTTGTAACAAAGGGTATCAAAATCGCATTATGAAGCAAATATCACTCCATCCTCTCAGGCAGGAAACCTGGGAATCATCCTTTTTACTCCCCTTTCTTCCCCTGCATTCTACCTCCCACCAGTACTTAACCTATATAAGCACATTTTTGTTTGTTTTGTTTACTGCTATATCCCCAGAGCCTAGAACAGCTGAATTAATAAACTGAATGAATAAATCAGTGAGTCCTGAGAGCTCTACCTCCAAAAAAGATCTTGCCTCTGTCTGGGTTTCTCTATTGCCACTGCTAATTTCCTAGCCCAAGCCACCATCATTTCTCACCTGGCCAACTCCATCAACTCCTACCTTGTGTTCCTCTTCAACTTTTGTCCACTCTGAGCTAGACTCCTTGCAAAATCCAGGAAGTTACTAACACCCAGATCAGGTGACACACCTGATTGTAATAATCCAGATGCTTCCCCAAGTGTAAAAAGAAGTCACTTCAGAATTCCTCTTTGCTAAATCAAGACCTCTCCTAAGCTTATATCTCTGTTTGCTAAAAGTTGGTTCTCGTATATGCCAGACAGTATTTTCTGGACTTTCCAAAGCCTGCCTCCTCTGAAAGCCCAGTTCAATCCCACCTTTCCTGGTAAGCCCTTTATGACAATCTCTGACCAAAGTGTCTCTCTTGATGCTGAACCCTTCTGTGTCCTACACATTTGGCATTTAGCATTTGCCACTCCATATCACAGAATGACCTTTCGCTGGTATAAAATTGCTAACAAATGCACTGTGCTTTTCTAGTCTCAAAGTGGTTTTCTAACTAGAAACGTACAAAAAGCTGGCTTGTCAATCACTGTGATTTTCACCCACCATTTTACAGGTGAAACAGTTCCAGGGAAACTGCTCAAAATCATGGAGAAGTAAGTGGTAGAACTGATATTCAAACCCAGGACTTCGGACTTCAGTCTCTATGTATCAGGTGCCCCATTTGCCTTGTGTATGCCTTGCCTCTCCCAATTGGCCTTATTTATAACCCTCGATGCCTAGCAAAGTGGCATATAAATAATAAATAGTGATTAATATTAATGGTGCACTTATAACATTCTCCATATTTTATAAGTGGCTTACACAGGTTGTCATTTAGTTCTCACTGCCCTATGAAGTATGTCTTATTATTATCCTAAGGTGCAAAATGAGACTTCTGAGGCACAGAGAAGTTAAATAACCTTCCCAAAGCCACACAGCCATTAAATAATGGGGCCAGAATTTAAACACGAGCAGTCTGGCTCCAAAGCCTACACACTTAGCAACTGTGCTATGCCACCTCCCTCTCTAATAGGCCCCCAGAGGCTATTTAGAGGTTAACTGGTGGCACCATAGACTTTCAGAGCCAGGAGAAGGGCCTTGGTGAGATCAAATGTCTACACCATCCTTAAAATATCTGGCTTGGAGTGACAGTTAGCAGTTGATAAGGTTTGACATTTTCAAATCAATTTCTATTGATTTCTTTCTCCTGAAAGAAAGGACTTGAGTTTGATGGATAAAGCAAGTACTCGATGTGCTTGGGAACAGCAGGGAAAATGGGTCATGAGCTAGTTCTGCAGAGGACAGTGGGGAAGGGAATAGCAGCTGCATACTGTCTGTCAGAAAAACCCCTGCTTGGCAAAGCCCTGCTCCGAGGTATCAGAACACACTGTCAGGTAAATAACACGGGCTCCGTTTTGTTGTCACGTGATGTTTTCTCCCGGCAGAGTGGCGAGGACACAGAAGCAGTGGTATGTGCGTGGGCATTGTCATAAAGTTATGAATATTTATGTGGTCAACACATCAAATCCCATTTTAACAAACACCATTTTGATGGATTTAACAAGTTAATCTAGGCAATTTCCACATCCTGGTGGATGCCTGCAAGAGATGAACGGATGGCATTTCTGTCGATTGTACTGAGTGAGGAAATGTCTGAAACAGATGTGTGCATTAATCCACATTCATTTGGTAAATGTATTGTTTTGTTTCAGTATTGGGCCTGTGCCATGTGCCTAGCACCATGCTGTTGCTTCTACTGCTGGATCCTCACAGCCACTCTTAGAAGCCCTATCCACACTGTTCACATAGGTTTGGGTGAAACCCAGAATCTGAGATGGGGATGGGCACCTTGATGGGGCAGAGCTCAGAGGTGTGTGTGAGAACACCTAACTTAGGGCTAAGCCCTTGCCTGGCTGGGGCAGAAAACTTGATGCCCCAAGCAGGTGGACTTGTGATGGACCGAGGCTCCTGCATTGTACTGCCGTGAACCTCTCTCATCGTCTCCATCTTCCCTGACCACTGGGGACAGTTACTCCCATTAGCTTCTTCCCCTACTTGGGCTCTTTCAGCTAGCAAAGCATTTTCACCTGCTTGTTCACAAGCTCCCCTCCCAATAAGTATAGTAATTGTACTTTTGTCTCCATTTTGTGGCAGGAGAAAATGATGTTCAGAGAGTTTAAGGGTTTTCATCAGGAACAGATGGTTAGCAAGTTCCATTCTGGTCATAGACATAAATATCGATCTTTGCATTTTAAACTACGTGCTATTGCTCCTATGTCTGCTCTTTATCCTTAAGTTCTTTGTTCTGGTACCTGTTCTGTAGGGGTTTTCTTCCCTAGCCCTGAGATCACTGGAGGTAGATTGGATTGCTATCTCCAATTCTTTATTCCCTCCCTTATTAGAATTACACATCCAAGCCTTTTGCCGTATGACTTTGCAGCTCCTACCACTACCTCAGCAACATATATTTCCTTGGCCCATTGATGTTGGGCTTGGCCATCTGATTGGCTTTGGCCAATAGGGTTGTGGAGATAACACAAACTGAGGCTACAAATATGCTTTTAGGGTTTGGTTTGGCCTCTGACACTCCTGGAATCCATTATAAGAAGAGCACACTCCAGGGAGTTACTAATCCAAGGAGAAGAAGGAACTATAAGACTCAAACCTGAACCCAAGCCATGACCTGGAGCCAAGATTAGCTTGATCAACTCACCTACAAGCAAGAAAATAAATGTTTGTTATAAGCCAGTAAGACTTTGAGGTTGTAGCATAGCAAAAGCTGACTGATACGCTACCAAACTGTGACAGAAAGGCTTTCAGAAGACAAGCTCAAAAGTCCTCTAGAAAACAGATTCTCATCCTTCCTCCAGCAAGACAACAGTTTTCAGCAAATGTACACTCTGCACCAAACTGCTGTAACATTAATTTTGCCTTATCAAGTAGAATATTTTGCAATTATGTACTTGAATTCAACAAATTTCAACTCAACACAGTGAACTTGTTAAACATGAGATAGGACAGACCACCACGGAGAGAGAAATCTGGCTCAGTCCTCACAAGTTTGCAATCTAATGGCAAAGACAGACATGAACATGAGTAATACTAACAAAAGGTTTTGAGAAATAGCGCTGTAGCAGGTGACAGAATGTTATCTGACAAGGGGACTTACAAAGTCAGCATGGCAAATATGACATTTGCGGTGAGAGTTAAAGGTCAGATGGGATTTCCAAAGGCTAAGATGGGAGAATAGGAGGAAAAGACCATATGGGGAAAGAGATAAGAGTATAGTCACAGAAAGGCCAGAAAGCCATGTTTAGGAATAACTTTTTGCAAAACTGGCCAATAGCAAGGGTATCCAAAATGGGGTGCTAATAGATGGAGTGATGTCACAGAGAGCCTTTGATGCTAGACTGTGGTGTTTGCACAGGATTTCATGGGAAGTAGGGAGCCATGGAAGGTGTGAGAGTGAGGGAGGACTATGGGGGATTTGTGCCTTAGATCATTATGGCAGAGTGCCAGATGAAAGGATTGAGGGGATTGAGCCTGGAGCTGAAGGCACCAGGTAAGAGTCTGTTGCCATTGCTCAACTTAGGGGTTTGGGTAATAGGGTGTGGACCATCAGACACTGTGGGCAGGGCCACAGCAGGGATCTCCAGTTCACTCCGATTTTCTCCCATCCCCTTTCTCCCTCTCAGTTCCCCCACTTCCCTGAGCTATTCCTGTTTTTCTTTTTCTCAGGAGCCTGCAGGGTTATTCCTGCCACGCATCCTATCACTCCAGCAAAGCATTAGCAAAAGCCATCCATCCATCTGCTGACTCCACAAAAACGGTGAGCACAAGATCCAGGGACAGAGGAGGAGGGAGGGAGGGAGGGGACACTTTCCTGATTACAGTATTTTATCCTCAAGCATTTGCCACCATCCATCAAATTTGCTAACACAGCAAAAAAAAAAAAAAAAAAAAAAAAAAAAAAAAAAAAAAATCAGGAACTGAAATGTGGGGGGAGGAAAGGAAAAGGAGGCTCTTATCTCCCAAATAACCTAACACGGCTTCCCCAGCAGTCTGGGATTTGTGGGCCAACTGGATGTCCAGATGATAGTGAGTGGGGAGCCAGATTCGGGAGCTTGGGGAAATCAACAAACCCAGTGGGGGCTCCAGATTCACCGTATTTTAATAATCACTCAAAGAAATGACCTCTGTTTTGATGGGGAGAATTGGAACAAATTGAACACAGGTCCGTAATTCCAGTGTGATCCTCTCCCTCCTCAGTCCAAGCAGCTGGACAGCCTCTACCCTTTGTGCTCCATCCCAGCCCCAGGAATCTCTGCCTCTCCTTCCCTCCTTTCCTCTCCCCATCCCTCTTCCCCATCCCCCATCCCCAGCTTCTCAGTCCTCGTATTTGTTTTCTGTGAGCAGGAGGAACCTCATCTGTCAGTTCTCTTCAGCACCTCATGCAGGGCCTGGCACTGCCTCATGCTAATAAACGCCTGTGGACCATGGTCAGCAGAGGCGTGCGCTGCCCAGCTCCCTGCCAGAGCTGCTCTTTAAGTCAGCGGACCCAGCCCACACAGCTCTGAGAACGGAGACGCCAGCACCCCCTTGCCCATGGCCTCGCTCTGGGCCAATTCATATCAACTGGCCTCCTGCTCCCCTGGCTGACCACAGCTTTGTCTCCATCTCCCAGATTCCGAGGCTCTGCACACCTCCCCCACCAGAGACCTTGGCTCCCACATACCCTTCAAGCCATGTCCTGCTCAAACAGCTCTGAGTTGCACCTGCCCCCACCCTGACCAGGACCTCAGGACCACATACACACACAGCACACATGTATATGGACCATGTATACCCCACACATTCATACCACACGTGTATACATGCCACGTATACATATACCACACGTGTATAGACAAGCTACATACAACACATGCATATACACACACTGCATAACACATACCCAAACATTGATACACATCACACACATATGCACCATGGGCACGCACACACACATGCCACACACATATACATAGGGGTAGACACCATGTACACACCCCACACACACACCCGCATGTGTGTATACACGTGTGCATGCCCTGTGCACACCAACCCACATGTATACATACCACATATACCATGCACACATACGTGTATATACATAACATGTATACATGCCACACACATATACACAGCATACATATCCCATGTATACACCCCACACAGCTTGCCACACCATGTACACCACACATATGCACACTCACACACACAACATTCACTGGGACCATAATTCCTCCAGAGTGGCCTGTTCTGATCCAGCCCAATCAGAGGTTTCCTTGGAAGCCCTCTAGAAACCTCATTTCTGTTTTTTTTTCTAACCAAACCTAGGACTTTTCTTAAATAAATGTGAAGATTTTCAACTCTCAAAGAGGAGGACCATACTGGGCCCACCCCGGGATGCCAAGGGTTTGAGCCAGCCCACTCTAACACCTTAAAGATCGTGGTGGAAGGCAGCCTGAGATGGCAGGTATGCAGGGGCTGGGAGTGGGATCAGCAATTGTGAGAAGTCATTGTCCTCTTCTCACAAGGGCTGGGGCTGACCTGGCCAGAGGCCCACCAAGAAGCCAGTAGAGATGGCAGTTTCCGCAGCATTCGTGCCAGAACTGGACCTGAGATATTGGTGGCAGATGCAGACCAAGCCCATAAACATGGGCAAGGCCAGGTCTAGATGCCAAATAACACATAGAAGAAGCCCAGGATCTGGGGCCAGAGGCAGGATCCAGGTCCTTACCCCAGAGAAGAGACCAGAGCCCAAGCAGTTCTGGAACAAAGACAGAGAAGTCAGAATGGCCAGAAAGTGGGGCTCGCTTTCCTAGCCCAGGAAAGATATAGGATGGAGAAAGACAAATTGGCTTAAAAGATTAGGGTAGATCAGACCTCCCTGTGCAAGGTGGAGGCAGAAAGCAGTTTTTAGAGTGGTCGTTCATTCAACAAAAATTTATTGTGCTGCTACTACGTGCCAGGCACTAATACAATGGCAATAGGCAAGTTCCTGCCATTAGGGAGTTTACCGATTTATTACAGTCAAATACTGAGATAAGGACTGTCAAAGAGAGCGTGATTCTACCAAGTGGCCTCTCTGTCAAGAGCCACTGTTAATCTCTAAACCTTAAGTCACCTGACTTTAACTTTTAGCAGCACCATGTCACATCCCCAAATTCCCTCTAACATACACCACCTCTCAGGATCACTGTTTTTCCCATTAGCATGCCAATCTTGTTCCTAATTTAGCCCTCAGAATAAGCCAGGTTGTCAGTTTGCTATTCCCTAATCCCTTCTCACCCCAGCAATTGAAACTAATGACTGCAATATTGCTGAGTGCCTTGTGTCCTGATCTGTTGTGCTCAGAGTGGGTAATCAGTACCACAGAGGGCTTATGGGAGCTCACAGAGCCAATGCCAGGTAAACAATGCCTCCTGCCTCCATGCTGGTCTGATCTGTTTCATTAAGCACCTTCAGGGTCCTTATGTTAGGAATTGAGAACCAGTTTCTGCCCTCTGGAAACTCACAGTTCAGTGAGAAAGGCAGACCCTTATGCGTTATTCAAATGATACTGAAGGCCACCTAAAGTGGGTGGGTGTTGTGCCAAACCCCTATTGACTCCAATGGCAATGGCACCACGTTCAAGAGGCCGAAGAAGAGACCCAGAGCCAGTGAATGAGACACAGAGTTTTATTGGGGGCTTACATAAAGGGGAGAAAGTACAGCGGTTGGGGACAAGAGAACCACACAGCCCAGTGGTAGTGGGCTGGGCAGAAAAACTGGAGCCACTTGCAAAACCCATGGAGTTTATATAGCATTTTCACTTAGCACTCTTTCCCTAATAACTTACACCTGTCAACCTTTATTCAACCCCAGACTGAGGCCTCGATCCCCTGTACTGCCAGTGTTCCACAGGACATGTGGGGGCTCAGATTTTCCTCAGAGACAAGGAACAAATCTCCAGGTTGGCCACTCCCAGATTCTCTAACTTGGAACACACATTCAGGTGTGTCTGCAACAAAGGGTCATTCTCGGGGTATGTGTAAGTTATTGCCATCAGGTCCATTTCCCCTCCATGAGGGCAGTGCATGGGGGAAAAGCCAAGGGCATCTTCCTAGAGTTGAGGATGCCTGAACAGCATCTTGGAGAAAGAGTGGGAGAAAGTCAATGCCTAAAGATGGGGAGGAGGAGGAGCCATGCAATGAAGGGGGACCCTGGGAAGCAGCAGTGGCACAGGGACCAGGTTATCTGCACATCAACGCTGCGGGAGTCCAGATAGCAGGCCAAGTGTGGCAGGAGAGGAGGTTGTAAGGGACCCTGGGGCCAGCCCCTGGAGAACCTTGTCAGCCAGGCTAAAGAGCTAGGGTTGATTCTGGAGCTGATGGAAAGTCACTGAGGGATTCTTTACAGAGAAGGAAGCTGGTTATGTGGCTGTTGCAATAGTTTCAGGAAGAGTAGAGGGAAGGGATGACTTAACCAGGTCACCCAGATGCAGTTACTGGGCCCCTCCTAGGACAATTGAATCAGGATTTCTGATGGCAGCCCCACAAATGTGCCTTTTTAATAACCTGGCCCTGGTACTAAAGTTCAAGAGCCACCAAACAAGATTTTAAAAATCGCTATAAAGATGTTAGTCAATGTGCCACTTGGCTTATAAAGCAGGACTTTATCTATGACCATATCCAACTTAGGTATATTCTTAAGTAAACCCTTAAAAGAGAACCATTGAAGATTGAGATCTAAGGTATCACAGCAAAGCACCCCTTTGTAGCAAAGCTTTCTGTTTCCTGTGAAACACCATGACATTGATTAGCACATCTTCTTGGCCTGCAACTCATTCATATGTGCACATTTTGTCAGCCTGATGAGAGTGTTAGCAGAAAGGGGTGCAGGAAAGAACATGAGTACTAGGGTAACTGTCCTGCATTCCAATACAACAACGATATTCAACAGCCTCGAGATTTAAGACAGTCACTCAAAGTTTCTGGACTTGAGTTTGGGGTGACCAGCTCATCTTGGTTTGCTGAGAACTTTCCAGGATTTAGCACTGAAAGTCCCATGTCCTAGAAAACCCCTTAGTTCTGGGCAAGCCCGGATGGTTGATTACCCTACTTCAGTTTCCTCATTTGTAAACAAGATGGTTGGCTGGGCACCGTAGCTCATGCCTATAATCCCAACACTTTGGAAGGCCGAGGTAGGCAGATCACTTGAGCCCAGGAGTTCAAGACCAACCTGGGCAACATGGTGAAACCCCATCTCTACAAAAAATACCAAAAAAATTAGCTAGGCATGGTGGCACACACCTGTAGTCCTAGCCACTCAGCAGACTGAGGCAGCAGGATTGCTAGAGCCCAAGAGGTCGAGGCTGCAATGAGCTGTGATCATGCCACTGCACTCCAGCCTGGGCGACAGAGCAAGACTCCGTCTCAAAAATAAAATAAAATAAGAATGTTAATATCTGCCTACAGGGATGCTGTGAAGATTCAAGGGAGGTTAATCAAAACAACAGTTCCCTGTTTTTTCTTCTGTCCCTTGGGATTCCTCCTCCAGGTTGCAAACAAAAGCACCACATCCCATTTGATTGGAGGGCGCAGTTTGGCTTACCATGCACTTGTATGGATGTGATTTGATTTGTTTCTAACAACAACCCTGTACAGAAAACAGGGAAGATATTTTGTGCTCACTTGATAGATGGGGAAATGGGAAATAAGACAAGTTAAATGGCCCAGTGGGAAACATCTTTTCTCTTAACCCTTTAAGTTTCTGCGTAGGTCCTGAAGAAAGAAATTGCTACCCACACTTTCAGCCCCTTGGAGAGGAGGAATGGCTAAATGGGTCATTCAGGGGGCGGCATTTACTGAGCTCCACTTCACCGATGGGTGATGTGCCATATGCCCTCGCCCTCCCTTCTGCCAGGTTGTTCATTTTCTCCATAGAGTTATAGGTTTGTTTGAAGAAGAAGAAAAAAAAGAAAAAAAACCCTCCAATTTAAGCAAAAGTGAGTAGGAAACAGGAAGCCTAGTTAAGCCGAGCAGCCAGAACAAGCTCCTCAAGCTCTGCTCCTCCCAGAGGGCAATGAATTGGGACCTGGTGCACTTGTTCAATCACAGTTAAAACAGGAACTTTGATTCTGATCTGGCTATTGATCTTTTGCCAGAGGACCCGACCCGGTGGGGTGTGGAGAAGAGTGGCTGCATGCATATAGGCCTAACAACTGGACTCCCAAGTTGCTAACACTAATGACTGACTCAGTAACCCAATGACTAAGCTTCCAAGCAAGACATGAGCCCGTGGCGACTGCTCCTGGATCCAACGTGCATTTCCCTACGTTGCGCAGCTGCACCCTGGAAACCACACCTCATAGGAGCTCAATCAATTATTGTTAATACTCTCACCCCAGACAAGCAGCTTTAAAAAAGCTGTTTTAGGCAATACCATCAGCCTTTTGCTGTCGTTCATTAAGGGTTTAGCAGCTTGGTATTGATTTTCTTGCAGCTGCCTCTGAACTTTAATTCCTGCAGCAGAAAACAAGGCTTTGTCTGCGACATTTCCTGTCCAAGTGGTGGGTAACAACCATTCCTGGGATGCTGATTTCCCCAGCTATGCTACAAACCACAGGTTGCCTGCAATATGTCCTTTGTCTATTCCAAAGAGTAATTTCTGTAGCTGCAGGAGGTCCCGTCAAATGTGAGCTGTGGCTCCACCTCCTTGCTAAATCAGCAGTGCCTTCAAACCCCAGCCTTTAGAAATCCAATGACCACCCCTTTCCTCACACTGACTTGCAGCTAAGAAAGTGCTGTCCTGTATTTATGTCATCTTTGTTACATTCAGATTTCTCTTAAATGTTAATTCCTAGGGATTAGAAAGGACCTTAACAATCTTCTCTCGCAAGCAGCGCCCTGATATTTTATCCCCTCTGCAACATCCCCACCAAGTGGCCATTCTGGCTTTGCTTGAACACCTCTAAGGACAAGAAACTCACCTCCTCCATAGGAAAGCAACTTTGTTCAGGAAAGCTCTGAAAGGCAGAAAATTTTTCATTGTGTGGAATCAAAATCTGCCTCCCAGAAACATCGGCCACAGCTTTCTCTGCCAAATCTCCGCTTCTCATCCCTGAAGCCCTGGATCCTATCCACAACACCTGTGTGGGTGAAGAACCCACTTCTGAGGCAGCCCCTATGTGCTCCACATACTTCTCTTCCCAAACCATTTGATTTGATTTCCCACTATTGAACAAGCACTGTGCTGTATGCACTTGTGAATGTTTTCTCATATTTATCTCATGGGGTAAGTTTTGCTATCCCCATTTTACAAACCAAAAAGCTGAGGCTCAGAGAAGGTAAATAACTTCCCAAGGATACATAGGTAATCAGTAGCAGAGACAGACTCCAATCTTAGAGTTGCCTGCCCCAGAGCCTGTGTTCTCTCCACTATTCTGTGCTTTCTAAAAATAGAGCAAGTTTAGTTTCAAAGGGAGAGTAGAATCTGGCAAGACATGTCCAACAAGATCAGCGAATTTCTCACCGCCACTAAGGAGGCCTTGGAAGAGCCCTGTTCCTGGCTCGCCCCTTCTGTCTCTGCAGGTGGAAGGCATGGAAGGAAATGATATTGCTGCCAATGGCGCATGAGGCTGCAGTGGGCCGAGTGGTCACTCAGCAGCCAGCGGCAGCCTGCCTGGTGCAGCAGGGCCCATGGTGACAACCGGTGCCCAATTCCGGTTCCAAGGCACAGTCACAGAACGGCATTCTGAGGATGGAACCACCACTAAGAAGACACATTCAGAGCTCTGCCTTCTGCTTTGTGCCTCTATTCCAAGCCCCTGCTCCTGTAGCCGTGGTTCTTAGGATCCTCGTGAAAGCTCAGACTCTCGTCACTCCTACCTGTCCTCTTCCTCACAACCCAGAACATGCCTCTGGGGCTCATACCTGACCTGGACTGTAATCACTCTGCAAATGGACCCACTCATGCTCTAATAGACCAGTCTGGAACTAGACTCCTTGCTCACCACACACCACCATCACCCATTCCTGCCTCAGCCACAAAGCCAGAAACGGGACATGGATGGAAGAAGGAAGACAGAAGGCAGGAAGACCAGCCAAGAGGCTTTTGCAACTGTCCAGGTGAAAGATGACAATGAACCACGAAAGGGGTAGTAAGGCTGCAGAGAAAGAAATAGCCAAGATATTACAGCAGTAAGAATGGAATACAGTGACCAACAGTATGCTGATCACAGTCATGGTCGGGATATGTGGCTGACAGCTTCAAGATGCTGCCAATGACCCTCAATACCTGGCGTTCATGCATCAGATATTAATGTAATCCCTCCATTTGAATGTAGATTGGACTTAGTGGGTTGTTTCTAATAAATGTAGCAAAAATGATACGATATCATTTTGGAGATTAGGTTACAAAAGGCTCTTTCCATCTTCCTAGCCTTCTCTCCCTCACCCTGACAGAACGCTGGGGCCATGATATGAGCTGCCCTATGGAGAGGCCCATGTGGCAAAGAGCCAAAAGGAGCCTCCAGCCAATGCCCCACAAGGAAATGAATCTTACCAATAACCACACAAGCACACTTGGGGAGTGAATTTTGCTCCGGGCAAGTCTTCAGATGACCGCAGTGCCAGCTGATGCTTTGATTGAAGCATCAGATCAAATCCTTCCCAGGATCAAATCCTTCTGAGAGACCCAGACTGGAGGACCCAGCTCAGCTGCTCCTGGATCCTCTCCCACAGAAACTGAGCTTGTAAAGTTCATTGTTTTAAGCTGCGAATTTTGAAGGGCGTTCATTACACAGCCTTAGATAACCAATATAAACAGAGAAACAAGCAAGGTATGCTTTTTCAACCCATGAGGAGTTTTTAGATGTCCAGGGCAAAGAAGAGGAAGGAGTCCCTGATGGTGCCCATGTTCTTATCATGGGAACTCACATGCATGTCAATGTCATTTACTGAGCTTAGAACACTAATGGTGGAACAAGCTTTTAAGGAAAGAAACCAAAACAAGCTTTGGCCATGTTCAGCCTGAAATACCTAAGAGAATAATGGCTTCCAGCTTCATCCATGTCCCTACAAAGGACATGATCTCATACCTAGGTGATGGGTTGATAGGTGCAGCAAACCACCATGGCACACTTTTACCTATGTAACAAACCTGTACATCCTGCATGTGTACCCCAGAACTTTAAAAAAATTAATTTTTTAAAAAAGAAATACCTAAGAGAGATGCAACTGGGTGAGTCAAGAAGTAGTTGGATTTATGACCCCGGAGCTCAGAAGAAAAACACTGGCAGGAAACAACCATCTGAGAATCATCAAGCTCTTCCCCCTGGACCCACTTGGAATGTTTATTTCTCCATCCACATGACAGTCTTTGAAGTTTTTTTTTTTTGGTTTTTTGTTTTTTGGTTTTTTTTTTTTTTGAGACCAAGTCTCACTCTGTCACCCAGGCTGGAATGTAGTGGTGCGATCTCGGCTCACTGCAACCTCCGCTTCCCAGGTTCAAGAGATTCTCCTGCCTCAGCCTCCCGAGTAGCTGGGACTACAGATGCCTGCCACCACGCCTGGCCAGTGTCTGTATTTTTAGTAGAGACAGGGTTTCACCGTATTGGCCAGGCTGGTCTTGAGCTCCTGACCTTGTGATCCACCCACCTCAGTCTCCCAAAGTGCTGAGATTACAGGCGTGATCTGTAACACCGGCCTCTTTGAAGCATTTGTAAAGAGTTCTCATGTCTCCCGAGAGTTTGGCTTAAGTATGTCCACTCTTGCACTTTTCTCAGATAATTCGGCTCCAAGTGCCCAGTCTGCCTTTGGGCTTGTCAGATATAAGTTTTATTTCACCTGCTCTGCTTATAATTGAATGGGCAAGTTAGTTAATTTTTGGTTTCCTCATTTGCAAAACAGTTGTTTTGAGGTGAAAATAAAATAATTCATGGCAAACATTTAGCATTGTGACTAGCACATAAATGATCAATAAATGTTAATAATTATAGCATCTGTTAATAATTATAGTATCTAGAACAGCACTATCCATATTATGCAAGCAACATGTGTAACTTTTAATTTTCTAGTGTCCACATTTTATTTAATAGTTTTGGGGTACAGGTGGTTTTTTGCTACATGGATAACCTCTTTAGTGGTGATTTCTGAGATTTTGGTGCACCCGTCACCCCAGCAGTGTACACTTTACCCATCTGTAGTCTTTTATCCTTCATCGCTCTCCCACCCTTCCCCCAAAGTCCCCAAAGTCCATTATTTTATTCTTATACCTTTGCATCCTCATAGCTTAGCTGCCACTTTAAGTGAGAACATATGATGTTTGGTTTTCCATTTTGAAAAGTGAAAGAAACAAGAGAAATTAATTATATTAATATATTTGATTAATATATTGGCCAGGTTAGTCTCGAACTCCTGACATCATGTGATCCACCTGCCTCAGCCTCCCAAAGTGCTGGGATTACAGGAGTGAGCCCCTGAGTGTGCTCTGATCTTTTTTTCTTTTCTCGAGATGGTGTCTTGCTCTGTCACCCAGGCTAGAGTGCAATGACACAATCTTGGCTCGCTGCAGCCTCTGCCTCCTGGATTCCAGCGATTCTCCTGCCTCAGCCTCTTGGGTAGCTGTGATTACAGGTGCACGCCACCCCGCCCGGCTAAATTTTGTATTTTTAGTAGAGATGGGGTTTCACCACATTGGCCAGGCTGGTCTTGAACTCCTGATCTCAGGTGATCTGCCCACCTCGGCCTCCAAAATTGTTGAGATTACAGGCATGAGACACCATGCCCAGCCCTCCGATCTTAATTCTGACACTTAGCAGCCAAGTAACCTGAAGGCTCAGAGTCACTCTACAAAATGAGGATAAGAAATCCATCTGGCTTATGTAACAAAGACCATAAGAATATCTAGAACTTTCTACTCAATAATACTTATCCTGATATTCCAAGGTAAGGAAATAATCTGAAATATATGAAAACCATTATGCACAAAGATGTGCATCACAGCATTGTCTACAATGGCTTTCCAAATGAAATAATCTGATTGTCCCACAGTAGGGAAACAGTTAACAAACATCCTCAGTGTTTGGGCATGTTACATACTGTATCTTACTAATTGTCACAATAGCTGCTTTATCTCTATAGGAGAGATAAGGAATTGAGACTAAGGGAAGTTGTCATTTTTCTTGGGCTGCACAACTCTTGAAAATGAATCAAATATAATTATTATTAGACCTCACACTTATATAGCATTTACTTTGTGATTTTCATATAAGTCATTTAAATCCTGATTTGTGCTTTGCATATAAGTCATTTAAATCCTGATTTGTCTGACTCCATAGTGTTCAGAATTATCATTAAAAACAATTTTGTGGACTAGGCAATGTGCTAAGGGCTTTAGCTGCAATACCTTACTTCTGTCTTACAACCCTATAAAGTGAGAGCTATTATCAGATCCATCATGTGGATTAGGAAACTGAGGCTCAGTGAGTAGGTTGGCCATTTTATTATATTATTTTACATCATTAAAGGAAAGGAGTCAAGTGCTATAAAGAATACATTCCTAGTCATAGGAGGAGATCATTAGAGCTGGCAACAGGAAACACAGGTATTTATTAAACATGTTCTAATGTGCCAGCTATCGCTCTAAGTGCCATGGGCACAGAGACAAAGCCCTTGATATCATGGCATGGAATTTTGAGTCTAGGATGAGAGGTGGGTAGTAAACAATCATAGATATACGTGTGTGTAGATGTGGACATGGTCAGCTTGTGATTTGTCTAATAAAAGACAAACAGAAGGAATAGAGCATGTTAGGCACGGGACAGAGTTGCTATGGTATAGAGGGTAACCGAAGACAAATTATTTAAGGGAATGGCATTTGGACAGAGATCTGAAGGAAGAAGGGAGTAAGCCATGTGCACTGGGAAAGAGTATTCCAGGCAGAAGGAAACAGCAAATGCCCCAAGATAGGAGTGTGCCAGTGTATTGGAGGAACAACCAATACACAAGGATGCTAGCGGTTCTTTAAAAAAAATAAAGTGAGCAAAAGGGAAAATGATAGGAGACAAGGCCCGTGGCCCAGACTGTATTGGCTCTTGTGGTCATAGCAAGGTTTTGGCTTTTACTGTAAGTGAGATGGGAGCCAATGGAAGGTTTGGGGGACAGAGGAGTGGCATGATGTGATGTGAGTTGTAAAATTTAAAAATAAAATCACTCTGACTGCCACGTTGAGAACAGACTGCAGGGGAACAAAGGCCGAATCAGGAGAGCGGTTAAGAGGCAACTTCAGTAACCCAGTGAAAGACGCTGGTAGCTTAAACTGGGATGATAGTGGGAAAAGTAGTGAAAAGTGGTTAGCTTTAGATTCAGGATGTATTCTGAAGGAGAGATAACAGGATTTGTTGGTGATTTGAATACCGGGCATAAAAGAAAGACAGTCAAGATGACTCCAACCAATGTTTTTAGCCAAAGCAATTGGAAAAACAGACATGTCACATACTAAAATAGGGAAGACCATGGGAAGAACAAGTAAGGGGAGAAAACCATGAATTGGCTGGACAAGTAATGTTTAAGATGCCTGTTAGACATCCATATGGAAATGATGAATGGTCTGTTGAAAGTATGGATCTGGAGGTCAGAGCGAAGCTATAAGTTGGTTTGATAAAATTGGGAGTCATCAGCCTATAGTGGTATTTAAAGCCACGAGACTGAGTGGGATCACCTAAGTAGCAAATGTAGATAGGGAATATGTCTGCAGGCCTGAGTCCTAGGATATTCCAACCTTTAGAAGTCAAGGAAATGAGGAGGAACTAGCAAAAGTGGCTGAGGAGGAGCTATGAGGAGTATGGTGTCTTGGAAGTTAAGTGAAAAAAATAAAAACACTTCAAGGAGGAATAAGTAAACAATTGTTCAAATGTTGCTATTAAGTCGAGTAAGATAATAACTAGCACTAGCACTAGCCACTGGACTTGGAAATATGAAGGTTATTGGTGACCTTAACATGAGCTGTACTGGCACAGTGATGAGAATGAGAGTCTAATTGGATTATCATTAAGAGAGAATTTTTTAAAAAAAAGGAAGTAGAGGTAAGTATGGATCTCCCCCAACCTTAGACACCTAACATAGGCACAAAGTGGTCCACCAATGTGATTCAGATGGATACAACGGTACATTCTCCCTCTGCCATGGTGACAGAGCTCAGGACAGAAAGGTAGCTTTTCATCAGCAGACATACAGAGGCTTTTCAGAATCAGCAAAAAAAGAAGAAAGTAATATGGCACAATACCCGGCACAGCTCCATGTCTAGAGTGGCAGAGAAGACCATGACAGGGACAGGGAATCTATGTGGCCATTGTTATGAAGGGTCCTAGTAACTCATGAGGAACCAGGAAGGTGGGGCTTGGGCTGAGGCTGAGACAGAGACATGTCAACTGTTACCATGGCTACCTCTCCCACTCCTCCTGCATAGATGTGACCCATGAAACAGGTTTACACATGGGAACATGTAGACAATTTAAAGAGAAAGCAATCAGAATCAGAATCATGATATATGCAGCATGTATTAGCCCATTCTCATGCTGCTAATAACATACCCAAGACTGGGTAATTTATAAAGGAAAGAGGTTTCATTGACTCACAGTTCAGCATGACTGGGGAGGCCTCAGGAAACTTACAATCATGGCAGGAAAAGAAGTAAACGCATCCTTCTTCACATGTCAGGAAGGAGAAGTGCCCAGCAAAATGGGGGAAAGCCCCTTATAAAACCACCAGATTTCCTGAGAACTCACTATCATGAGGACAGCAGCATGGGGGTAACCACCCCCAAATTCAATTATCTCCCAAGGGGTCCCTCCCACGACACATGGGGATTATGGTAACTACAATTCAAGATGAGATTTGGGTGGCGACACAGCCAAACCATATCACAGCAAGATTGTTGTATGAAAAAATAAAATCAAATTCCAGGAATAAAGACACTAATGACACTTAGCAACACGTAAAACAATGTCAGTGTTGAAGCACCATAAATGTGGATGAGTTCTTATTTTCTCTATTTTGTAACTTGTAGTGGAACTCTTAGGTAAACTCATGTCACAGGGGTTTGTTGTACAGATTATTTTGTCACTCAGGTATTAAGCCCAGTACCCAATAGTTATATTTTCTGCTCCTCTCCCTCCTCTCACCCCCACACCAGTTTTTATAGTAGAAAAAAATTTTAAGTGGATAATAATCCAAGCCAGTCTCCCAGAGTTGTTATGAAGATTATAATGACTAATATTTGAATAGCTCACAAAGTGCTTTTCACATATTTAATCTCATTTAATCTTCACAACCAACATGCCTTCTCTTGGCACTTTGTAAAACCCTTTTTATTGTTGCACTTAGCAAAAGGTATTGCAGTGATGTGTTTATGTATCTTTTTTACATCACAGACTGAAGTATCCAAAAGATAAAAGCCATGTCTTTTCTTCCTTCTCCTTGACAAGCAACACAAGCCCTGGCACATGATAGGAGCTCAATAAATGTTCAGGGATGGATAGATAATGGTTAAATGGATTAATGAGAGGATGAATGGTTGAGAAGATGGATGGATGGATGGATGGATGGATGGATGGATGGATGGATGCATGGATGGATGCATGGATGGGTGGGTGGGTGGATAGAGGAATGGATGGAGGGATTGATGTATGTATGTATGTATGTATATGTGTATGGATGGATGGATGGATGGACAAAAAATCAAAGGGTGCATCTTTGGACATGAGCACTTGACTGCCCCAAGGCCACAGAGTTATACTTAGTGCCTATAGACTAAGCCAACCACCAGTCCCTTCACCCCAAGCTAAAATATTTTGAAAACCCCATGGTTCATTAATAGTTCATTAATACTCCCCATATCTCACACTTCTGATCATATTAGTGAGTCCTTCTTAGCTTTCCTCTCCCATACTTATATTCCCACACTGCTCTATGCTTCTCTCTCTGCTTCCCTAATTCCATATTGTTCTTGTCTCACCCAAACCCTTCCATTCAATTCCCAGAACCCTCTGAACCATGAAGAATGTGTCTACATCCTCAAACTCTCTTTCCTCTTCTGCACTGAAGTGAACCTAGCTCTCACCTGGAACCCCACTTTCTTATAGCTCTCTCTGGAAAGCTTCCCATTTTTTCCCACCTTTAGGACATCTTTCTAGAACATCTCCACATCAGGTTATGTTGTTATGTGCTGTTGCAGTACCATAGACTGCATATGCAGGTGTGTTATCTATTTCAGCAGTTTCCTGTATGTTATCCAGAATCAGTACACACGAAGCCAGATTGTCTATGTAGATGCTTCAGTCTTGTTCACATGTTTGAAAAAATTTTACAATTAGATGTTTACAAGAACCATGACATATTCTGCATATGCATCAGGACAATTTCAATTGCAAGTGACAGAAAACCAGCTTAAACTGGCTTACATTAAATAAAGGGAATGTACTGGCTCATGCAACTTGGAAAGTCCAGCAGAGGTTCTGGCACCAGATTACCAGGTCTTTGTCTTCTTTCTCAGACAGGCTCTTTCTTCATGGTGGGAAAGACGACCACTTGCAATTTCAACCTTATGTATGCCCAGAGTCCAAAAGCATCCATCAATCAATTACATATAAAAGCTCTGATTTGCTCTGAGTTTTAGCATATTTATGAAGTTAAGAGGAATGTAGCAAAGCATGAAGATTGAGAGTCCTAAAAGGAGCAAATGGAATTGAGGGAGGAAGGGAACATTTGAATCCCTCAAAATAAAACAACACACACACTACGTTTAAGTCAGGTCTATGCCATCTCAAAACAGGTTGACAGTGATCTGGTTACTCACACATCAAATAATTGGTCTTTTGGCTTTTATATCTACATCGTTTTTCAACTTAAGAATTAGCAGTATCTAAATGGAACATGGTAAGGAAAGATGGGGGAAGGTCGTCCTCTGATCAGAAATTAACATATAAAATTGTTGACCATGGTCTCCTCTAGGGAGAAAAGTGGGAGTGGGAGGGGGTGGTGATAGAAATAAATTTGATTTTTTTCCTTTGTATATTTTTTACGTATTGCTTGCTGGTTTCTCATGGAGTATGAAGGAACTGAAAAACTCCCTATAAAGGAAAGAGAAGATTCAAGAGTTTGGTTCAGAGGGATTCTGGAGAAATAAGATGAAGAAATGACATTTTCTGGAAGATATGTGCATAGCTGCAGAGCCTGGTTCCATTTACTTGTTATGGGGAAAGCTAGCCCAGGCATAAGGCAAAGAAAGGTGACTGTGATCCCTTCCCAAAGCTGAAGAGCTGGCATTATAGCCAAGGGAAAATTGTTGTTTTTATTAGTGCTGTGTTTGTCTAATGTTTAAATCCACACTGTAGTGTACTAGGAATTTGAACTTAAAAATTACATTCATTTTCTTTGAACAGTATGCTGATAAATTGAAAGTTAAATTAGATCTAAAATCTGTCCTATCTTTAAAAAACAATCACAGAAAAATTTCAGAAAAACTGGCCAGCATTGAAATAGGAAAAGACCAAGTTGTGAATTAATTTTTCCACCAAATTTGATAATTATTAAATTCCTGTGGATGTAAGTTCCAGTTGAATTATCAACCTTGTCTGGACAGGATGAGAATGATTTTTTAAAAATAGCCTATAAGTCAAATTGGGTGAATGATGATATACAATGTTGGTATATTTTGGAATGAGGAAGAAACGAATGATCTATTTGAGTGTCATTAAGCCTGTCATTGATGAGAAATTAGGTCACTAAATCTGACAGTGTGCTCATGATTTGGGAGCCAAATCGCCATAGAATATAAAATTAAGAAAGATAGACATGGCATACCTAATCCATGTGCGGGATCTGATCAGTTTTACTCAGAACATGGTGGCATTTGCTGGGAATTACTATGTTTAAAGACCATCAATACTGTATATTTTGGGATCATGCTTAGTTTGAAAAGAGTATGGATAAACTGAAAGAACGTAGCTTTATTGAGACCACCTGACGTTAAGGAATTTTACACTAATCTGAGTGGATTTAATTTCCTAAAGCAGTATGTTTGTTCTTGTCTTGATCCCCCCTGGATGTGGTGAATAAAGAGACAGATAAACAAGTGTTTAACATTCCTGACTAGACCAAACCTTTGTGCATTATTCAGCATGCAGCTGCTTGGAGGGAAAATCTTTCCACCCGAAGAGGAAGAACACGTAATCATCTAACAGATATACTAAAAGGCCCTCCCCTTTTATAGTTTGTTAACCACAAGTCTGTCCAAAGAGATTTTTTTTACACTAAATTTATCCAAGGGTCCAAGGAGAGTAGGAAGTGCCCCAGAATAAAGATAAGGAATAGTCACATTAAATTGGTGACTATAAAGCAGGTGTTTAAAAGAAGGACTATGATTGCACAGGTCAAGAAGGCCATTTATCTCAGGTACTCCATTTCCAAAGGTGTCCAAAACCACTTTTCTATTATTTTCAATTGTCTTGTTATACATTCATTCACAGAGCCGCCTGACAAGTATTCATCACGCTTTAATTTTTTGTCCCATTACCAAGCCCTATCACATAATATACCATGAATTAATCCTATAACTAAGTTGTGAAGAACATAATTATAGTGTAGTTTATTTTTGGGGTCCTAAAGTGTTAATTTAATGTAATCCTTTTTTAAGGTCTCTGAAACTATAGACCTGTTTCAGCAAGTAGGGTTTTTTCTTGTGTGTGCGTGTGTGTGTGTGTGTGTGTGTGTGTGTGTGTTTGAGCCTCAAAATATAAAGAAAAGAAAAAGGTGGTGGGAAGAGAAAACAAAATAAAAAGAGTTCTGTTTTCCTTTCATCTCTGAAAAGCCATGGTCACCAACTAAAATGAATAAAAGCATAGTTAATGTAATTGAAAGAAGTGAGATGGGTGAGAATAGGAAATGGCGAGGACTGTAGCAGACGTAAGAGTTCAAAAGAGCTTATGCCGAAATGCCCCATTGAGAAGGAACAGTGAATATTTAGCACCAGCTGCTTATGGTGCCCTGTGGAAATTCAGGCCCAGAGTTACTAGATCTAATATTTTCAAAAGGAACCATGAATCCATATATTCATTGAAATTTCTCAATTTTTAAAGGCTGGATGAAGTTGTATGACATTTTTTATACCAAACAAAACATATCTTCCATCCAGAGTTAGCCTGTGGAGCATCAGTTTGGATCTATGATATAATTAAAGGTAAAAGTCCACTTGTAAGGCATTTAAAGCCATGGCGATTTGGTGGTCCTCCAAAGGATAAGACAATCAGGGTTTGGCCTATGAGTCTTTATGCAAACACGAGCCAAAGCCCAGACTAGGTGAGATGAGCCAAAGTCATTTCTTCCGAGCAGATGTGCAGCTGTTGTTACTGGGATGCATGTGCTATATGTTAATTAGAGCTCATGCTATTTTAAATGTGTGAATGTTTTTGTTATGGATCGCTCATGTAACTCATAGGACATTGCCTTTTGAAGCTTATAAATTTTTTATAATCTAGTATTATCAGAAGAAAACAAGTAACAAGTATTCAGACTTATTTAACTCTAGAAACTGTTCTTAATAAATTGAGACAAGCACAGAAGTTGAATTCAGGAGTCATAAAAATGTAGAACTGGGGCCTCAAAGAAATAACAACAGGTAAAACTGTAAGATTTCACAGATGGCCAGGCATGATGGCTCATGCATGTAATCCCAGCACTTTGGGAGGCCGAGGTGGGCGGATCATGAGTTCAGGAGATTGAGACCAGCCTGGCTAACACAGTGAAACCCCATCTCTACTAAAAATACAAAATATTGGCCGGGCATGGTGGCACATAGCTGTAGTCCCAGCTAGTTGAGAGGTCGAGGCAGGAGAATTGCTTCAACCCAGGAGGCAGAAGTTGCAGTGAGCCAAGATCACACCACTGCACTCCAGCCTGGGCAACAGAGCGAGACTCCATCTCAAAAAAAAAAAAAAGATTTCAGAGTCAAATATATCCACTTATTTATTCAACAAGTATTAGTGACTAATGTATACACACAGTGTTAAGAGCTATACACACACATGGTATTTAATCTTATGACAACCCCGCGTCTTAGTTTGGATTCCTGCAGAAATGGCATCCAAGACAAAAATCTGAGGGCAAGTTATTTATTTGGGAGGTGACTGTGGGACACACTGGTAGCGGAGTGGAAAAGTGGGACAGAGAAGGGAAAGAAGGCAGTAAAGAGGTGTGGTGTCACAAGCAGGAACCACCACGGACAATTAGAGCTCAATACCACTGGGGAGCTCTGAGATACTGTGCCGAACTTGAACTTCAGAATTCTCCCATTGGAGGAGTGAATGAGCTGGGATATTTATACAATAACTCCCTTTAGTCATTGGCTGAAGGCTGCTCCCAGGAATTAGTTCCTTGGCATTTCTGAGCTGTCATGCTTGTGGTAGCCAAAGAGAGACCCCGGGAAAAGAAATGCATGTACTGGCAATGAAAAGTTAGGCAAACATGCACAGAAATGGTAAGAGCCAGAGATATGGGTGGGACACAAAGAGTGTCTACTACAGACCTGAAGGTAGATCCTATCCCACTTTGCAAATGAGGACACCTGGGGTTTACTCTTCAGGTAGAAAGTGCTGGCAGGTAATCCCCCCTTGGAAACATGCCAGTCAGAAGCAGGACAGCCAAGACTTCTTCAAGAGACAGGGCATGGAGAGACAAGTTGTCAGCTGCTTTGACAGCCTAGGGGAAGGTATTGACTGACAGTCAATATATGGGTCCCCAGGTTCAGGCATCAACAATACATCAGCAGGCATCAGCATGCAAGACTTTGATGCAGTGATGTCAGTGCTCTCTGGGCATCATCAGAGATGGGATCACAATGAGCTGACACAGGACAGGAGGAAAATGACAGGTACTATATGATCACCAAAGGAGCCATTGTGAAGGACTGATGAGACATACCTTGGAGACTTCTGATACTATCTCATGAAAAAGTGAGGGTATATATGTTTCCCTGGACTAAGTGTAGACTGTGTGCGACAGTTTACAGTGGCCCAGTTGTTATCCACAAGCCATCAAAGATACACTGGGCTTCCAGAAATACTTTTTCTTCCTCCACTGAAGATTGTGCCAATAATTTAGGATGACACAGACAAATTACCAAACTATTAAATGTCAGTTAACATCTTTGGAAAGTGAATACAAAATGAACTTACTAATACGGCCATGTTATAACCCCACTGTGTATAAAAATTAGGTTTAAATGCTTAATGAATGTATAAAAATATAATTACCAAGTTATTGCTCTTGTAGAGGTGATTAATAATTATACCATTGACTTTTCCACTGTGTTCTTGAGCTACTGAACTGGAATATTTCTGATAGGTTCTCTTCTCTGCAGCTTTTTTTTTTTTTTTTTTGGCTATTTATAGTATTTGTAAGTACTACCAAACTACTTCCTCTATTAGACTCTAAAATGCTTGGACATTTGGGCACTGCCATTATTCACTCCTTATTTCTAGCACCTAACAGAGAGCCTGATACATAGTAGGTGCTTGTGAATGACTGTAGAAACCTTTATAGTTGAATAAAACTTTTGTCTTTATTTCGGGATATAACATAGAACTGAATGATCACAGAAGAGACAGATCTAGGTTTAAATCTTGGGTCCACCACTTATTAACTGAGCGACCACAATCAAGTCACTTATACTCTGTGAATATCAGTTTTCTTAATTGTAAAATGATGGTTGTCTTACCTTGGATTCCTCAAAGGAGACCTTGAGATAAAGACTTGGATGCTGGTGATTTTCTGTAGCCAGTGAGGAAGTGGTGAAGTGGGGAAAGCCAATTAAGCATATGTTTATGAGCAGATTCCTGCTGTGAGCCACTAGAGCCCAGTCCCACAGAAAGTACTCCAAGAAATAATGTAAAATGTGCCCCCAGAACCTTCATGCAGGACAGGGAGGCTGGGGCAGAATATCTGCCTACTCCATTCTCTCACTGGTTGATGGCTACCCCTGAGGTCTTTAACTTCTACTTTCAGATTCTCCCTATGTACTACACAGCAAGTTCCCATAATGCCAGATAAAACCCTGAGGCACAGAAGAGAGATGGAAGCACCTGAGGTGAAGAGTTGTTATAGTGATGAGAATCACAGCTGCAGGTCAACTCAGTTGGGCCAAGGGGAGATGGGGCAGGGCATCACCAGCAACTGCTACAGCATTAACACCTGTACCATGGAACCACCTCACAAGCCGGGACTTTTAAATGAGAAAATGTGTGTAGAACACCAACCATAATGCCTGACCCACAGAAAATTGCCTATAAATTGTGTTGGTTGTGGTGGTGTTCTCGTTAAATACAATGGTGAAAATTGAAACTCATAAACAGAACCACTTGAATTTACAAGTCAATTCTGCATTGTTGCTGCCTGTTTTGAATCAATGTCTTTTGCAGGTTTATGGATTATAGTGGTGAAGAAAATATGACTGCTCCCTGCTTGAAGCTCAGAGTCTGTGGGACAGCCAGACATCAAAGCAAATGCTGGTTCTCTGCTCTGCTTTGGGTGGGCTTGATTGTTCTTGATAGTACCAAGATAAAAGGACACAGTGCACATATTTTTTATTGCTAACTAAACAAAAATACAAACTATGCCATCACCTCTACAAAATCTCGTACCACATATGTGACGTGTATGCCACAATTACTGCCTTGGACTAGAAATATGTTTATTCTGCTATGATTCTTTTCCCTTCTAACCACTGTTACCCATTAACAATGTCTTTCTTTGTGTTTCTCTTGAAATAGATCCTGAGAGGATTCAAGGGCAACGACTTTGTTTAGGAGGTGGTTTCTGGAAACTCCAATAGGAAAGTGGGAAAGTGAAACAGGAAAAAGGAGACAGCCAATGATAACGTAGGGTGCATTATCAACCAGTGATCACTGCAGACAACCAGATCTTAATCATATGGGGAACTCAGAGTCAGGGTAAAGCACACATCTTACAGTTATTCCACCTGAGGGATAAGAGATCTAGGATGCTTAATACATCCACCAACTCCCATAACGCACTTGTTGAAGGCTTCTCCCAGAGAGTGTTTATTGTCTGGTACTTCTGGCCTGCTGTGCTTTGCTAGCAGAGTGGGCTCTGGCTGCCAGAGAAAGCCTCGGGCAATTGGAAATCAGGCAACAAACATGACCATACTAAGATCCCAATGGATACGTATAGGGCACTAACAGGGTCTACTCGAACAGATTATTACATATGGGATGGTGGCTGCCATGTTAAATCGTAAGCAAGGTATCGTGGGGCCACAGAGGAGGCTCAACCGAGAGCTCTTCAGTAGGCATGTGTCAAAGACACAGAGAAGAGATTCACTCCACAATGTAAACCCAGGAAGCCAGGAACTATGCCTATCTTCCTCATCATGGATCCCCAGTTTCTAACATATTTCCTGGCATATAGCATTCAATGAATACTTTTGGATGGATGCGTGCATGGACGAATGGCATTTGTGCTGAGTCCTGAAGGATGAATAGGAGTTCACTGAATACTCCAGGATGAAGAAACAGCATACTAAGAAGTACAGAGTTATGCAGAAATGTACTTCCGTGTTGGGGAAGATCTCAGTGTAACCCATTCCTTTGTTAACAGTACACAGCTGCGTAGTGTTTCCTTTTAGGGAAGCATAATCTGCCTTTCTGTGGCTTGCACACTTGCATCCTACTTTTGCCCTTTGAAGCAGCAACAACAAAATTCTCACTTCTCTTGTATATCACCGTCCTTCAGATATTTGATGACACGTCCTGTTTTCCAAAATGTATACATCCCTAGTTTCTTCTCCATGCCCCACAAGAGATTGATCCAGGTATTTCTGGACCATGTGACACTAGATTTCGGGTCCTCAGATCAAGGATGTAGGATATCGTGTTGTATAGTGACTTTGGTGTCTTCTAAATCTGAGTTCAAATTCTGACACTGCCAATTGTGTGATTTTGAATAAATAACTTGTCTTCCTTGAACCACACTCTTTATCTAAAATGAAGGTGATAATGCTTATTTCACTGGAAGTTATAATGAGTGTTTAGTAAAGCTCATTCTCTTCCATTGAATTTACTGACCTTTTCTCCACCACGCTTCTGCTAAGCCACAGCTCTCTGCACCCTCGGACTTAAGAGCCTTCAATCCAGAACAAGAATGAGACTAGATAAATACCCGTATCACCCAGGCTACTGCACAGAGGCTTTAGTTCAAAGGAAGCCACCCTGGGCCTCCCTCCCTCTCTCCAACAGCTCAGAGTTAAGCAGCCACCCTTGCTTCTACAAAAGCAGGAATAAGTACTGCTCACTTGTTCACCCGCTGAGCAAAGGGACTGATTACCCAAGAAAGGGAAGTGTCACCCACAGAAATCAATACAGATGAGGCTTTGAAAAGGTTGGCTGGCTGCACAGGATTAGATATTGATCTTGCTTGTTTTCCCAGTTATTACTCTGCTCACCACCTGTGGAGGCCATTTCTAATCTCCCTCTAATACCAAACAAGACAAAGAGCTCAGCCCAGAGCAGGCTCAATGCATGACAATTTTAGGACATGGAGGAATTCGCAGTAGCTATGACCAGAACACCATGAACAAAGGGGTAGGAGATCCCCCCAACACTGCATGACAACTCAGGTTGGGTGGAGGATTCAAAAAGAGCTGGACACACAGACTGAAGCTAGTGTGAAGCCCAAGCTGCATACCTGCCCCACAAAACTCTGAGGAGTCCAGGAACAGTCACGGAGAGGGAAGAAAGCATTTACATCAATGTCTGAAGATCCATGAATGGAAATTTAGGACATAAAAATCAGGTCCAAGATTTGAAAATACCCATATGGGTATAGAAAGAAAACTGTAAGAGAACATTGCTTTTACCAGCAAATTGGAGAGGGTTTTTTAATGATAATATTGAGTAATAGCAAACGTTCAAGGACATGGAAATAGTAAATAAACTTTTCTGGAAGGTAATTTGATAATATATTTCAAAAGCCGTAAAATTACTTTGAACCAGTAATTTCACTTCTAGGAACTGATCTGAAAAATTTAATTAAGAAGGTATGCAAAGCTTTGCTAGTAGTTAAAAGGCATGTGCCCCTTCTTGGGACACAGAGTTAGGGCAGAAGGAAGACTGGTTGTGAAGTCCAGGAAGGGCTGGGGCACTACAGTTTCAGAACCCTGTGTAGTGGAGGGTCCAGACTTGCCTCAGAGGAAACCATATCAAGGTCAAGAGATCCTTGGCTAGTCAATAAACATGTGGCCATCACTGTGTTAGAAATGTGAAAACCCTGGGCCGGGCGCAGTGGCTCACACCTGTAACCCAGCACTTTGGGAGGCCAAGGCAGGTAGATCATGAGGTCAGGAGTTCAAGACCAGCCTGGCCAACATGGTGAAACCCCATCTCTACTAAAAATACAAAAATAGCTGGATGTGGTGGCATGCGCCTGTAGTCCCAGCTACTCGGGGGGCTGAAGCAGGAGAATCGCTTGAACCCGGGAGGCGGAGGTTGCAGTGAGCCAAGATTGTGCCACTGCACTCCCGCCTGGGCGACAGAGCAAGACTCTATCTCAAAAAAAAAGAAAGACAGACAGACAGACAGACAGAAAGAAAGAAAGAAAGAAAAATGTGAAGACCCCATCTTTGCCCTAGAGGTGTTCACTTTATAAAAGGGGGCAACAGGCATGGAAATGGAGAAGTATGCAATCTGTTATAGGAGCAATGGTGGAAAATCAGGGTGGGCGAACACAAAGGAAAAGGTTGTTAATTCCATGTGGTGGGTCAGTAAGGCTTTATCAGGGTATCACTTGTGAACTAATTAGGAATTGAATAGGACTAAGGGGGAAAAAAACTCCCCTTAGACCTTTGGAAGAGCATTCCAAGTTATAAGAAAACATTCTTGAAAACTAATGTGTATAGGGAAGATCTGAGAGGTATGTTAGGAAAACAGGAAAGACAAGATTATGGGAGTCCTGATGGGTCACAGTGAGACGCTTGGGTCATAATGATCAAAGGTAATGATGCAGGACAAGTAAGCCCCAAGATTGGGCCTTAGCCCAGGAGAATTCTTGGCTCCACCCAGGAAAGAATTCAAGGGTGAGCCCGTGGTGTTAGACAGTAATCTTTCGTTAAGCAATACTGCTCCTTCCCAAGCAGAGCTAACTCATAGGCAGTACACCCACAATAGGCAATGTATGGGTGCTTGGCAACTGTATTTATACTCAGATAAGTCCACTTTCGATTGCATACAAATTAAGGAACAGGTCAATGCAAATTGAGGGGTGGGTTGTTTCCAACTTTCTGGGAAAGTGGTGGTAACTTCTGGCTGTTGCCATGGCATTTGTAAACTATCCTAGTACTGGTGGGAGTATCTTATGTTAATGAGCAATGAGGGAAGCTGGGGATCAGCCTTAGGGATGACGCTCATCTTTGCAAGCCAGTGTTTTATAGGAGACATAATCACTTGAGCCCATTTATTCTACTACTGACTATTGTTATATACTCTAACACCTTGTATAACTTGTATAACATTCTGGTAAGACAATCTTACAGAAAAATTTGGTAATACAACATAAGATTTTCAGCAGTTTTTATTGCTCTTTCCTCTATAGATGGAAATTGGTCATGGGCTACATGAGATAAGTATCAACCCCTGGATATTGATGCTTCTATAGAATCAGGCCCTAATATCAATGTGAGATGGAGAATTAATAGAAAGAGTCCTAACAGGTCAGATTACAATTCTCAGTGAGGAACAAAACAGAATGTGCTCTAGCCACCTTTCTCTTTAACTTATATTTCAGTAATGTGAATTTGCCTTTAGATGAGACAGGCTTGTGTCTACCAGCTACAGAGGACAATAAAAGATAAATGTTCCCTTACAAATTGATAACATGGTTTTGTTGTCACGTACTAAAAGTATGTGTATTGGAAAACCGGCCCTGCGATCAAATCACTGCCAGAAGAAATAACCTAGTTCAACTATTCCCAAACCAAACTAGTCTTTTGGTAGCTGCTCCCAACATTACCAACTAGTAGCCATATCCATAATCACTAAGCAAATGACCACAATTATCTTCCTCCCAGTGTCCGTGTCCTTTTTCAATGTGACTTCGAAGCTCTACCAAAAAAATGGTAGTATCCATTTTTTCAGTCTTCAAATCTAGGTAGGCTTTGTAATTTTCACTGGCCAAAAGAATGTGGGAGAGGAACCCAGGTGTCAATGGAATCTATATGGGAAACCTAGGCTTCTACTCCAAACGAGTATTAATAAAGCATCATCCCCTTCCCTCAATGGAGTGTTGCCTAAGAAAGCCAGCTAAAACAGAGTTAAACAGGATCCCAAGTCTCATAATACCCATATTGTCTTGATTTTAATTTTTTTAAATCATTCATCATACCGAAAACCAGGAATATCTCAAACTGAATGAAAAAAAAAAACAGCGAACAATTATGAACATGCTTAAAACAAATGAAAAAATAGAAAATCTAAGCAAGAAAAAAGACCTCAAGGCAAACCAAAAGGAAATTTTAGAACTAAAAAATACAATAACTGAAATTTTAAACTCAATATATGGACGCAACAGCAGAATAAAAGAGAAGGAAAAAAGGGTCAGTGAACTAAGATTATAAAAATAAAAATTACCCAGTCTGAACAACAGAGAGAAAAATTGAACAACGACAACAATAAAAGAGCCTCAGAGGCTTGTGGGACTATAACAAAAGATCTAACATTCATGTAATTTGACTTTAGGAAGAAGAGAAAGAGGGCAGGACTGAAAAAGTAATCAAAGAAATAATTGCTGATTTTTTTTCTTTGAAATGTGGCAATATACATAAACCCACAGATTCAAAAAGTTGAGCAAACTCAAAACAGGATAAATTTGAAGGAATTCACATCATAGGAAAATTTGAGAACTAAAGACAGAAATATCTTGCAAGCAATGAGAGAGAAATTATACTTTATCTATAGGGAATCAATTTGAATGACAGTGGATTGCTCATTAGAAACAATGGAAGACAGAAGGAAATGGCACTGGGGTTTTCAAGTGCCGAAATTTATATACATCAAAAATGAATAGTAAATCAAGATATCCTTCGATGAAGGAAGACTAAGACAATTTTTCACCAGCATGCCTACTCCAAAAGAATGGCTAAAAGAATTTCTCTAAATAGAAATGAAATTATAAAACAGGAAACCTTGAGCCATCAGCAAAGAAGGAACAAAATGAATAATTACAATAAACTTCCCTTTTCCTCTTGAATTTTCTAAATTATGATTGATGGTTTAAAAAATTATAGCAAAACATGAATAAGATTAGTACCACAAAAACTACAAGCCCGTGATGAAGAGAAAACCTAAATAAATGGAGAGATATATCATGTTGAATTAGAAGACTCAGCATAGTAAAGATGTCAATTCTCCCCAAATTTACATACAGATTCTATGCAATTCCTATCAAAATCCCAGCAAGACTTTTTGTAGACATAGGCAATATTATTCTAAAATTTACATGAACATACAAGGGAATGAGAATAGCTAAACCAGTTTGTAAAAGAAGAATAAAGCAATATAAATCAATCTACCCAATTTCAAGACTTATTATATTTCTAGTCATCGAGACAGTATGATATATTTACAGAGAGGTAAATAACACAGATCAACGGATAGATCAGAGAACCGAGAAATAGACTCATACAAATATGCTCAACTTATTTTTCAAAGTACAAAAGCAATTACATAGAATAAATATAACTTTTTCAACAAATTATTATGGAGCAATTAGACATCCATAGGCAAAAAAATAAATTAATCTTGGTCAAATTCTTACAACTTATATTAAAATTAACTTAAAATAACTTATATGAAAAGATAACTTAGGTTTGGAGAGCAGACTTAAATGTAAAGCATAAAACTATAAACTTTAGAAAAACAGAAGAAAATTTTCAGGACCTATAGCTAGACAGAGTTCTTAGACTTGATATCAAAAGCAGAATCCATAAAAGGCAAAATTGATAAGTTGAACCTAATCAGAATTGAAAACATTTGCTCCGTCAACTGTGCTGAAGATCAGAGATGGTCATAGGTGTGTGACCTTATTTTTGTGCTCTTTATTATGTGCCGTTGGTCTATGTGCCTGTTTTTGTACCAGTGCCTTGCTGTTTTGGTTACTGTAGCCCTGTAGTGTAGTTCAAAGTCAGGTAATGTGATACCTCCAGCTTTGTTTCTTTTGCTTAGGATTGCCTTGGCTATTTGGGCTCTTTTTGCTTCCATATGAATTTTAAAATAGTTTCTTCTAGTTCTGTGAAGAATGTCATTGGTAGTTAGATAGGAATAACATTGAATCTGTAAATTGCTTTGGGCAGTATGGTCATTTTAATGATATTGATTTTTCCTATCTATGAGCATGGATGTTTTTCCATTTGTTTGTGTCTTCTCTGATTTCTTTGAGCAGTGTTTTGTAATTCTCATTGTAGAGCTCTTTCATCCCTCTGGTTAGCTGTATTTCTAGGCATTTTACTCTTTTTGTGGCAACTGTGAATGGGATTGCCTTCCTGATTTGGCTCTCAGCTTGGCTGTTGTTGGTGTATAGGAATGCTAGTGATTTTTGTGCACTGGTTTTGTATCCTGAAACTTTGCTGAAGTTGTTTCTCAGCTGAAGGAGCACTGGGGCCAAGACTATAGGGTTTTTCTCTCCCTGTTCAATAGATGGTGCTCGGATGACTGGCTAGCCATATGCAGAAGATTGAGGCTGGACTCCTTCCTTACATTATATACAAAAATCAACTCAAGACTTAAATGTAAAACCCAAAACTATGAAATCCCTGGAAGACATCCTAGGAAATACCATCCTAGACACAGGAATGAACAAAGAGTTCATGACAAAGACACCAAAAGCAATTGCAACAAAAACAAAAATTGACAAGTGGGATCTAATTAAATTTAAGAACTTCTGCACAGCAAAAGAAATTATCAACAGAGTAAACAGACAACCTACAGTATGGGAAAAAAACGCAAACTATGCATCTGACAAAGGTCTAATATCCAGCATCTATGAGGAGCTTAAACAAATTTACTAGAGAAAAGCAAACAGCCCCATTAAAAAGCGGGAAAAGGACATGGACACTTTTCAAAAGAAGGTAAACATGCAGCCAACAGCATATGAAAAACAAACTCAGTATCACTTATCATTAGAGAAATGCAAATCCAAATTACAATGAGATACGGTCTCACACCAGTCAGAATGGCTATTATTATTTTTTTTGACTTGCATTAATGCTTTACTTCCCCACCCACATTCACATTAAAAATTTACACACAAATGAAAATTGAAAAACTGACAACACCTGACTTCTCTCTCCTATTTTTCTGCTCACAGTCATATACTTAGGTACCTTTTGACCCCATGGGGAAAAAATATCTAACATTCAGAACTACCAACGACAGGAAGCAGAGACTTTTTTTTTTTTTTTAAAAGAATGAAGTTGGCCGGGCACGGTGGCTCAAGCCTGTAATCCTAGCACTTTGGGAGGCCGAGGTGGGCGGATCACGAGGTCAGGAGTTCGAGACCATCCTGGCCAACATAGTGAAACCCTTTCTTTACTAAAAATACAAGAAAATTAGCAGAGCGTGGTGGTGGGTGCCTGTAGTCCCAGCTACTCAGGAGGCTGAGGCAGGAGAATGGCGTGAACCCGGGAGGTGGAGCTTGCAGTGAGTCAAGATGGTGCCACTGCACTCCAGCCTAGGGGAAAGAGCCAGACTCTGTCTCAAAAAAAAAAAAAAAAAAAAAAAAAAAAAAGAATGAAGTTTCCCCCATCATAATGGATTCTTTTTTTTTTTTATACTTTAAGTTTTAGGGTACATGTGCACAATGTGCAGGTTTGTTACATATGTATCCATGTGCCATATTGGTGTGCTGCACCCATTAACTCGTCATTTAGCATTAGGTATCTCTCCTAATGCTGTCCCTCCCCACTACCCCCACCCCACAACAGTCCCTGGAGTGTGATGTTCCCCTTCCTGTGTCCATGTGTTCTCATTGTTCAATTCCCACCTATGAGTGAGAACATGTGGTGTTTGGTTTTTTGTCCTTGCGATAGTTTACCGAGAATGATGATTTCCAGTTTCATCCATGTCCCTACAAAGGACATGAACTCATCATTTTTTATGGCTGCATAGTATTCCATGGTGTATCTGTGCCACATTTTCTTAATCCAGTCTATCGTTGTTGGACATTTGGGTTGGTTCCAAGTCTTTGCTATCGTGAATAGTGCCGCAATAAACATACGTGTGCATGTGTCTTTATACCAGCATGATTTATAGTCCTTTGGGTATATACCCAGTAATGGGATGGCTGGGTCAAATGGTATTTCTAGTTCTAGATCCCTGAGGAATCACCACACTGACTTCCACAATGGTTGAACTAGTTTACAGTCCCACCAACAGTGTAAAAGTGTTCCTATTTCTCCACATCCTCTCCAGCACCTGTTGTTTCCTGACTTTTTAATGATCACCATTCTAACTGGTGTGAGATGGTATCTCATTGTGGTTTTGATTTGCATTTCTCTGATGGCCAGTGATGACGAGCATTTTTTCATGTGTTTTTTGGCTGCATAAACGTCTTCTTTTGAGAAGTGTGTGTTCATGTCCTTCACCCACTTTTTGATGGGGTTGTTTTTTTCTTGTAAATTTGTTTGAGTTCATTGTAGATTCTGGATATTAGCCCTTTGTCAGATGAGTAGGTTGTGAAAATTTTCTCCCATTTTGTAGGTTGCCTGTTCACTCTGATGGTAGTTTCTTTTGCTGTGCAGAAGCTCTTTAGTTTAATTAGATCCCATTTGTCAATTTTGGCTTTTGTTGCCATTGCTTTTGGTGTTTTAGACATGAAGTCCTTGCAGAATGGCTATTATTAAAAAGTCAAAAAATCACAGGCACTGGTGAGGTTGCAGAGAAAAGGGAACACTTACACCCTATTGGTAGAAGTGTAAATTAGTTCAACCATTGTGGAAAGCAGTATAGTGATTCCTCAAAGAGCTAAAAGCAGAACTACCATTTGGCCCAGCAATCCCATAACTGGGTATTTACCCAGAGAAATATAAATCATTCTACCATAAAGACACATGCACGCAAATGGTCATTGCAGCACTATTCACAATAGCAAAGACATGGAGTCAACCTAAATGCCCACCAATGACAGACTGGATCAAGAAAATGTGGCACATATACATGACAGAATACTATGCGGCTATAAAAAAGAATGAGATCATGTGCTTTTCAGGACCATGGATGGTCCTGCATTATTGTCTTTAGCAAAGTAAAACAGGAACAGAAAACCAAATACCATGTTTTCACTTATAAGTGGGAGCTAAATGATGAGAACTCATGAACACAAAGAAGAGAACAACAGACACTGGGGTCTACTTGATAGTGTGGGGTTGAGAGGAAGGAGAGGAGCAGAAAATATAACTATTGCATACTGGGCTTAATACATGAGTGACAAAATAATCTGTACAACAAACCCCTGTGACATGAGTTTACCTATGTAACAAACCTTCACATGTGCCCCCAAACCTAAAATAAAAGTTAAAAAGAAATTTTTTTTTTACTCCATGAAAGACCATGTGAAGAGGATAGAAAGACAAGCTTCAGAGCAGAAGAAAATACTTGCAAACTATGCATCTGACTGAGGACTCATCTCTAAAACACAGAAAGTTATTTTTTTTAAAAATCAACAGTAAGAAGATCTCTCTATTATTTCCTATAATTGCATGTGAATCTATAATTATCTTGAAACAAAAAGGTTAATTAAAAAGGTAAAATAAAAGAATGTGGTACAAGTAACTGTGCCAATTCCAAGCTGAGGCCTCAAGAAGCCTTCGTCGTCCTTTATTCAGAATCCTACCCAGACACCATGTGGACAAGCCTGGGCTAGCCTGCTGGAGGATGAGGGACTATGTAAAACAAGACAAACCATCTCAACTGAGGCCATCGTAGACCAGCCAGCTCCCAGAAAACCTGGCAGTCAACTGCAGAAACATGACTAAGTCCAGCAGAGACCAAAAGAATCACTCAGCTGGGCCCTACATAGCTGTGAAATTGTGAGCTAAGCAAATGGTTATTGATGTTAGGCGCTAAAGTTTTGGATAGTTTGTTATATAGTAAAAGCTAACTGATACAAGCCAATGCATTTACATGTTTTAAAGCCAATTTATCTTGAAAGGATCTCTGAAAGGTTATGCTGTTTGAAATTAGAATATTTTGTAATCTTTTATGACCGAACTGCACATTTAATAAGCCCCATTAAAAATCTTACAGGCTAATTAAGTTATTATTGACTATAGTCACCCTATTGTGCTATAGAAAAGTAGGTCTTGTTCATTCTTTTCTAATTATTTTTGTACATTTTAAAATAACTTAAAGAATGTAATTGGATTGTTTGTAACTCAAAGGATAAATGCTCGAGGGGATGAATACCCCACTCTCCACGATGTGCTTATTTCACACTGCATACCTGTATCAAAACATCTCAGGTCCCCCATAAATATATATACCTCCTACGTACCCACAAAAATTTTAAAAAAAAATAGAAAAAGGTAGTTAGTTAAACAAACAAACAAAAAACCCTTCCAGACTAAAAGTATAGGGGTGGTACGAGACCCTGATCTGGCTCCTAGATTTGCCCTAGGCCCATCTCATTAGGGAGCTGGGGTGGCGTTATATTCAGGCATGAATCCTTGATAAGTTCCCCAACATTCATTAGTGGCCATCAGTGCTGCCCTCAGCACAGTGGACAGTCGAAAGCACACAGCTCTGCCCTTAACGGGCCTCACAGCATAGTGGCTACGCAGACATTTGACCTCCAGCTCACTCCCACTCAGACCTCACCAAGAGCTCAATATTTGTGGAGGAGTGTCTGAAGGCATCAGACCATCCATTCCTCCAGGTACTCTAAGTGTTACCTTTGAATTAAGCCATACCATCAGAGAATAAAGGAAACACATTGTTTTGGCCCTCACAGAATTGTTTTTATTGAACTGCACTTTGGCGTTTAGCCACTTCCTTATCCTAAGGGGCTTAAGAAAAAGCACCATGAAACCCAATATTGTCTTTGCTCTGATGACAGGGCTAAGAATCCTATTTGCAAAGAGAGCCTATAGGAGAAATCTCTCTTGCTTTTATTAGTAGGAAGAGCATCACTCTCCTAAGTAGCTGGTTTGTGTTTACTATGTGGTCCCTATGAATCCTGTCATTGACACAATTTCCCACTTGTCCAGGCAGCTCAGAGCCAAACTGAGCAGTTAAGACTCTTGTAGAATAGTGTGTGGCTCAGAGTTTAGGCATCATCAGACTCCAAACCTAGCTCTTCTCACCTATAGCTTCTCTGCCTGCCGTTCACCCCAGAGCTGATGACCTGCTCCAGGGAGGTCTTCTCAGTGGCCCTGGATCATGGCAGTTATGACAAGTCACATGAAACTAAGCTTATAAATACAGCCTTGCTCACTTGGTGCCTTAACCACCAAGCTAATCAGGCATGCAGGCATGGGCTCCCATGTCTGGAAGAAGAGGAGTAGGGTGCAGAGAAATCTGCCATGGGTGAGCCCCTCTATGTGTCAGGAGTAATATATATGCTATTTCTCTTCAAATCAACTCTGAAGAATGGAAATTATTATCTGTATCATCCAAAGGAAGAAAATGAAGGTCAGTGACCCACCTAAAAGTCACACGACTGGTCAGCAAGCAGAGCTAGGATGTAAACCTGAATCTAATCCTGATGCCCCTGTTGTTTCCTCTAGCCCCAGGGTTGGCAGACCAAGACCCATGGGCCCAATCCAGCCTACCACCTGTTTCTGCAAATGAAGACTTATGGGAGCACAGCCAATTCACGTGTTTACGTGTTGTCTGTGGCTGTTTTTATGCTACAGCATCAGAGCTGGGGAATGGCAACAGAGACTGCATGACCCACAAGGCCTAAAATCTTTAGTATCTGTTTCTTTACAGAAAAAGTTTGCTGACTCTTGCTATAAACAAAAAACTCTAGATAAATGATCCCTCTGTCTTAATTAAAGAGGGGCCATCAGAGTCGCCCATCAGGGTGAGAGAGGGCTTCTTAGCAATGCACATTTCCACCCCCACCTCTGACCCACCACATTAGACCCTTCCAGGTTGGAGGCCTGCATCTGCATTTCTCATGTTCTCCCTCTACCTCCAAGTGCTCCTTACATTCACCGAAGTTTATGAACTACAGCCCAATCCTGGCACTCAGTGTCCCCCTCAGCAGCCCTGGGTTGGATGGGCATTGAGAGATAAATATCCCTGCTCTCTCATCCCTTGGGTGGGGTAACACTGAGGCATACTCTACACCCGCTCCCAGTGTCCCCAGCAGGGATGAGCCCCACTCGCCTTGTACACGGTGATAACTTGCTGGACCATGCTACTAACTGGATTCTGATGACCCCTCTTTAAAATAGAGGAATAATTTATCTAGAGCTTTTTGTTTACAGCAAGGGTCAGCAAACTTTTTCTATAAAGAAACAGATAGTAAAGATTTTAGGCCTTGTGGGTCATACCCTCTGTTGCCATCCCCCAGCTCTGCTGCTGTAGCATAAAAGAAGCCACAGACAACACGTAAATACGTGAACTGGCTATGCTCCAAGAAGACTTCATTTGTAGAAACAGGCGGTAGGCTGGATTGGGCCCATGGGTCTTGGTCTGCGAACCCTGGGTCTAGAGGAAAGAAGATGGCCATCAGGACTAGACTTCTTTTCCCTATCCCACTTCCCCTACTCATCTACTGGTGGCTCCTAGGATCAACTCCTAAATAAACTACTTGCCCTTGAATCTTTTTCTCAGGATCTGCTTCTAGAAATGCCCCCAAACACAAAAAGACAAAAGCCAGAGACATTGAGATAATTTTTTAAATGCTACATGTATAATGATTTGCATGTTCCCACCAGGAATCAGGTCCTGTACTCGTCCCAGAGAGGCACAGAGTAGGAAAGGGGTGAGGGAACCAAGCTGCAAAAATTGATGAGGCATGATCCCCAACTCTGACAGAGCTGATACTTTAGGTGAGGGTAGGGGTGCTGGCCCATAACACAGGGAAATAGAAACAGGAAAAGCAGGAGCTGAAGGATGCATCAAGCTAGGCTTCAGTCTCCAGATTAGGCACCTGGATTTATAGCAGGGGCAGGGACCACCACCACCAACCATCATGGCACTCAAGTGGAGATTCACCAAGTGTCCCATGTCGGAGGGTAGCAAAGTGTAGAAAGTGTGTTCACACGCCAATATTAATTTTTTACCTTCACAGCAGCCTCATAAGGTAAGCAGGAATTGCATTATGGATATTAGCCCTTTGCATTGTATTATGATTATTCATTCCATTTTTCAGGTAAGAACACTGGAGTACAGATTTGCCCAAGTCAGGGCAGAACAGCTCACAGCCCACAAGCCCTTCTGCTGCTCTGCTACCAGTGACTCATTTGAAGGTTACAGTTATCCAGGATCCCATTCTGCTGAAAGTTTCCTTGGCTAAGCTAAACTGATGATTTCTGCTAGGGGAATACCACTACTATCCTAGTTTCAGCCAGCTCTGGAATCCAGTGGGGAAGGAAGTCTCTCCAAAAGAAAGAGTTCCCAGGGACTCAGTTCTGAGCCCGGCTGAAAGTGGGGACATAGTTCCTACCTCAGGAAGTGGGGTTTTCCCAGTTCATTGCCTAATCTCACCTCCCGAAGCCTGGTATCCACCACTTTACCCACCCTTCCCCCAGCCTGGTGTGGCCCCTCTACTCCCAGTGGATACTTCCTAACCCCAGAGAGCCAGAGGGATAGCGGGATTGTGGTATCCATGGCAACACAGCCCGGTTCACAAAGCAGCAGATCCTGTCTTTGCAGTCAGCTCAGTGTAACTGTCAGTGGCAAAGGCAATTTCAAGTCAGGCTACAAGGTTAATTTGTCTGATGCTTTGTCTGCACAGAAGCCCCCAGCATGGAGGAAAGGTGAGTCACCAGCCCAAACCACACCATTAAGCCAGGACCAAATACAGTGGCCTTTCTTTCCCCCTACACACAAAGCGGAGGAGGTCAGCCCAGGTAAACAGAATATCATCTGTTAATCAACCTCATGATCTCTGAACATCTCATGGGTTACACCCAAGGATGCAAGGAGACTTCCAGCACAGCATGTCCTA